>NC_092344.1:99810609-101053102 GCF_963676685.1 Mytilus edulis
TACCGGACCGGCAACTTTCTTTATTTAATACGAAATTCTACAGTGCCGTTATACACATGCATGTTGTTTGCTTAGAGTATACGCCCGGAAAGAAAGAAATAGCCCAAGATACTATATTCCTGCATCACGTGATTTTCACCACGTGGAGCTTACATTAGAATAAATACCGATTATGGAAAATGAAACTACAATCCAAAACATAAAGTCCGAAGGCACAAATAAGAAAAAGAAGGGTTTTTTTTAGCAAAGGGTGCAGGGGTAATTCTCTCTGTGTTCAAAATATATATGAAATATTTGCCACTGCCCCTTTTTTGTTCTATGAATTCTAACCCTGAGTTTTCTATCTGTTACTGAACTTCTCAGTGGTTTTCTTTTTTAAATCAGTTTATGCTGCTTGGAAATTTTGCTGTTTGGTCTCTGAAGATTCATTAATGGAAAATATGTAAATGCATTAAAAGATTAAACTAAAAGCAATAGATGTACATCTGCTCTAAGCAGCTAATGTAAACAACCACGTGTCAACCTGAAATTTTAGTTCGTTGTAGTGTGTTATTGATTAAAATAATTTTGTGGTAATTTTGATACCTAAAATATGTTTCTGTAAAGGCACAATCTTATACTGTGTCATATATATACTCCTTAGGTCAAAAATGAGGAAGATGTAGGTTTAAATAAGCAAGAAAAATCCAAATCATATAAAAAAAAAATGGAGCTGTTGATAATTAATGCTATAAGGAAAAATCAGAATAATACTTTTCTCTTTCACATTTTGTTTTCCCAAGCTTTGACTCTTTACTATTCATATTACTATTAGGATTTTCTCATTGTTAAAGGTGGTGATATTAATAATTATATATAGTTGTTACATCTTGCCATTTTTGTGTGTGTGGGTCACGGGGGGGGGGGGGGGGGGGGGCGCGGTAACTTCGATATTTTTTTTGGTAGGGGTGTGCCATTTTTGCCTAAAAAAACGTACCCATTTTAATATAACATTCACTGAACTTCAGTTCCTATAGTTATATAAATATTTAAGAAAGAATGACCTATACTTATATGAATATTTAAAATATGACCCATGCTTATATAAGCACTAACTCATCATCACTCATAATTCATAAATATACCAGCTACCCTTAAGTTTTTATATATGAATTGACATCGTTTGGTGCACATATATTTTATTTATGTAAGATTCTCAATAGCATATTTATATATGATATGTAGATCATACCCCAAATCAATATACAGTTATCAAACGTAAATGCATTTTAATATAGGATGTCATTAAAAGGAGGGTCATTTTTATTTAAAATCTCGCAAAATTATGACCCATATTTTTGGCACATCCCCGTATACCCAATAATAGGAAGTAACACCCCTTGGAAACATAATTAGTCCCTGGATCATTAGTATTCTATATTTAAAGCTACACTAATATTAAATCACTTCTTCTAGTGATTAATTTGTACTACTTAAATAGGTGATTATTAAAGAAAGACAACTCTAACTTCCAACCTTTATGAAAATAATGTTACTTGAATTAGTGATTTAGAAAATCACTTGTTTTAAGTAAGTCCCCTGACTGGTTACTAGTCGGTAATACTCCGTTAATAATCATCTCCCTAGTAAGAAGGTGATGGACAGGGCGGGAACCCGGGAGATATGGGGCGGGGGAACCCAGGAGATATGGGGCGGGGAACCAGGAGACAAGGGACGGGGAAACCAGGAGTGGAGGGGATATAAATAGACTAGCTCAATCATGATTTCATTGCTAATTAGGAGGGGGGATAGGAGAAGAAGGGGGTAGTAATATCCACTTCCAGCCCCCAACTTCCGGTTCCCGCGCCCTTCTGCCTTCCCGTTCCTGTCTTCCCTCACCCCTTTAATCCCATCTCCCGTCTGCCCGCATCCCTTTACTCCCGGTTCCCATCCCTGACTTCCGGTTCCTGCCTCTGGACTCTTGGGTTCCCGCCCCTTATTCCTCAAGAATGTAGCTACGGAATCGGCCAAGTTTTTCCAAAATGAGGGTACACCGAAATGAGGCCCTATAATCCCGAATTATGGCCGAAATTAACTGGAGAAAACCGAATATTTTGTACTCGGCATACCCTACCCCCCCCCCCCCCCCCCCCCCCCTACGGATTTGTCAAATCTTTATAGTAAATAGACGGCCTTTCGGACCAATGCCCTGGAACCGGTGTGGGTAGTCATGAGGGAGGGTAGGAGGGGTCCTGATCCCGAATTCCCGGGCTTAAAAATACGAAATCCCGAAATCCCGGGCTTAAAAACACGAAATCCTGAGGTCCCGAAATTCGAAAAAAGAATTGAAAAATGAAAATCCAGAAACTGTTAAACATTTTATTCTAGATTGTAAACCTCTGAATAACACTCGTATACCATACTTGCATGAATTAGACTGCTTTCTTCGTAGCATTAAAAACTGTGATAAATGCTTTAACCTAACCAGCTTAGTAATAAATAAACAGCTTATTTTAGACTCAAATAGATTATTATGCGCATGAGGCTGTAGATGCAAATGTATGGACAACTGCTTCAAAGTAGAGTATATAAATAGAAAACTGTGCTATGCTTTACATACCAAAAGAAATGAACTTTTGAAAGCTCTACCGTCAAAAAACCGAAAGGGCCATTGAATGTAGCCAACATTCACCCCACGGGCGTAGATTTTTACCTTCTTTTTTTTAATACCGAAGACCCCTGTAAATATAGTCCTGTAAATATATATTGTGAACTTTTAAACCGATTCTGAAAAGAAGTGCTCCTTTGAAGGAGGGAATTCCTTACACAGATACAGATACAGAGATTCCCGGATCCCGAAAGGGTCAATCCCGAAATCCCGAGCTTAAAAACATCCGATCCTGGAGTCCCGATAAAGGTCATATCCCCCCTCAGTCATCTAACTGGCAATAATAACACATATTCAAATTTTATACATTATACATTATCATGATTAGGTTTAGTTAGCTGCAGAACTATAGCTCTCAGGTACTTGTGCAATTTCTTTTCCTATTTGCAGACCATATAAAAAAGTAGTATAACTTGCCACAAGGACCTAAGAGCTACAGTTTGGCAGCTAGTATTTAATAACTAGTAAAGTGAAAGCTCAAAGTATTTGAAATATGGCAAGACCACTACGAAAAATGCATGCAACTGAAAATATATACCTTATTGCTTTTTGGAAATCTGTGACAGTTGACCTGAGAATTTGCATTGCTTGAACTTTTGACATTATACAACAGTCTCTTATCTATTGTGGCAACATATATATTTAATTGTGAAGTCAAAATTTTACATGAAAATTTGTGATGTCCAGTAATGGCTGACAAATAGCAATAAGGTTTGATATTGTCTGATCTCTGGCCGGGCTTGTTGTCCTTTTTGACACATTCCCCATTTCCATTCTCAATTTTATACAATATGAAAATAAGTAAAAATTTCTGACATGAACAAAATGATAAAGAAGTAATAAAATTAGATATAAACTAGATGGAAACACCAGTGTTCAAGAAGATGTATAATTTGTGAAACAAACCATTATTTATATTTAACAAATACAAATGCAAACTAAAACGACATCTCTAAAGATGCAAATCCTCTGTTATTTAAATCAATTTGACTATTTCAATAGTAATGAGAGAGCTTGAAAATGGAATTGCTACTTCGGTATGTTTAATAAGATGTTTTCTCATTTGAGGATTGAATAAAAACCAGTAATACATATATACACATAAGTAAATGTAAAAGCAGAAATTGACTCTTTTCTTTTTCTTTTCCAGGAAGAAGTTATTAGTTTATACAGAAAATATGGCTGTTTAGCTGAACCATTAAAGGGATATATCTCCAATCAATCTAAGGGAGATAATATCACTTTGAAAACTCAATGGAAGCAGACGGATTTAGAAAGAATAGAAAATATCAAATTTAACAAAAATTATATTGTTAGGAATGGTCAACCAAATCAGTTTGAAGTTCAGTCTACAAATATTGTTACAGAAAACAATGAGTGAGTTTTACTTTAAGTTAATGTGGTACATAACACTGCAGGGAGATAACTCTGTAAAATCAGCTGAATGTTTTAATCACATTCTATTGTTAAGGAATATTAAGGTTTATAATGATTAAAAAAAAAAATTGGTTGAGGAATCCTGAATGACTGGTGAAAACCACTTATCTTCAGCAGGAAAACTGACATCTTGGATTGTGAATTAAGATTTGGATCAAGCACAACTCCCACCTGTGGGGTTTCAAACCTTTAACCTCAGTGTTGACATGTTAGTGATACAGTAGTTAGACCAGTCAGCCACCATGACCCTTCAATCATGTGTATCTATCTCACTATAAAATTGATCAGTGTTTTTACAAAATACAAAATATTAAAGAAAGATCAATTATAAACATATTCATTAATAGCATACTAGATACATCAAAGAATAACATTTATACAATCTAACTGAAATAAATGCTACACAACTATCAAAATATTATGTGTTTTTATAAAGTGATTTGCTATGTCATATCTGTTATATTAAAATATTTGATATTTTTTAGACTTTGGAATAAAGAATCCCCATCAGGAAAGTTGAATGTCATTATTAGAAATATCACAACAAAGAAAGAAGAAGAAAAACAATATATTGAAGTATAGTATATACTATTATTTCACCAGTTTCAGTTAATTTATTAATCTATAGTGCCTGTTTTTAGCTCACCTGTCCCGAAGGGACAAGTGAGCTTATGCCATCACTTGGCGTCCGTCGTCGTCCGTCGTCGTCCGTCGTCTGTCGTCGTAAACTATTTCAAGAATCTTCTCCTCTGAAACTACTGGGCCAAATACTTTCAAACTTTAACTGAATGTTCCTTAGGGTATCTAATTTATAAATTGTATCCGAAGTTTTGATCTATCAACAAACATGGTCGCCATTGTTAAAAATAGAACATAGGGGTCAAATGCAGTTTTTGGCTTATAACTCAAAAACCAAAGCATTTAGAGCAAATCTGACATGGGATAATATTGTTTATCAGGTCAAGATCTATCTGCCCTGAAATTTTCAGATGAATCAGACAACCTGTTGTTGGGTTACTGCCCCTGAATTGGTAATTTTAAAGAAATTTTGCTGTTTTTGGTTATTATCTTGAATATTATTATAGATAGAGATAAACTGTAAACAGCAATAATGTTCAGCAAAGTAAGATTTACAAATAAGTCAACATGACGGAAATGGTCAGTTGACCCCTTTAGGAGTTATTGCCCTTTATAGTCAATTTTTAACCATTTTTCGTAAATCTTAGTAATCTTTTACAAAAATCTTCTCCTCTGAAACTACTGGGCCAAATACTTCCCAACTTTAAATGAATGTTCCTTAGGGTATCTAGTTTGTAAATTGTATCCGAAGTTGTGATCTATCAACAAAAAACATGGTCGCCATTGCTAAAAATAGAACATAGGGGTCAAATGCAGTTTTTGGCTTATAACTCAAAAACCAAAGCATTTAGAGCAAATCTGACATGGGATAATATTGTTTATCAGGTCAAGATCTATCTGCCCTGAAATTTTCAGATGAATCAGACAACCTGTTGTTGGGTTACTGCCCCTGAATTGGTAATTTTAAAGAAATTTTGCTGTTTTTGGTTATTATCTTGAATATTATTATAGATAGAGATAAACTGTAAACAGCAATAATGTTCAGCAAAGTAAGATTTACAAATAAGTCAACATGACGGAAATGGTCAGTTGACCCCTTTAGGAGTTATTGCCCTTTATAGTCAATTTTTAACCATTTTTCGTAAATCTTAGTAATCTTTTAAAAAAATCTTCTCCTCTGAAACTACTGGGCCAAATACTTCCAAACTTTAACTGAATGTTCCTTAGGGTATCTAGTTTGTAAATTGTATCCGAAGTTATGATCTATCAACAAACATGGTCGCCATTGCTGAAAATAGAACATAGGGGTCAAATGCAGTTTTTGGCTTATAACTCAAAAACCAAAGCATTTAGAGCAAATCTGACGTGGGTAATATTGTTTATCAGGTCAAGATCTATCTGCCCTGAAATTTTCAGATGAATCAGACAACCTGTTGTTGGGTTGCTGCCCCTGAATTGATAATTTTAAGGAAATTTTGCTGTTTTTGTTTATTTATCTTGAATATAATTATAGATAGAAATAAACTGTAAACAGCAATAATGTTCAGCAAAGTAAGATCTTCAATGAAGTCAATTTGACCAAAATTGTCAATTGACCCCTTAAGGAGTTATTGGCCTTTAAAGACTTTTTTCACAATTTGTTCATCATGTTGACTTACTTTAAAAAATCTTCTCCTTTGAAACTGCTGTATCAATTTCAGCCAAACTTAGGCTAAATGAGTTTCAGAGTATCTAGTATAAATTTTATATTTTATTTCCTTGTATGTCAAGAAACATAGCTCCTATGGCTAAAATAGAACATAGGAGAAAATGATTATTTTTTTTGGCTTTTGAAGAAAATAGGACGATCCAAAAAACATTTAAATAAATTGAAAAGCCAAAATAATCATTGATGAGAGATTTAACCAAAAGAATTAAGGTGAGCGATTCAGGCTCTTGAGAGCCTCTTGTTTTGTTTTTTTAAGACATATAAATGTTTTATTCCTGAATATTTCCTGTATACCTTAGTCATCCAGGAACAGGCTAAGGGTCCCATTAATATTTCATTGGCTTATGCAATGCAAATATAAAATTAAAGCTTATTTTTCAGTTAGTTCTTCACCATGTGAACATATTACTAATACTGTTGGATTATGATTTTTTTCTGAATATTTAAAAAATCAGACTTGCTACAACAATGAAGTACAAGATATTTATATCATATAATTCTTTTTAGATTTGGGATGATAGACAGAAAATAAAGAATTACAACATTACAAGTCTAGAAAAACATGGGAAAATATGTGATCCAGATGGTATGATTTATTTTTACATTATTTAATTAAATGTTGTTTTTGTTTGAATTGGAAGTATGTTTGACGATTTTTGCTTACTCCATCAAATATCAAGTACCTCATAAAATAAAATTAACATAGATACATAGGAACTACTTGTGATAGATCCATCATATTTTCTATAAAGTTGCATTACTATCAGTACATATCAGTTTGATGACTAGTTTGAGGCCCTGCCCTCTTGGTAATGGTCCAGTAACTTTCAATCAACTACCAATTTAGAATGAAATTTAAAACAGTGTAGCTGTGGCCATTGATTGACACATTAAATTCATCCATTGACTGGGACAATTTAGGTGAACGTTTGTATGTAACGACCACTGCTCACTATGTACTTTTTAAAGACACTTAAACTGAGGGGTCACCAAAGGTTCTCAACACCTAAATAAAGTAATTTCGAAAAATTAATCAGAAATAACACGATGTTTGGATTTATATCAATTATATAAATCAAAACATAAAGGTTATTCCTGATTAATTTTTTGAATTATTTCATAATTAAAGGCGTTAAGAAACCTTTTGTGACCCCACAGTTTAAATGTCTATTATAGGTACGTCGTGAACAGTGGTCGTTACAGACAAACGTTCACGTAAAATGAACCACATCAACAAACGACAACCACTGAACAACATGCTCCTGACTTAGGACATGTGCATAAAAATGCTGTGTGTTTAAACCATTTAACAGATGCCAACCTTCACCATAACCTGAGACAGTAGTGTTACATTACAGTATAGTAACCATTGTTGTTATATACTTATTTATAACTTGTGTTATTTTATATATTATGGATGCTACACATATGTGTAAAGCTTGCATATTATTTCTTGTTCTTCATTATACTAGTAACGTGTATCTCCATATCTATTATATACTACAGTAAAACGCTATCATTTAATTTTATAGTTTATAATAATTCTGATTATGTAAATAAAATGTCATAGCACTTGAAACTATAAAATAAATTGATATGAAGTTAAATTTTTACCTGGAGCTGAGAAATTGTCTAAATAAGTTTTGTTCAGATTGAACTCACGAATGATCCAATCCATATAAAGTCAACTAGCAATTGTGCTTTTATATGACTATGATAACATTATGAAAGATCCATCTGAAATTGAAACTTTGTAATAATATTTTACAGGGCAGTTTGGATCTGTATGTTGGTCAGCAAGTGAGAAAAATTTACTGTACATTGCTGAGAAAAAGAAATTGAAAACTGTTTCATATTTTGATTCAAAACCAAACAAGGATGATAAGAATGAAGAAGAAAAACCTATCAAAGTAAGCTTTAAGTAAACTGTCAAATTACCTGCATGTTTGCCTCAACAGAGTATCCATGAACTCTGTATACGTTCTCATAGATAATTTCTTACCCTAGATATAGAGATACATCTATAATAATTTTAATTCAAGGTTGCAGAATACATATTTCACAATGAACTGGCTCTCTCTTATGTTCAAACTTTATATCCAAAAGTTCTCAGATTGTAAATGAATTATATTTATATATACTGTAAAAGCAGAAATTTTCGTGGAGGATTTTATTTCGGTTATTTCGTGGACAGAATATAGTCATGAAATTAAAAACCCCACGAAAATTCAACCTTAATATAATACCACTTACATTTAAGGAAACCACAAAATTAAATCCCCATGAAATCTTATAGAGAGACAAAACCACGAAATTTTAACCCCACGAAAAAATGTTTCTACTGTATGAAGATTGATATTAAAAGAGTGACAAATAATTTTTAAAGTTCCATTTTAAAAATGTCATATTTGCTTGTGTCCTCATTTTTGTCTTGCCTGGACAAGTAGAAAAAGGGACTTATGCATATTGTTTTCTGCTGTGGCTGCCTCAAATATTAAACAGTTTGTGATTATGTCAGTTTAAAGGCCACCACTAGTGTTAGGTAAATGATATTTGGTATGCAGTTGTATTAACATTTGCACATCTTATTTTCATGGCAAGTATTTGAAACTTTCCCTTTACTTTCATGTTAAAGTTTGTGTATGGTCAATTTAAAGGGAACCAATTACTATAGGTCATTAGTACAAATATTAGGTAAGCAGTCATTCTAGCATTGCCAATTGCTATATTGCAGTAACCTTATGTGTCTAAACTTCTGTCTGTTCCTCTATTCATCCAGCAGATATTTTTTAATCACACTTTTATCAGGATTGACTTCATATTTAGTCAGCAAGTTGACAGTTGTGAGTTGATTGTTGTGAGCTCTTTTAGGATCTGACAGAATCCTGTTTGCAGATACTTTGCACATTGTAATAAAGAAAAATGTCTGTTTAACTTAAATAAAGTATTGATATTATACAGGGAGAAGAACATGATTACCTAGATGACTGGGGTGAACAATTGGTTGGTAAAACATGTCCTGTTGTATGTATCTTAGACATAGATAATGGTGATGTCAAAGTTCTGGATAACATACTGGACAATCATTCTCTGGGACAGGTAATAAACAGGTGTGATTAAAATAATTCTCTGGGACAGGTAATAACCATGATAACCAGGTGTTGATAAAATCATTTTCATTTACTGGTTTCATCATATGCTGATTTTTATTTTTGTGGTAACAATTTTCAAGGATTTCTTGGGTGGTGTCTTCTTCCTATTTCCCACTTTTAAAAAATACTAATCCTTCTATTTCCATTGGCAAATAACAATAGATGTTTTGATAAATAATTTGTTTTTATAACAATCAAGGTTAATTAGAATTTCATCTAAGATTTACCTGTATTTTTTTCAAAGCATAATATATTTGGTACACTGTTCAGGTATAATACCTTGTTTATTTGTAATATGTTTCTTTTTTCATCAAAGAAATACTTAAAAATATTAAATCATGATATAAATAACATTATAACCAAGTATAATCTTACGATGTGGAATAAAAGTATACTCTTAAAATATAATTACTTGGACCAATAATCAAAGGTATAAAATAATGGGCGAAAACTGTTAACTATATAGGAAACTGTGGTATGAGTGCCAATGAGACAACTCTCCATCCAAATAACAATTTATAAAAATAAACCATTATAGGTCAATGTACGGCCTTCAACACGAAGCCTTGGCTCACACCGAACAACAAGCTATAAAGGGCCCCAAAATTACTAGTGTAAAACCATTCAAACGGGAAAACCAACGGTCTAATCTATATAAAAAATATAAAAAAGCATTGAAAATTGATATAAATTATGGTCCTTATCCAGTCAAGCCATTATTCAGTTACAATGGCTAATGTACAACAACAAGTAAAGTTTGTTACAAACAGACTCGCGAACCAAAACCTTGTACAGTGGGTTTAAGTTCCAGGCAAAGAACAAAAGGGGCATAAGAACTTATTGGAAGTGTTCAACTTCAAACTGTCCTGCCACCATCAATACTTTGAACAACATACCAACCAAAGTCTCAGCAAACCACAACCATGGGTCTGACACCATGCAGCTGAATGTAAATGATGTCCTCCAGAAAATATATTTTGAGAATGAAAGTTCGCTGCACAAATGAGCTGACACCAATTCCAACCATCTACGAGGAAGAACTAGTCACCTTTGGAACCACTACTTAACACAAGGACCAAGGACAACAAATCATCTAGAGGGATGGCACAGCAAGCCGAAGAAACATGTCACCCGTCCACATCCAAACATTTTTCAACTAATTAAACTTCTGAAACATGAGGAAGCCTTCAAAGCCCTGACCATGATCCAGTATGCAGCCGATGGGAAGAGAGTGGCCCCCAAAAAGGAGTATGTAGAAATCAACATCAGATTAGACGAACTTAAGGTTAGACACCGCAACCAGGAGAGTTTGGTGATGCAGCCTCCCACCTTCTTCACGTGGAATAGATTGATAAATTTAAACAGACTTGTATACAGTGATTGTCTAATGTTTGTGCTACAAAGTGAGATTTGATTTAGTGCTGTTGTATAATTTGTGTTATATTATGCTTGCTTCAATCTACAGTTGAATTTGTGTTATAAAAGTAATAAAATAATTTACTTATTTTAAATTTTAATTTCTTTCATATTTATTTTGTTTAAAAAAAAACAGAATTCGTACAGAAAAATAACTTATTACCTGTTCTAACAAAAAAAAAACACTGGTCAATTAACAGTTGATTAAAAAATGTTTGTACAGTATAATCCTTTGTTTGCACAATTTCCTCCTATTCCCACATGAAATTTTACCTTTTCTTACCAGATTTATAAAAAGTGGGAATAGAGGGAATGATTACATGGTTTAGGTAACCACAAATTCAAATGTTCAATTAAATACAAATTTTCTATATTATGTATCCACAACAATACATTTTTTCCTGAAAATTGGTACCCACAAAAAAAAAAAAATACTTATTAAATGGACTTGACCAGTACAAAATTGTAGACCATTTGTTTTAGATTTTGAATTAGTAGGAATCTAACCATTAACAGTGCATTGTTTCATTCAATATATTAATACAAAAAAATCTTTTTGATATTTAAGGAAAGGTATCAAACAAAATTATTCTCATTATTTTTTATGCAAAAAAATCCATTATAAAAGCTAAATATGAGATACTTCAAATGTTAAATGTGAAGATAAAACCATAACTCTGTTGGAAAAGTTTTACATTCTGTGTGTTAATCATGGTTATTTTACATCATTAAAGGCAGTATGGGCACCATCAGACTCTGGAGTTGTTTTCACTGGATGGAAGAATGGTCCATATAGATTAGGTCTTATATATTGTCCAATCAGAGAGTAAGTTGGTTCTTATATAGACATAGTTATAGATATAGTTGTGAAATAAAATGTTTTGAGTTTGAAAATTATCTTTATGAAAATTAAAAGTTTGGGTTTCAAGGTGAACATGTTTGAAAAAAACCTGCATAAAAGAAATTTGTATAGAAAAAATAACAGAGAAAGAGTATTTTTATGTTGATTTTTATCAAGTCAAAACAATCTGCACTTGATGTATTTCATAGCTAGGAATTAATAATTATGTTAACTGAAAAGTAATGAAGGAAATATAATACTTCAAGTTCCATTATAAAAAACCTGATATATGTTAAATATTGATCTTTTTCAGAAGTGCAATCTACTATTGGGATAATGTATCCAACAAATGTGGTAAGACACTTTAAACTAGCTTTATTTTTGTCCTCTGTGCAATGTCATGGAGGAGACATAGAAATACCTGGTGTTTATTCTAACACTTCTGTGTCCATCCATCTCAATACTGGACTTGTTAGCCCTCTCATCATACAATTCTGACAGTTTTTTTATGGAATTTATTTCACTAAATCAGTGCTGATCAACTGTTTTTGCAGAAGTTGTCCCACTTGTGAAGATAGATTATATGGAAATTAGCATTGTTAGTGCTTTCATGTCTACATTTCTTGTAGAATTGTCATAACATATTAGCAAGGTCTTGGCAGCGTTGGATAATCAGTGCCAATCAACAATTTTTTTAGCTCATTTGACCATAAAGCCTTGCGATCTATTGTCTGTTGTCAGCACTTCGTCATATCATTACAAAGTCCTTTATCGTAAATTTTTTCAAATGTCTTCTCCTCTGAAACTACTGAACCAACTTCAACCAAACTTAAAGTGAATTGTCTTTAGGGTATCTTAAATAAAGTTTGTGTCAGTAAACATTGCCAACATGATTACAAATAGAGGTTAAAATGTATTTATTTTCTTATAACTAGAAAGCTATAATTGAAAAAGAAAATCTGACAGGGGCAAAATTGCTCAGGATGTCATGATCCACCTACTGCATATGTTAACCATCATCATTATCAGATAACTTTCTATGGAATTAATGCTAATGAATGACAATTGTTTACACATTTTTAGCTCACCACTTGGCGTCCACTTGGCGTCCGTCGTCCGTCGTCGTCGTCCGTCGTCGTCGTCGTTAACAATTTACATTTTGAACTTCTTCTAGAGAACCACTGAATGGAATGGAACCAAACATGGCATGAATGTTCCTTATGAGGTGCTGACCAAGTGTTGTTACTTTGTAGCCGATCCATCATCCAAGATGGCCGCCAGCGGGGGACTTAGTTTAACATAGGACGCTATGGGAAATGCATACAAATGACTTCTTTTAGAGAACCACTGAATGGAATGGAACCAAATATGGCATGAATGTTCCTTATGAGGTGCTGACCAAGTGTTGTTACTTTGTAGCTGATCCATCATCCAAGATGGCCGCCAGCGGGGGACTTAGTTTAACATAGGACGCTACGGGAAATGCATACAAATGACTTCTTTTAGAGAACCACTGAATGGAATGAAACCAAACATGGCATGAATGTTCCTTTATATGAGGTGCTGACCAAGTGTTGTTACTTTGTTGCCGATCCATCATCCAAGATGGCCGCCAGCCGGGGACTTAGTTTAACATAGGACCCTATGGGAAATGCATACAAATGACTTCTTTTAGAGAACCACTGAATGGAATAAAACCAAACATAGCATGAATTATCCTTATGGGGTGCTGACCAAGTGTTGTTACTTTGTAGCCGATCCATCATCCAAGATGGCCGCCAGCAGGGGACTTAGTTTAACAAAGGACCCTATGGGAAATGCATACAAATGACTTCTTCTAGAGAACCACTAAATGGAATGAAACCAAACATTGCATGAATGTTCCTTATGGAGTGCTGACCAATTGTTGTTACTTTGTAGCCGATCCATTATCCAAGATGGCCGCCAGCGGGGACTTAGTTTAACATAGGACCCTATTGGAAATACATACAAATGACTTCTTCTAGTGAACCACTGAATGGAATGAAACCAAACATGGCATGAATGTTCCTTATGTGGTGCTGACCAAGTGTTGTTACTTTGTAGCCGATCCATCATCAAAGATGGCCCCCAGCAGGGGACTTAGTTTAACATAGGACCCTATGGGAAATGCATACAAATGACTTCTTTTAGAGAACCACTGAATGGAATAAAACCAAACATAGCATGAATGTTCCTTATGGGGTGCTGACCAAGTGTTGTTACTTTGTAGCCGATCCATCATCCAAGATGGCCGTCAGCGGGGGACTTAGTTTAACATAGGACCCTATGGGAAATGCATACAAATGACTTCTTTTAGAGAACCACTGAATGGAATAAAACCAAACATGGCATGGATGTTCCTTATGAGGTGCTGACCAAGTGTTGTTACTTTGTTGCTGATCCATCATCCAAGATGGCCGCCAGCCGGGGACTTAGTTTAACATAGGACCCTATGGGAAATGCATACAAATGACTTCTTTTAGAGAACCACTGAATGGAATAAAACCAAACATAGCATGAATGTTCCTTATGGGGTGCTGACCAAGTGTTGTTACTTTGTAGCCGATCCATCATCCAAGATGGCCGCCAGCGGGGGACTTAGTTTAACATAGGACCCTATGGGAAATGCATACAAATGACTTCTTCTAGAGAACCACTAAATGGAATGAAACCAAACATAGCATGAATGTTCCTTATGGAGTGCTGACCAAGTGTTGTTACTTTGTAGCTGATCCATTATCCAAGATGGCCGCCATCGGGGGACTTAGTTTAACATAGGACCCTATTGGAAATGCATACAAATCACTTCTTCTAGTGAACCACTGAATGGAATGAAACCAAACATGGCATGAATGTTCCTTATGTGGTGCTGACCAAGTGTTGTTACTTTGTAGCCGATCCATTATCCAAGATGGCCGCCAGCGGGGGACTTAGTTTAACATAGGACCCTATGGGAAATGCATACAAATGACTTTTTTAGAGAACCACTGAATGGAATAAAACCAAACATTGCATGAATGTTCCTTATGAGGTGCTGACCAAGTGTTGTTACTTTGTAGCCGATCCATCATCCAAGATGGCCGCCAGCAGGGGACTTAGTTTAACATAGGACCCTATGGGAAATGCATACAAATAACTTCTTTTAGAGAACCACTGAATGGAATAAAACCAAACATGGCATGAATGTTCCTTATGAGGTGCTGACCAAGTGTTGTTACTTTGTAGCCGATCCGTCATCCAAGATGGCCGCCAGTGGGGGACTTTTGAATGAAATTAAACATGTTCCTTTCCTTATAAATGAGGTTGTGTTGTCACTTTTAGCCAAATTTTATATTTTTTTATATGATTTCAAAAACCCAAGTAGAATCAGGTGAGCGATACAGGCTCTTGAGAGCCTCTAGTTTTTGGTTAAAATAGATACATTTGTAGGTAGAAACAGTTGAAGTAAAAATTATTACCAGTGACAATACAAGATCTACCATTGCCATATCCCAAATAATTATGAAGTCTTGAAAGGCTATTTTACTTTTTGCTTTGATGCCTAACAGCGATGTAGGGCGTCAAAGAAAATAAATACATTAGCCTATCAAGACGTCATAATTATTTGGACTACCATTGAACAAAGAATATTTTTGGTATCTGTGATAGTTGGCCAGATTTTTACAAGGCATGACTTTTTGTCAGCCAGGCAATACAAATATGTTTTTAGATGTTATTCAAAGGTTGATTTATATTCCATAGAAAAACTGAGTGATGAGACCAGATCCAGTGCACTGCCTAGATTTAGTCCAGATGGAACAAAGTTAATTTATTTTGATAATGATATAGGAGGTCCACATTACCAGTGTTCTAGACTGCTCATGGTAAGGAATGATTATATATGTAAGACTCAAATCTATGGTGGGTTCCAAATCTATGGCGGATTCCTAATCTATGGTAAATATGACGTAATGTCATCCCAAATCTATGGCGAAAATTTTACACTCCTAATCTATGGCAAGTTGTTTTTTAAATTTTCTAATCATGACGTCATGCCATCCCAAATCTATGGCAGATTTTTTACATTCCAAATCTATGGTAAATTTTGTAAATTCCAAATCTATGGCGGATTTTGTTAATTAAGAGATAACTGTTATAAGATCTATTGCAAATGTTGTGCAAACGGAAAATAATGCAGTACCTTCACACGACCAATGACTTGTAAATAGATTACACAAAAGAGAGTGTATAAACTAGTGAAATGAACGTACTTGTATTTTTGTCCATCTGATAAGTTAAGCCTGTATTTTCATAGTTAGTTTTTATATCGTACTGTAGTGTAAGGTTGGGATCTCGCTAACATGTTTAACCCCGCCATATTATGTATGTACGTGACTGTCCCAAGTTAGGAGCCTGTAGTTCGGTGTTTGTCGTTTGTTTATGTGTTACATATTTCTTTGTTCCTTTTTTTTATATATAAACAAGGCCGTGAGTATTTTTGTTTAAATTGTTTTACATTGTTATTTCTGGGCCTTTAATAGCGGACTATGCGGCATTGGCTTTGCTCATTGTTTAAGGCCGTACAGTTACCTATAGCTACTAATTTCTGTGTAATGTTGGTCTCTGATGGAGAGTTGTCTCATTGGCAATCATACCACTTCTTCCTTTTTTGTATGTTTAGTCTAACTTTTCAGTATGGGCATTGTTCTTTGTTGAAGGCGAAACGGTGATCACCTATAGTTGTTTTAAAAAACAATATTGGTTTTTTTTCGTGATTTTTCTGCGTGACCTATAGTTGTTAATGTGGTCTCTTTTGGACAATCATACCACATCTTCTTTTTTTATAGTAACCAACTTTTATTACCGGTACAATTGAAAAAGCTTAAGAAAGACTTCATGATCATGAAATGATGTGTCCAGTAAACATAAGCATTTTATACTCTTTAGATTTTCATGTTTAACCAATACATTTAACCAAATAGTAAGTCATTAAACAACAAGAAAGCAGCTTCTGTTTGTACAAAAAAATAAACACTTTGACTCTTTACATGCTATTTATTTTCAGCTAATCACATCTTTTTAATTTGATTGCGATTTAAATCAAATTTGTATCCTGTAATTTGATCTGTCACTTTGTACACTTTTC
Source organism: Mytilus edulis (assembly GCF_963676685.1). Taxonomy (NCBI): domain Eukaryota; kingdom Metazoa; phylum Mollusca; class Bivalvia; order Mytilida; family Mytilidae; genus Mytilus; species Mytilus edulis. The sequence continues at coordinate 99,827,536 of NC_092344.1, forward strand.
CAGCAGTAGAAGCTGAAATTGAGTCTTTGACCCCTTTCCTAAAATATTCTGTACTAAACACTTAAAAACGCTTCTGGATTAGGGTCCTTTGAAACCGGCTTCTTATTTTCCTTTGCTAATTGAAAACCTTCATCTGGAATGGTATTCATGGGTTCCGCCATTTTCAAAATCGGCGGCGGTAGCGACGTCATATGGCGTTATTTGATTGTGACGTTATAAATAACTCTTTTTCGCGGAAAAATAGGCGATTTTAAAATCTGCCATAGATTCGGAGAAAACAAAACCTGCCATAGATTTGAGACGGCATTACGTCATATTTACCATAGATTAGGAATCCGCCATAGATTTGGAACCCGCCATAGATTTGAGTCCTACATATATAACAGTAAGGGATCATCCTTAATTGTCAACCATTTTCCAAAGTGTACAAAATGTTCACTTGGGGGGGAAGGGGTTAAAAAATCTACATTTTTAATGTACACTTTTTTTTAATTTAAAAAACACAAGCTTCACAGATAAATGTCATCAAGAATTAAAAAAATATTACATTAAATTATGTATACTTAGTCACTGGTCCAGTGTTTGATATTTTCTGTCTAGTGTCCAAACTTTCTAACCTGTCCTCAATGCCCTTCAACTTCCTACTTAATTTGGCCTTTTAAATTGGGCGTCACTGATGAGTCTTTCATAGACGAAATTATTTTGAAAAGTAAAATTGAGAGGGTAATACATTGTACTTCCTGTATATTTCAGTGTGATTGGTCATCCAAACAGACATCAGTTATAGTAGATATAGTTAAAGAACCTAAAGGTTTGTTACATCATTTACAAAATACAAAGATGGAAATAAAAGACCCTTATCAAAATTGAATCCAAAAGTACAATGGTTGATAGAAAAAAAGACAATATTAACAATCACCATTACACTTCAAACTGAAAATACCTTGTCAACTTTCTGAGAAAAAAACCAAACTAAAACTGCAGAAAATATAGTATAATATGATGTTTTTATTATTGCGAAAAATTGTGATGCAATAGATATAGCAAAAAATAAAAACCTGCATTTTTTTTTAATTTTGAAAGTATTATTTGTAAGCCCATTTACTCAAATTTATTTCCAATTGTTCAAAGTGCAATAATAGATATCTGAATTAACATTACATAAAGCTTTTTGTATTTTGTATTTTGTATTTTGTATTTTTCCATTATCACTGGACTAGTATATATTTGTTTAAGGGCCAGCTGAAGGACGCCTCCGGGTGAGGGAATTTCTCGCTACATTGAAGACCTGTTGGTGACCCTCTGCTGTTGTTTTTTATTTGGTCGGGTTGTTGTCTCTTTGACACATTCCCCATTTCCATTCTCAATTTTATTTCTAAAGAAACGAAGAAATCCAAATACGAACAATTTATCCTTCAGTGTACACATAAGAGATAAATTAAAGTTACAAATGCAGTAAATAAAGGCAACAGTAGTATACCGCTGTTCAAAACTCATAAATCAATAGAAAAAAACCAAATCCTGTTTACAAACTAAAACAGGGAAACGCAATAAATATAAGAGGAGAACAACGACAAGACCTTAAAATGTAACACATACAGAAACGAACTAAGATACTAGAGAAATACTGCATACCACATAGGATGCAGTAGTAGAAGGTTTTTCTTACATGTCATTCTGAGACTTCAAAATCTGACTCTGGGCTTTAGCCTAAGGTTCTGATATGGGTCAAGGAATAATACAATGGCTAATGTGGAAAATACTATGAACATTCTATTGAATTACTTATATATCTCATTCCAGTAATTCCAGTAACCAAATTTCAACAAAGATGTATTGTTCCTTACAATAATTTCACTAAATAAAATGTCATGAAAAGAACATGAGCTTATTTGAATGTAGTGTTGTTCATACAATTTCATTATCATAATGATTGATTTTAGATCAAGTAAGTCTACACATAGTACCTCACTTTAAATTAAAAAAATGGGCTGATACAGAATTTGCAAATGGGGGCTGATATGGCCATCCCATTGAAATTACCTAGGAAACCAATATCAAACCTCTGATGTGATAAGTATTCTTCTGTTTATGCCATATCAATAATGCAAAAGCAAGGTTATCACAAGCAAAAATGTAATATTTCTTATTACAGTTGAAAGCTTTCCCGGTTTCTACGTAGCATCACTACCTACCAAATGTTGGTCAGCTGACAACAAGAGGATCATTTTATCTAGTTTCTGGAGAAGTTCTGTGGTAAATATCTGTGTTCTAATAATAACATGACAATAATGTTCTACCAACATATGTGTATATCACAACAGTGCTATTGATTTATGTATGTATATACAGTAAAACCTGTATAAACCGGCCAGCTACCGGACTATGAAAAAGGGCCGGTTTGGACAGTGAGTCAGTTTATTCAGGTTTCCGTTTTGACCGGAAGTATATGACTTGTGACGTCTGATATTTCCATGTAAAAGTTCTCTCTGATTATAAATTATATCTGATAAATTAAAATACTTTCACTTCGTTTTTCATTGTTGCAATTGATTCATATTAATACTTGGGTTGTTTGGATTGCAAGACGAGAGTTTCGATTTACTTCCATGATCGATAATTTGAAACGTTGGAATGGCCGATTAAGAAGCAAGAATATTATCAAATGTAATTTCATTACTGTCGAAACATTGTCGTACAGTGTGCAATACCCATTGATTGTTGTCATCCGGGTGTTTTTCATCATCAGGGTCATTGGTTTAGGGGTTCACGATGTAAATTTCTTACTCAGCGATTTACAAATGATTTAAAATTGTTTATCCAAGTTACAACGTAAGTTCAATCCGAGATATATTCGGTGTGTCTTTTCGTTTAATTGACATGTTTTTAATGTTTTGATAAATAGTACAGCTCACTACTTACGATTTTAAGTTCACAGTTTAACACCTGACTAATTAATTATCTTGAAAAGACATATTGTATAAACAAATATGTTTTGATTGCATATCGATCATTGAAATTAATTAGCCAAACTGGTTTTGACTGGTAATAATTAATGTAATTAAGAGTATTGGGACTGCATAATAAGACCGGAATTCCGAATACACAGGGTCTGGTTTACAAAGGGTATTTTTTAACAAAGACTTTGAAGGGAAAACAATGGGACTTTAATTTTCGGCCGGAATGGACAGGAAACCGGTTTATTCAGGGTCCGGTTTACTCAGATTTGACTGTACATGCTTTTGTGTACCTACATATTAACAATGGTGTGACTACATACATGTATGAATACTGGTTAATGTTTTATTCAATGTCACTTTTATTGTACATAACTTTTTCACAATCAGATGTTTATTTAGAGATGGAAAATTAGTTAGAGAATCATGTATCCATTTAAATGGCTATTGTAGGCATTTTTAGCTGCATTAAAAAGAACAATATTAAATCATCATAAAAAATATTAAAAAAATTCATCTGTATTTTGCAACAAATATTGAAGGGCATGTGTACATTGCCCTAACCCAGGTTCTTAGTCAAAAGAATCTGATCTTGACCATATATTGTACACAACTTTCATGATAGATATTTTAAAACTAAGGGCAGATCTCTGTATCTCTATATGAAACATTTAAATATATGCCAGCATGTTAATTTTTAAATACAATGTATATTTTTCAGGCTTTAGTAGTTGTTGATGTAAAAGACAAAACTGTCACAAGGTTGAAAACAAGTAAGTCAGAATTGAAAACTATTTTATATACTTAATTGAGTAACTACGTGAAATTAAAAAAAAATATTAACAGATATTTTAGAAAATAAGCCATGGAAAAAAGAAAAAAAAAAAAATCATTCTGATTTCAAAATGTAGTTTGCTGACTTATTATAAATTAAGGCCTAATAACGCAGAAATCTTATATGGTTTGTTAAATGATTTTACAAAGTTAAATGATTGATATATAATTCAATTCTTTATTTTTGGTTAGTATAGGCTTTAAAAAACACAGAGAGCATTCTTCTGCCCTCCCAGCCTGTTTACTTACAACACTCATTAACTTTCTATGAATTACTTGTAAAAAAAGGAGGAGAGTATATTTAGTGAACAGTAGCCTACAGTTGATCTTGTACTTTCAGATGCAAAAGGTGATGCAGTATTGATGGATGTTTTAAATGATAAACTTCTCGTGAAATGTAGTGCCTTAAATCAACCACCTTATTTGGTATGTACACAAAATTTATGCACTTTTCATTCATAGGGACTGAATATTTAACCCTAGTAGTGCAATTTACTAATTTAAATAAACCATTACATAATGTTTTCAAATTCCTGAAGTGACAAAATTGAGAATGGGAATGGGGAATGTGTCAAATGTGTCAAAATGCGGCTGGGTTAAACATGTTTTTTGATATCTCAACCCTCCCCTATACCTCTAGCCAATGTAGAAAAATCATAGGCACAACAATATGCACAGTAAAACTCAGTTTAAGAGGAGTCCGTTAAATATATTTATTTGATCCAAAGTAGCATTTAAATAAAAAAGTATCAAGACATAAAATTTTCTATAATAGGCTAGTTTTTAGGTATTTACTCTGCATGTCACTTTTATAAATGGATATCTGCAAAAAAACATTCTCTTCTGAATTATGATAAAAAGACATTCCATGTGAAATGTAAAAAAACAATAACATTTGCTACTTTTCTGGCTTTGTCATACCACAGCAAGGTTAAAGTTTGAAATGAAATAAAGAACACAGCATTGTATTAGATAGATAGTATACTAATGTCTTGTGTGTTTATCATTAAGATGCTTAACAGATCATGCATAAAATTATGAATTCTAGTCTTCTCTTTAAAACAAAATAATATGCTTTAGACCACAACATGATAAATCTCTGGTTTATTAGGTACATGTCAACAACAATGTGTGTAAGTGATGGATACTGATCTGTTATTATAATTTATAGTCATCGGATATGAATTATTCCTTTTTGAGTATTTGTAAAGATGATTTAAATGCAGTCTTTCCTGTCAGTGTTGAAATTTCCTGAACTGATCTGTCAAGTGAAATTTAGAATCACCTTCATCTTGGCGATTGACCCCATTTACTGCAGAAAATTGTATTGATATGAAAAAGGTAAACCAAATAAATATATAGCATTTCTGTTATACAGGCTATCAGTTCCTTGCCAGCTGCTGGACATGAAAGGGAGATAACTGTAAATCCACTAGATGAACCTATACTCATCCCTGGAATATCATGGGAAGTTAAAACATTCAATCCAACAGACAGACCACATGCTAAATTTGGTAAATGATGAAAAATTATATCAGCTTTCACTTGTATTGAATATCCTGAATTAAAAAAATCTTTTTTGATCAGTTTTTCTACCTGATTTTTGTCGAGCCTGCGACTTTTGTCGCAGAAAGCTTGACATAGGGAAAGTGATCCGGCGGCGGCTAGGGCAGCAGCATTAGCTTACTTCTTAAAAGCTTTATATTTTATAAGGTGGAAGACCTGAATGCTTCATACTTTTTATATGGATGCCTCATGTTACGAAGTTTCTGTCAGTCACATGTCCAATGTCCTTGACCTCATTTTCATGGTTCAGTGACTACTTGAAAAAAAAGTTAAGATTTTTTGTAATGTTAAATTCTCTCTTATTATAAGTAATAGGATAACTATATTTGGTATGTGCATACCTTGCAAGGTCCTCCTGCCTGTCAGACAGTTATCACTTGACCTTGACCTCATTTCATGGATCAGTGAACAAGGTTAAGTTTTGGTGGTCAAGTCCATATTTCAGATACTATGAGCAATAGGTCTAGTATATTTGGTGTATGGAGGACTGTAAAGTGTACATGTCCAACTGGCAGGTGTCATCTGACCTTGACCTAATTTTCATGGTTCAGTGGTTATAGTTATTTTTTTGTGTTTTGGTATGTTTTTCTTATACTGTATGCAAAAGGTCTACTATATTTGGTGTATAGAATGATTGTAAGGTGGACATGTTTAGCTGGCAAGTGTCATCTGACCTTGACCACATTTTCATGGTTCAGTGGTCAAAGGCAAGTTTTTGAGTTTTGGTCTTTTTTTCTAATACTATATGCAATAGGTCAACTATATTTGGTGTATAGAAATATTTTATGATCTATATGTCAGTCGCACAGGTTTTATTCGACCTTGACCTCATTTTCATGGTTCATTGCTCAGTGTTAAGTTTTGGTATGTTTTTCTTAAACTATAAGCAATAGGTCAACTATATTTATTGAATGGAAGAATTGTTAGCTGTACATGTCTGCCTGGTATGGTTCATCTGACCTTGACCTCATTTCCATGGTTCTTTGGTCAATGTTTAGCTGTCTTGGTTAATATTAAGTTTATGTGACAGTTGTAATAAAGCTTTATATTTAGGACTATCAACATAATATCAATGATTAGTAAATAAGGCGAGACACTCTTGTCCAATTTAAAAGGTGGCCTCCATGGTCAACTGGTCTTAATGATTCTATTTATGGAACAAAAAATTAAATGTACAGCATATCAGCCAGCAAATCAAGATAAGCAGAATTACTATATGTTCAATATACTGTCACATTTGCCTTGTCATTTGTTTTGGCAATAAAACATATATTGTGGCCACATTTCAAAGCTTTATGAATGTATTACAAATAAGGGATACCCAAGCCACAATTATATGTTTTTAACTTCTGTTTCAGGAGCATTGAACTATGAAACAATTCTAGTGATGCCAGATGTTTCAGATGTTAAACCACCTCTTATTGTGTTCCCACATGGTAAGTTATTCTATTTTTCCAGAAGTCTCAGAAGACAGAGTAACTGGTCCTTGGTGTGGTGGCATGGAAATTTGAATTAGAAAAAAAAGTGTAAAAAGGGCATAAATCATCTAATTTTGATATATGGAGTTGCTGTAGAACTGTTTACAACTGTGAATATATGTGAATTGGTAGTATAACTCATTTTAAGGTCAAAATAAGTAAAGCATGTTAATCCATTTTGTTATTTACAAAAATATACATTATATCCCAGATTAGTTGTTTGAATCTATCTTTTATCTAATGTTTATTCACTTGTTATTTTAGGAGGACCTCATTCTGTGTTCACAGAAGGATATATGTAATACACTTGTTATTTCAGGAGGACCTCATTCTGTGTTTACAGAAGGATATATGTTATACACTTGTTATTTCAGGAGGACCTCATTCTGTTTTTACAGAAGGATATATGTTATACACTTGTTATTTCAGGAGGACCCCATTCTGTATTTACAGAAGGATATATGTTATACACTTGTTATTTCAGAAGGACCCCATTCTGTATTTACAGAAGGATATATGTTATACACTTGTTATTTCAGGAGGACCTCATTCTGTGTTTACAGAATGATATATGTTATACACTTGTTATTTCAGGAGGACCTCATTCTGTGTTTACAGAAGGATATATGTTATACACTTGTTATTTCAGGAGGACCTCATTCTGTGTTTACAGAATGATGTATGTTATACACTTGTTATTTCAGGAGGACCCCATTCTGTTTTTACAGAAGGATATATGTTATACACTTGTTATTTCAGGAGGACCTCATTCTGTGTTTACAGAAGAATATATGTTATACACTTGTTATTTCAGGAGGACCTCATTCTTTTTTTACAAAAGGATATATGTTATACACTTGTTATTTCAGGAGGGCCTCATTCTGTGTTTACAGAAGGATATATGTTATACACTTGTTATTTCAGGAGGACCCCATTCTGTATTTACAGAATGATATATGTTATACACTTGTTATTTCAGGAGGACCTCATTCTGTGTTTACAGAAGGATATATGTTATACACTTGTTATTTCAGGAGGACCTCATTCTGTGTTTACAGAAGGATATATGTAATACACTTGTTATTTCAGGAGGACCTCATTCTGTGTTTACAGAATGATATATGTTATACCCTTGTTATTTCAGGAGGGCCTCATTCTGTGTTTACAGAAGGATATATGTTATACACTTGTTATTTCAGGAGGACCTCATTCTGTGTTTACAGAAGGATATATGTTATACCCTTCTTATTTCAGGAGGACCTCATTCTTTTTTTACAAAAGGATATATGTTATACACTTGTTATTTCAGGAGGGCCTCATTCTGTGTTTACAGAAGGATATATGTTATACACTTGTTATTTCAGGAGGACCTCATTCTGTATTTACAGAAGGATATATGTTATACACTTGTTATTTCAGGAGGACCTCATTCTGTGTTTACAGAAGGATATATGTTATACACTTGTTATTTCAGGAGGACCCCATTCTGTATTTACAGAATGATATATGTTATACACTTGTTATTTCAGGAGGACCTCATTCTGTGTTTACAGAAGGATATATGTTATACACTTGTTATTTCAGGAGGACCTCATTCTGTATTTACAGAAGGATATATGTTATACACTTGTTATTTCAGGAGGACCTCATTCTGTGTTTACAGAAGGATATATGTTATACACTTGTTATTTCAGGAGGACCTCATTCTGTATTTACAGAAGGATATATGTTATACACTTGTTATTTCAGGAGGACCTCATTCTGTGTTTACAGAAGGATATATGTTATACACTTGTTATTTCAGGAGGACCTCATTCTGTGTTTACAGAAGGATATATGTTATACACTTGTTATTTCAGGAGGACCCCATTCTGTTTTTACAGAAGGATATATGTTATACACTTGTTATTTCAGGAGGGCCTCATTCTGTTTTTACAGAAGGATATATGTTATACACTTGTTATTTCAGGAGGACCTCATTCTGTTTTACAAAAGGATATATGTTATACACTTGTTATTTTAGGAGGACCTCATTTTGTTTTACAGAAGGATATATGTTATACACTTGTTATTTCAGGAGGACCTCATTCTGTGTTTACAGAAGGATATATGTTATACACTTGTTATTTCAGGAGGGCCTCATTCTGTGTTTACAGAAGGATATATGTTATACACTTGTTATTTCAGGAGGACCCCATTCTGTTTTTACAGAAGGATATATGTTATACACTTGTTATTTCAGGAGGGCCTCATTCTGTTTTTACAGAAGGATATATGTTATACACTTGTTATTTCAGGAGGACCTCATTCTGTTTTACAAAAGGATATATGTTATACACTTGTTATTTTAGGAGGACCTCATTCTGTTTTACAGAAGGATATATGTTATACACTTGTTATTTCAGGAGGACCTCATTCTGTGTTTACAGAATGATATATGTTATACACTTGTTATTTTAGGAGGACCTCATTCTGTTTTACAGAAGGATATATGTTATACACTTGTTATTTCAGGAGGACCTCATTCTGTTTTTACAGAAGGATATATGTTATACACTTGTTATTTCAGGAGGGCCTCATTCTGTTTTTACAGAAGGATATATGTTATACACTTGTTATTTCAGGAGGACCTCATTCTGTTTTACAAAAGGATATATGTTATACACTTGTTATTTTAGGAGGACCTCATTCTGTTTTACAGAAGGATATATGTTATACACTTGTTATTTCAGGAGGACCTCATTCTGTGTTTACAGAAGGATATATGTTATACACTTGTTATTTTAGGAGGACCTCATTCTGTTTTACAGAAGGATATATGTTATACACTTGTTATTTCAGGAGGACCTCATTCTGTTTTTACAGAAGGATATATGTTATACACTTGTTATTTCAGGAGGACCTCATTCTGTGTTTACAGAAGGATATATGTTATACACTTGTTATTTCAGGAGGACCTCATTCTGTGTTTACAGAATGATATATGTTATACACTTGTTATTTCAGGAGGACCTCATTCTGTTTTTACAGAAGGATATATGTTATACACTTGTTATTTCAGGAGGACCTCATTCTGTGTTTACAGAAGGATATATGTTATACACTTGTTATTTCAGGAGGACCTCATTCTGTGTTTACAGAAGGATATATGTTATACCCTTCTTATTTCAGGAGGACCTCATTCTGTGTTTACAGAAGGATATATGTTATACACTTGTTATTTCAGGAGGACCTCATTCTGTGTTTACAGAAGGATATATGTTATACACTTGTTATTTCAGGAGGACCTCATTCTGTGTTTACAGAAGGATATATGTTATACCCTTCTTATTTCAGGAGGACCTCATTCTGTGTTTACAGAAGGATATATGTTATACACTTGTTATTTCAGTAGGACCTCATTCTGTGTTTACAGAAGGATATATGTTATACACTTGTTATTTCAGGAGGACCCCATTCTGTGTTTACAGAAGGATATATGTTATACCCTTCTTATTTCAGGAGGACCCCATTCTGTGTTTACAGAAGGATATATGTTATACACTTGTTATTTCAGGAGGACCTCATTCTGTATTTACAGAAGGATATATGTTATACACTTGTTATTTCAGGAGGACCTCATTCTGTGTTTACAGAAGGATATATGTTATACACTTGTTATTTCAGGAGGACCCCATTCTGTGTTTACAGAAGGATATATGTTATACCCTTCTTATTTCAGGAGGACCTCATTCTGTATTTACAGAATGATATATGTTATACACTTGTTATTTCAGGAGGACCTCATTCTGTGTTTACAGAAGGATATATGTTATACACTTGTTATTTCAGGAGGACCTCATGCTGTTTTACAGAAGGATATATGTTATACACTTGTTATTTCAGGAGGACCTCATTCTGTGTTTACAGAAGGATATATGTTATACACTTGTTATTTCAGGAGGACCTCATTCTGTATTTACAGAAGGATATATGTAATACACTTGTTATTTTAGGAGATCCCCATTCTGTGTTTACAGAAGGATATATGTTATACACTTGTTATTTTAGGAGGACCTCATTCTGTGTTTACAGAAGGATATATGTTATACACTTGTTATTTCAGGAGGACCTCATTCTGTGTTTACAGAAGGATATATGTTATACACTTGTTATTTCAGAAGGACCTCATTCTGTTTTACAGAAGAATATATGTAATACACTTGTTATTTCAGGAGGACCCCATTCTGTGTTTACAGAAGGATATATGTTATACACTTGTTATTTCAGGAGGACCTCATTCTGTTTTACAGAAGGATATATGTTATACCCTTGTTATTTCAGAAGGACCTCATTCTGTTTTTACAGAAGGATATATGTTATACACTTGTTATTTCAGAAGGACCTCATTCTGTTTTACAGAAGGATATATGTTATACACTTGTTATTTCAGGAGGACCTCATTCTGTTTTTACAGAAGGATATATGTTATACCCTTGTTATTTCAGAAGGACCTCATTCTGTATTTACAGAAGGATATATGTAATACACTTGTTATTTCAGGAGGACCTCATTCTGTGTTTACAGAAGGATATATGTAATACACTTGTTATTTCAGGAGGACCTCATTCTGTGTTTACAGAAGGATATATGTAATACACTTGTTATTTCAGGAGGACCCCATTCTGTTTTTACAGAAGGATATATGTTATACACTTGTTATTTCAGAAGGACCTCATTCTGTTTTTACAGAAGGATATATGTTATACACTTGTTATTTCAGGAGATCCCCATTCTGTTTTTACAGAAGGATATATGTTATACACTTGTTATTTCAGAAGGACCTCATTCTGTTTTTACAGAAGGATATATGTTATACACTTGTTATTTCAGGAGGGCCTCATTCTGTGTTTACAGAAGGATATATGTTATACACTTGTTATTTCAGAAGGACCCCATTCTGTGTTTACAGAAGGATATATGTAATACACTTGTTATTTCAGGAGGACCCCATTCTGTTTTTACAGAAGGATATATGTTATACACTTGTTATTTCAGGAGGACCTCATTCTGTGTTTACAGAAGGATATATGTTATACACTTGTTATTTCAGGAGGACCTCATTCTGTGTTTACAGAAGGATATATGTTATACACTTGTTATTTCAGAAGGACCCCATTCTGTGTTTACAGAAGGATATATGTTATACACTTGTTATTTCAGGAGGACCTCATTCTGTTTTACAGAAGGATATATGTTATACACTTGTTATTTCAGGAGGACCTCATTCTGTGTTTACAGAAGGATATATGTTATACACTTGTTATTTCAGGAGGACCTCATTCTGTTTTACAGAAGGATATATGTTATACACTTGTTGTTTCAGGAGGACCTCATTCTGTGTTTACAGAAGGATATATGTAATACACTTGTTATTTCAGGAGGACCCCATTCTGTGTTTACAGAAGGATATATGTTATACCCTTGTTATTTCAGGAGGACCTCATTCTGTTTTACAGAAGGATATATGTTATACCCTTGTTATTTCAGAAGGACCTCATTCTGTTTTTACAGAAGGATATATGTTATACACTTGTTATTTCAGAAGGACCTCATTCTGTTTTACAGAAGGATATATGTTATACACTTGTTATTTCAGGAGGACCTCATTCTGTTTTTACAGAAGGATATATGTTATACACTTGTTATTTCAGAAGGACCCCATTCTGTGTTTACAGAAGGATATATGTAATACACTTGTTATTTCAGGAGGACCCCATTCTGTTTTTACAGAAGGATATATGTTATACACTTGTTATTTCAGGAGGACCTCATTCTGTGTTTACAGAAGGATATATGTTATACCCTTGTTATTTCAGAAGGACCCCATTCTGTGTTTACAGAAGGATATATGTTATACACTTGTTATTTCAGAAGGACCCCATTCTGTGTTTACAGAAGGATATATGTTATACACTTGTTATTTCAGGAGGACCTCATTCTGTTTTACAGAAGGATATATGTTATACACTTGTTATTTCAGGAGGACCTCATTCTGTGTTTACAGAAGGATATATGTAATACACTTGTTATTTCAGGAGGACCTCATTCTGTGTTTACAGAAGGATATATGTTATACACTTGTTATTTCAGAAGGACCCCATTCTGTGTTTACAGAAGGATATATGTTATACACTTGTTATTTCAGGAGGACCCCATTCTGTGTTTACAGAAGGATATATGTTATACCCTTCTTATTTCAGGAGGACCTCATTCTGTATTTACAGAATGATATATGTTATACACTTGTTATTTCAGGAGGACCTCATTCTGTGTTTACAGAAGGATATATGTTATACACTTGTTATTTCAGGAGGACCTCATGCTGTTTTACAGAAGGATATATGTTATACACTTGTTATTTCAGGAGGACCTCATTCTGTGTTTACAGAAGGATATATGTTATACACTTGTTATTTCAGGAGGACCTCATTCTGTATTTACAGAAGGATATATGTAATACACTTGTTATTTTAGGAGATCCCCATTCTGTGTTTACAGAAGGATATATGTTATACACTTGTTATTTTAGGAGGACCTCATTCTGTGTTTACAGAAGGATATATGTTATACACTTGTTATTTCAGGAGGACCTCATTCTGTGTTTACAGAAGGATATATGTTATACACTTGTTATTTCAGGAGGACCTCATTCTGTGTTTACAGAAGGATATATGTTATACACTTGTTATTTCAGAAGGACCTCATTCTGTTTTACAGAAGAATATATGTAATACACTTGTTATTTCAGGAGGACCCCATTCTGTGTTTACAGAAGGATATATGTTATACACTTGTTATTTCAGGAGGACCTCATTCTGTTTTACAGAAGGATATATGTTATACCCTTGTTATTTCAGAAGGACCTCATTCTGTTTTTACAGAAGGATATATGTTATACACTTGTTATTTCAGAAGGACCTCATTCTGTTTTACAGAAGGATATATGTTATACACTTGTTATTTCAGGAGGACCTCATTCTGTTTTTACAGAAGGATATATGTTATACCCTTGTTATTTCAGAAGGACCTCATTCTGTATTTACAGAAGGATATATGTAATACACTTGTTATTTCAGGAGGACCTCATTCTGTGTTTACAGAAGGATATATGTAATACACTTGTTATTTCAGGAGGACCTCATTCTGTGTTTACAGAAGGATATATGTAATACACTTGTTATTTCAGGAGGACCCCATTCTGTTTTTACAGAAGGATATATGTTATACACTTGTTATTTCAGAAGGACCTCATTCTGTTTTTACAGAAGGATATATGTTATACACTTGTTATTTCAGGAGATCCCCATTCTGTTTTTACAGAAGGATATATGTTATACACTTGTTATTTCAGAAGGACCTCATTCTGTTTTTACAGAAGGATATATGTTATACACTTGTTATTTCAGGAGGGCCTCATTCTGTGTTTACAGAAGGATATATGTTATACACTTGTTATTTCAGAAGGACCCCATTCTGTGTTTACAGAAGGATATATGTAATACACTTGTTATTTCAGGAGGACCCCATTCTGTTTTTACAGAAGGATATATGTTATACACTTGTTATTTCAGGAGGACCTCATTCTGTGTTTACAGAAGGATATATGTTATACACTTGTTATTTCAGGAGGACCTCATTCTGTGTTTACAGAAGGATATATGTTATACACTTGTTATTTCAGAAGGACCCCATTCTGTGTTTACAGAAGGATATATGTTATACACTTGTTATTTCAGGAGGACCTCATTCTGTTTTACAGAAGGATATATGTTATACACTTGTTATTTCAGGAGGACCTCATTCTGTGTTTACAGAAGGATATATGTTATACACTTGTTATTTCAGGAGGACCTCATTCTGTTTTACAGAAGGATATATGTTATACACTTGTTATTTCAGGAGGACCTCATTCTGTGTTTACAGAAGGATATATGTAATACACTTGTTATTTCAGGAGGACCCCATTCTGTGTTTACAGAAGGATATATGTTATACCCTTGTTATTTCAGGAGGACCTCATTCTGTTTTACAGAAGGATATATGTTATACCCTTGTTATTTCAGAAGGACCTCATTCTGTTTTTACAGAAGGATATATGTTATACACTTGTTATTTCAGAAGGACCTCATTCTGTTTTACAGAAGGATATATGTTATACACTTGTTATTTCAGGAGGACCTCATTCTGTTTTTACAGAAGGATATATGTTATACACTTGTTATTTCAGAAGGACCCCATTCTGTGTTTACAGAAGGATATATGTAATACACTTGTTATTTCAGGAGGACCCCATTCTGTTTTTACAGAAGGATATATGTTATACACTTGTTATTTCAGGAGGACCTCATTCTGTGTTTACAGAAGGATATATGTTATACCCTTGTTATTTCAGAAGGACCCCATTCTGTGTTTACAGAAGGATATATGTTATACACTTGTTATTTCAGAAGGACCCCATTCTGTGTTTACAGAAGGATATATGTTATACACTTGTTATTTCAGGAGGACCTCATTCTGTTTTACAGAAGGATATATGTTATACACTTGTTATTTCAGGAGGACCTCATTCTGTGTTTACAGAAGGATATATGTAATACACTTGTTATTTCAGGAGGACCTCATTCTGTGTTTACAGAAGGATATATGTTATACCCTTGTTATTTCAGAAGGACCCCATTCTGTGTTTACAGAAGGATATATGTTATACACTTGTTATTTCAGGAGGACCTCATTCTGTGTTTACAGAAGGATATATGTTATACACTTGTTATTTCAGGAGGACCCCATTCTGTGTTTACAGAAGGATATATGTTATACCCTTGTTATTTCAGGAGATCCCCATTCTGTGTTTACAGAAGGATATATGTTATACACTTGTTATTTCAGGAGGGCCCCATTCTGTGTTTACAGAAGGATATATGTTATACACTTGTTATTTCAGGAGATCCCCATTCTGTGTTTACAGAAGGATATATGTTATACCCTTGTTATTTCAGGAGGGCCCCATTCTGTGTTTACAGAAGGATATATGTTATACCCTTGTTATTTCAGGAGGACCTCATTCTGTGTTTACAGAAGGATATATGTTATACACTTGTTATTTCAGGAGATCCCCATTCTGTGTTTACAGAAGGATATATGTTATACACTTGTTATTTCAGGAGGGCCCCATTCTGTGTTTACAGAAGGATATATGTTATACCCTTGTTATTTCAGGAGGACCTCATTCTGTGTTTACAGAAGGATATATGTTATACCTTTGTTATTTCAGGAGGACCCCATTCTGTGTTTACTGAAGGATATATGTTATACCCTTGTTATTTCAGGAGGGCCCCATTCTGTGTTTACAGAAGGATATATGTTATACACTTGTTATTTCAGGAGATCCCCATTCTGTGTTTACAGAAGGATATATGTTATACCCTTGTTATTTCAGAAGGACCCCATTCTGTGTTTACAGAAGGATATATGTTATACACTTGTTATTTCAGAAGGACCCCATTCTGTGTTTACAGAAGGATATATGTTATACCCTTGTTATTTCAGAAGGACCCCATTCTGTGTTTACAGAAGGATATATGTAATACACTTGTTATTTCAGGAGGACCTCATTCTGTTTTACAGAAGGATATATGTTATACACTTGTTATTTCAGGAGGACCCCATTCTGTGTTTACAGAAGGATATATGTAATACCCTTGTTATTTCAGGAGGACCTCATTCTGTTTTACAGAAGGATATATGTTATACACTTGTTATTTCAGGAGGACCTCATTCTGTTTTACAGAAGGATATATGTTATACACTTGTTATTTCAGGAGGACCCCATTCTGTGTTTACAGAAGGATATATGTAATACACTTGTTATTTCAGGAGGACCTCATTCTGTGTTTACAGAAGGATATATGTTATACACTTGTTATTTCAGAAGGACCTCATTCTGTTTTACAGAAGGATATATGTTATACACTTGTTATTTCAGGAGGACCTCATTCTGTTTTACAGAAGGATATATGTAATACACTTGTTATTTCAGAAGGACCCCATTCTGTGTTTACAGAAGGATATATGTTATACACTTGTTATTTCAGGAGGACCTCATTCTGTTTTTACAGAAGGATATATGTTATACACTTGTTATTTCAGGAGATCCCCATTCTGTGTTTACAGAAGGATATATGTTATACACTTGTTATTTCAGGAGGACCTCATTCTGTTTTTACAGAGGAATATATGTTATACACTTGTTATTTCAGGAGGGCCCCATTCTGTGTTTACAGAAGGATATATGTTATACACTTGTTATTTCAGGAGGACCTCATTCTGTTTTTACAGAGGAATATATGTTATACACTTGTTATTTCAGGAGGGCCCCATTCTGTGTTTACAGAGGAATATATGTTATACACTTGTTATTTTAGGAGGACCTCATTCTGTGTTTACAGAGGAATATATGTTATACACTTGTTATTTCAGGAGGACCTCATTCTGTTTTTACAGAGGAATATATGTTATACACTTGTTATTTCAGGAGGGCCCCATTCTGTGTTTACAGAGGAATATATGTTATACACTTGTTATTTCAGGAGGACCTCATTCTGTTTTACAGAGGAATATATGTTATACACTTGTTATTTCAGGAGGACCTCATTCTGTGTTTACAGAAGGATATATGTTATACCCTTGTTATTTCAGAAGGACCCCATTCTGTGTTTACAGAAGGATATATGTTATACACTTGTTATTTCAGGAGGACCTCATTCTGTTTTTACAGAAGGATATATGTTATACACTTGTTATTTCAGGAGATCCCCATTCTGTGTTTACAGAAGGATATATGTTATACACTTGTTATTTCAGAAGGACCTCATTCTGTTTTACAGAAGGATATATGTTATACACTTGTTATTTCAGGAGGACCTCATTCTGTTTTACAGAAGGATATATGTAATACACTTGTTATTTCAGGTGGACCCCATTCTGTGTTTACAGAAGGATATATGTTATACACTTGTTATTTCAGGAGGACCTCATTCTGTTTTTACAGAAGGATATATGTTATACACTTGTTATTTCAGGAGATCCCCATTCTGTGTTTACAGAAGGATATATGTTATACACTTGTTATTTTAGGAGGACCCCATTCTGTTTTTACAGAAGGATATATGTTATACACTTGTTATTTCAGGAGATCCCCATTCTGTGTTTACAGAAGGATATATGTTATACACTTGTTATTTCAGAAGGACCTCATTCTGTTTTACAGAAGGATATATGTTATACACTTGTTATTTCAGGAGGACCTCATTCTGTTTTACAGAAGGATATATGTTATACACTTGTTATTTCAGAAGGACCTCATTCTGTTTTACAGAAGGATATATGTTATACACTTGTTATTTCAGGAGGACCTCATTCTGTTTTTACAGAGGAATATATGTTATACACTTGTTATTTCAGGAGGACCTCATTCTGTTTTACAGAAGGATATATGTTATACACTTGTTATTTCAGAAGGACCTCATTCTGTTTTACAGAAGGATATATGTTATACACTTGTTATTTCAGGAGGACCTCATTCTGTTTTACAGAAGGATATATGTTATACACTTGTTATTTCAGAAGGACCTCATTCTGTTTTACAGAAGGATATATGTAATACACTTGTTATTTCAGGTGGACCCCATTCTGTGTTTACAGAAGGATATATGTTATACACTTGTTATTTCAGGAGGACCTCATTCTGTTTTTACAGAAGGATATATGTTATACACTTGTTATTTCAGGAGATCCCCATTCTGTGTTTACAGAAGGATATATGTTATACCCTTGTTATTTCAGGAGGGCCCCATTCTGTGTTTACAGAAGGATATATGTTATACACTTGTTATTTCAGGAGATCCCCATTCTGTGTTTACAGAAGGATATATGTTATACACTTGTTATTTCAGAAGGACCTCATTCTGTTTTACAGAAGGATATATGTTATACACTTGTTATTTCAGGAGGACCTCATTCTGTTTTACAGAAGGATATATGTTATACACTTGTTATTTCAGAAGGACCTCATTCTGTTTTACAGAAGGATATATGTTATACACTTGTTATTTCAGGAGGACCTCATTCTGTTTTTACAGAGGAATATATGTTATACACTTGTTATTTCAGGAGGACCTCATTCTGTTTTACAGAAGGATATATGTTATACACTTGTTATTTCAGAAGGACCTCATTCTGTTTTACAGAAGGATATATGTTATACACTTGTTATTTCAGGAGGACCTCATTCTGTTTTACAGAAGGATATATGTTATACACTTGTTATTTCAGGAGGACCTCATTCTGTTTTACAGAAGGATATATGTAATACACTTGTTATTTCAGGTGGACCCCATTCTGTGTGTACAGAAGGATATATGTTATACACTTGTTATTTCAGGAGGACCCCATTCTGTGTTTACAAGAGGATATATGTTATACACTTGTTATTTCAGAAGGACCTCATTCTGTTTTTACAGAAGGATATATGTTATACACTTGTTATTTCAGAAGGACCTCATTCTGTTTTTACAGAAGGATATATGTTATACACTTGTTATTTCAGGAGGACCCCATTCTGTGTTTACAGAAGGATATATGTTATACACTTGTTATTTCAGGAGGACCTCATTCTGTGTTTACAGAAGGATATATGTTATACACTTGTTATTTCAGGAGGACCTCATTCTGTGTTTACAGAAGGATATATGTTATACACTTGTTATTTCAGGAGGACCTCATTCTGTGTTTACAGAAGGATATATGTAATACACTTGTTATTTCAGGAGGACCCCATTCTGTGTTTACAGAAGGATATATGTTATACACTTGTTATTTCAGGAGATCCCCATTCTGTGTTTACAGAAGGATATATGTTATACACTTGTTATTTCAGGAGGACCTCATTCTGTTTTTACAGAAGGATATATGTTATACACTTCCTGTCTAATTTCCTGTGGATTTGCAGTTATGTACAGTAAGTTAACACTACATACAGTTTTGATTTATTTTGTTATTATTATACATCTGCTTTAAAAAAAAAAGTTGGGTGTACTGTTTTACCTCTGTCTGTCCATCCATCTGTCTGTCCATCCATCAGTCTGTCTGTCCATCCATCAGTCTGTCTGTCTGTCTGTCCCTCCCATGAATATCTTTCTCAGGAACTACACTTCAAGGGTGTCTTATACTAATGTTAAAGATTATAAAGTGTATAAATGTCATAATCCATGGATCAAAGTGATAGACATATTGTGACCAATTTAGAGCTTGAAAGGAAAAAGACACCTGTACATATTTTTCGACGAAAATCATCTTGGTGGAAGATATTCCAAAATATCTTACATATAGTATCGAATAATCAAAACAAATATATTGAAATAAGACATGTGACATACTTGTCAATAACAATTGCTTGTAAAGTTTGCTTCCAAAATGTTATATGTAAACTTGAAAATTGTTTGTATCATGGCTTTGGGAATCAAATATTGTGAAAATAAGTTTAGTTTTTGTGTAATTGAGAAATTTCAAAGTTTTTATTTCACTGCTATTTTCAAAAATGATTCATTTCGCATACAACATTTAGGAAGCATGCATTTGAACCAAATTTTAATAGCCTGTTGGTGAGATACTTTTTTGTTGAAAAATTAGTAATTTTCTAGATTTTCAAAGCTCAACACCAATCACATCAATGGTTAGTAAATCAGGGGAGACATTTCAGCATGTACACTCTTGATTTATGAAATTTGAAGATGCATATGAATAAAAAAAAAAGACAAATTTAACTTTTATACCAAGATATAACAAATTAAATATTTAATATATATACATGTAAATTTAGTAATTAATAAAGCAGGAGAGACATTTCAGTGTGTTCACTCTAGTTATATATATACATTTTTACAGTAAACTACAGAGGTTCCTTAGGATATGGTGACAATAGTTTAAGATCATTGCCAGGGAATATTGGTGACCAGGATGTTAAAGATTGTCAGGTAAAAGGTTACTTTTTGTTTTACTCTTGCTTGAAACAAATTAGCTGTCAATATTGCAAAGTAAAATTCATTTATACTACATATATAAAACCATTTGAATTTTTAGATAAACTCAAGTATATAATTCGAAAAAAAAACATTGATTGATTGTTGCTGATAAACATCCAGTGTCAAATATTTCATGTATATTCAGAACGACAAAAAAAATGGCTTGTTTGATGAAGAAATTCTGCCTACATACCCATTTGAGTGTTATTGCAATGCTTCCTTCACCAGTAGAGAGAGGGTCTTAAATAATAATTCAGGATATTTTTTGTGCATAGAAATTGCCCTTTTTGGGAATCTGTTTGGAATATTATGAATCTTTTATATTGATAGGCAGCTGCAGAAGATGTTGTAAAATCTGGTAAAGTAAATGGTGACAAGGTTGTAGTGTTTGGTGGCTCTCATGGAGGATTTCTTACAGCACATTTGATTGGTCAATATCCAGTAAGTTTTGACTATTGTCAGGATCAAAATAGCATGCTGGTATAATAATAAAATATTTCAATAAATCGTTGTCAAAGCCTATCCAAGCACCCCAACTCCATAGATGATAAGGTGTTTCAAACATCTATTTAGACAAATTAGAATTAACTAATTGACCATGGCCATGTCCATCGTCAGGAACCCAAGCCATTGCATAGTGACACTTATTATAAAAATACTGTAATTTTTATTAAGGGCTCGACACCTCATAATCTGTCTGACTTATATTTTTATTTATTGAAATATCCAGTAAGTTTTGACTTTTGTCAGGATCAAATAGCATGCTGGTATAATAATAAAATGTATATTTTTTTCCATGCTACAAAAAAATATTAGATGGAAAATGAAGGATTGTTTAACAATATAGAAATATAAAAAAACAGCTTCTGGCAATTTCTTGTTTAGATTTACTGTATATCTTACCACTTCTAACAATACAAAATTAAAAAGTGCAAACACTAAAACTTTTAAAATCTGACATTTTTCTAGCTTAATTTTAAATTTTATGAAATTGTATTAATATAGCAATGTGATGGTCTGAATTACCCTGTGGCTATATAGTGACCATTTGATCACAGTGACCTTTCAAACATTTTGTCTTAGGAATGATACTAATTTTATCTTTTGATAATTAAAAGAATCTTATTGTATTTTACAGGAATTTTACAAAGCAGCCTGCTGTCGAAATCCAGTGATTAATTTGTCAAGTAAGTCAATGTTAGACGAAGTCACATCTACTTCATTCAAACTTCCTTATAATAGAGACAGTTCCCATGAACGAACAATGGATGCACAGATACACAGACTGAAAAAGCATACCCTTATTTTTCAGTGAAAGAACACATAGCTTCATGTTTAATATGGATGGATACTCTTGAGAGCCTCTTGTTTATTTTAGTTTTTTTGTGTATAATTCGGATTTTAGTATGACGTCCATTATCACTGAACTAGTATACATATTTTTTAAGGGGCCAGCTGAAGGACACCTTGGAGTGTGGGAGTTTTTCGCTACATTGAAGACCCATTGGTGGCCTTCTGCTGTTGTCTGCTTTATGGTCGGGTTGTTGTCGCTTTGACACATTCCTCAATTTCCTTTCTCAATTATATTGATCTTTTTTTTAGCTATGGTAGGATCGACAGATATCCCAGATTGGTAAGTTTGTATGCAGTCATTTTAAAGGGGAAAAAAATCAAGAATCATTGAAATTTGATTTCTAAATAACTGATCACATCTATTTGATTTTAAAGTTTTAAAGTTTCCATATATTTGTTGTTCTTTAAGCAGCATTTGACCAAATAAAGATAGGAATCAAAATAGCACTGATATGAAAGTGGGAACTATAAAATAGAGAAAAAAATCTATGATATGTTGTTTTATTATTTGGCTTCTATCAACATTAATTTCATAATGTAAGTATAGTTCATTCAGCTTCACTAATGTAGAAACACATTTAGAACATGCTTATTAAAATTATTAAACAGTATAGTTAAAGAATTTTTTTTTTCTTTTTTAGGTCATTCTTTGAAAGTGGACATCCATTTGACCACAAGGCAGCATTGAATGAGACTATATTAACAGATATGTGGAGAAAGTCCCCTATTAGATATATCGATCAGGTATACTGTGGTTTAAGACTCTGCAGAAATTTCTTCTGTAGTGTTCTGATATTTATTTTGCACCGATAAAATCAAACAGGACTAAAGAATTTGTTCCTTATTCTCAGAAACATATTGATTTACAAGGATGTTATTTAGTCTATATGTACTTATTCAAGATACTGGCTAGAAGACTTATGACAAAGGTTACATAATCATTATGTCATGGTAGAATGACTTTGATAAAGTTTTCTGACCAAAAAAAAACTGATCAAATTAAAGGATTGAAGTATAAGTGTAGGAATATGAAATAAGTGTTGGGATATTTTTAGGGTAATACCGTATAATGGTGTTTTTTTGCAAGTGTAAAATTTTGCGTTTCAGGGTGGAAAAGAAATTAAAAGATATTTCATCAATTGCTATCTCATTCATTTAATGACATTTATAAATATTTTTTCATAAAATAACAAGGAAAGATATAAATATTGTTTAAAGCTTTGTGTGTTTCTGACAATCTATGATAAATTTCAGGTGGAGGCTCCTTGTCTAGTTATGTTAGGTGCTGATGATTTAAGGGTACCAGTCAAACAGGGCAGAGAATTCTATAGAGGATTGAAAGCAAGAAATAAAGTAACAAGGTGAGAAAAAAAAGGATTTAGCTCAACAAATATTCAAATCCTTTTAGATGGAGGCTCCAGTTTGTGGTGTCACTTTCACTGTTCAGGAGTTATGTCCCTTTATAAATGAACCACATTGATGAATTTGATGTTTCAGCACTTTCTGTGCCACTACAAAATGTTCCTGAAACTGATCCACAGAATGTATTACTACCAAACTAAAATCCAGTTCAAATTTGGAAGGCATCAATTTTACAATTTATGAGTAATGCCCTTTAATAAATGGAAAGATTAAATTTCCAAACTCTAGCAATACTTTGCCACTAATGTTCTGAAAATCTTACTCAATGCTTAGTATGTCTTTTATAAATAATTAAATTTTGGATGTTACGTGTCTTCTGATTGGCTGATGTTGTTTGGTTTATCAGCCCATAGACATAATTTAGTCATGTGAATGTGATGTCATCAACATTTTTTCATGATTTACTTCAGTTTGAAATGGAATTTAGAATTGAATTATAAGAAATAACTGTAAAATTTTTATGCCCCACCTACGATAGTAGAGGGTCATTATGTTTTCTGGTCTGTGCCTCCGTTCGTACGTCTGTGCGTGCCTCTGTGCGTCCGTCTGTGCGTCCGTTCGCTTCAGGTTAAAGTTTTTGGTCAAGGTAGTTTTTGATGAAGCTGAAGTCCAATCAACTTGAAACTTGATACACATGTTCCCCATGATATGATCTTTCTAATTATAATGCCAAATTATAGTTTTGACCCCAATTTCATGGTTCACTGAACATAGAAAATGATAGTGCAAAGTTCAGGTTAAAGTTTTTGGTCAAGGTAGTTTTTGATGAAGTTAAAGTTACATCAACTTGAAACTTAGTACACATGTTCCCTATGATATGATCTTTCTAATTTTAATTCCAAATTAAAGTTTTGACCCCAATTTCATGGTCCACTAAACATAGAAAATGATAGTGCGAGTGGGGCATCCTTGTACTATGGACACATTCTTGTTTCTGTCTATTTCAAATAACATAAAAAAATGTGGTGCACATTTTAAAATAACCCGCTACGCAAGTTATTAAGTGTGCACCTTATTTTTGATGTTATTTTTTCATAGACAGAAAAAATATTACAGTCATTCCTTAAATAGAAAAATTGCAACTTGTATTTCATATTTTATTTTATGCTCTTGTGGACTAATTGTGTCTGTTTTTACCTGATATATGCTCTAAGTTTTCATGATTGAATAGATTCCAAAACATATTAACACTAAAATCTACAATATGTAAATGTTTCCTTTCTGATCAATGACAGTGTAATCATGACAGCAGACCTCATGTATTGATTGTATCGAACATATTATGTTACATTTTTGTGATGAAGAGGGTTTCTCAGTCACTATGAGCAAAAAGTCAATTTGCTATATTTCTTCTTTATTTTCATTATGTAAAGATATGTATACTCATAGTGTATACCAGATCTAATTTTCATGTTTCAGTGATCACACTGTTTTGTGGATTAACCGGTAATAATTCAGTGGTCATATTTCACTGTTCTATGGTTGCTACATTAACATTTGCAGGCCTAGTCAATGACAAATTATCAGCTTATCATTTCTGAATTAACTCTGGATTTACCTATCTTGAGAACGTTAAGCTATCAGCTGATTGGCTCTCCTAGATTTGTTACTTTCTTGCTTGAGTTCCATATTTTATTTTATGGAATAGCCCTAATAATAGAATAAAGTTTCAGAGCATTGGCTGCTTTCCCACCTTTAATAATTTTAAATTGATTTTAATGTACTTTTCAGATTGATTTCATATGAAGGAAACAGTCATCCCATCATAAAGACAGATAGTCAAGCTGATGCCTTCATTAACATGGTAGAATGGTTCAAGAAATATCTGCAGTAAAGTCAACAGTGTTGTGTAGGACTTGATACCAGACTATAGCATTTACCTTACATTGTAATGGTGCTTGTAGTCCTAGTTTTTAAGCAAGAGAAGTTATCAAATTTGTTATCATACCAAATATGTGTATTTCAACTTGAAATAATTATTCAGATGTGATGTTTTAATCAG
Source organism: Mytilus edulis (assembly GCF_963676685.1). NCBI lineage: Eukaryota > Metazoa > Mollusca > Bivalvia > Mytilida > Mytilidae > Mytilus > Mytilus edulis. The sequence goes on from NC_092344.1 coordinate 99,853,268, forward strand.
ATGACAAATTTAAATGTACACATTTATCGAGACAATCTGATTGAAAAGTGATAATAATTTACTGCAATAAGTTCAGTATCAGTTGATATTATGTGAATTATAGATGGTGATTGATATTATATAAATCATAATTGATAATTGATGTAACATAAATGATGTTTGTTAATTGATCAAGGAATACTTTAATCCTGGAATTAAAAATAAAATGATTCATTTATAAAGAATTAGTATGTTCTCCATTTATTTGTGTGGTTTGTTATATCTTCTAGGAGAAGAAAAGAAAGATGTTTAAATGAGGTCATTTAGCTGTCACCCAAGGTCTATTTGTTTTGTCCATATAACTTTACTGTAACTTTAAAATAAGAAGATGTGGTATGATTGCCAATGTGACCACTCTCCACCAGAGACCTAATGAAGTAGAAGTTAACAACTGTAGGTCACAGGAAAAACGACACTGCATAGTAAGCTAAAAAGGACCAGTAATGACAAATGTAAAACAATTCAGGCAAGAAAACTGATGGGCTGATTTATGTGCAAAACAATAAACAAAAAAACAATATCATATACAGCAACAAGCAACAGCAACTAAATTACAGGCTCCTGAGAAGGGACAGCCACTTACAGAAGAATTCAATTTTTGATGAAATCAAACAAAAGTTTGATTTTGGACTGTTTGAACCTCAATACGGAACAATTTGATAACAGACTAAAAATCTGAATACATGGTTAGATTCAGCATATGAAAGAACCCCATACATTCAATTTTGTAAAAATGAAATTACTTTACATTTTTATCCCAATTTGGACCAATTTGAAAATGGGCCAAAAAGATCCATAGACTTGTACTCAAGTTTTTGTCCAAAAAACAGAAAATCTTTGTTTTTTGGCCCCCTTATTCCTAAATGGTTTGGGCCATAACCCTCAAAATCAATTCGAATCTTCTGTTTGTGGTATGGAACCTTTTTGTTCATTCTCATAGAGATCCATACACTTGTACTGAAGTTATTGTATGGAAACCAAATGTCTTCCAATGATCAGGACATCGCCATACCATTATACAGCTGCAAATTTTGGTGTATAAAAAATCAGTTGAAAAGGCCCAACTCTTGTTTCTTAATGTTCTATAATCTGGACAATGCACAGCTCAGGTGTGTATTTACTGCCTCCGATATACTGATCACATTAAATGTAGTCTTGCTTTACAATACAACAAAGACAATCAATTAACAATTTTTTATAGATATGAAATATGAATTCGGGGTAAGATTATGGTTGTATAAGGGATAGGAGAAAGGATATGTACTTCAACTGCAACTTTTTTATGATATTTTATACCAAAAATGAGTTGGATAAACTGGCTTATCTGTCCAATAGAAATTTTGGAATGCATTTTTCTTCAAGAACTTCCATCATAATTCGAGTGAGCATACTATATTGTGTGATGCATACTTACTTTTTACCAAATAATAACTATATATTTGCCGAAGTGGAGGAGACATTAAGATTTTCCCTTGTCCATCTGTATATTCATCTAGAGATCCAGAAATTTGGTGGTGTTCTCCAACTTCAGTTTGCCTAAACCAAATGTAATTAAAATTAAATGTATTGCTCAGATCTTAGGAATTATTTTGCATCACTTTTACCGTTCTTGAGTTATAGCCCTTTATAACATTAAACACAAACAGGGGCATCATCTGTGTCACATGGTCACATCTCTATTTATTTCAAAGGGGTATTATCTGTTTACCATTGACACATTCCATATTCATTTCAAACATATCACTAACCAAATTCCAATTTACTGGATATTTAAATTTAAAGACATGTTTCATTTATAGTGAGCAACAGTTCACTTGTTTATACAAGTCAATGTAAACCTTAATCAGTGTCTACAAGTCCAGCAATATTATTTTCTTATCTTTTGGCATTGCACGAGGTCAGACAATTCTCAGGCTGTTTATGATGTCTTTATGTCAAATCCCTTAGATGTGCACTGATTGATACTAAAGTCTATAAGAACATGATTTATGAAGAGCTATTATTGGCCTTGAATTTGCTTTCAGTAACTACAAGTATTCTTAATAGTTTCTTTTGTCATAGTACTCCTAGACTGGTGAGTTTTGGTGGGTTTTTTTTTGGTCTTAGTACTCTTAGATCAGTTCTTTGTGTCGATTGTCTTGATGTTAATTCAACTGATTTTTTTTTGGTACTACATATAGCAATCATGCCTGGTGTGTCCAGCCATTTGCACTCGATATTTATATTTTGTTCTTATGTTGTGCTGTTACACCACTGCCCAGGATGAAGGAGGGTTGAGGCCTCGAGAACATGTTTCATCACAAATGAAAAAAAAATTTAAAAAAACGTTTACATTTAGTTGATGGAAAACTCTTACCCAAGGAATTCTGAGATATAAGAAGTTGTTTGTTGTAAACAGACTGAATCTCCCCTTATCTATTGTTCCTTAAATGTCAATCCTTAATTGCATTGCTTGAGGAAGTATTCTAACTATACGATTGCAATCAAGTCAACCAAAGTTTTGGTCAACATGGATCTTTATTATATATATATATAGCTCTAAATGGGCATTCACTCATGGTTTTAAGAACACAGTGACTTTCTAGATCCTGAGCAATGCTTGGCACAACTACTTTCAATTGAAGAGAGCCCTTTTGTTGTATTTATTTTGTTTTATTTTATTTCTACTAAATATATTGCCCACACTAAAAATGGTCATTTAGTGAATGGCTATGAAGGGCCCATGCATTTTGGTTCATCAAATTCATCAAGTTCACATAACATGATATGGGACTTCTGTTACTTTGAAATGAACAATAGTGAACAAACTAATTTTAGATAAATATGTATTTTAATTATTAATAAATAATAACAAATAAGACACAATTGTCTGTACCAGCAGACAATAATACATTCAGTTAATTGCAACTAAAAAACGCTGAGGTTTCCTTGTAAGATTAAAATATCAATGTATGCAATAGTATTACAAAAGTATATTTGATCTCATTTAAATCAAATAAATCAGTAAAAAAATAAGTTTTCAGAGTCAATTCAATGTTTTAATAAAATGCTGATGTTGTTATTAAAATAGTTATTATTTTGCAGTGAATATTGTACAAGATTTTAACAGAATTAAAATCTACATAAAAATTTTGTTGCCTTTCTTTGGCTATACTGTTAAAAAATTTAGTCAACAGTAAGCTTGGGTGCTGACACTAATCAATTAAGAATTTACTATTGAAAATTTAAAAAAGGTCTCTAGTGAACCGTTAAGCAGACATCTTATAATGAAAATATTATCATTAACTTTGGTAATAATGTTTTATCCCACAAAAATATAACACATGTATATAACATAATCTCATATTTGGTATATCTGATATGTATTCATTTGGTCAAATACCTCGAATAAATTGTACAAAATATGATAATCTATTTGAAACTATTTAAAAATATTTCAATTAAAAACCTCATTTTAAGAAAGGGAGAGGGGGATAGAAAAAAGAACAATTTCTTTGGGTTTAAAGATAAGATCATGTTGGTTATCATATAATAGTAATAATTAATTAACTTGACAGAACAATCATGGTTAAATGGCCAGCATTTGCATATTTTGTGTTACTGATCATAATGGAAGACTGACATTATGAAAATGAAATCAGGAATGTTCATGAATCTTGTAAAGGTAAAAGTTGTGAATGAGCGCTGCTTAATAAAACAAACAAATATAAAAATATATGAAAAAAAGTATTCCTCAAATAAAATTATGAATCCCAAAGATTTTTTTTTAATAAAGATGTTTACAAGAAAATATGTTTTACAAATTATGATTTTTGATTGAACTCCTTCCAAAAGAAAAGACCACATGATATGCTGCAAACGCTGAAATAAATATTGAAATTTAAAATAATGTCAATGACAAACATGTTCTAAAATACGATATGACCACAACAATAGGCAAGAATGTTTTATGACACAATGAGTGTTGATTTTTGACTTCTATTACTGAAGTTATTATTTCTTGTGCTCATATAGTGATATGTTCCTCTATTAAATTTGAGAACTGCTCCTTCAAATGAGGCGGGTGCATTGTTCAGTAATGGGTTCATTGCAGCCTTAGTTTTAGCCTCATTGACTGATTTATAATATCCTGATGATGACATAATAACAGCCAGGTCCTTAGGAGATACAGCGGTAGAACCAGAATAGATCCATTTGACATCTGCAGCAGACCACATGGTGGTACTCTCATATGGTAATGGGAAATTGTCATTCAAATTCTTTATTTCCACAATATTACTCCTGTCAGATCCTGAAAATGATAAGTTAATGGCTTATTGAGTGTAATTGCTTTTAAAAGGAATACATTATCATTTATGGTCATTCCTAATTAGAAAATTTTTTGATTACTGATTTGTTCCCCTCATGTTAGTTAGAAGTTTCACTTCTCATCCTGAAATAAAGCATGGTTGAAAAGTGATACAAATAGTTAACAGTGACCCTTCAGGTTAGATGAGCAGATAAGGTAATGTTTTATCCAATTTGGCAGACATATCAGTCAATAGTAACTGAAATAAGATATCAAATTAGGTGTAACTAAAAAGGGATGTATAACAACAACCATTCTCACCTAAAAACAATAAAATTAGAATAACACAGTGTCTGAACAAAAAGTGCAGAAAACAAAAATATAATTGAGAATGGAAATGGAGAATGTGACAAAGAGACAACTCAGATCAAAAAGAAGAAAACAGTAGAAATCCACCAATGGGTCTTCAACACAGTGAGAAAATCCTGCACCCAGAGGCACACTTGATTTAATAGTACGCATTCAGGTTTTATCTCATGCAAACTTATTGTATTACCTTGATTGGTTTCATTTTCCCCCCCTTTGCATGAAACTTTGGTTATATAGAAATTTGATCACTACTCATCCATTTTGAGATAACTAGTTTTAGTCATTACACTTACCATCTTTGCCTTGACCTTCATCTCCAGCCTGTCCATCACCAGCTGGATTGTTGTTATTATGTGTATTAGAGCCTGAAAATACATTAATAAAATATGATTCGAATACCGGTATAAGGAATAATTCACTTGCAAACTGTAGTGTCATATTCTGGTTAGTAATTTTGGGTTCCTGTTTAGATGACTTACTATAAATTATACAGTAATTTCAATACTCCTATATGAAAAAAGTTCACCACATTTGGCACTTATGGGTTTGTCCTTTGCAAGAAAAAAATCAACCTGTACATTTATCAGACTTCATATTTAACCTTTTACAGCAGCTGTTACTGTATGAGCCTATAACTTTGATCATTAATAATTACTTCTCAGAACAAAAAACTAAATAGAAATACCCTAAATAAGTTTGGATAAATAAAACTGCCATAGATTTATAAGATGGCTGATAACAGGAAAAGTGTTATTGTCATGAAGCTAAAGCTCATAATTACGTTCATAGTATGAAGAAATTTCACATGTAACCACATTTACATGTTTTTTGTTTGGTTAACGTGTGGTTTCATAGGTCCCGTGACTTGTATCCCTTAACAGAAGTAAGGATGATCTCCCTTTTGTAAGGTAAAAAAAGTTGACACATTTGCCTTTTACTAGTTTTGCTTATTTACAAAAAAGCTGCTTTTTCAAAGAGCAGAGGAATTTAATTTTTGTGCCTTTTTCAAGTTTAAGAAAAATTAGAGCTAGGAAATATTCCTGTAAATTCAGAAATGATTGTGTGCTTTATTTATTGCTACTATTGAACTGACACAAAAAAAAGTAAAATCACAAAAATACAGAAATCCAAGGAAAATTCAAAACGGAAAGTCCCTTATCAAATGGCAAAATCAAAAGCTCAAACACATCAAATGAATGGATAACAACTGTCATATTCCTTACTTGGTACAGGCATTTCCTTATGTCTTTCACTATAATAAATCATGACAGAAATGTTTGAATATAGAGTATAAATTAACTAGCTCCACTTTTGACTGACAAGTATGCATTCCTGTATAATACTTTGAGAAGATTAGAATCATTGGGTATAACATTGATTTTTAAATCATTTACATACAATATATAGAAACTGAAAAGATTACCTGTCCATTGTATATGAACGAGATCTGAAGGTTTCATATTTAACGTGTTTGGATGGAAGTCGTACTCTACAGCAGGGTAAGTCTGTACTATGTTACCACGTTTTCCTCGTACGTTCAAATTAAATATTCTATCTGTCTGAGATATGGCACCAGCTCTCGGAGACATGAGAAATACATGACTTCTGTCTTGAAATTGTCTGCCAGTCTGGTCAGTGTTGATGTTCATACGTAATGCAGTTCTACCTCCCACATCGATATAAGGATCCTGCTCTATAATGGATTGTACGAATGGATTTCTGTAAAAAGATATTTGTTCCATTTTTAAATAACATTGGTTGCTTGTTAGTTTATTATAATTTGTGTTGTAGCATTTTGATAATATCAAAGTGTTAAAGGTTTTTTACAGTATCTAAGTTAAAAATAGAACCGAACCTATGTTGCCTCTATTCACTTCAGTATATACAACCTGCCTGAGGGTTTTCCTTGAAAAATACACAATGTGTTTTTTTTTAGGTTGTTTTAAATCTACTTTTAGACTGAAATCACTAAGAAAAACCTTATTTAAATGAAAATTATTAAATTCATTCCTGATACTTCTGCAGGACATCAATGTCCTTTCTTATGTGTGTTAAAATTTTTACAGGTTTATCATAAAATATGGGATCTGTTATATAGATATATCATCAAATATGAAAAAATATTGTTTTGATAGAAATATTAAAAAAGAGAAAAAAATATTATAGATATCATCAAATATGGTTCAATTTTTAGACATCATCAAATATTAACATCATTTATAAACATATTATAAATATGGCAAAAAATGTACAGACATATCATCAAAAAGTCAAAATATGTTTAGTCATACCATCAGAATGTAGAATTTCACTTTAATCACCATAATGTCATAAAAAGTCACATCAATTGGCTGCAAGGGAGAATGGTTTAGGAATGTTTTATTATTAACTGGAAGTAACTAAATGTTATAATGATGGAAGATGAGAGAAAAAATCCAGACATAATGCTTCTAGCTTTATTATTATGGTTATTCAATATACTCTGATTATCTCCCTTTGTTATTCATAAATTGATGCCCAGTAAGGTAAATAAGTTTTCATTTAGAATATAGAAAAAACTTACAATTGTTGATTTGAAGAAGAATCTGTGAAATATGGATCATAATCATCTGTTGATATGTTGTACCTAAAAAAGAGAACAAAGAATTTGTAAACAATTTTATTGTTATTCATTTACAAATGAAAGTGGTGTCATATATTTTAAATTCAAAAGGAAAGATAAAATCAACACAGACAAAAGTTTACGGTAAATGAATTTCACCTTAATAGCTGAATGTAAAGTTAAATGACAAGGCCAGAGTCTTCTCATTCTTCTTGATTACTTGGTGAAGATGGGAGCACAGTTAGTTCCCATAAGAATGTCAATTGTCTGTTTATAAATATCTCCACCAAACATATGTTGTCAATAATAAAATTAAAGCAACTTCATGACGTTTTAATCAGAGTAGGTTTAGTTCACAGATCAAGATTTGTTCTTTCCAGACACAATTTATTTGTAGAACAAGATTTATCAATGCAATATCATTTATGTTATAAATGTCATTATACCAAAAAACTCAGTTGATATCTTAGACAGCAATGGTTACAAAACTGACGGAGACCATCTCAATCTAGATATCTTTTTACAAACAACTAAGATAAGTACCAATGATTATTAATGAATCCTCAGTATCGGAATATTTCAGTGGTAAAGATTGTATTACAACTGCAGTCCAAAATGGTAAAATTGTAACAAAATACAATGTAATTCTTAGTTTAAGAAGTTTGACTGCCAGTATTAAAATTATCAATATTCATGCAATATAGTTTTAAAAATAAATTTATGATGCACTAAAAATCATTGAATTTTACCTCATTCTAAAAACACATCTTTTTGCTTTTGCTGAAGGAAAATAAGGCAGCGTCCACATATAACTATTAGCTCTACCATTTGCTCCATTACCCAGATGATTAGACCTGAAATAGATATAAATGCATGTGAAATCATGTTTTTGTTCTACTACATATAAACAGGTAATGCTTTGAAATGGAAAACCTTATGACACCATGGTTCCTTTAAAGTCTCATGAGTATACATTAAAAAAAACATTAAAAAAACATATACTGGTACTTAGAATACTAGGACTCTTTTAAAATTTATTGTGGCTCTAAATTTCAACAATCTATATACATAGAATACTAATGTTTTTTTAGTCTGTTAAGTCTACATCTAAATAAACTAAATACCTAGAATATTGTGCTTCTTTACAATCTGGTTGGTCTAGTTGAACCAAACATTCTTTTTTAGTGACACTGGTAGCATCATATGGTACAGCCCATCTATAGGTCAGTCCACCTTTACTCTGTGCATTACAAGCGGCCTCAGTAGTATATGCTGAAATTTAAAGATGCAGTTTTCAATGTTAAGTTTTTAATTGTGCAATTTTGTTTGATAAATGCTATCTAGGGATATATTCTTAACATAGAAAAGGACATTCATGTACATACATGTATCTACATTTTTATTTTATAACTATGGTGTTTTTTTCCAAAACAAAATCACAATCATTACTCTTATTGGAACCATTTTTTTCATTTTGTGTTTTATAAAAATGTATCCATTTATTTTAAGATATGTTAAAATGCACATATATATTGTATAAACTTAACAGTTATTTATGATTATGTGGAAAATGTTTTCTTTGATTATTATTGCGTTCCTCACCAGGTGCCTTCTCTAGAAAGTTGCTGAATTGTATCCATTGTCCACCATTCTGTGTACATTGGGCTTGATTATTCCATTTTGAATAAGGACGTCTGGCACCTCCAGGTGTATAAAATTCTACACACTCATGGTACATTTGTGTATTAAAACTTTTTGACTTGTAATAACTGAAATATAACATAGACTGTCATTTTCAAGAAGTTTAATTTTTTGCTGTTGTTTTTTATAGTTCCTTCAAAAGAGTGTCAAATAGTACAAAATATCTAATAATAGAATACCATATAACATAACAAGAATAAGCTGCTGCAGCAAGGGTGCCCGATACACCCTTATTGTGGAAATAGAAATTGTTGCAAGAATTAAATAAAATAAACATTAGGCATTCAATTAGAAACAAATAAAATCACTTTGTAGAAAAATATGCATTTTGATACCCATAGGTGTATAAAAAAATCAATAGTGTGTTATGTTCACCAATTCAAACAAATTGGGGTACAAAATATTAATCTGACAATTAAAGTCCCATAAATCTGGAAAAACTACTGGAAAATAATCAAATTGAAAGGGAGCTTCCTTTTACATGTACCTCTCTAAACAATAATGTAAAGTTTACTCCTAATGTTGTGTTAAAATTACATAAGAATTGAATAAAGCAAATTTGAGTTATAGTACTAAGTGTTGATTGAAGCATTGGAGGATGGGTGGATGGATGGATGGACAGATTGACAAGCAGACTATGGTATACCATAATACCTCTGAACATATAAGGTAGTTAGCTAGATATATGAGTGAATGTCTCTTAAAAAGCAACCAATGTCACAATATATTCAATGTTATAAGAATGGACATCAACTTCTTTATGACATAGGTGGTAAAAGCTCATATGATGTCTGAATTGTTTATATGAACATAATGAACACATTTTGGGGCACATATGAACAACCAAACTGCAAATATCAGCATCCAAATTTGAATACAATTCTAACTTCCATCTTATGTGATTCTTATATGCAACTCATGTTCTTTGATTAGTTATTTCTGTATGGGCCAGTAATGCATGTAATGAATGTGGTACATCTTATGTTCCCTTTAAACAATCAAATAAATAAACTTTGATCAGAATATATTTATTCTACTGAAATTGAATAACTTTGATAAACATTTGGGTTGATGATAAACAGAAGTACTGAATAACATCAATATTTGTTTTTGGTATTTGTTCAACAGATTATATACAGTTATTTGAACTGTAACACTTCCGATTACAAACAAGTTGAACTTTGTGTATCCTGTTTTTATATCCCTGTAATAATCACTTAATCTTCTCCTAGGATCTACCACCTACTTAAAATGTGATTTTATCTGTACAACTGATTATGATACTGTTTCATAAAATTAAAAAAATGTGTGCAATTCAAGAAATGGACACATGATTTCTAAAAAAAAAATACCATAAGATATGATAGAAACTCATTTTAATCAAATTCAAAATAATGTTTTGTATTATAAATAACAATAGATATTTTTGAATAGGTACATGTAATGCATGGTACAGAACCTTCACAAAATAGAGATTTGCAGTATTTAACAAATGCGTTAACAATTAATTGTTTAATTGATACATATTGCTCTAAAACTTAAAGAGTCTAGAAACTGTGGCAGGATATTCAATCAGTTGACAGTGGCTGATTACTGGAAGAAGAAGAACTTGTGAATAAATCTTAGTTAGGGAGAACATCAAAGATCTGACAACAATGCCAAGTTTAAAAAAAACTAAAAATTCAAAAAAACAAATATCATACCTACTAGATTAAAATAAATCTGCAAACTTTTCAAAAGAGAGACACAAGCCTGAAATTATCCAAGGTAGAAACAAAAACAAGAAAGATAACTCTCTATATATATACAAACCTGCACATTGAAGCATTTTCTGCAAGTACTGCAATATCTTTCCATGGAGTAGGATGCCAGTAGGGGAAATAATCTCTTTCTTCTGGACATTCATAACCATAACGATTACCATTTGGATTCTCACGTGTGTAAATGGCACTGCTAGTGCCCAAGCCATTGTTGGTTTTTAACTTTTGATCAGCAGTAAAGAGCCCTGAAAATATAAGAGTTATACTTTACACAATTATGATACACTTCAAATGACAGTTATGATGTCAAAAGTATCAACCATGTTACCCCCATGATGTCTTATCATTAAACAGACCTGCATGGTATTTTCAGCATTAAAATTAAAAGAAAATAGTTATTTATGGATAAAAAATATATAACAGCTAGCAAGAATCAAAACAGGTCCATATTCCTAAAACCAGACAAATTCTTAATACCAAAATAATATCAAAATGTTAACATTCCATTTCCAAAACCCATTAAAAAGATCCATTATATTAAAACAAGTAGCATTCCCTATTTTGGCTTAATATTGAGAAAGTTCTTCTTTTATGTCAATATGTTGCATGTTTGCATGCATCATTCATTATTCCCTTTAAATTCAGTGCCTTTGCAAACAAAGCAAATGTCAAAAAGTCTTTTTAATTCCTCAACTATTCACACATTTTATGAGAGTTATCTTCCATACCTCTATTACGTTCCCTGACAAAGCATTTGTCATACCATTCCCAAGGTTCCTGGAGAACTTCCTCTTGTTGGACAGCATTGTTTTTACGAGCTGTTGTTTGTGCCTGGGTTTCTGTCACACTCTGTGGTCTGTTATATGCTTGTGTATCAGTTCTCTGCCCATTTCTAAGAGTATCAGCAGTACCTATAAAAGAAAATTGGAAACCTTGTAGGAGAAAAATTTCATAAAGTAAACTGAACATTGTATGCACATATGTTAGCAATTAAAATCTTGTGATTCTGCCAATAGTTATGGAATATATATATGGTTGTTCATATTGCTTTTTCAAATCATTTGAAAAGTGTTGTATCATTCTAAAGGTTCATGTAAATTTCAATCGTAATTTATGAATATAAAAAAAGTCTGAAAAACTTGTAAAAAAATCATTTGGCACATTAAAAATTATCTTGAAAATCTACCATATATATTGTATTTTCATTACAAATCTAAATGACAATATAACCCCATTTAATGTATTGTTATGACACATGAACAGTCTGTTATTACTTTCATTTTACTTGAAATCTTAATAAAATGCTTCGCTGAGAGTAGCCTGATATGACAGCAGAGGTCAAACCCTAAACAGTTTGGACACAATATTCAAGCTTGATACTGTCTGAATTTAGATTGTTATAATTTTTTTGACATAATATAGGTTTTGGATACAAAATAAATGTTGTCAGAGATTTAAAAAAAAAAATTGAAATGGGACATTCCAAAATCTAACAAAGTTAGATTAACTAATGGACATATTTTATTATCAAGTATCATAGTAGCACTTTCTTCTAAACTGCTAAAACAACTCGTTGTTCATAAAAGTTAATCAGTGTTTTTATTTTGTAACTTTACAAACAGAAATATTTTTTTACTTTAAATAAGAGTCATTTTCAAATTTAACCTGGTTAAAAAAATTAGCAGACAAAACTTGGAAATTTAGCTTGTCCAGGATAATTAGATAACCGAATATGTGGTATGAGTGCCAATGAGACAACTCTCCATCCAAGTCACAATTCTTAAAAGTAAACCATTTTAGTTTGTACCTGTTGGCGTGTTCACATCATCCTGACACATGTACTGTAGGATCATGTGACAATTTTGTTTCTGTGGACTGGTATCTTCATTGCCTCCACAGCCATGCTGATTGGTCCATTCCAGCTCAAGGAAACTCTTCCCTGCATCATTATTTAAACTTTTAAATGGACCACTTTGGAAATATTTCTGAAAAAAATAGTGACACTGTGAACTTATGTGTCTTGATAATTACAACTGAGTGATGAAAATTCCTTGACTCTAATCAGGGGCGGATCCAGCCATTTTAAAAAGGGGGTTACCAACCCAGGATAAAGGAGGGTTCCAACCATAAGTCCCCATTCAAATGCATTGATTGGCCAAAAAAAGGGGGGTTCCAACCCCCAGAACCCTCCCCCTGGATCCGCCACTGCTCTTTCATTTTGTTAAGTAATCAGTTCCTAACATGCAATATTGCATCAATCTACAGCTTTACAAGTACAAAAGTTCAGACTGACAAGAATGTGTCCATAGTCATTTGATAAAACATGGATGTTCCACTCAGTCTATCATTTTATATTTTCAGTGGACCTTTAAATTGGGGTCAAAACTCTAATTTGGCATTACAATTAGAAAGATCATATCATAGGAAACATGTGTATCAATTTCAAGTTGATTAGACTTCAACTTATTCAAAAACAACCTTGACCAAAAACTTTAACATGAAGCAAGACAGACAGACGAACAAATGACAGACAAAGAGACACACAGACCAAAACACATAATGCCCCTAGGTGGGGCATAAAAATAGACATTGAAAGTAAAAATAACTATTAAAATTTCAGTTTTTGGAGTTTCAAACAATAAATGAAATATAATATTACAATTTCATACCATCTGCAGTTTTCTAATTTTAATGTTTTTATATCTTTCAGTTATAGTTCAAAATTATCCAAAATAGATACACTTCAAATATAGGAATCTGACAGGTATAATTTGAATTGCTCTTTTTTCAACTTAATCATGTGATTTCTACATAGAATTATTCTACATTATCTAATAGAAAGATGGTATCAAACTTTAGATTTGTTACAATGATGCTGTTGCTGTCAAACTAAGGGTCCTATATTAACATTTGGTTTCATAATATTTTTCTTTGTAATGTAATTACCAATCATCATTAAATCAAAGGTAACGTTTAATAAATTTCAATTCAGGAAATTTCATAAAAGTTGTATTTATTTTTGCGTTTAAGTTTGACCCATGGTATATTTTTTGTAAAGAACCAAATGTTCAATGATTTAGTAAGGTTCAAATCTATCATTTTGAACTATGATGTTCACAAATAGAGATACAAAAATATTCCTAGCAGCAATATATAAAAAAAAATGATTTCATTAAAAAGTTGTTAAGTTTGGTTTTAACTTCTATATTTTTTTCACTTTGCTCTCTGATATGAAATTTCCAAATGTGGTAAACTTCCGATTGTTGTTAACAAATGTGGTAAACTTCCAATTGTTGTTAACACACTTACAAAAGTACTTAAAGTTAGGTAAACCAGAGTTCATTTATTATCATTATCATAACTAGATATGACATCATACCAATAAACTCATCATAGATACCAGCATATAAACCCATATTATTAAAGTGACCAGATATACAATCCTATGTTTGAATCATCTAACTCTTTTTAAAATCTTTCTTCCAAACAAGGAATATAAACTGTATCTAGTACCAGTATATTTCACATCATATATAAATTAGGTAGATTTTAAACTAAAATTTAATAACTAGTGATTCAAACTGGTAACTCCCTAGTCACAATATTTTAATTAAGAAGAACATTTTTATATTTAGATATACTGTCTTATTAAAACTGTGGAAAAAAATGCAATCTAAGTACATATGTAAGAATTGTGCCCCCAAAAAACGTGACAAACTTGACTTTGATCTGTTAAGTATCCTTTGATTATTGTCTGTTAGCATGGGAAGGAAGTCCTGAAACTATAATAGCTTTTATCAAATAATCCTATTTAGAAAACATCCTTCACCGAGATAATTAATCCCTAAATAGGATCATGTGATGCAATGTTTCGCTGTCAGTACTGACATCTACGAAATGAAATAAACAACTTTGATTTGTGAGAAAGTTGACAAAACATAAAGAAAATAGGCTGAAAAGATTTAAAAACACACAATGTCATGTAACAAATGATTAAAGACATGAAATCAATACAATAATTATATGCGAAAATGATTTAAATAATAATGTAATACTGAATAATATCTCCATTCAATACTTAAAGATAAGTTACCTGTCAACAAGGCCCGCCTGTTAAGACTTTCAAATTGATGAATTAAAATATTGTTTGTGTAAGCTATCATCAAGTTTCAGTGCCAAATTTGCATTTAATCTATCAAAAAAAATTTGACACCACCCACTCTAAAGAAAATAAATAATTCTGGTCAAATCCCATTACTTTTTAAAACAACAGCAATAACTGCAAATATACATGAAATACAAAAATGTATCCATAAAAGGAGCTTCACACCTTCAAGAAATCTTGTAAAAAATTTGTTATTGTATTTTCTTAAATTTCATTCCTTTAATTCTCAGTCCAATAAAAATGAAAAATATTACAATTGAAATAGGAGCTTTATTCAATTTATCCTAACCCAAAAGATCTTAGTCATTGTTAGTTATGTAACAAAACATAATATTTAAAAACGCTTCATAATTTAGATTCGCAAAAGGTTAATACTGGTCAAGAAAAGAGTTTTACTTTGCAACAAATTAGACAATTCCAGATGGACAAAATGGTTATGTCTTCACACAATTTCTCATTTCTTGCAGGAATATGTAATGAATTTGATACTTGCTTGATATAAATCTTCAACTGTGCATGCTCATTGTTGAAGGCCATACGGTGGCCTATAGTTGTTATTTTTGTGTCAATTTGGTCTCTTGTGGAGAATCATCTGTTTCATTGGTAATCATAACTCATCGTCTTTTTTTTAAATGACATAGTTTGATTGAAACAGAAAATGACACCATAACTAAAATAAGATGTGGTGTGATTGCCATTGAGACAACTTTCCACACAAGACCAAATGATGTAGATTCAGAAGCATGTACTTTCAGGTAATCCTATAGCCTAAACCTCTATTAATGAGCTTAAATAATGCTTATATACATATATAGACAATTAATGACTTTCTACAGTGGTGACTGAAAACAAAATCTTTGAGACCTTGAAACTAAAACAAAGGTCAAATAGTTAAAGCAATCAAAGATGACCAAATTGTAGAGCAAAACATAGCTAAAGAGAGAACAATTGATTTATGATCAAGAAATTTTTCTTTTTGGTGATATCAAAGGCACATTGTTTATATTTTTTTTAAATTATTATTTAATATTTACCATCCTGTACTGTTCTCCTTCATTGTTAGATGGATTTTCTCCTTTATCACCGACATTATAACCTCCTTTGTTATTGTTCTAATGGAAAGAAATATATTTGCATGTATATAACTGTTAAAAACAGGGAATGCTGTCTTATTAATTCTATTAGAAGATGGGTACCCTACTTAAAGAAAATTTAATACTTTGAGTCACAGCTAGGGTCCAAGTGGACCGTGAATAAGTATAGCTGGTATGTTATTATCTACAATTAAATTTAGATACAAATCTATATAGATCACAACAATATGGGTTTCAGGTTTTCTCTGTTCATTTGACATAGGGCAAGACCAAATGAATTTAGATCTGAAAAGTACATTATATATGTATGTGATAAATTGATTGATTTACAAGTGTTTGCTTTACACCACAAGTTAAGAGCTTGTTATTTTTATAGTTGCTTTACCAAGGCTGGTGGACAAAGCTTCAGTTTCAACTCTTCCACTACTTAACAAACATTAACTTGCCTCCTAATTCTGATGTCAATCTCATAGAGGCCAAAAGCTAGGAGACCTTTTAAGCCTTCAAAAATAAATCTTTTTTACTTTCAACGGCAAAAAATAATAAACAATATTCTTTTCATTTTCATGAGATAGCTAATCTTATTAGATATATTTCGCTAAAATTGAATGCTGGTCATTTTCAAAATAAAAGGACCTTTACCTAGGGCTTATTACATTAAAAAATATAATTTGTGAAATAAATTACCTGTGAATCAAACACCCTGTTTGCATTTTTCCTATTACCAGTTTTTTCATTCAATCTGTTATTTGATCCTCTAGGTATATGTAGATAAATGTCTGCAAAACACTGTCCAAATAACAAGACACTGACGACCATAAGCTGTATCATCATTTTATCTACAGTGAAAAAAGTCCTTTTTAAAATACTAGTTTATTAAGTACAATATAGCATTATAACACAATAACACCAAAGTGACACATCAAGCAAGAAATCAACCTCCAATTCATAAACTGTGGACACAGAGATATGTCTAGACTGTTTAACAATACCATATGTTTCAAAGCCAATGGACCATGACTCAGATGGCTAGCCTTAATAACCTCCATGGAAATGAAAGATGTAATACAACTACATTGTACCTAAACACTCATCTTTGACTTTATATTGATTGTTCCTTATGTTCTTTATGACTCCTTCTGTAGCCATGTGAACTACGAAATTTTCAAACTGCAATAGTATCAAAACAGCAAAGATAGTGAAAAATAAAGATGGCCATATTGAACATATACTAAGGGGTAAAAAAAAGTAAGTAAGTAAAACTTTATTTGGATTCGGCATATTCATGATATTGACAAACAGTACAAACAAAAGCTCTAATGAGCTTTTCACTGAATTTAAAAACATATGCAATATCAAATAAAACAAGGTATGCGGCATGCAAAATAAATTATAAAAAGCAGCACCAAAAATTATCTTGCGAAACTCCAAAAAATATTTAAGCACTAAATTTTTAAAAATTTGCAGTTTAAAAATTATTTTTTAAATAATTTATGATTTATAAAATAAAAATTTCAAATCTTTCAAATTTTAAAATGTAAAAACAAAATTTCAGTTGCAATGCAAGCTGTGCAGCATAAAAAGCATAAATATTGCAACACAAATTATCTACAGGCAGAGCAAAAACATTCTGTTCCACTTCAGGACTGAACAAGACTTTTGAAATGTGAGAAGCTGTTAACAATCCTGAAATGGTTTGGTAAGCATTTCCATAAGGAAGCAGCAGAAAAACTTAAAGATTTTTTTCCATATGTGGTAGTTCTTACCTGTGGTATTCCAAATATTACTATATCTAAAAGAATATTTAGTATATTCAATTTAGAGTAAATTTTGTAAACATACAGGAGGCAAATTATTTAAAATTTTATAAGTCTCAAGTGCCATTGTCCTGATGCGTCTTACTTGTAGGAATGGGACGTTTGCGTTCTCAAGAAGAGTTTCAGAGGATGATAAGTAGTTGTCATATGCAAATCTTAATGCTTTCTCTTGCATTTTTTCAAGTTTTTTTAGAATTTTACTCTGTACAAAAATGCCAAGCCAAAGGACAACCAGATGCTCCGCAGGGCGTAGCTTTATACGACCGCAGAGGTTGAACCCTGAACGGTTAGGGCAAGTATGGACACAACATTCAAGCTGGATTCAGCTCTAAATTTGGATTGTGATTAAATAGTTGACACAGCATAGGTTTCTGACACAGAATGAATGTGTTCTAATGAACTTAAAATTTTTGTTTCTCTTAGAGCAATTCACTATGCTGTTGAATATTAATCCTCTCAAAAAAATGTTTGAAGAAATTTTCTTTTTTATTTATGAAATTTCAAATGAGAATAATTGAACCCAATTTTTTTAATCACATCCTCCTTTCCCTTATTCCAAAACTAATCTCAATTAAAATTTCTAATGGAGTTTGCAACAATAACTACTCATTTAAATACATCATAAAATATTAAGATGTAAAAAAACTGCTTGTTATCACTGAATGGTAAAGATTATTTTAATTTATCAGTTGGTAGTAAAAAGTGAATATACATTGTATATTGTATATAACAAAGATTTAAGTTGATTCTGGACAAAGAAAGATAACTCCAATTAAAAAAAAATCTTGCTATTGCACAATATTTTGCAATTAGATATTTCTTGCTTACTATTCTGGACAAAGAAAGATAACTCTAATTAAAAAAAAATTTGATATTTCACAATATTGGGCAATTAGATATTTCTTGCCATTGCGCAATACTGTGCAATTGAAAAGACTTGCTATTGCACAATACTTAATATAATAATTTTAGATCCTGATTTGGACCAACTTGAAAACTGGGCCCATAATAAAAAATCTAAGTACATTTTTGGATTCAGCATATCAAAGAACTTCAAGATTTCAATTTTTGTTAAAATCAGACTAAGTTTAATTTTGGACCCTTTGGACTTTAGTGTAGACCAATTTGAAAACAGGACCAAAAATGAAGAATCTACATACACAGTTAGATTTGGTATATCAAAGAACCCCATTTATTCAATTTTTGATGAAATCAAACAAAGTTTAATTTTGGACCCCGATTTGGACCAACTTGAAAACTGGGCCAATAATCAAGAATCAAAGTACATTTTTAGATTCAGCATATCAAAGAACCTAACTGATTCATTTTTTGTCAAAATCAAACTAAGTTTAATTTTGGACCCTTTGGACCTTAATGTAGACCAATTTGAAAACGGGACCAAAAGTTAAGAATCTACATACACAGTCATGACAGTTAGATTCAGCATATCAAAGAACCCCAATTATTCAATTTTGATGAAATCAAACAAAAGTTTAATTTTGGACCCTTTGGGCCCCTTATTATGTTGGGACCAAAACTCCCAAAATCAAACCCAACCTTTCTTTTATGGTCATAAACCTTGTGTTTAAATTTCATAGATTTCTATTTACTTATACTAACGTTATGGTGCGAAAACCAAGAAAAATGCTTATTTGGGTCCCTTTTTGGCCCCTAATTCCTAAACTGTTGGGACCTAAACTCCCAAAATCAATACCAACCTTCCTTTGGAGTCATTAACATTGTGTTTAAATTTCATTGATTTCTATTTACTTAAACTAATGTTATTGTGCAAAAACCAAGAATAATGCTTATTTGGGCCCTTTTATGGCCCCTAATTCCTAAACTGTTGAGACCAAAACTCCCAAAATCAATCCCAACCGTTCTTTTGTGGTCATAAACCTTGTGTCAAAATTTCATAGATTTCTATTAACTTAAACTAAAGTTATAGTGCGAAAACCAAGAAAATGCTTATTTGGGCCCTTTTTGGCCCCTAATTCCTAAAATGTTGGGACCAAAACTCCCAAAATCAATACCAACCTTCCTTTTGTGGTCATAAACCTTGTGTTAAAATTTCATAGATTTCCATTCACTTTTACTAAAGTTAGAGTGCGAAAACTAAAAGTATTCGGACGCCGGAGACGACGACGCCGACGACGCCGACGCCAACGTGATAGCAATATACGACGAAATTTTTTTCAAAATTTGCGGTCGTATAAAAATTAAAATTACTCAAAATAAAAGTATGAAAAATTGTAAGTTTTTTAATCTGTTTAAAAATGATCCAATTCTCTTGAGAACATTCAGCTGTTGTGATGCCTTTCTACACAAGTTTCTTATATGTGCATCAAATTTTAGTTGGTAATCAATATCAATTCCAAGTAACTTTACTGCCTCTTCACATGATAAAATATTTTGCTGAATTTAAAATTGAGAAAGGAAATGGTGAATATGTCAAAGCGACAACCACCCGACCATAGAGTAAACAACAGCCGAAGGCAACCAATGGGTCTTCAATGTAGCGAGAATTCCCGCACCCGTAGGTGTCCTTCAGCTGGCCCCTAAAATATGCATAATAGTACAGTGATAATGGACGTCATACTAAACTCCGAATTATACACAAGAAACTAAAATTTAAAATCATACAAGACTAACAAAGGCCAGAGGCTCCTGACTTGGGACAGGCGCAAAATTGCGGCGGGGTTAAACATGTTTATGAGATCTCAACCCTCCCCCTATACCTCTAGCCAATGTAGAAAAGTAAAACAATAACAATACGCACATTAAAATTCAGTTCAAGAGAAGTCCGAGTCTGATGTCAAAAGATGTAACAAAAGAAAATAAATAAAATGACAATAATACATAAATAACAACAGACTACTAGCAGTTAACTGACATGCCAGCTCCAGACCTCAATTAAACTGATTGAAAGATTATGTCTTCATCATATGAATATCAGGTACAATCCCTCCCGTTAGGGGTTTAGTATCATACTATCATAAAATATATGAGAAGAACATAACCCGTGTCATGCCAACAACTGTTTTTTTTTTTTTTTTTTTTTTTTGTATAGATGGATTTTTTGCAAAGGTTCTTTTCCCTACAGCAATAACTTGAAATTTATCAGGATTTGCCTGCATCTTATTTTCTTTAAACCAATTAATCAGCAAATGAGATTTAGATTCTAATATGGATATGATATGGTCATAATCCGGACTACTAAAAGATAGAGTATTGTTGTCTGCATAATTGTTTAATGTACTATGTTTAACAAAACAAAAAATATCATTTATGAAGACATTATATAAAAGGGGACCCAATATAGAACCTTGGGGTACCCCTTTTTGGATGACAGCCCAGCTACTCAGAACACTGTTTACTTTAATTTGCTGTTTTCTATCAGAAAGATATGATTTTAATAAAGATACTGAATGTGGAGAAACACCTTATGCTAGTAATTTATCTAGTAAAATTTCATGAGGTAAATAGTCAAAAGCTTTTGATAAATCCATAAGAACTGCAGCTATATATAAGTTTTTGTCTAAGGCTTTATGCCAGTCTTCCAGTAATCTGAGCAACGTAGTCTGACATCCATGTCTTCACCGGAAAGCACATAGATAAGAATTAAAAATGGAATCAAAGAAATCGTATAACTATAACTGTATTTCAAATATCTTTTTATAAAATTTTGAAAAAATAGGTAACACACTGACTGTTCTGTAATTTGATTTCAGTAGTGGGTCACTCTTTTTTATAAGGGTGTAACTTGGGCCTCTTTAAGTTTGTCTGGAAATATGCCCGTAAACAATAAATGCTCAGCACATCATAGAATAAACAAGTGAGCTATTTTCTTTTATTAAGAACATGTACTACTAAATGTACAGATAAGAATCAATTTTTAAAAATAAACAGTGTAATGCATTATGATGCATAAGTGAAAGGACTAAATAAACACTGAAATGGTCAAATTAACTGGTTTAAAATTCATCAATCCTAATAGTACTGTTGTTAATTGGAATTGCTTCATCCCTTAACATATATTTGTCGTCTTAAGTTATGTTTTAGATATGTTTGAATTGTTTGTCTGTCGATGAAACAACTAAACTATCAAAAAAAGAAATACTTGGCCTAAATTATATCCTACTTTCACTTTAAAGACAAGGTATCTTAGATGATCTTACCTGATTGTTCACACCGCTTGGTGTTCTCTACAATGATATCGCAATGTTGTTTTTTAATATATGTTTATCTTGTTGTAAATTCTATTATTAATCAATTGTTCTGTCCAGTGGTTCTGTCTGTTTGATCTATTATCTTTTTATTTCACTTCTTCATGACCTCATCTTAATACGGTTTGTAAATTAATGCGCATGAAAGTGGAAGTAGAATAATTACAAAATAATTTGAAACTGCTTTACAACCTATTATGATTTTCATTTTTCTATATAATATCTAAATAAAATTTTCTGTTAAAATAAAAATACCAAATTTATATAAACATTTTTCTTGTATATGTCAAAAGATTTATTGCACTATTTCATGTGGCGGAGAGATTGACAGGTGCGCGGAGAGGGAAGTTGTGTGCAATTTAATCCCAATTAAATGACAATGATACATCATGTACATACGCAAAGATCACGAGATTAACTATTATTGTCCATATTTGGAATGTTGACAACATTGTGATTACTTTATACGTCTGACATGTCTTAAAATTTAATAGATACTTCGAATGATTTGAGAACAGTGAAAAAAGTAAAATGGATAGATCATACTTTCGTTTTAATATTGTTATTTCTGTTCTTGCATATTTACAACTTACAACTGCAGATATTTATTTACATAATCCACGGTAAGATCTTAAAGGTTTTTCTGTTCATGTTTAATTTTGACCTTTCTATTATTCTATGGTCGTGTTGGTCAAGACATAAAGTCATTTACTCATTAGTAATTAAATATTTGTTATGTCTGAATTTATAGGAAGATTTCCTGTATATTTTTCAATTTTATTGGCAATGTTAAAATATGCTCATAGGCAAGAGAACACAAAGGATGGTTTATTATATGATGCATATATTTGTAATTAAAAGTTACATGCAAACAAATATATCACTACATGGTTTTCTAGTATCAATTGACTATTTAACATGTTTAATATGACCGAATTAATTAGATTTAACAAACTTAAATGTAAGTGTTGGCCGTTTATGTACTATAGTTAAGAATAAATTATGTACATGTACAAGTTTTCATCATCATTGGAAAGAATTAAGAGAAAATACTGTTTAATCTTGACCTATTTTTCAATTAAACATTTTTTTTTGGTACAAAAAAATAACTGCAATTGAAAGAAATTTAAAGAAAGACAAGCACTGTGCAAGATCAGAATAAGTGCACATCCCCTAAAAGTAGAGACAGATAGATATGCTCAAGCCTTTATAGATAAATCACAAAGATAATGTAAAAAATGCACCTAAGATACAGTTGAAGACGAAGAACATTTTATATGTCAGTGTCCCCTTTATAACTCTTTAAGACAAGAATTTTATGATAATATTTTAATAGGTTGTAAAAATTTTGAAAAGTTTTATAAGCACAAGTGCCAAATTTAATTGGCTCTTTATTCAAGAAAAGGTATTGAAAAATATTGCTATTCATATTAATAAATGTTTGGAACTGAGAAAACTATCAATATAGTATAGATATTGTTTTATTTAAGACGTTGAGAATATTTGCCTGTTAATAATAGATATAAGTTTTTTTTTTTTATGTGTATGGCTCTGATCTGGCTGTGGATAAACATCCAAGAATTGAAATAGTTAAATTCATATTAATGATTTATATCAAGTTTATTGTAACAATTATAAAAATCATTGTAATAAATTACTTTCAGACTTTGCTCTTCATGGGCCCTTTTTACAATTGGAATAAAAAATATCTTATATCTTATCTTATCTTATATATTATAGCAATTTGATTATTATTTGAAAACAGCTGAAAATCATATTTTTAAATTTAAATGTACATATGATGGTTGTAATGCAGGTACTTTCATGACGAATAATATTAAACTTCTTGCCAAATGATGTTAAGGGTAACTTTTGGTGCATTTTGATTTTTTAGATGATCAATAAATATCGAATCATTTTAACGCATCACATTATTTTTTTTCCAAATATAGCGATAATGAAAATTATTTTGAGACTTCTGATGAAATACAGTAAAATTTTAACCAATTTGATGCTTACACGGTAGCCAAAAATTACCGTTTTACCTGTGATGGTAAAATGCATACATTGTACCTATATCCTATATGTTAATTGTTGCATTTGCCAAAATAAAAATTGTGATGGATTTTTTGTCTTTCCTATGTTAAAAGTAAGACAAGTACGTAGTTCTAATTTATTACAACATACAAGTGTGTTAAAGAATCAAATTAGTAATCAAGAAATAAATGTTATTGTTACCTTCTTATTGTTTAATCTGTTTTACTTTGGTGATGCATGTACCAATGTAAAAACCACCTTAAGTTTATGATAATACTGTTTAATCATTGTTAATGTTAGTTGCATGTGTGTTTTGCTTGTAATAGACATAATAATAAAGAAATAGTATTTTTTATTCGGTATAATAGATCACAAATCCCATTTCTAAACATATATTGTAAAGACAAAGAATTATATCAAACATGTCAAAAGTTTGATAAAATTGAGTGAAAAGTGTAAATAGAAATAATACTTTCAGATAAAATTGAGAATGGAAATGGGGAATGTGTCAAAGAGACAACAACCCGACCAAATAAAAAACAACAGCAGAGGGTCACCAACAGGTCTTCAATGTAGCGAGAAATTCCCGCACCCGGAGGCGTCCTTCAGCTGGCCCCTAAACAAATATATACTAGTCCAGTGATAATGAACGTCATACTAATTTCCAAATTGTACACAAGAAACTAAAATTAAAATATGCCCATTTAGTGAATTTCTGTATGAAAACTACATGTTTGTGGTGTAATAAAAATGGATGGAACCATATAATGCATGTTGTCAGATTGTTTTCTTCCTGAAAAATAAAATTAATTAAAGCCTTTCTTATCATTAATATCCCCTTTGGGTCCAAGTTGATAGGTTTTTTTCAATTGTCTTGAGTAACAGACAGAAATTACGAACTGTTATCTTGTTTTTTTTTTATAAAGTTTGTGCCCTATTTGTGATGATAATACATGTACCTTGTTCTATTCATGATCAGTTTTGGAAAATGTTGGAGATGCTATTGTAATCCAATGAAATTAAATTATTAAAACCACCAGCTTTAATTGTTGATTCTTGAGGTTACACTAATTGAATAAAGAATATTACTGTATTACATTTATCATTATCCTGAAGAAAAATATTGTAACATGTCCTGAAAAATAATTGTACCATTCTTTTATGTGAAGACAATTTCCTGTACCAATTTTTATACGACCGCAAAAATTTTAATTTTTTGGTCGTTGGCGTCGTCGTCTGCGTCGTCGTCGTCATCCGAATACTTTTAGTTTTCGCACTCTATCTTTAGTAAAAGTGAATAGAAATCAATGAAATTTTTACACAAGGTTTATGACCACAAAAGGAAGGTTGGTATTGATTTTGGGAGTTTTTGTCCCAACATTTTAGGAATTAGGGGCCAAAAAGGGCCCAAATAAGCATTTTCTTGGTTTTCGCACTATAACTTTAGTTTAAGTGAATAGAAATCTATGAAATTTTGACACAAGGTTTATGACCACAAAAGGACGGTTGGGATTGATTTTGGGAGTTTTGGTTCCAACAGTTTAGGAATTAAGGGCCAAAAAAGGGCCCAAATAAGCATTATTCTTGGTTTTCGCACAATAACTTTAGTATAAGTAAATGGAAATCAATGAAATTTAAACACAAGGTTTATGACCACAAAAGGAAGGTTGGGATTGATTTTTGGAGTTGAGGTCACAACAGTTTATGAATTAGGGGCCAAAAAGGGGCCCAAATAAGCATTATTCTTGGTTTTCGCACAATAACTTTAGTATAAGTAAATGGAAATCAATGAAATTTAAACACAAGGTTTATGACCACAAAAGGAAGGTTGGGATTGATTTTTGGAGTTGAGGTCACAACAGTTTATGAATTAGGGGCCAAAAAGGGGCCCAAATAAGCATTATTCTTGGTTTTTGCACCATAACTTTAGTATAAGTAAATAGAAATCTATGAAATTTAAACACAAGGTTTATGACCATAAAAGGAAGGTTGGGTTTGATTTTGGGAGTTTTGGTCCCAACAGTTTAGGAATAAGGGGCCCAAAGGGTCCAAAATTGAACTTTGTGTGATTTCATCAAAAATTGAATAATTGGGGTTCTTTGATATGCCGAATCTAACTATGTATGTATATTCTTAATTTTTGGTCCCGTTTTCAAATTGGTCTACATTAAGGTCCAAAGGGTCCAAAATTAAACTTAGTTTGATTTTAACAAAAATTGAATCTTTGGGGTTCTTTGATATGCTGAATTTAAAAATGTACTTAGATTTTTAATTATTGGCCTAGTTTTAAGTTGATCCAAATGGGGGTCCAAAATTAAACTTTGTTTGATTTCATCAAAAATTGAATAAATGGGTTCTTTCATATGCCAAATCTAACTGTGTATGTAGATTCTCAATTTTTGGTCCAGTTTTCAAATTGGTCTACATTAAGGTCCAAAGGGTCCAAAATTAAACTAAGTTTGATTTTAACAAAAATTAAATTCTTGGGCTTATTTGATATGCTTTATCTAAATATGTACATTGATTTTTGATTATGGGCCCAGTTTTCAAGTTGGTCCAAATCAGGATTCCATATCAAGTATTGTGCAATAGCAAGAAATTTTCAATTGCACAGTATTGTACAATAGCAAGAAATATCTAATTGCACAATATTGTGCAATAGCAATTAATTTTCAATTGGAGTTATCTTTCTTTGTATAGAATAGTAGTTGATAATATATGTTGGAAATTTGCCAGACATGACTATGATGTCATTTTCTATTTTTATTTGCCAATAACTTTATGTAAATAACTTCATTGGAAATTTGCCAATATAAAATGTTGCTGATGAAGCTTTTTTTCCTTATCTTATCTAAAATGTTTTTAGATAATGTATGTTGGACATTTGCCAGACATGACTATGATGTCATTTTCTATTTTTATTTGCCAATAACTTTATGTAAATAACTTCATTGGAAATTTGCCAATATTAAATGTTGCTGATGAAGTTTTTTTTATTGTTTTATACAATAAACAATGTATATTCACTTTTACTACCAACCAATCTTTACCATTCAGTGATAACAAGCACTTTATTTTACATTTTAATATTTTATGATGTATTTAAAAGAGTAGTTATTGTTGCAAACTCCATTAGAAATTTGAATTGATATCAGTTTTGGAAAAAGGGAAACGGGGATGTGAAAAAAAAATGGGGGGGGGGGTTAAATTTTTCTCATTTCAGATTTCATAAATAAAAAGAAAATTTCTTCAAACATTTTTTTGAGAGGATTAATATTCAACAGCATAGTGAACTGCTCAAAGGCAAAAAAATTTTTTTTAAGTTCATTAGACCACATTCATTCTGTGTCAGAAACCTATGCTGTGTCAACTATTTAATTTTAGATTTAAATAAGTTTGAAGAAGAAATCTTTAATTGATTTGTAAAATCTTGACATTTGTTTTGTGTAAAAAAAACCATGTAATGTCAAAAATTTGATCACAATCCAAATTCAGAGCTGTATCACGCTTGAATGTTTTGTCCATACTTGCCCCAACTGTTCAGGGTTCGACCTCTGCGGTCGTATAAAGCTGCGCCCTGCGGAGCACCTGGTTCTTGTTTGTTCCCTTTTTGGGTGTTTTGTTAGAGATTTTTAAATAAGAGAATCATGAGAACTAAAGAAAAATATAATAAGTTAAGGATGTACTTAGGTGAGGTTTGGGAATTTGTGTTAAATGTTCGGACTCCTTTGTGTTTTTCCATACAATACAATGTAAAATATTTTGCCCCATAACACCCCTTTATATTTTGATATAAGACTTAATAGCTCATGAAAGGTCATTTACCAAAATTTTAGAAGATTCTTAATTTTCTTTCTGTTGTTTTGAGACCCAAATAGTACCAATGCATATATAAGGTAAAAGTCTGAGTCAGCCTTTTACCGCCATATTTTAAATCTCAAATATCTCGAAAAGGAAGTCAATGACCTATCAATATTTTTAGCTTATCTTTATTCTTAA
This sequence comes from Mytilus edulis, assembly GCF_963676685.1. NCBI lineage: Eukaryota > Metazoa > Mollusca > Bivalvia > Mytilida > Mytilidae > Mytilus > Mytilus edulis. The sequence continues at coordinate 99,881,365 of NC_092344.1, forward strand.
TAGATGCTCTACCAGCTTATAGTATCAATTTTAATTTCTTAATTTCTTAATTTTTTCCTAACATCACCTAAGTACATCTTTAAACCCTGTCACATATCCTTGTGCCTCACAAGTTAGGAACTTCCTTACATGTAGTTGTTGTCTTGTGTCATTTGTTATTTTTTGTTATTTTGAATTGTTGGTATACATGTAACTTGACAATTTACTTATGATCAATATTAACTTTACCTTTACAAATGTATATGATGAATTGCTTATAGTAAGATATTACAAATGTACATGAAAACCACAATTATTATGATTATAAACATTTTAAGTGTGACATCTATAAAACACAATTACTGCATATTAAATTAGTAGTGCATTATTGATATGACTAACCAGGATATGAAAATTTAGGCCAAGTTAAAAGAAATTCTAATAGAAAAAAGAATAAAGTCAAGTGCCCAAAAATAAACATTTGATTTTCTTCTTTTTCATACATGTACATTGTATCAATAAATATTTTGACAAGTCTTAACTTAGTGTGCAGGGAAATCAATGTTTTATAAATTATTTTGGTTGATGTCTCAAAGACTGGTAGGAAAAATTCAGAGTAAGAAATTAATACACAACAAGAATGTGTCCAAAGTACATGGATGCCCCACTCGCACTATCATTTTCTATGTTCAATGGACCGTGAAATTGGTTAAAAAAGCTAATTTGGGATTAGAATTAGAAAGATCATACCATAGGGAACATGTGTACTAAGTTTCAAGTTGATTGGACTTCAGCTTCATCAAAAACTACTTTGACCAAAAACTTAACCTGAATCGGGACAGACAGATGCATGGACGAACAGATGGACGCACAGACCAGAAAACATAATGCCCCTCTACTATCGTACATGTAGGTGGGGCATAAAAAATACATACATGAAGAATCAGACAGTTTTATTGACCTTATATTTCACATACAAGTACTGTTTGGGTTTATACAGGGGTATGAAAATTGTTAAAAGAACTTATGAAAAAAATGTTACTTTTATATTTCAGGGGAAGTAACAACAGATTAGATGAGGAGGCCAGAGAAGTTCAAAATCCAAACAGGTAAATTATGTCAGATATGGTGACTTCTGTCTCACACTCATAGCAAGGAGGGTTCGAGAAACAAACAATTAAGCACTGTTAAAGTCAATGTTTTGTTTGAGTTATATATGAGGAAAATTAATGATTTCTCAAATTTTGTTAATTATATCAGATTTTGAGTTAAGCAAAAAAAGATATGTATTCAAATTATATCTGAATCTGTAAAAAAATGAAACTTTGTGTGTACACTTAATGATAGATTTTGTTTGATTAGCTTATCTTTTGTTTTCAAATAAAACAAACAATCTTTATCCATCTGATTCGTCTTATTGCTCTAACAAGTACTCATGAACTTGCAATTATTTAAAAGTTATTCAAATATTTGAAATAAGACAAGATATAATATACATGTACAATGTATATTAGGCTTCTGTATATTCATATGGCTAATTAAAAGCGAACAACAATGCTAGATTATTTTATTTTACAGAATGTTTGATTCACAAAACAATAACAGAGGTGGATATAATGTAGGAGGACTACTTTATTATGCTGGATCTACATTACCAATAGAATGGTTAGATTTATATTATTTCCCACAGAAAGTAACCAAAAGTTAGCGTGCAATAAATTCTAATATTACACTAGTGCAATAAATCTTTAAAATTCATGACGTCATCAACGACAAAATCTTAGTTCAAACAATTTTTTACTTTCAAATATTATATTGCTATACAATAAAAGGGTTATTGCATGAATATTGGGGAATATTGATGCAATAACCCTATATTATTTTTTATTATAGCTAATTATTATTCATATTTGAGAAATGATTGATGCAGCTATACTTTATTGTAGTTTTAACCTGGGTAGGCATTCTTTCGTGATTATTTTTGCCCGAGTCATAGTGAGTGCTAAAATAACACGAATATAATGCCTACCCATGTTAAAACTACAATAAAGTATAGCTTGCATCAATTATTTTGATTCTGATTAGGACAATTAAGGTAATTTCTACATGTATGTCCGATGTGTATAAGGGTAAAGTAATTGTGTAGGCTCTTCCATGAACCTCCCTTTTTTGTTTGTAAAGAAGCAAAGAGCTGGCACTGTGATTTTCAGAGGGAGGAGTTTTTGAACAGCTAGCATGAATGGTTGTCATATCTGGGTAAACTATGTCAATTCGGGAATGCAACACATTTCAGTCATCATAAATGAATTAGTAACAACATGTGCATCATGTGCATCATCATCGTTGTCAGTTTGTTTTAGATTTATGAGTTTGACTGTCCCTTTGGTATCTTTCGTCCCTCTTTTTTAAGAGTTCTGAGGTGTTTTAAGTTAATGAAATATATTAAATGCATGCCAATTTGATAAAATTCAGTATTCTGCAGTAGTCAATATACGCATGTGCAAAAAAATAATTATTGGATTTAGAGCATGGGTTTATACATAAAGCGAAAGAAGCACATCATATTAGAATTTGAACTAGAATATCACTCAATCTGCTGTCTATTAAATCATACTGGTTCATATGTAGAACAAGTGACATTATCAATGCTATAATAGTAATAATTCATTGCATTATTTCTTTTTTTATGCTCCGGCCGTAGGGAAGAAGGCATTAAGTTTTAATCTTGTCTGTCTGTACATCCATATGTCCTAAAGTTGGTTTCCGTTCTCTAACTTTAGTTTTCTTAAACCAAATGTTATGAATTGTATTCAGAAGACTTATATGATAAATATAACATCAACACCATTTTCTTCCTAATTTCTGCAATTGTCATATTAAAAAAAATAATATTAATCCTGTTTAAAAGTCTTCAGAAGCCTTACTTCTATTAAATTATATATTTAAAATTTGCCTTAGATTTTTGGAAAATCTATAATCCAAACACAAGTACATATGTAAGTTGTAACTGTCATTATTTGTAAGTGATTAGCAATGATTGAAGGTAAATTCTATTACAGGACAAATCAGCATTCCTGTATGAACCCTAATGCCCATTGTGAATTAGTAATACAGTATATGTGTGGTGACTTAGTGAGAGATGGAGCATCCAGAGGGTTAGTTGTATTTATGGCATTATACATGATGAACAGAAATTTCTGTCTGGGCACCATATTTGGTCATTTATTTGTTAAATGTGCTTGCAAGACAGGTACAATATTTTACATATAGAAGGATATAAGAAGGATATTGTATTTTAAGTAAAGTTGAAGATTAAGATAAGCAGCATAATCCATAGCTGTTACTTTGATTTATATTTTTGCCTGAATTGCATCAACCATATGTCCTTGCTTATCCAGTTTTTTCAGATGAGTTATGCATGGCACCTCAGACACAATATTTTTCAACTATTAGAGAAAAGAATTTGTTCCAAATATATTTTAATGTAACAGTGGATGTCTTTCCTTTTACATTTTAAATTTTATTCAGGTACACTAAATGAATGTTTTCTTATGCAGGGATCAACAAATACTGTAATAATTGTTTCAGATTTTTCATAAAATAAAGTCAAATTTAAAATTTTAAAGCTTTAAATGTCATCTGTCTTTAGAGGTAACTACATGTAAGGGACATTAAAAGAAATTGGAGAGACTTCTTTTTTAATAGACAGGAGTTTTTTTTTGTATACTGTTACCTGTTGTCCACTCTTTGTACAAAACTAGAGAATGTTTTATTCAGATAGCAAGAAATTGTATGGAATATCTTTGATTCAATGGACAAAAACGCCCATTTGTTGTAAAGATTTTCAGTAAAATTAATGGTAAATATACCTAGTGAAAGACTTTTTTATGACCCTTTACATTTATGACATTTATGACGAAGGCATATAGATAAACCCTTGTCCGTGCTTCTTGATACATGTATAGGCTATTTGATATAGGCCTTTGAGGAAAAAATAATGTATAGTCAGTTAGAGACTTTTTTCCTTATAGAAGTAAAAAAATCTGAATGTTAAAGGGAGATAACTCTGCCTCGAAAATGATTTACCTGTACCATTAGATAAAAACAACACTTGTATCATAGTTATATAAGTAAGTACCCCTGTCTGAAATGTTCATTTTTTTATTTGTTCCAACAATATATACAGATTTAAAGTTCAATTTTATTTTTCAGTACAATACGAACAGAAAATAATCAATGTAGAAACAATGATTGCAACACAGATTTTGAATATGGAATGAATGAAAACTTTGAGTATTACCAGAACTGTAGATACAGGTTGAGAAATAAAGGTCTTTTTATTGCTGACCAGGTAAGACAGTCAAGTATTACTCTCAAGAAGTGTGAAGAGAGTTGTAGAAGATATGCATAAAGAACAAAATTAGTGTCCATCTCTGCATCAATTGTGATATGATTTTCTTTTAATTTTCAAAATTTAAATGCCAGTCTTGCTTATTTTTAATATTTAAGATTAATCTGCTGAAAGAAAAGAATTTGGTATTGCAGTGGATAAGATGGTTGAATCTGTTTCTCTAATGATTTTTAGTCAACATTTAGGCAATAAAAACTGATTTTCTATTTGATGTCATTTGGCATAGTCACCTTTTTTCATGGCAACATAGTACATAATGTAATTGGCAAAATGATGATTTTAGTCGCTGAAAAATGTGAAAATCTCAGAAGAGGACTAACTTCGTAGCAAAGTCAAGTCACCATCAAAATTATTTCAATGGAGACATGTTGTGATTAAGAAAAAACAACCAAATCAGCTCTAATGAAAGATTGATAAGTTATAAAATCAACACAAATGTCATACACCCATACAGATCTTTGTCATATAAAAGCACAGCAGGTATATTTTTATTGCATATATAAAATAATTTCCTTAATTTCATAGATAACCTAGAAAAATTATAAAACAGTAACATTTTTTATAAAACAATTTTTTGCATCGTATAATGGTATTATGTTGTCGTCGTCCGAAGAAGCATTTAGTTTCGGGACAATAATTTTAGATTTGGTTAATGGATCTCTATAAATTTTTACCAGACTTCTGAGAAGGTTTAATACCACTAAAGGAAGGTTGGGATTGACTTTGGGGGGTTATGGTCCTAATACTTTAGGAATAAGGGGCCAAAAAGGGGGCCCAAAATAAGCATTTTTGTACTTTTCAAACAATACCTTGTGTTTAAGTGTATGAATCCCTCTGAAACTATACCACAAGTTTCCATACCATGAAGGGATGGTTAGTAATGACTTTGGGGGTTATGGCTCAAATTGTTTTGGAATTAGGGGCTAATAAAGGCGAAATGAGGGGCAAAAATGGGAGAAAACTAAGTTTCCAGTCAATAACTTTAGATTTAGTGAATGGATCTCTATAAATTTTTACCAGAAGGTTCAATACCACTAAAAGAAGGTTGGGATTGATTTTGGGGGTTATGGTCCCAATAGTTTAGGAATTAGGGGCCAAAAAGAGGGCCAAAATTAAGCATTTTTGTAGTTTTCAAACATTCACTTGTATTTAAAATCTGTTCAGGGTTTGACTTCTGCGGTCATATAAAGCTTCGCCCCGAGGAGCACCTGGTTATCATATATGAAGCAGTTACCAATAGAGCACTTTATTTTAAAAGTTTCTCTCATCCAGTTAATATAATGACTGTATCAAGATTTTCCCTTCTGTTGTTAGGATATCTTTGATAGCCATGCATTTATTTTAAGTGGTAGTTTTGTGGCATATAAATTGTGCATTTTACCTATGTTAATTATTTGGAATATTTCAGTACACCAGTCAGCCTATCAAAGGGTAAATGAGTCTTCAGTCTAAAAGACAATATGTTAAAATGACAGCATGTTAACCAAATTGTGTTCTACCTTTTCAGAATTTAGCAGGAAATCGTAAAAATGCTAGAAATACAAGACAGAACCCTACTGGTAAACGTTATGGGTATGAGTGTCCCGAGGAAAGAGACTATTATCCTTACTGGGAGCCATCCCCATGGAAGGTTAGTTTTGTTTTATTATAGAATTATTAAACACATATATAATTAAGCTTGATTATAAAAGGTTACTTATTTCTCTTCAAATTTTTTGCTCACCTTTCCCCTTTGTTGAATTTGTACATAAACCAAGGTAAGCAACACAGGTTTTTAGCAAAAAATCATTTAATCTAGAAGACATACAATTCTTTCTTGGTTTTAAAGGTTTTTTTTAATTTTGAAAGCAGTTCAGAGCATATGTTAGTAGTTGTGTTGTACATACTTTTGATAAACACAATAGTCATCATTTTTAAAGTAATTATTGACTATTTCTTGCTTTTACAATTAAGTTTTCTAAACAATGATAAACTTGTAGCTCTTATTTTTAGGATATTGTTGTGATGACAAATGATGCTTCAAGATGCCCATTCTATCAAGAAGAAAGTCAGAATGTAAAATCACGCTGGACGTGTGTTGTGCCAAAAAATGTAACAGAAAAGTACACAGGAAAATTTGACATTCCAAACAATGAAGCAGATTGTAAGGTTAGTTGGGTGTATACTTTTTGTACAAAATTCAATGTTTAAGATGAATAGAGTAGGGCAATAAACTTGTTATAGTGTACATTTGTAGTGAACTTTGGTAGGGCTGTTATTAGATAATGTATAGTTGTAGACAGTAGATGATTTGACTGCATTCTGAGTAAAGTTAGTGTGTAATTGTGGATGAAATAAAATTGAGAATGGAAATGGGGAATGTGTCAAAGAGACAACAACCCGACCAAATAAAAAACAACAGCAGAGGGTCACCAACAGGTCTTCAATGTAGTGAGAAATTCCCGCACCCGGAGGCGTCCTTCAGCTGGCCCCTAAACAAATATATACTAGTCCAGTGATAATGAACGCCATACTAATTTCCAAATTGTACACAAGAAACTAAAATTAAAATAATACAAGACTAACAAAGGCCAGAGGCTCCTGACTTGGGACAGGCGCAAAAAATGCGGCGGGGTTAAACATGTTTGTGAGATCTCAACCCTCCCCCTATACCTCTAACCAATGTAGAAAAGTAAACGCATAACAATACGCACATTAAAATTCAGTTCAAGAGAAGTCCGAGTCTGATGTCAGAAGATGTAACCAAAGAAAATAAACAAAATGACAATAATACATAAATAACAACAGACTACTAGCAGTTAACTGACATGCCAGCTCCAGACTTCAATTAAACTGACTGAAAGATTATGATTTCATCATATGAACATCAGGCACAATCCTTCCCGTTAGGGGTTTAGTATCATACCATCATAACATATATGAGAAGAACATAACCCGTGTCATGCCAACAACTGTTTTTAGAATAAATGTGTTTAGTTCCGATGCAAAGACCTTATCAGTGACTCAATATTAACGCCAAAATATGCAATCTTTAATGACTTGACAACAGTATCGTAATTATATCCCTTCTTAATAAGTCTATTCAAAGGTTTTGTAAGTTTCTGAGGTGAATACTGACACCTTTGTGCTTTATAAAGAATATTTCCATAAAAAATTGGATGTGAAATACCTGAACGTATTAGAAGTCTGCATGTTAAGCTATATTTACGAATGATGTCTTTATACCGATGATAAAATTTAGTAAATGTTTTGACTAGTTTGTGATATCGAAAACCCTGGTGTAATAATTTTTCAGTAATACATAAATTTCTCTCGTTAAAATCTAAAACATTGTTACATACACGAGCGAATCGTACAAGTTGAGATATATAATCACCGTAAGATGGTGACAAGGGAACGTCACCATCTAAAAACGGATAATTAACAATAGGAAATGAAAAATCATCCCTTTTATCATAAATTTTAGTATTCAGCTTTCCATTAGTGATATAGATATCAGAAATGTAGGTTTATAGCCTTACCTTTTGAAATGTGTGTGAATTTGTATAGGTATACTAACATTTTCATTTTAAATTAGTGAACATTAATACTTGTATTGCCTAATAAATTAATATAGAGTTTAGATGAATTGGATATGACACTATACTTATAAGTATAATATGTGTACAGTTAAAAGGGATTGAAGTGGTTAGGTAGATTAATCATAGAAATTAGTTCAGCATTTATGAAATGGTTTATGTCAAATTAAAAAAAAAATCAAAGCTTAAGAATGATTCATTTTAAAACCTAGATTAAACACTATGTGGAAATTTATGGTTTACTTACATATATAATTTTCGAAATATTACATGAGTCCTACATTTTTTGTCAGGCCTTTCGTTATCCTAAGAATGATCCAAATGGTGCAAAAGCTTTATGGACAGAAATTGCATCTCACGGTATACCAGCCCCTGATTGCAGAGAATCACAATTTTCAAGAGATAATCACCTTGGTAATGGTATAGGTGGACAACCATTAGTTTACAACTGGACCATACCAAACACTCTCAACCATGAACAATGTGTTATGAGAATGAGGTGGGTATAAAGAGAGATGAATGTTCAAATTTCAATCTCAGATGATGATATGTATACACATTGTGTCAAGTGGCTTGTAAAATAGAAGTGGGGGATATCAAAGGGATATTCAAACTCATATGATGACAAACATCAACACATGGCAATAAACAACTAAAAATCAAACCACAGTATTTAAATCACAACAGAGAAAACTAAAGTCTGAGCTCCAAAATCTATTTAACTATTTATTTGATTAAACCTAATAATCTGTGAATTGCACTATTTTTTTTATCTCTCCCCATAGATGGTTTTTGCTAGGTTGCTCTTACTAAAGTAAACTGGAAAAGTTCTGAGTTACTGATAACTTTCCCCCAAACATAGTGATTTTTTTTTTCTTGCTAAGAAGTTGCTGCTATCTTCTCAAAGTTATGATACAAGAATAATAAAGGGACTGAGTAGGGTGATATAGACATAAGGTACAATAAAGATTTCTAATATGACTTGCGGATTTTGCTTTACAAACAACAGCATCATAAAATTCTTGTGTTTCTATATTTAGCATATATTTATTTATGTCATTTCCTGTTTATGCTTACCAAACCATAGTACTGTGGATTCATTTATTTTCCTGGGTACCAATTTTTCGTGGTTTGAGGAAAATTCACATATTCGTGGATATTTAATTTCGTGATTTTGGCAAAGTCTACACTCAATCCTTTAGAAAATTTGTTATTCGTTGAACATTTGAATTCGTGGTTCTCCTGTACCCACGAAATCCACAAAAATTGGTATCTAAGTAATATAAATGAATCCACAGTATATGAAAAAAAGATTAGCATAAACCAACAGTCTCGCAGGTTTATTTGTAATTCATGTTCAATCTATAAATTATTTATTACATAGACCCATCTTCATGGTTTTATGATTCTGTGGAAAATTGTTTTCTCTTCTTCCTGCCAAAAATGTTAACGAAAGTTTTTTTTATAATAACTTCTGTGCTAGTGACTTCCCCTTGTTATGACATCATTTTTGATAAGCGAAATTGTCTAACTGTCATGCAGTCCCTTATTTTACTGTCTATCCTAAAACCACATGTTGTTTTAAGAAATATAACTTTTTAATTAATATACACTAGGTATAATATATCCACTGGTGATTACGATGGTTGGAATACTTCATCAGCAAATCTCGCCTCAGCCAATGAAATATTTTATAAAAACCTTGGATTTAGTGAAGCAGATGCTGCATCAGACAGAGGCTTTGTATTTGAAGACAACCCTGAAGTAAAACTTTTCAATGATCTAGGATTTGAATTGGAATTAGCTGTTAATACTGCACAATATGGAAGGACATTTCAAGATAGGTAATACTAAAATCTGTTGACACTTTAAAAATTAAGTGCCAGTCTGCCTAAGAATCAGGCAGTGGTGAAAACATGGCCAAAAATACCCACCCTATTTGATATTAATTTCAGTTCATAATATGTAGTTATGCACAAAAATAATATTCATTTCCATTTTCTGTTCTGGTAATAGAAGATACAATTTGGTTGAAATGCACTAGAAATTAATAAATAAGGGGAGATAACTCTGTAATTTGCTATCATTCTAACCAATTTTCTAACCAAGTTATTTGATATTATCAGACAAACACAAACGAAAGACTAATACTTTTTAACTCAGGATGATGGTTAGTATTAAATAGCATGATTAGCTCGGTGGGTTTTTTCTAATCATGTTTTAATTTTTACCTAAATTGCCTGTTTCTTAATTGTGAAACTGATCTATCTATAGATTAACAGTATTGTTTGGAATTCACAACTATAGCTGAAAACTGATTTAATTATCATTATACATGTATTTAGAAATAAAGAAAAAAAAATGTTTGAAACTGAGCTAATGACATCATTTGTATTATAGAAAGTAGAATTTGATGTTGACAAATTAGTAGCTTTCATTTTGAACATATTGTTTTCACTTTAAAAACCCGAGATTTTTCAAATAATTAGCTCACAGTATACATAATTTATGTGTATAAAATAATATTTTCAGATCTTTCATTTTTGCTGTGCGTCCACAGCCTAGTGAGACCAGTGGAAAAGCCATACATAATCTAAATGTTAGAGGAAAGAGAGGAAACATTGTAGAAGTGTTCCCATCAGTAGAGTATGATTTTGTCCCCAATAATTTAGAAGCTGCAAATGGTGACTACATCCACATTCAGTAAGTATTATAATGAAGTTGTCCACTGGATATTTTTAAATACTTGAAAATTTTATGAGAAATCATGATTCTCTTCAGATTTATATATCTCCATTGAATAGATCATAAGATTTCAATCATTTTGATTGGAAGACAGCAATCAAGTGGTGTTCACAAGTCATGTTTTAGAACCTAGTGAAATGCAACATTCATGGCTTGCTCTCTATGATAACATTATAACGAGTAGAAATATAGAAATGAAAATGAAATTTCATAGTTTGTTGATTTTTTACATCCAATTTTTTATCACAGAAAATTCATTTATCGTCATGAATTCACAACAATAGGAAACAGTTTTTGTTATGCCTAAGATTTGTAGCAGAAATTTTGTACACAACCTAAAAAAAAGTATGAATTTATAGTACATTTGTAGTAATGTTTTTGTTATGTTACAGATGGACAGGGTCCAATACAAACAATGCAGGAAATGATGGAAATGGTCAGCAAAGGTCAGATAGAAACAACATTGTCTTGCTGAACTCTCAAGTCTACCCTGAAGGCAATGGTGTTCAGTTTGGTCCTGGTGCAAAATATGGACATTACGGAACTAACTATCCCATGCACCTTGATAATTCTACATTCTTAGGACTATCTAGAGAAGATAGAGAAAGTCTGGCCTTTAATGTTCCAGGTATTGTACAATTTATAGGTAGTAGTAATCAAATCTTAGAAATAAACGATGCAAATCCAATAATAACAGGTAAAAAAAAGTATAGAATGGTACAACCTCAACATGTCCATAAGAAATCATGCTTGGAAATATGGTCTAACTTTAGTACATCTTTTAAATATATTAATCTAGTTTATATTCCAATAAACCATGACAAGTAAAAGATATACTGATATTTGATCTATATTTAAGTATTCAAGTTTAAATAGTTAAATATATACTGATATAATGTATTACTGACAACTTTCTGTTAATTCAGAATTTTTTTGCGTGATTTACCTATGTTATTTTGATTTTTTAACTATGGTAAAAAATGCAAGATTATTAATTGCAATTTCAGAAACACAGAATAGAATAACACTATCAAAATGTAAAATGCAGGATTTTATTTTAGCAAAACTATTCTGTCACAACATAATAACTAAAACAGTACTTATTTTGATGCTTTCTTTTGTTAGGTGCCTTTGGAGGAGAACTATCACAGTTAGATGATTCTAGTCCTTACTTTAATCTTGGAATTAGACAAATCAGTCAGCTGGGGACATTTCATTACATGTGTACTAGAAACAATGACTTCTCCAATCGTGACCAGAAGGGACGTATAATGGTATCCAGTAGTCCAACTGTATATGAGTCGATTGGATGGATGGGAGGACAGCTAAAAATAGCAGATAGGTACTTAATTATTAGATACCCCCTAGTTTAACCATTGTTATATAAACATACTCCTTAACTAAAATAACTTTGATTTGATATAATTTTGATACATGTTAATTGGAGGTTTATTTATAAAGATTCTGCACTTATATTGAATAGATGCAGATATCTGAAACCTCAATTTGGTGTTTTTTTCTGTGAGACAAGATGCATAATTCCTTAGGGTTTCATAGCATTACAGAACAACGTTATCTTTAACATTTTGACACTGGATGATGAAACTTTGATTTTAGGTAAATTGTGGTTTTCGGTATAAATTAAGTAAATCATATTCTACAAAAACCGAAAGACTTACTGTAAATTGAGAAATTATTGGGATGTTTTTATTATTGCAAAAAAATGTGACAGGATCATAATTTAAATGATTTAAACTCCCATTTAAAAAAAATTTATATGAATTAAACAGGATTTTTCTCAATATTGCAAAAATTAAAATCTCATTTTAGTCAAAAATGACAAATTGCAATAATAAATGCATGCAATGATTTCTGAATTTACAGTATTTTGGTTATTCCTTGCTAAGGTAGCAGATCCGCTTTTGCTAAATATAACTGTTTGTTAGACACAGTGTCCATAAAACATTTTACATACATCTGTTCTATTTTTTAGTAAAGCATGGGTAAGAGTTGAAAGAGGAACATTCAGTAAGCTGAATACACTGAAACTAAATGAATGGAATTCAAAGGATGGAGAGAATCTTATGAAGTCTAAAGGAGGAGCTATTACTGTGAGTATTATTGTTGGATATCATTCAAATTTAAGATAAGCTGATTCAGTTCCAGCTATTTTATTAATTCGTTAGTTTAAACAAAAAATTACAGATTACCTTTTCTAGTCTTGTGTTTTTTTTTTAATGAATTCTTTATTACGTGTATCACTGATAAGATTTATAAAGATAATAAAAGGTGTGAGCTAAACATCAGACAGCAACTTTACAATAAAATACAACCAGAAATTTGTGTACATAGTTTTGCCTTCTCAGATTAAAGGAAATGCAGTCATATTTCTCTGCTTCTGGATTTTTGTATCATTGTGATGACTTAGTAGAAAAATTACCATGCATAGCGATTATTATGAGAAATAAAATCTTATAAGGATCAAACCAAGTATATGCTGCTATTCAACCTTGTCATCTAAAAAACTTGTACATACTTACTCATTCTGCTTTATGTTAGGTAAGATATTGTTTTGACTTGAACTTCAATAATACTTCAAACATCTTACATTTGAGAAATTTTTAAAAAATATCTACGGTAGCGTATGTGGTTTATTTATTCCCTGTCATTCATCGATTGAAATTCATTCATGAATTTATTTTATTTTTTAATTCTCTTATTATGGTCATATTGTTTTAGATTATTTGAAGCGTAAGAAAACTAGCTCATCATATGTAAATATTCATATTTTTAATGTTTTTTTAAACAAAAAAGTGATCTACTTTTTAATTTCAGTTTTACTCATAAGAAAAGATCAGCTTTACTTTCCAGGATCTGGCCCAGAATTGCAAATTTTTTTAAATGTAGAAATATTACAGCTGTCAACAAAAATGAAAAAAAAATTCTTCTTAAAAAAAGTGTAACAATCAATGTTTTACTTTTTACAAAGATCAATTTAAAAAAACCAAAGATAGTGGGTTTTTTTTGTTTTGCACACGGTCTTATCTACTTATTCCACACATTGCCTTATATATTATATATCATATTCTTTTTATTTACAAACATTTTATGAATATTTTTATTAGGTTGGTGATGATTTTGCAAGTGATTTTATTGTTTTGGCTCCAGAAACTAAACTAACAGATAATGGAAAAAAAGTTACTGTTGGGATAACCATTAATGAGGACGCTAGTGATATTGGTATTTATAGATCAAATACAGAAAATTTTGCTGGATGGACCAAGGTTGATGCAACCATCAACGGTGGAATGGCGGAATTCCAAACGGATCAGGGTGGAGTGTTTGTTGCCAGGTCCCATACTAACATTGGACCAATTATTGGGGTAGTAGTAGGATTATTAGTTGTAGCGTTAATTGTCATAGCAGCAGTGGTTTATTTTAAGAAAAATCCAACAAAATGGATGGCTATGAAAGGAAATGCTAAATATGTTGAAAAATCTCTCTCAAACAAAGTATGAAAATAAGGGGCTTCTGTATTAATTAATAAATTATATTAAATTGTAGAAACGGGGTAAGATGTTTTTGTATTTTTAATTATCTTATAACAATAAGAGTAAAGTTAGTTATATTATCTCAAATGGAGAATAGACATTTGCTTTCTGATTTTCCATTTAACCCAAAAGAAAATGAAATAAAAGATGTAACACAAAATTAAGGAAAGGACCACTCTTTGATTCATCAGTTAGAATGAATTTAATAGGGTTCTCAAAAGTAACCTGTAAAAGATTTCATTGAATTATTTTTTTTAGAAAGGATTGATTTCTTTTCAGTATTTCAAGAATTGGCATAATTATTTTAAATATCAAATACTCAGCATTAAGATAAAATATGATTGTTTTATATGAATTAACTGATGTTTTGTAAATGATTTTGAGCATATCATGTAATTGTTGACATGTCTCCTATCAGATTTGATTTTTTTTCTGTTTTTATGGTGAACATGCTATATTGTGATTTCTACACAGGTTTTTGTGTATTTTTCTGTTTAAACAGAAAACAGACCAGCATTAAGTACATGAAATTTTAAAGAAAATACTTGTCATCAATGATCATTTTGAGATTTTTTTCTATGATGTGGTTTTCATTGAGGTTTAAGCCTGACGTGGGATTTGCTGATTTTTTTAAGCATGACACGTGAAAGTCGAATAATTGAGCTTAAAAACGTGAAACGAAGTTAGGCAGGACACAGGAAATTACATTATTATGGCAACAAGAAGCAGGATACGTGATTCTCACTTAACAATAGGCGGGATCTGGGATCAGACCCCCTCCCCCTCTCCCCAATGAGACCCCCTATTAAGGTACCAAACACTAAGTGCAATAATATTAAAATGGGAACCAAGAACTACTGTGGATTCATTTATTTTCGTGGGTACCAATTTTCGTGGATTAGGGAAAACTTGCATGTTCATGGATATTTAATTTCGTGGTTTCGATGCAGTCTACATACAAGCCTATAGCAAATTTGTCATTCGTGGAACATTTAATTTCGTGGTTCACCTGTAACCACCAAATCCACGAAAATTGGTATCCAACAAAATTTAATGAATTCACAGTATATAAAATATTGGACAGTAGAACAGTCATTACCAAAACAAGACTCTCTGCATTCCTTTATAAACTTGTGTTTATAAACTTTATCATATCAAAAGCTTTAAATATCTAAAGCTTTTATGTTAATTTACACATATATTTATTGTGAAAATGGGCAATTAATGTTTTGAATTGGCATGTAACCATCTTGATTTAAAATTCAACCATGACTGTTATAACTACACTGTTTTTCTATAATATTTTTTTTATATGTCTGCACAGGTATTTATTGCTTGTTGTCTTGGATTTACCAAATGAGATTATTTAATGAAAACAAATCTATGTATTATGTTATTTAATGTATAAATCTGTTGTAAAAAAATAAACACATATCTATGCAAAACTTGGAACAAACTAAATGTTAGTAAACTTAATAAGTTTAACATTTTTTGAATGAGTTATCTTTCTAAAATTATTGTTATTTTAAATCATGTTTATTATCTCATGAACATACATTTCAGATAGAACAGAATTGGATTAGTAATAAGCATGTTTGTTTTTTAAGTCCCTTTACTTTAAAAAAATATATAAATTAGTCATGTTTCTTAATTTTGTTCATTTACTAAGTCGGTGCATTTCTTTTGTTTCTCATTTTAAAAATGCAAAAATTGAATGTACCTTCCATCAGCATCTTAATTTATATAATATGAAATTAATTTTTAGCTTTATATTTTTTTAAATGTTAATTCTATTTTAGTAATGTAACTATTTCCTCACAGAAACTAAATTATAAGTATTTTATAATGTCAAGTAATCTCAGGGATTCTTAGAAATCATGCATTGACAAAGTATTATACAAACAATGATTATCAAGTTTATTAAAAATGTATAAAATTTTCCAGTGCTGTTATTATGAATGATCATCAATGTATGTGTGAAGGTGTAACACCACTAATTCGGGCACGGCTAGAAAGTAGTACATATTTAACACAAAATAGTTCCTACGCATGAGTGTAACTTTCAAAATATGAAAGCTGAAGGACTGGTGATCATTGTTGAACACTTTTGGACTTTTAATTTTGAATATTAAAAAAAACTGCATCAAATTTTAAAAAGAGGGTACATTTTGTCTGTTTGTCAGATCTGAAGTACCTGTTTGGGTACATCCGAAGTTCTGGGAACCAGTTCTTTCTTATATGCAATTAAAGGTATGTTGATTTTTTCAGTACAAGACACCATAAAGTGTTGCTTTGCAATGCAATGATTGCCACTTTATTTGAACTTAAAACAAAAGAGGTGTGCCTGCTTGAAACGGAGGAATTTAACATAGAAAGCAATGGGACCATGAATTAGTGGTGTACTTCCTAAAGGCCTGTAGACTATATATCTGATATTGGTACATACACGTGAAATTTTATATTATTATCATTGAATAGTTTTCTTGAATTCAAAAGCTTAAAAATAAACTAGATTGAAATTGATGTAGAACTACACAAGTTTATTTTTAAGTACATCTTTGTGTGTTATTTTATCTGACTGAGAAGAATAATTCATAGAATCAAGGAGTTGTATAATATATAAATTATATAGTATACCAATCCTTGATAGAATGATCTCTCATTATATTCAATGTTACAAATTGCTTCCAAGGCTTAAAATGTCATTATGCAATATAGAAAAAAAAATTTGTTTAACAATAAATGATAAACATTATCGAACATTTTTGGGAATGTTTTTGTTAATTTTGTATCAGCAATGTTACATGAAGGGATATTTGTTAATTTTGTATCTGTAATGTTGCATAAAGGGATATTTGTCACAGTCATATCATTTAACAATTTGTCAGATTTTGTAATGATATGTTTATATATTAATGTTTTATATATGAAAAGCTGCTGGTCAGCAATAAAATATTTTTACTTAATCATTGTTTATTATTCTGAAATATTAGTATATATTAATATTAGTAGAAAATAGCAGATGCACTCAACATTTACAAAGTACATTCTAGAAAAATATGTCCTTTCACATGGCTAGTTTTGGAAAAATTTCTTTGAACAATCCCTATGCCAACAATTGGCATGGTAATGGACTATTATAGTTAACATACACTATAACAATATATCATTTTACCAGACCACGGTTTGCGGAAGTAGTCAAGAAGACAATATTATGTTTTTCAGGGGTTGACAGGATACACGTGATCGTTGTTAGTTTCAACTTCAATATTATTATACAAGCAGATGTAATAAACAACGATTTCATACATTATTTTTTTTTGGTTTACACTTCATATAGGGCTTTATATATGATCTTATTCCAGAGTGCACAATTCTTATTCTACATATTTCACCTTTATCAAAATTAGGAAATCTGTTTGGTCGTCCCATTTTGTTGTAGGGATGTTTAGATTAAGTGTCGAGTTAATATGTATATTATTTTGTGTTGTCTGCGAGAAACAAATCTATTTCTGATCTAGTAACTGAATTCAAAACCAATATAGATAATGTTAACATATATATTTTATTGAACTGTGTAAATTAATCGGAATGCGAATGACAAAATGCACCTACAATTCTTTTGGTGTGTTTCCCGTTTCGGTAACACATCACATTTGCGCGGGAACTTCTTACATAAACATCGTTTTTGGATTATTGAAACATGTGAAATGTACTGTAACAGTTATTGATTTTTGGAGGTAATGTGATATTATTTATTATTCGATAGTACATAATTTTACGTCAGGTTTGTACACATTAAGTCTCTGGTCAGTGAGCTTTATTAATTAAATACAGCCTACCATCAATTTTTAACATTTTAGATGAACCACCCTCAAAATTAAAATGGAAAAACCTTATCAGGAAAGCGATTGACACCTACTGGGTTGATCATGTGGTGACCATGTCTGTCTATTACAAGAGTATTTCATATATTTCTACAGCTTATTATAATACTGGTCATCTTCACAATGCTCTGGCAAGTATCCAGACTTCTGCAAAAGACATCCAACGTCTCCCCATCAAACTACGACTCCTTACAGGAACATATATTCTCCAAAGTAACAGGGCAGCTTTTAACCAGATTGACATCAACCCAACATGTCTCTTGTGTGAGGAGGACTCTGAAACATTATTTCATTTTATTCATTCATGTCCTGCTTTAGCTTCTGCTAGAAATCATCACATGCTTGAACTTTCGCACATTCTTAAAAATAGCGAGCTATGCGTTAAATGTAGATCATTAGAAAAGCTAGAGATTAGTACACAACTAATATTGGATGCTAGTGCCTTGCTCTGTAATTGTCAATGTAAATGTGGATGTACAGACTTTCTTCATCTTGTAAGTTTTGTAAAAAAAATATATATCCTAGAATGGGAAGTTCATACACACTACTATTTTTTCAAAGGTAAACAAAAATAGATTGTGCAGGATATTTTCAACATTTATATGCCTCAAACTTCTGTGAGTTTAAACTTTTGCTTACTAGTATATTCTGTACTACCCATCCTTTCACTTATGATTCAAATTCGTCCCTATCCATGTGTATACTAGGAAAATTCCCAAGTTATATCGCTATGAGATGAAACATAGAAATCATAGCTGGGACTAGTAGGTAAACAAAACAAAATATTTATGAATATAATATATCCCAAAAAGAGATGTTCACAATGGGGTGGGGCAATGTATCCACACAGTGGAGACCACTGTGGACGATTGATCTAAGTACATGTATTTTAACTACAGTATCACTAACCTGTCATCACTAGAGTTGGAGGCCAGCACTTGGCAGGTGTGTTTGAATCTAATCTTAATTGACCAGGAAACCCATTTTTCCTGTCAAGGCCATGGTTCTCTCCAGGAACTTTTCTTTACCAATGAAAACTAGCTGTTATGTAATAAATTAATAATGCTCAAAGTGGCATTTAAAAAACACCAAAACATCAGTTCACTTAGTTGAACGGACATGGCTGTTTGTTTAAACATCTTGAACACCCCTCAGAAAGAGTATTTAAATTTTATGCAACTGATCATTCCAAACATGGGTGCATATTTTATGCCATATATCTATTGACAAGAGTGCTAGTGCACTGCACATCATAGAGATTGCAAAGAAGTTTTGTTGAGACATACCTTTTGAAAATCATTTGTTTTCAATGACTGTTTTGGATAGAGAAGGTTTTATACAAATAGTTAGATCATCTTGACTTTAGTAAAGTTTTAAGATTTGTTGAAAATATTGTGAAAATTAGAGTATCCATTTAATCAATAGTCTTATAATAGGGATGAAGAATGAAAAAAACTACATTTTTAAGGTAGTTGATACAGTTTGTACAACAGCAAAGTTATTTGTGTATTTATAAGTTTGCATAAACAAAGTTCAGTGGGATTTATTAGAGTACATCTGCTCTCCAAGCCCATGTCTGTGTGCACTACCCGCAGCAAGTCCTCTGAATGATTTTTTTTTAGTTATATTAAGTTTAGTTTTTCATATGAATTGACCTGCAATGATATATATGTAATACAAAATATCATATTATCATATTGAACAGCTAAGGTAAAAGTGAGTCTAGAATCTCTGATTAATATATTAAGTTGGTTCCAATCGTCCTTGAAGTTTTAATCAAGATAAAGGATTGGGTTGTGTCATTATCTCTTTAATTTGAACCATTCACCTAAAGTCACAATGAGGGTAAGGTTCTCAATTCCAGTTTTAACTGATATACGTATTGAACTTTCACATTACAATTTAACAAATGTCATTTAAATGAAATCAAGTTTTCTCAAACGAATGTTGCACTTTGACTTGAAGAAGTTGACATTGGTCACTTATAAGGTATTGGAAATGAGGATTGGTTGCCTGTGAGACAATCTAAAATCAGATGAAGAACATGAATTGAATAATTACTCTTTTAAAATTGTAAATGGCTGTCAGTTTAGAACAAAACTTGACAACAAACAAGAGGATTTCAGCTTCCCAGTTGTGTTAATTTTTCATTTCTATGTAGCAACATCTCATCATCACCTGCATAAGAAGTATATATACATAATAAAAGAGGGACGAAAGATACCAGGGGGACAGTCAAACTCATAAATCGAAAATAAACAGACGCCTGTCTAAAAATGAAAGAAGACAAACAGACAAACAATAGAACACATGACACAGCATAGAAACCTAAAGAATAATCAACACGAACACCACCAAAAACTAGGGATCTCAGGAGCTCCGGAAGGGTAAGCAGATCCTACTCCACATGTGGCACCCGTCGTGTTGCTTATGTTGTTACAAATCCGCTAAATAGTCTAATTCGGTAGGTCACATTCATGAAAGGGAAGGGGATTGTAGTTACGACGTAAGGAACATATCCGATATCATTTGTGAAACGGTTATTCCATAACGGTCAACCAACTCGTGATGGCGTCCGTAAAATTTACGAAGGGATGATTTCAACTGCACCATTTGGAACTTTTGGTTTAATAGCTTCCTTGTTAGCAGCAACCCTCTATCAAGAAAATCATGATAGGAAATGCAAGCACGAGAATATCGTATCAATTGGGAGATATATATCCCGTATGCAGGTGCTGCTGGAATGTTGCTACTTCGAAATGGAAAGTTCACAATTGGAAAGCTGAACTCATCTCTTTTGTCGTAAAGTTTTGTTTTCAACCGACCCTCATTGTCAATTCCTAGATGTAAGTCAAGATAGGAGGCCGAATTAAACTGTATCTGTTGTAGCCTTTATCTCTAGTTCGATGGGATAGATGCGTTCAACATAGTCACCAAATTTTGAATTATTTAGTGAAAGAACGTCATCTATATAGCGGAAAGTAGAGTTAAAGGATATTGCTAACTTCTTATCTTTCTTCCTAGTAAGAAGTTCCTGTATGAATTCAGCCTCATAATAATAACGAAACAAGTCGGCATTGAAATGCCGACAGTCTGTTGAAAAACTCGTCCTCCGAACGTAACAAATATGTTTTCGATCAAAAAATCAACCATTTATTTTTGGTTATAAAGTTAATACGATATAACTTTTATTGTGAATCGTTAGACAGGATACAACAGATACAGTTAAGTCGGCCTCGTATTTTGACTTACATTTAGAAATCGACAATGAGGGTCGGTTGAAAACAAAACTTTACGACAAAAGAGATGAATTTAGCTTTCCAATTGTGAACTTTCCATTTCGAAGAAGCAAAGTTCCAGCGGCACCCTCATACGGGGTATATATCTCCCAATTGATACGATATTCACCTGCTTGTATTTCCTATCATGATTTTCTTGATAGAGGGTTGCTGCTCACAAGGAAGCTATTAACTAAAAGTTCCAAATGGTGCAGTTGAAATCATTCCTTCGTAAATTTTACGGACGCCATCACGAGTTGGTTGACCGTTATGGAATAACCGTTTCACAGATGATATCGGATATGTTCCTTACGTCGTAACTACAATCCCCTTCCCTTTCATGAATGTAACCTACCGAATTAGACTATTTACCGATTTGTTATAACATGATCAACATGACGGGTACCACACGTGGAGCAGGATCTCCTTACCCTACGGAGCACCTGAGATCACCCCTAGTTTTTGTATGGGGTTCGTGTTGCTTATTCTTTAGTTTTCTATGTTGTGTCATGTATACTATTGTTTGTCTGTTTGTCTTTTGCATTTTTAGCCATGACGTCAGTTCATTTTCGATTTATGAGTTTGACTGTCCCTCTGGTATCTTTCGTCCCTCTTTTAGACAGATGATTGCTGCTTACATTAAAACTATTGAAACAATTGTTCCTGGTTGTCAAGTTATCCATTCGAAGATTTTACGGACGCCATCATGATTTTGTTGACCGTTATTGAATATATATGTGTTACAGAAGCAACGGACATGTTACAGTTATTGAAGCCATCATAGCATTCATTTTTCTTCGATTGTGATATCCCTGAATGAGAATTAATATCGAATTTGTACTTATCATGATCAACACGATAGGTGAAAAATGAGGGAGCAGGATCTAATTACTACTATCCTTTTATACTGGAATGCATGATGTGTATGTCCATCGGAATGTATTTACATGTTGTTACGTTTACTGTTCTGGTTATATTCCAGAAAACCCAAGGATTCAGCGCTTTAAATCTATGGCTATTGTTGTTGACTTTGACGATATCAACACGGTTTCTTGATGTGGCAGCACAACAACATGAACTCAGAAGTCCACGTTCAGGACACCCTATATTGGCGGGAGCATTCAATCTTAACCAGTTTAATCAAGATAAAATGAATGATCCTGAAGTCGCTAATTTCATAACACATGTTAGTATAATATATATTTTATATTTTATAACTATATTTTCGTAATTTCAAACCACTGAACAAAGTGAGATATTAAGATCAAACATAATTTAGATGGTATCTGTAGAAAATTGTTGGTGCTATAAATAAATTCAATTCATCATAGATACCAAGATTGAAAAGTCTACAAAAGGCTCACCATTGACGCTCGAATAATTTTTTTTTAAAAGGCCAAATAAAGTACGAAGTTGAAGAGCATTAAGGACCAAACATTAAAAAAAATTGCCAAATACAGCTAAGGTAATTTATTCCTGAGGTAGAAAAGCCTTAGTATTTCAAAAATTCAAAGTTTTGTAAACAGTTAATTTATAATTATGACCATATCAATGATAATTTATGCCAACACAGAAGTGCTGACAACTGGGCTGGTGATATAAGAACAGTTATGCGAATATAAGATGATGGAATATACCTCAACGAAGCTGCAATCTGACGACACAAATTAAAGAAGGACTTATAGATGACCAAAACCATTCTTCAACAATAGACACGCGTCTAATACACGTGCTACATTTTACCACAATTGAGTTCCTAGAAAATTCTCATTCTCACAATTTATATGTAGAATAATTGGAATTGTATATCATAGTATGTCAAGTAAAATACATGAGGCAAACACATATTTGTTCATATCTTTAAATGTCTCAAATAAATATTGTCCAGAAACTGTCCATCTGTAAACTATAAATAAAGACATAAGCAGGGATCTAGTTCAGTTCCAAATGACAAAACAATAACATTGATATAAAGCATCTAATAGCTTCATTTTACAGGTAGTTACACGATATGACTTGATTCTTATACAAGAGGTGACAGATCTTACAGGAAATGCTCTGAATGCACTATGGTCAATGATCAACAGGCAAGTATTATTCCGTCTCTTTTGGGTTTGATTTATAACATTCAAGTTTCTACTCTCTTGGTATTGTATACATACAAGTACTGTTAAATCAGTGTGGTTTTTTTTTTACATTTGTGTTATATAAAGACGACAAAATGTCTGTGACTCTTAATATATGATGAATATTCCAGACTCAAAGAGGGTTCAATGTATATCTTCTTTCTAACCTTGGAATAGTAGTGATGCCAAGTACTTCCATTCAAGCACACATTGATTTATTAATTGATTGATTGATGGTTGTTGAACATATGAAGGACAAGTTAGTGACATCAATTTAAGTTCGCATTGTTTAAAAGTACGTGCAAAGTCCTCATTGTGTCAGCCTCTACTCTTGTACAAAAGTTATGATTCATACTGGTCACATGATACCAAATGCTAAAAGGCAGGCGAATGGTTTTTGTTGATTATCAAGGTAGTTTGTTGTTTCAAACTGGTCATAGCAATTTGATTACATCATAGTTATGGTTTAACTTCGTGATTATTTAAATAATAACTTTTTCTTTGAAGAACCGAGAGTTATGGAATGGCAGTAAGTGCCCCTGTTGGAAGAACCTCGTCCAAAGAACAATATGCTTATTTCTACAGGTATGTGTTCAGTAACCGTTTTATAAAGACTTTTTAACTTTGTACTTGTTTGGCTTTATAACGAATTTGATCTGAGTTTCACTGATGAGTCTTATGTAGACGAAACGCGCGTCTCTCGTATAAAACTATAAGCCTTGTACCTTTGATTGCAATCTAAAAGCAGTAACCAAAGCACAATTACGTGTTTTATACTAAAATATAGACAGTAACAACAATCCCGGCTAACGAACAACTAAACTAAGACGTAAACTTCTTACAATCCCGGCTAACGAACAACTGAACTAAGACATAAACTTCTTATAATACCATTTCAGTGTATAGTTTCTTGATTACCTTAAACAGGGACGCTTAAAGCCAATACTAAGCCTATAGTATATCTTTGGTGAGATTTGTATGATATCATACCTGCGTATCATACCAGATGATTGATACATTATACAGGTTCCAAATTATGTCTGTTTTAAACACTATTGCCTCGTGCTATAAAATTTGTTGGAAAATAAAGATTTTGGATTGTTTAATTGCAAGTTCGAATTGCACTAGACGTTGTTCTGATGTTTATTTTAGAAAAATGTTTCAAAAATTGATTTTTTGGAAATTTGAACATCGGTAAATAACTGTTCTCTAAAATATTGCTTACTTAAGATACGATTCAGTTATTGCAGGCCATAATTATTATATCAAAGTCAGTATAAAATTTGTAGTCCCTCATGCACATGCTACTATTTCTTAAGTTAAGCGTTTTCAATCATCATTGATATGAACCGATTAAAAACATAAATCATGCAAAATGATAAAGGAGCATTTTCATAACAATAAACTTTTATCAAGTTATGCAGTTTTTTAACAACTTTATTGATACATTTGCAATGTGTTACTAGTGCTGCTGCATACCGAATAATTATGGCAAATGATTTGTTTTACATATTTGCATTTGCATTCAATTTCTACGCGAGTTGTAGACATCTTTCTGATAGATATGCACCATTTTTTTTTTAATTTTATCTGCGAATATAAAATATCATATCTTGCAAATTCTTATTGTAAAACTGCATTTGCTTTAATAACATTAACGGTACCAATTTTCCTGCACCAGATGCGCATTTCGAATGTCTCTTCAGTGATGCTCGTGGCCAAAATATTAGAAATCCAAAGCTTATATAAAAGATGAAGAGCTAAAATCCAAAAGGTCCAAAAAGTATAGCCAAATCCGTGAAAGGAATGAGAGATTTGCATGAGGGAGATACATTCCTTAATTTATAATAATTTCTAACATTTTGTAACAGCAAATATTAATAACACAAAAAAATCCGTATTTTCATGCCAGTACCAAAGTACTGGCTACTGGGCTGGTGATACCCACGGGGACTAGCAGTCCACCATCAGAGGCATCGACCCAGTGATAGTAATAACATTAACGGTACCAATTTTCTTACACCAGATGTATTGTATAGGCAAAAGCATAAATAATGTTTTGCAAAACGTAGCATAAACATTTGTTGCTATGCAAATCACCTTTATCATTTTGCACTATTTTTGTTTTATCTTTTTGTTTCATTGATGGTTGCAAACGCTTTGAAAGCTATATTTATCAGTACAAATGCATGAAAAACTACAAAGCTTATACTTACTTTGCTATTTTTTATATGGAATGCAGTTATCTAGTTACATTAATATTATACCGTTAATAAAGGCAACAGAGGTATACGGCTGTTCAAAAGTCATAAATCGATTGGGAGAAAACAAATCCGGGGTATAAACTTAAACCGAGTGAAACACATCAATTATAAGAGGAAAACAAAGGAACAACAGGAACACACTACAAAGTTAAAATACAATTTTGAAACCAGGGAATTTATTTTTAAATTTTGACTTTTATATCTGCCAGAAATTTTGGTAATGATGATGTTTGTAGTGAAAAATAAAAATACCGTCAGTAATTAAAACATTGGTAAATGTTTTGTGTATGTTTCAAAACCATTCATTGTAATGAAAAACATATCAATGGTTCGTTTTCCTTTTCATATGCGTTTTTCAATCACCAAGAGCATCATGGTTTTCTTAACAATGATAACATAATCATGAATCTAATAATAATAACAATCTTGAATTCAATAATAATAAGAAAATTATGAACCCAATAATAATAACTCCAATACCAGTTATTATGAATCCAATAATATCATTATCATGAATCCAATAATAATAACATAATCAGAAATTCAACAATAATAATATAATCAGGAATCAAATAATAATAACATAATCAGAAATTCAACAATAATAACATAATCAGGAATGAAATAATAACAACATAATCAGAAATTCAACAATAATAACATAATCAGGAATCAAATAATAATAACATAATCAGAAATTCAACAATAATAACATAATCAGGAATCAAATAATAATAACATAATCAGAAATTCAACAATAATAACATAATCAGGAATCAAATAATAATAACATAATCAGAAATTCAACAATAATAACATAATCAGGAATCAAATAATAATAACATAATCGGAAATTCAACAATAATAACATAATCAGGAATGAAATAATAACAACATAATCACGAGTATAATGATAATAACATAACAAAAATGCAACACCAAATCTTATAATGATTGCAGGTTGTTGACTCTTCAACTTGTAAATGAGCAACTATTCGATGATAGTCTACATGACTGGTTTGAAAAAGACCCATACACTGCATTATTTGAAGTCAGACTAGCTTCGTCACGTAAGTCTCACCAGTGATATTGTCCGTTCAAACTGATATAATTAGGGAAAATGCAAGGTATCTCTTCTATATTGATATGATAATATGAATAACTACAAGACTTTTGTGTAAATATGAAAAAGAAGATGTGGTATGATTGCCAATGAGACAACTATCCACAAGAGACAGAAATGACACAGAAATTAACAACTATAAATCACCGTACATAAATCATACTGTTTGTTTATAAAAAAATGTTGATTTTGATAACAATGTCGTTTTCATTATCTTCTGTATCAGAGCATTAAGTTCACATTTGTATGATATGGCTAAATTTAGAAAGGGGATTTAAGTTTCAAAACTATTAATTGAGTCATTAACGCCATCCTTTAACATAAGATGAAAATAATGTGGGTGAATAAACATATTTCTTAAATTCCCTTCATATTGGAAAATAAACGATACTTGCATCTAGATCTGTCAAAGATAGCCTACCTCATGTTAAAACAACAACTCGTTTTTCTTTCAGATACCAAGTTTGCTGCAATAGGATTTCATGCTAACCCAGGGGACGCTGTAAATGAAATGGGACATCTCCATGACGTTTATTATCAAACAATGAATACTTGGGGGGAAGTAGTACGTACTTTTTTCTTTATCATCATATGTCATTTGAAAAACCCTATTAAATTAAGTTTAAGGCAATATAGCATAATAATAAGGGGACATGGTTACATGCACACACGCCAATCAAACAACAAACAGTCAAACAACAAAAACATGGAATGAACGCATCTGGCTTCTATTATATGGAATTCTGAGAATGGCAAGTCATTGCACAAATTCAACTATTAAAATTACTAAATAAATGTCCCATTGCATTTCTTGCATTTCATCTACCGATCTTTGTTATAAGGTTAGTTTATCTATGTTTAAATTTATAAAAACATAAAGAATTTGATTGCCGTCTGCGTTTGTATTTATTTTTTTTTAACATTTTGTTTTACCGAATTCGTATTTAGCAAAAATTTTCTGAAATTCTTCCTAAGGAGCCTCGGTGGCCGAGTGGTCTAAGTAGTAAATACTGTAATCACTAGCCAGTCAACACTGAGGTTGTGAGTTTGAACCCCGCTCTTGCGGATGCTCTCGACTCCAATCTTAATTGACTAGGATTGTCAGTTTTTTATCGAAGGTCGGTGGGTTTCTCCGGGCTCCTCGATCAATAAAAACTGGCCACAACGGTATAGCCTAAATACGGTGCTTAAAAGTGGCGTTAAAACACCCCAAAAATATCAAATCTGAATTTCTTTTTTTTTCAATGCGCCTGAATTTCGTATTTGATTAAGTCTTCCAGCTGTTTTGATTCGAGCATTACTGACGAGTTTGACAGAGACGCAATGCGCGTGCGAATAATCAAATGAAAGGAATTAAAACCCGTAGAACGATAAAAGACAGTCATACCATAGCATATAACTAGATAAAAAAATGTTCCGTATGTTACTCTTGTCAATCTTAATTTGAATTTATCTTCTAGAACGCACTGACAATGGGTAACTTCTATGCTGATTGTGAATATGCCAGTGCTATGGACCTGATGTCAAAACCAATTTATTACGATCGAGTTGACTATCATTGGTATATAGAATCGGAAGTCGATACAACTACCAATAGCACTACAGACTGTGCCTATGACAGGTATATATAAAGGCAACAGTAGTATACCGATGTTCAAACTCATAAATCCATGGACAAAAAAAATCGGGGTAACAAACTAAAACTGAGGGAAACGCATTAGATATAAGTTAGAGGAGAACAACGACACAACACTACAATGTAACACACACAGAAACGGAACAAGCAACAAACAAAATCCCACGAGAATAACAAATATAACATAAAACCAAATATATGAATTCGGGATAGACAAATTTAAGTACCGTGACACGTCTTATCGCAATGTGAATTTACACTTAAAAATAAGAGAAAACAAACGACGCAACAAATGTGCCTATGACAGGTATATAATATATCTTCCTATTGTGTAGAATCTGGAAGGCAATGTGAATATGAATTATAGTAGATATTGGAATTAGTGCTAAATATAGGGTTAAAGTTCAGGTAAGGATAGTCGTGGTGAAATTTCCATCACAAATCACTGAAATGACATAAAAAGGTCATAATAAAAATATTTTCCTTATACAAAGCCTTGATTCTTTGCTTTGCTTTGATTTTACTTTTGATTTTATTTATTGATTTTCCTTTTTTTAAAGGGTTGGGATTTTTAAAATCGATCTTTCGCCCTCGAGCATCACTGAAGAGGCATTTTTTGTCAAAAGGGACAAAACTGTTGCAGTCGGGTTCCACACATTTTGATTATCTTTCTTATGTCTTCTGCATAGTCTTAATGAAAAGAAATAACCATGATAGTTTGATGTTCGAAAAGGTTATCTTTTAAATTATGATGTTATGAATCTAGAGTGATTTGTAAAAAACATTATTTATTTTATTCTCTACTTGGGTTCCAATTGTATCTCTCAAGTTTTGCTTTAAATAAGACATTTGGTTAATTGCAAAAAAGAAAATGAATTAATTTTTCATATTCGTTTTTTACTGTAGCTAAATGTTAAATGTTGAGGGAAAAAAACATGTAACAGGAAATGCAACGATATGTAATCGGTTTCACTGTACTATTGTTTCAGACTAACATGTAAATACTTATTAACCTCGTCATACGAAATGTTTTGAGTGTCATAAGGAACAATGAATCAATAAATATATTGTTTTCTCATTCGAGCAAGTTTAAACAGATGTGGATTTACACACAGTTGTTGAAATCGGTCATTCCCCTTTACAATTTTGTTCAAAAGATAATCACACAAATATCTTGATGCTGACTTATTATTGTTGTGTGAAGTATATTTCAATTCGATTGTTGATTCTTGTTTGTCTTTCTACTTTTTGGTTTGTTCAGGATTTGTC
Organism: Mytilus edulis; assembly: GCF_963676685.1. Taxonomy (NCBI): domain Eukaryota; kingdom Metazoa; phylum Mollusca; class Bivalvia; order Mytilida; family Mytilidae; genus Mytilus; species Mytilus edulis. Next base: position 99,911,212 of record NC_092344.1, read on the forward strand.
GATTCTTAAGTGTGTTAACAAATCACTTCTAACTTCTGTTAGAGTAAGGTGAAGTCCAAATTCTGTTGGAATATCGTCAAAACAGTAGACTGTCCCACCACATGCAGCCATAACACACTAGAAATCTCAAGATATATGAACTCAAGCAAGTAATATCCATAACCTGCACGCTCTGTTAAGCAGATGATGCCCCTTGCTAAATAATTCAAAGTTTAGTGCCTGTGTTGATTGCATCTATCGTATTTATTTGAAATAACTTCAAATAAATAAGAACTTATAACCTTTCTGGAGCACATGTGGACTTTCATATTTTGTTGTAAAGGGGGTTGTGGTGCTGTTAATTTAGCTTCCAGTATTGTATGTTGTGTAACTTTATAATTTTTAACCAAGTATGGTATCCGTCGTTGATAATCTCGCCCTATCTAGCATAGAAAACTTAAGACAAAGTAATACGACCACAAACAAAGATCGGAGGTAATCTCGGGTGCGCCAGAAGGGTAAGCATTGCTGGCTTCACATATGACACCCACTCGATTTTTTTTTGTCATGTAGGTACAAGTCTATAGATAGTAGTGATAGTCTAATTCGGTAATGTTACATTCAAGGAAAAAAGAAAGTTAATTCGGTAATGTTACATTCAAGGAAAGAAGAAAGTTAATTCGGTAATGTTACATCAAGGAAAGAAAAAAGTTAATTCGGTAATGTTACATTCAAGGAAAAAAGAAAGTTGCAGGTACTACAATATAAAATTTTGATAGAGAATGCAAGCTCCAGAATATTGCGTCAACCTGGAATCTGAAATCATCTTTTTACTCTGCAAAGTTTTATTGTCTAATTGTCTTTGTAAACTTCTAGACGTAAGTCAAGATATGAGACAAACTTAACTGTATTTGTGGTATCTGTTATTTCAAGTTGATTTAAATATGGTCATGAAACTTTGAATTTCTAAATGAGAGGACATCATCTTGATGATCAGGTTATATGATTAACCTACTAAATAAATGTTCACACAAAAAGGGTTTCAAATGAGATGATAAAGATGAGATTTGATCTATGATATTCCAGAAACCCTTTAGCTCTTTTTGTCACTTATATATAATGCTATACGGTATAAACAATTCATTCAAGTTATACTACAACGATATAGTGGTTCTATTGTAAATAGTATGAACTACACTGTAAACATTAATCATTTATTGTGTTGTGCTTTCGACTTGTTTTGTTTTCAGTTTTGTGCTTTCGACTTGATTTGTTTTCGGTTTTGGGCTATCGACTTGGTTTGTTTTCGCTCTTGATTGAATGAAGAGAAATTCTTATGTCACTTTATTAGCAAAATATCTTTCTGTTCATCTTTGTTTACTAGTTCCCTCGACTGGAATACGAATGAATGAGAACATATATTGTTTTTTTTACACAGAATCATTGGATCTGGAATAACTCTACAAATGGCAGTGATACCTGGTACATCCAATGCATTTCAATTTGACACCAACCATCAACTTCCATATGAAAAGGTAAGAAAATGTTCTTATACTTTGTAAAGGAATACAGATTCATTCGGTGATTTGTTTGTAATTAGAAACATAATTATATTTCAATTTCTGCATATATTCGTTTGCATCAGTTAACTGGTAACTGACACTGGGGATAAGTGAAAATAGCTATGAAAAAAAATAATTATTCTTTAATTTTAGGAACTATTCTTTTAATAAGTAGAATTACAAAGATACCGAACTCCGATGAAAATTCAAAACGGAAAGTCCCGAGAAAAATGTCGAAATCAAAAGTTCAAACACATCACACGAATGGATAACATTACATATTCCTAATTTGTCACAGGCATGTTCTTCTGTGGAAAATGATTGATTACTCTGGTTGTATAGCTTTATTCTTTTTAAAGCAAAGCCAAAAAGTGTTACAATGCATCTGAGTACTTTGTGAAAAATGTGATTTATCGTCAATAAAAAATTATAGATTTATTTATTAACTTATTATTTATCATTCCAGTTGATGAATGTCACCGATAACTACCCAGTAGAAATACAATTAAATTTCTTTTAAAAGATCATTAGTTTTTGGTTATTTTTGTAAATTTTGTTTAAGGATTCAAAATTTCAGAAACGAAACGGTTGAATCTGATGATTAAGTGTGAAAAAACTCATCATAGACATCAGATTAAAAATGAGTACGCCAGACGCACGTTTCGTTTACAAAAGACTCATTATTGACGCAAAATCATCAAAGTTAAAAAGGCAAAATAAAGTATGAAGTTGAAATGCAGTGCTGCGTTGAGGATACAAAATTCCTAAAGGTTTTGCCAAATTTAGCAATGGTCATATATTCCTCAATCCTGCGGTAAAATTCTTAGTATTCGAAAAACTATATTTGTAAACAGCTTATTCATCATCATAAACAATGATAATTCATGTCAACACTGACGTGCTGAATAATGGACTGTTGATACTAGTTATCAAAGGTACCAGACTTATAATTTAATACGCCAGACGCGCGATACCCTCATTGAGTAAACCTCCACCAGTAAAATTTAACGATTCATAAAAAAAGGGTATCCTGTTGTATGCATGAAATGAATATCCGACGACACACAACTGATAATCTTTATAAATAAAATTGTCTAATGATTTTTACTATGAAACTTTGTTTGTACTTTGAATGATTGTAAATAATGGCATTCTCTACTGTCATTTTTATCATAGATCAAATGTTAAATTTTATAGCATTTGATTAATTTTAGTTATGTTATATATATATATTCTCAATGTGATATGTATTTATTTTAAAAGACGTGTTTATAAACAAACAACATTTCTATGGATGCGATTTAACAATGTTTCTTGTTTATTAGCAATTTTAGTCTCTCGGTGCCTTAGATCTGAAAATCGATAATATGAAACTAAACTTATGACAAAAAGAAATGTCCATTTGTAAAATTTTGTGAAGGGACATTCCATTTGCAGTCTTAGAGTATACTCCTTACTTGACAATAAGAAACAAAAAAACTCGATTACGACGACAATGTTCCAATGAAAAACTGAGGGAATCTGATGAACTTCACATGCATCTAGACCAGTGCCTCGACAAAGTAATAGTCGCATCCTATGCATGTATCAACACCATTCAAATCCAGACTCAGTCAAAATGTCAAAATTTGGATAGGGTATAATCGGTAAAAAAAGATTAAACGGATTTTCTGATATCTAAAGATATGAGACTGCGAAAAAAATGTCACTAGTGATTTCAAATACAAACATCGTATTATTCAACTAATTTGTAATATTGACCGTAAAACTTATGTTATGTCGATTTAATTTGTACTTTCTTATTATTATGTACATACTGCTTTTTGTGAAAAGTATAGTTTAATCAGAGGGTTTGTTTTTCTCACAAATAGGCCATAATATTGAAACTGATTAATAAATACAGGTAACTTTTGTCAGAAAAAAAAATTATACAGATAGAATGAATACTTTAGTCAAATGATTATATATATATGCTGCCCTGAGCAACTTAATTTGATGCCACGGGTGATAATTAATAAAATATGTTCAAAATTAAAAAAAAAGAAAAAGAAATAGGAAGTTTTTTAATATCAATTTTACTGGTGTATATAACATGCCAACACTCACTAAAATGTTGGTTACTGATTAACAGGATATCATCAACATAACTGAAAAAAAAAGAAGAAATCATGGCCAAATATGTATTTATTTGGCAAAGTTTTTTTATTATATCTACTTCATATGATTTCAAAGAAATTGGTCAGTAGAAGTCCAAAATACATACCTGTTGGAATACAGACTCTCTTGAATTATCAATCCACCAAATTCAACAAGTATGTTTGATAATATTATCTTCAGTGTAAGTGATTTTGAAATCATTATGTTTTTGTACAAAGTACGACTTTCAAAGACGACATAACAATTATAGATTCCCGCTTTCAAGAAAAATTTATATTACTTATGCGATGTGTTCGATCTTTCAATAGGCCATGGGGAATAGTAGTGCAAGTCGTAGGTACATATAAAGATTTTATTATACTGTAAACACTGAATTTGTGAAAGCCGAAAGATATCAATGGGACTTTCAAATTCATAAGTTGAAAATACACTGACAATGCCATGGCTAAACTAGAAAAAGACAAACAGACAAACAACAGTACACAAAACACAACAAAACTGGGGGTAGCTCCTGTAAATCACTTATATTGAAGATTTTGCAGTAGATCTTTAGAATTTGTCAGAATCCATATGAATTTGACACTGCTGTGTAAATATTCCACATTATAGTATTTCTGAAAGTCATAATTACATAATTATATAATTTAATAGAAAAAATAGAAGATAGAATTTTAGAACGATTTGTAGTCGAACATCTTGACGATTTGGTGACATAGCGTTCTTTATCATAAGGTTTATGTATTCAGGATATAGAAAGGAGATTAGATTTCGGTATTTTTGCTATTTTACTTTTGAGTTGTCATTTGATAACCGACTTCCATTTAAAATTTTACTTGCAGTTCGGTATTTTTGTTATTTTCCTTTAGACGTATTACTTTGGAAACATTTTGTTGTGAAATACCAATGCAGGAACTGCGTACACTCCTGAGAACCAGGACCACGTTAGTATCTGTCTTGCTTTGACTTTTTTATATTCTATTTTGACAAGTTACCTACGACATGCTGGTACCTGACCAAGTAAGAGCAAGTAAATCGACCTTACAATCGCTACAGTTTAGAGAACAAGGACCATATAATCGGAAAATATTAATTTTCTCCATAAATTGCACCGATTTTTAGCTTGACTTTATTAATTGTAGTTGCTCTAACTTGAACGAGTACCAGAATGTCCTACCACAATGTGATAGGTGACCTGTCGAAAATTATATACTCCGGAGTCAAAAGTTTATTCCCCCTTTTATCTTTTCCTATTTACCCGAAGAAAAAATGCCTTTTACATGTAAAATTTAATGTTTGATGTTTAGTTGAAAAAAATCTGCATTATTCAACATTCATTCAGTTATATTTAGTTGTCTCCACGTAGCAGTTGTTGTTATTGCAACACATGTTTTATTAACGAGGTAATTAATAATAGACATTTGCATATGTCAAGTGGCAATGTCCTGTAATATGCTTATCAAAAACTAACTCTGCCTACGTTTTGTATGTAGATTGACTCATTTTCTATAAACCAAGATGGCCGACATGACAAAAAATAGAACAAAAGGGTAAAACGCAAATGTTGTCTACTAGTTTGAAAACTGTTCCTTTAGAATTCGTTATAGTTGTTATTTAACTTTTGATTTTGCTATATGATTACGGAATTTCCGTTTTCAATTTTCCTCGGAGTTTGTTTTGTTTTGTGATTTTCCTTTTATACGTATTACTTTGGAAATTGTTTGTTGTTAACTACCAATTAAAGATCCGCGTTCCCTTTTGAGAACCAAGTAAACGTAAATATATGTCTCTCTTCCACTGTTTTTTATCGACAGGTTACCTAGGACATTCTGGTACACATTCAAGTAAAAGCAACTGAAAGACGTAAATCGACCTTACAATCGGTGCAGCTTGTAGAACAAGGGCCACAAATCGAAAAACATTAATTTTCCCCATAAATTGCACCGACTGTTAGCTTGATTTTATAAATTGTAGTTGCTCTAACTTGACCGAGTACCAGAATGTCCTACCAAAATGTTGATAGGTTACATGTCGAAAATTATCTACTCCGAAATCAAACGTTTCTTATCCCTTTTATCTGTTCCCATTTACTCGAGAGAAAAAAAATCTTTTAAAACGAAGAAACATGTAACATGTAGTGTTTGATGTTTATGTGAAGAAAATTATTAAGAAATTATGTGTAATTGCAACTCTGCATTTTTTTAACATTCCTTGAGAAATATTTAGTTGTTTTTCAGTAGCAGTTGTTGAAATTGCAACACATGTCCTTTTAACGATGTAATTAATAAACACATTTGCATATGGAAAGTGGCAATGTCCTTTGATAATATGCTAATAGAAAACGAACTCTGCCCACGTTTTTGATGTAGATATCCTTATCTAGAAATAAGGTTTTGCGTACTTTTTTTTTAAATCTAAATTTACTTATCATCTAGAAACAAGAGGTGAGTGTGAAGCTTGTTCCTTAAATTTCCGTCTTTATTCATTTTTATATGTTTTACCTGTCATATAGTTTAAATCAAATACACCGTTTGAAGGCAGACTAATTTATTTCCGTACGTGTGTGTTGTTGGGCATTTCGGTCTTAACCTCGGAACTTACTATTGTCAATATATATTTTTGAAATTTATTGTGATGAAAATTTGACATGATACCGGCATGTGTTAAAGGAAGTGCAACAGAAACAGAGGCATTTATGGTAGGATTGTTCACTGACTAAGTGTTGAAAGAAAATAATTTAATGAGGTATATTATGTCATAACTGTGTCTTTAGTTGTTTTAAAGCAAATTTCAGGGAAAAAAATAATACTTGTATTTATACCATCCACAAATAAGAACTCTCATTGTAAAATCTGTGTGAAAATTTCGATTTTATTGATACCCAGTTGATTAAAATCCAACAAGAAAAGTGTACCTATTAAGAGATTCTCGCAAAAAAAAAAAGGAAACGTAGCAAATGTTATTCAGGATTATTATTATCAAATGAATTTATTTGCTTGGCTTTTGATAGATGACTGTACGGTATGTATTTTGCTCGTTGTTTAAGTCTACACGGTTAACTACAGTTAACTACAATCGTGTCTTTTTGAACTCTGTTGGAAAGTTGTCTCATTAACTAGTCATTTGCAATTGTTTTTTGGTACATTTCCAAGAAAAGGTTAACTGTGGATAACATAGTTAAATTATAAAATATTCTTAACTCTAACAAAAATTAAATAACAAAAATACCGAACTCCGAGGAAAATTCAAAACGGAGAGTCCGTAATCAAATGGCAAAATAAAAAGCTCAAACACCAAACGAATGGGAAACAACTGTCATATTCCTGACTTGGTACAGACATTGTAATACAAGTGAGAGGTTTAGCTAGCTATAAAACCAGTTTAAATCCACATTTTTTACATAAGAAAATGACTGTACCAAGTTCGGAATTTGAAAGCAATTATCCATTCGTTTGATGTGTTTGAGCTTTTGATTTTGACATTTGACCAGGGACTTTGCGTTTTGAATTTTCATTGGAGTTCCGTATTTATGTGATTTTATTTCTTCTTGTGAAGAAAATTTTGGATTAAACCTGTTTTATTTAGTTGCTAGGTAAAGCTCTGTATGATAGTCGCATAAAATTCCATTATATTGACAACAAAGTGTAAGCAAATCAAACAATTAAGTCAATACGTAAAAAATGTCAAAAATATGGGGAACAGCAGTCAACATTGTGTTATTATCTTAATCACTATAAAACAAAAACCAAATATGTCAACAAAAATAAACAAAAACAAATTGCAATTAGACAAAGACATAAGCAAAACCGAAAGACAAGAATATAAAATTTTACCACAGCACAATAACACAATGACGGGATGTACATGAACCGAGCCACGTCAATTGGATATCACGAAAAAAAGACTGAACCTGAACAGTAAAAGTAATAATCTACAAAGACAAATGAAATAAAAGATCACTTTCACATGAAGTAACGATGATAACAACGTCAATACCTAGAATTTATACTTCAAAACAATCGTGTATTTTTTTAGAAGTTATTCATCAACAATGCCTTGGTATCTTACGATGAACATTTTTAGGGAAGGGACGAGACATTCTTTGACATAACCCTGGTACTTTTTGCTCGGACACTGTTGACGTTTTGCAATGTCTTAGTAGCAGTTGCAAGCTCTTGAACAACGAATGAGTTAGGAAATGTATAATCCATATGCAGTTGAAGTTATATTTTGCTACTAAGGTATGGTAAATTGTTAATACCAAAACGAAAATCGTCTCGTTTGTCATAGATTCTGTTACTGAGATGATCACTTATGTCAAAGTCGAGGTATATGTCTAAAATTGTGAAAGAGTAAGCCATGTCTGGTGTTTCTTTGATGTTTTAGTGCTGGAGGATAAATCAATGGAACCCAATCAGCAATAGTTAAATTGTTAATCCAACAATTTTTTGACAAGTAACTGACGGAACTCCGACTCATATTAAAAGAAGAAGTGATAGGCAAGAAGTTCGTTCTCATAGGAAGGCCGAAAGTTTTTTGATAAAGTCTTACCTCCAAACTCAACAAAATTGTTGTTAATAACTCCAGCATACTGATCACTTGCTTCTTTGTGTAGCATGTTTTTTTTCCTTTTTGGTCACTAGTTAAAAAATATGCAGTATGGTATCCCAAAGAAATAAGGTTATAGCGTTTGCTACAATTTTTTATGTTGAAACTCATTGTTGGTTATTTCTTTTTCAATTTGACATCAGAAATCGTGTTATACAGATGACAAATCAAGTGTTTTGATAGAATTCGTTTCATGGAAAGATCGAAATTTGAAATTATTGAGTATTTCCTTACAGTTTTTTTGTAATCCACATATGGTTGATACCACTACGCGAGTAAACAGTTTCACAGTATTTCTGAAGACCCTCTTTCAATGCGGACAGAATGTTTGTAAATCTAAAAAGTAAAATCACAAAAATACTGATCTTCGAGGAAAATTCAAAAAGGAAAGTTCCTTATCAGATGGCAAAATCAAAAGCTGAATCACATCAAACGAATTAATAACAGTTATCATATTCCTGACATGATAAAGGCATTTTGAAATCAAAATGGACAACTCATTTGTGGAACATACAGAATCAGCCTGTAATATATCGTTGTGTGTACGGGTTTTATAAAATTAGGTATATAACAGAAACCAGGTAGGGCCTCAAGTTTGCTGTCCAATGTATTTTTTTTGGAAGCGACGAAGGACTTATGATTTGCCAAAATCTCATTCATTATGAACTACAATGTATATGGTTTTGTATGTGGTATTCCTAACTGCTGATTTAGTTCTAAATGTTTTACAAGACACTCTTAGTACATCTTTCTTGTAGTACAATTTACACACAAAACTCTCAAAATCATGATAGTGTAATTTATTCAATATACGGGAAAATTGTTTACGAATGTCGATATTTGGGTTTAATTTTAAAGTCGACATTAGGTTAATTTTCAAAGTCGAAATTTTGACTAATCTTCAAGAAGCCATATATAATATATTTTTAACAACTAGTGTATATTAATATAATGGCATTCTATCTTAAGATGTTCTTGTTTTATGTACCGATTCAGTTTGCAAGTCAATGTCTATTCCCTGCTCAAAAAGGGATTTGATCAAAGCAAGGCAATCCGTTCTTTATAGCAATATATATTATTTAAACTATGTACAACATGAAGGTATAAAATAATTATTTTAAGAGAGAAAACTATACACCAATAGATTTTTCAAACTGATTGGAGATAGTTCTACATATAATTAAAAACGGTAGTATTGTGATACTATAATATATGCTGATATTCCCTTTAACTGTTTAACTAAACTCATCAGAGATATTCGGTCTAAAATTTTGAACACCAGACACGAGTTTCGTCTACAAAAGACTCGTTAGTGATGCTCAAATCTTAATCAATACAATATGTAGTTAAAGAGAATTGAGGACCCCAACTTCATAAAGGTTTTGGTAAATATAGCAATGTATTCCTGGGTAATCAAAAAAATGCAAATTTGATTTTTAATTATGACATTATAAATGATAATTCATGTCAAATTAGAAGTGGTGACTACTATTTTTACCCATTTCAACTGTATGGTGTAAAGCGTCAAGTTTTTTTCTTTTCAACCAGCCATGATTCACAAAGCATGGAATTTTCTGTTGTTTGAATTGAAAAAAAAATCTTTATTTATTATTTTACAAATTTAAAAGTATACCTGCAAGTTATCTGTAAGAGTAATAAAAGCTAATAGCCAAAATGATAGTGTAATTTATTCAATATACGGGAAAATTGTTTACGAATGTCGATATTTGGGTTTAATTTTAAAGTCGACATTAGGTTAATTTTCAAAGTCGAAATTTTGACTAATCTTCAAGAAGCCATATATAATATATTTTTAACAACTAGTGTATATTAATATAATGGCATTCTATCTTAAGATGTTCTTGTTTTATGTACCGATTCAGTTTGCAAGTCAATGTCTATTCCCTGCTCAAAAAGGGATTTGATCAAAGCAAGGCAATCCGTTCTTTATAGCAATATATATTATTTAAACTATGTACAACATGAAGGTATAAAATAATTATTTTAAGAGAGAAAACTATACACCAATAGATTTTTCAAACTGATTGGAGATAGTTCTACATATAATTAAAAACGGTAGTATTGTGATACTATAATATATGCTGATATTCCCTTTAACTGTTTAACTAAACTCATCAGAGATATTCGGTCTAAAATTTTGAACACCAGACACGAGTTTCGTCTACAAAAGACTCGTTAGTGATGCTCAAATCTTAATCAATACAATATGTAGTTAAAGAGAATTGAGGACCCCAACTTCATAAAGGTTTTGGTAAATATAGCAATGTATTCCTGGGTAATCAAAAAAATGCAAATTTGATTTTTAATTATGACATTATAAATGATAATTCATGTCAAATTAGAAGTGGTGACTACTATTTTTACCCATTTCAACTGTATGGTGTAAAGCGTCAAGTTTTTTTCTTTTCAACCAGCCATGATTCACAAAGCATGGAATTTTCTGTTGTTTGAATTGAAAAAAAAATCTTTATTTATTATTTTACAAATTTAAAAGTATACCTGCAAGTTATCTGTAAGAGTAATAAAAGCTAATAGCCAAAATGTAAACTTGATTCACAAGATACCCTTGTCACTCTGATGGTTTGGCCCAAAAGTCTTGCGCCCCATGTAAAGACAACCTTATTCATTAAACAATTATATCTTTTAAACATAAATAAATCACTCATGATAGAATTTAAATTTAGACCGGTTCCAAATGTGTATTCACATGTTCATGTATTATAATTACTATTACATCTGTCGTTTTCTCACTCTTCAACTTCTTAAAATATTACCATGCTATATAAACAGTTACCCATAGAACACTTTATCTCGGAACTGTGTCACGTCTTGTAAACTTGCTACACTGTTAGTATACATCTATATTAGGTAAATAATATATTTTGATTTCTACGTCTTATTTATAACAGTTCGTCATTTGCTTTACATATTTCTTTATCAGTTCATAATAATTATACCGTTCTATTTCATTCACTACGACTGGCATTTAGACAGATTACTATTCTATCAAGTCTGCATCAAGTCAGGAATATGACAGTTGGAATCCATTCGTTTGATGTGTTTGAGCTTTCGGTTTTGCCATTTGATTTCGGACATTCCGTTTTGAATTTTCCTCGAAGTTCAATCTTTTTGTGATTTTTCTTTTCAATAATTTAGGATTAAATCTTAATATATTTCTTTTGTTTACTCTTTTCTACATTGAAAATCTGCACACATTTGCCCTATTTTGGCACACCATTGTGTTACTTTTTGTGCTTTTTATGTTTTGTTCATGTGCGAATTCTACCCGCAACTATAGCCTTTTAATAATTGGGGGGGGGGGGGCATTATATAGAACGGCAATGCCTTATCACTGTTGGGCCTATTCTTGTAGTTCTATTTTTATCTATCACGGAACTATATATGTAATTGATTTCTTTCGTCTGTGTATCTTTTAGTTGGAAGATTATGGGATTTTAAAACTTTTTTAAATTGCCAGTCTTGTTCTCAAAGAATACTAATAATACATATCGATATTTCGTGTAGTGCATCCTAAATTGAGTACAGCTCCAACCAAGATATATAAATTAGATCAGTATCAAGGGTTTGAAAGCATGATATTAAGTTTACTTATATTGTTAGTCTCTTTTTTTATTTTGCCATGATTTTGTCTGTCTTTCATTGATGTAAGATTTGTGTAATGCTCCTCTCCAGGCATTTCCTCATTACTTATATTTTTGAAACACATAATCTATTTTTTATGTCTTAGCAAGTATACAGGATGATTGATTATATGAGTTTTAAACTTCAGTAAACTTTTATTTTTCAACTAACAATCGGAATTCCTATGAAGACGAACTATACAGTTTTCCTTATCCAAAAGCTTATGGAAAACTGCAAACAGGATATTCTCAAGAAGAATGAAAAGAAGCTAGGAGTATCATGTATCTTCATCTTTCGATATATAGATGTTGTTTTCTCATTACAGAACTTAAGTTTGTTGACTTTGTTGAACGCATTTATCATATCGAACTAGATATCACGGATACCACAAATATAGTTAAATCTGCTACAAACTTTGATTGACAACTAGAAACTGACAATTATGATCGACACTGAGAACAAAACTTGACAACAAAAGAGATGATTTCAGCTTTAACATTGTTCACTTTCCAAAAAATATGCAGCAACAAACAAGCAGTGCATGCACATATAGATCAGGATCTGTTAAATCTTCATGAGTACAGTAGAGCATCCCTGGTTTTTAGTGCGGTTCGTGATGTCCAGTTTTTAGTGCGGTTCGTGATGTCTAGTCTTTACTTTTCGATGTAGTGTTTTGTAAACTGCAGTTTGTCTTTTCGTAGTTAATTGTTATTTTGCCAGGGCGTTACCAGTTTTTGGACCACTTATGAGTTTTAAATGCCCCTTTTGGAATCTTTTGCCTCTTTTTTGTCTAGTTTTACCCTATCTCATTGGATATGCCTGTCTCACATCACTAGCTCGTCACTGATTGTCTTCAGTTATATGCTGTTGTGTATTTGTCATTATTTGAATTTGGTGTTAAATAAAGAACCTTAAGGAGGCTCGAGAGTCTAAAAATTTCCGAAAAAAAATAAACATTTCTTTTTTCATTACAAATTTAATTTATTATGTATTAAGTGTTACCTAATCATATGGTACAAAAATCATTCCGAAAAAAAATCGTAGTGGCCCAAATGCCTTTAAAAATGTATGTACCATTGAAAAAGCTTTAAGTTATCTTCCTTTGGTGCAAAAATGCCATTTTTTTGGCATTTGAATTGAAATATCTTTTTTAACTCATCGGTGACCTATATTTTTTTTTTATTATTTACAAATAAGGTGTACTTAAACTAAACTAATTTTTTTTCGATATTACCTTTTTTTCTTAGTTCAACAGAAAAAAAGTACCTTTACAAAAATGTATGCTTCTTTAAACAGATTGAGAGCTTAAATGAACGGTGACCCCATTTTTTTAATTTTATTTTTCTATTAAGCATAAGATAAAGTTCATTTATAGAAAAATAATAGCGAAATCCTATATTAAAAAAAAAAGATAAATACCCGCAAGCCCAATTAAATAGTCTCTATTAAAATTTCTAGTATCCGAACGACTTAGAGACTTGACATATTCTATGAATACTTGTCTATTGTTGAAGGTTGTATATTGACTTCAAATGTCCTCTGATGATTGGTAATCGCTGTCTCATTCACATTTATTCTATATCTATTTTATTTGTATTTACATTTTTTTTAGAACCTGCAATGTGTAGATATCTTATAATCGGTTTAGTGCTGTTTATGGCATTACTGATTCAAGCAAAACCTAGAGGTCGTAAAAATCCAAAACTCCGTAACGGGACTCCACTTCTGGTATCAGCATTCAACATCAAGACGTTCGGAAAATCCAAAATGAGTGACCCTGAAGTAGCGAACTATATTAAAGAGGTTGGTTCAACTATATTTATTGAAAAGTTATAAACCCCTTTATAAACCCTTTTCACCAAGGCTTTTAGTTTTGGATAACTTGTCTAGGCGGATCCCTTAACTTAAAAATATAATGACACCACCACGTTTCTTGTGCACTAATGCTTGTGCATATCGTTGCTGGTAGCTGCACCTCGAAAAATTTGATACGCCAAACGCTCAAATCAACATAGTTATATACGCACCAGTGTTACCGAAATCGCTTTTTGCCACGAAATATTACACGCTATTATCTTCGTAACAGAGATTTTGACTGCCATATATTTTCATAAATGGTCAATTAATGCTCAAATGACATATTTATAAGAGATAACAACTGTATGTAAAACGGCAATTTTTAGTCCAATATTCATATTGTCCTAGAATAAAATGTATTGAACAAGGCTGTCAAAAAATGTGATTGAAAACAATACTGTAATAAAAGCCATACATCTGATGTGCTTCACTGGAGTTACCACAAAAAAACGCTCACACATACACATTTGAAAGAAAGGGGGATATATAAATACGTAGAAATATTTGGAGATAAATGAACAAAAGGGACATGAAAAGAATAGCCGAATGTATTTAAGGTCAACTTACCCCGTTGATGCTTTGCAGTTTCTTAATCTACCAACACCGATTGTTTGGACACAAATGTTAGTTTGATCGTGCAAAAGCGCTAACTTCCAGCTGATAATAGAAACGAGGACTAACAGTCCATAAGCAATTGTATTTTTCAAAACAATATTTCTTAATCAATAACGTACAATACAAATTAAGCAATGCATTTAGGGAAGTAAATGTGGGTTTGTATTCAACCAATCTGCTAAACAGTGTTTGAATTACATTTCTTTTTATAAATTCACTAACATGAATTAAAGAAAATTTTCAATAAACAGATAGTACTTAGGTATGACTTGATTTTGATACAAGAAATACGAGACATAAGCGGCGAGGCATTACAAGATCTTTGGACATTAGTGAACAAGTAAGTTTTACAGCTGATAAACCACATATTTTGAAGTATTGAAATAACACATACATGAAAAACATTCATTTAAAAATTCAAACAGATGTTTACATGAAATACAAACCGAGTAATAAAATCATATTACGAACACTGGAGACTTAAACTTATTTTCATTAAACGGACAAAATGGACTAATACCAAAAGGTAGGAAGTATGAGCAGACCTAGTTTATAACCGTCTTTTCTTTAATTAGTACATTTTGGAGCTGAATTCCTTATAATCACTTTGTAAAATTCACAAAATCATGTCTTGTACATTCAATTATAAGATAAACAATATAAACACCACAATGCAATCTGTGTGTTTTAATAATCCTTTGAAAAGAGTTTTTGGGGGTAAAGAAATAATTCTTTCAACGATAACCTTCAGCTGCTCAAGAAACTGACCGATGGACACTGCTTTATTACAGGACCGATAGTTACGGTATGACAGTAAGCGAACGTCTGGGAAGATCTTCATACAAAGAACAGTATGCTTACTTCTACAAGTAAGTTTTATTCTGGTATTTATAACGTGTAAAACAATTTAGTGGATAGCGATGCCAGGAAGAGAAGTTGCAATGATTTGTTTCCTAACGATTTATTTTAAGTTCGATTGCTAAAAAATGTCAAATAACATTAATACCAAACTCCGAGGATTATTCTAAACGGAAAGTCCCTAAGCAAATGACAAAATCAAAAGCTTGAACACATCATACGAATAGATAACAGCTGTCATATTCCTGACCTTTTTAGGAACATTATAACATGTTATTTAGCTGATAACCATTGTCAGTACCAAGAATCTATACTTCAACACCATCACGTATTATTTGTGAAGTTGATACGGAATATTTATCAATAAGGTTTTGGTATATTCCAATGAACTTTTTTAGAAACGTTTTCTGTCATACCCCTGGTTCGTCAATTATCTGCTTGGACACTGGTGACGTTTTACCAAGTGTAATGAGAAGCTGCAGCTTTTCAATACTGACGGAGTTGTTTGAATTATATATCTTATTCTTATATGTAGCTGAAATTGGTTTATTGCTACGAAGGTGGATGAAACTGATAATTTCAAAATTAAAATCGTCTACCACTTATGTCATATTCGAGATATAAGTCTTCAATTTCTAGTTCTGAAGGATATGATAATGTAACACAATCATACAAGTTTGAAATGTTACTATAAAGAACATCTCACTTTATCTGAATGTGAGAGTAAACTATCTGTCTTCTTTGATCTTCTTGTTTACAAGTGTCTGAAGGAACTACGACTCATTTGAAAATAAGAATAGGTTTTCAATTAGAGGTGCACAGTTCGTTCCATAGGAATGCCGACAATTTGACGAAACAGCCTACCTCCAAATTAATTAAATATATTGTCAATAAGAAACACTGGCATAATATCACATGTACATCTGTGTAGCATGTGTTACCTTTATGTTCACTATTAACAAAATATGCCGTATGATATCCCAAAGAAATAAAATTTAAAGCGTATGATACCATTTTTATGTTGAAAGGCATTGTGAATTATTTGTTTTAGACGATTTTTCAATTTCACATGGGGAATGGGGGTATACAAATACACGGCGCAAACACAAAACTTCAATCCTGGTATCTATGATGAGTTTATATACGGGGTTGAAAATTAAAAGTTTTGATAGAACTGATTTCAGAGAAAGCCCGAGATTTAGAATTATCCATAAGTTCTTTAGAGTTTTTTAGATTCCACATATGGTTAATACCACTAAAAAAATTTGTAGTCGAACAGGAAGATGAGACATCAATGTACCGTTATTTGTATGGAATTTTGTGAAGCTCGGGTATCCAATACAAACATGGTAAGCCCCCGATTTGCTGTTTTATGTAATGTTAATTGAAGCCATGAAGGACTTATGATTCGCAAGTATTAAAAGATATGTTTCTATATGTGGGATTACCTGAGTGCCTATTTATTCCTTATTCTTTTACAAAACACTCGTAGTAGTACGATTTGAGATTCCTATCCAGTATAAATAAAGTACTACAAGCATAGGAATAATGAAAATGACAACGAAAAAATAATATTCATAAAAGTGGATATCAATCGGAAGTTGTATCATGATTAAACAACCTGCATTGTAGAATATTAATAACGCCAGTGTGTTTGTTTTACAGAGTACGTACTTTGAAATTAATAGATGTTCACCAGTATGATGACGGCCCTGATGATTATACTGACTGGTTTGAAAGAGAACCATACAGTGCTCTCTTCCAACCTGTACATGGGGGAACAGGTATTTTAACGCATTTCTTTTTTCAAATACACGAGTAAGAATGACTTTAAGTTGGTACTATTAAGAGGTCGAATGTGTGTTAGTTATTATATCACTTATGTTAGTCAACCAGTTGCTGTTAGTTGCAGATACGATATTTGTCGTTGCCACATGTAAGTCATGTTGATGGTTTTTTTTTCCTTTCAGAAACATAATTTATCTGGCTGGTATAAATGTTAGTCAGTTGATGTAATGTCACCGGATATAAATATTCAGACCATTTTGCTATATTACCTCAGGACTTTGAGTTTTCAGTGTGTATGTTTAACGTTCATATTACCTTCATTTTTCCTATTTATATCTAGTTTAACTATTGACGGCAATATTTTGAGCTTCTCGTTTAGAATTCGACTATAACCTATATCCCATATTCTATGTGTAACCCGTTGCTGTAAAATTAACAAGATTTGATGTTAACAAAAATAAGTTACTGGTGAATGGCTTCTTTTATTTTAGAATATCTTTGGTGTTTTAGTCCGATTTATTTATTACCCTTTCACAGTGTTTGGCGGTATCGGTGGCCAACACTTTCTGATATATACATATTTCAGTTAAAGATATGTTATGCTTAGTAAATATCACTAAGTCGATGTCACTGCTGGATTAGGTTTCCTCCCACATGTTATCAGCTCAGAAGTCAGAAAGTCTGTTTTTAATTGATAAGGTAAAATTTATAGATTAAATGTGTACAAACCTTGTGATTGTTCGAAATAGTATAAGGATATTTTATAAATATATTATCATAGCTGTATTTGACATCTTTCTGAATTTAGGAAACCAAGTGCTCCTTAACTTCGAACTTCATTTTGCCTTTTGAATAGTTGTATTATGGAATCCATACGGAGTCTTTTGAGACTAAACTTGCGGTTTGCGTACAAGCTAAAACCTGTAATTTTTTTGATGAGTTTTTTTACAACCACAGAATCGATCCCACTGCTCGATGAGGTTTCATTCTTGATGGTATTAAACCACCCCAGTAGTCAGCTATTCTGTTTTGACATCTCATGCCTTTGTAAGGTTATGTTTATAAAGTAGCTGCTTCAAAACTTTGAAGTGTTTGAAAAACTATGCATTTGTGCTTAAAGAATAGATAACCTTAGCTTTATTTGGCAAAACTTTTTGGGATAAAGGGTCCTTATAATGCCCTTTAACTTCGTATTTTTGTTGGCCTTTTCTCTTTTTTGATTCCCGTACTAATTCTTTATCCTGGTATCTTTGGTGATGTTTTTTGTTAGTTAGTTGATATAATTTTAAAAACTTACTGTGCCTAGTATAATATAATATGATATAATATAAATTCATCATAGATACCGAGATTAATATAGAAGGCTATATCTTTGTTTAAGATTAAAGAATGGTCATGCTGGAAGATATGCTAGTTAGTTAAAGTGTTCTCAAGATCTCTGATACTGGTTTATAGTTGATGTTTTTGTATCATACAAAATTTCGCATGCTGTTATTAAAGTTAGAAAGTCAATGTTCATTTTCAGAAACAAGATTTGTTGCGACTGGTATACATGCAAAACCAGACGATGCTGTCGCAGAAATTGGTTATTTGTATAATGTGTACCAAGACACAGTGAACAAGTGGGGAATAACGGTGAGCTGACATTTATATGTTTGTGTTTGTATGTGTCGATGGATTTTTTCTCTCCTGATTATTATACGGTTTTAGTTCATATTCTGAGCCTTTTCATGAGAATAAAAGTAAAAAAAAGGTTTTAAAAAACTAATAATTCAGTAATTAATCTAATTCAATATTTTGATTCCATTAAACACTATAAAAGGTTTGTTTCAAAAAGAAATAATACAAAATTAATCAAATAAAATAGCAATAGCTGGTATACTGCTTGCAGAATACTTGTTGAACATATTAATATAAGACAATATTAAAAATTAAAAACGTTAGTCACCCGACCTCTAGACCAATGCAGACTCATAAACCAATATATGTCTACCGATGAGGAAGTTGTTTTTCAAAAGCTTATATAAGACTGAGCAGAAAATAATAAAAGTCAAAGATAGAATGAATCAGTGATTGTATTTTGTTTTTATCGATCTTATTTTGAATGGCACATTTGTACTCAATTTTATTTTGTCATAAAAAAAAAACTTTAAACGTCCCCGTTCATAAATTAAGAAATTATTAAGAAGGTTATTCAAACTCCCTCACACAATGTAAATATGGCTATCATGTTTAAGTCATATAGGGCCTAACCTTGCAACGTATAAATCCCTGGCTTTATTATGTTTAGATTTGGTCGTGCTCGATAACATAAATTCGCTCTGCGGGCGCGAATTTTAAAAATATTTTTTTCATGAAATAGTCGAGCCTTTATTGAAAAATCTTGAAAATCATTTAATAAAATTGCGAATGGAAATTCTTGAGAAAACAACTCGAAATAAGACCAATTGGCCTTCAACACAACGAGACATTCCGCACCCAGATTTGGGCTTTTTACAAAAGATATTTATATTGAATTAGTACTCTACTGCTTTTCATTAATTTTGATAGAACCTGTTCCTTTATAAATATTAAAACAAATTAAAAAAAAATATTTATCAACTTTCGCGTAAGACCTTATCAAGGAAATAAATCAAGATTTCCCAATACCTCTTCAACATTGATTTGATGCATTCAAAAGCATGTTGCTCATTCAAAAATCGGGTTAAAAGAAATTGATCATTCTAGTATAATTTTCCACAGTTGCCTTTCTTTTGACATAATACAACATAGCATGTGATAAGTCGACTACACATTTATGGAATGATTTAATCTAATTGTGTCGTTGATATAACAAAACTGATCAATGTTGTCTTTTTATCCATAAGAATATAATGACGTTCGGAGATTTCAATGCAGACTGTTCCTATGCCAAGGTTGAAGAGTTGGCTTCAAAGCAATTTTATTATGACAATGTTGACTTCCATTGGTTGCTTGATTGGGATGCTGATACTACCACATCTCAAAATACTAACTGTGCATATGATAGGTATGATGAATGAATACATAGTTATCTAGATATAACAGCGATTTCTAAATATTCAAAGCTCTGTCATTCTCTTATTATGATTATTATTTTTAGTGCAAAATATAAGCACATATCTTTTTTACCAACCCTCAACCAATAAAAACAGAAATCTCGGAATTATATTGTACAATTTCGGGTTTAAACGCGTGTGAGGTTGAAAAAAATATAGTATGTCTTTCTCTTTTTTTTTCTCTCTTTTTTTCTCTCTTTCTTTTTGTCTCGTTCTACAAATATTTGAATGAAACTAGAACAGCATTTTTCATTATTTTAAAACTATTACTTAATAAATAGGTTAATAGAAACTAATATTATAACTAAATAAAAACCTATAGAAAAAAAATATACAAAAAAATATTAAATATGCGTGTGTGTAATAATATCAGTTTTTGTTCTACCATAGAATCGTAGTCTCTGGGACCAAGCTTCAGCAGGCAGTACAACCAGGTTCAGCTAACGTGTATCAGTTCGAGAACACACTTGGATTGAATTACGAAAGGGTAGGTTTCGAAAAATATGTTGTGATGGTACAATATGGTGTTGACATTATTAGAAGTCCTCATGTTGAAGAAACGTTATCTAACAGTAACAGTTGCATGTTAGTGTTGTTTCGGTACTATGATAACGAGAATATCTGCATAAAAGAAGCCTCAGAGTAAGTTAAAAAGGTATTTACGGTACTTCAAATATAAACATCTACTGCATTTATGGATTAGTAGATAGTTATTGGATCATTGAAACATGTATTTGAATCATTACAAAAGAAAATAAAATTCGGCCACAATGTTGAACGTATTCTTTCAGAAACATGCATTTCCCTATTGTCCCTCTAATATATCCGGTGTTTTCTCTTCTTCTTCTGGTGTTCATACCATTAAAACATTTTTTTTCTGCTGGCTTTCCATTCATTGTCCTTCTGATATATCCGATGTTTTCTCGTTCATCTTATTCTAGTGTTCACACCATTATTATATTTTATCTATGTATGCCTCTATTTCCGTTAATTGTCCTTCTGATATATCCGATGTTTCCTCTTTTTCTGCTGGTGTTCACACCATTAAAATACAGTGTTGCTTGATTTCCATTAAGTTACACTCTACTTCTTGAATATAACACCAATAAAATGTTTTATTTGTGTTTTGATTAATAAAGGTTAACAGTCTGTTCTGGATCCTAATAATTATCAAATTGTATGAAAATATTCATGCCAAATTGTGTATATCCTTTAATTTAAATTGTATCATAAATATATATATTTAATATGCAGTTTTATGTTTCAGATGTTGGACGTTAGTGACCACTATCCTGTTGAAGTGCAACTTATCGTGTAAGAAACCTGAGAAATTGAAAAGGCTTCGTATTTCAATAAAATAATACAAAACAATTCTTGAGGGGAAATTATTTACTATCTTTGTGTTATATTAAATTCACAATATCACATCCATCCTCAGACATTGCAACAAAATGAGCCAAGTTAAATAATCATTTATATTTTAAATGACTAAAACTATTAGTTTATCAATTTTGCCAATTATGAGTATTTATTCAAAAGAAATGTGCAAGTCTTTAAAGCAGACTCGTGGCACATATAGTGCAATAGGAAAATCCAAAATGTCAAAGTCCATGCTTTGGTGTTGCTTCTAGTCAGATAAAAAATTAGCAGGTAAATAATTTCATCTGGATTCAGTACAGTGGCATTCTGTTGAGAATTTATGGAATGACAAAGTTAAATGCGGACGAAGACACTAGACGGCAGAAGTTAACCCTCTGTGTAATTGATTCCGCAACACTCTTCAATTGGAATATACAGCTAAAAGTGAAAATAAAAGTTAATTAACTCTACCAAAAAACACTACACAATCAAAACACTAGAAAGCTCATATTACAGGGCCACAATTACAAAAGAATGACTACATATGTGAATGTGGAATCCGTAAACAACTTGCAGATTAAATAGTTATCAAAGGTACTAGGATTATAATTTAGTACGCCAGACGTGCGTTTCGTCTACATAAGACTCATCAGTGACGCTCATATCAAAATATGCATAAAGCCAAACAAGTACAAGGTTGTAGGGCATTGAGGATCTAAAATTCCAAAAAGTTGTGCCATATACGGCTAAGGTAATCTATGCCTGGGATAAGAAAATCCTATGTTTTTCAAAACATTCAAAGTTTTGTAAACAGGAAATTATTAAAAAGACCACATTATTGATATGCATGTCAACACCGAAGTGTTGACTACTGGGTTGGTGATACCCTCGGGGACGAAACGTCCACCAGCAGTGGCATCGACCCAGCAGTGTAAATAGTTATCAAAGGTACAAGGATTATAATTTAGTACTAACAAAACCCCCAACTCCAAGGCTAATTAAAAAAGGGCAGTAAATAAAAACTGACAAAATCAATCACCGTCAACCAAAGGTACGATTGAAATCCTGACATGGCACAGACATTATCCGAAGAATACGGCGGCTAGCTATCCCTCCCACTTGTATGACATTTTTTTGTTAAAGTTTCGTTATAGTGAGAGAAATATTAGACATTTTCCGAAAAATTCAAAGTTTTGTAAACAGGAAATTTATAAAAATAACCACATTGTCATTATTGATATTCATTTCAAAACCGAAATGTTATCAAAGGTTATGAACCTGATTTAAGGTCATTTACTAAAATATAAGCAGATTATAGATTCATTTTCTTTTGATTTGAGACCCAAATAGTACCAATGCAAATATAAGGTAGAAGTCCTTCGAAAAAAACGACGATGGACGCAAAGTGATGAAATAATACATTTTATTATTTTGGTCAGGTGAGCTTAAGATAAATCAACAAAAGTAAAAACTTTCGAGAGATTATATGCATCATCAGGCGACGACGAAAATTAAAATGTAGATAAAGTATATAAATTACAATACTTCAATACACCCTTTATTATAAGATGGCATGTACTTTGCGCTTTTTGAAAGGGAGGTAGATAGCTTGGCTTGCCTTGGTGGGACTGAATGTCAGTCCCCATGTAATTCCACACAGTTCTTCCATAATATGGACCTTGGAAGGCTATTTAGCCCTTCCACCGCCGGGAACTTAGTAAATAAAATGTGATCTTTAAAATATACAAGTTTCTCACAGAAGGTAACTAAAGAAGGTAACCATAGATTTTGCGACGATGCAAATATTAAACTTTACAATATAAATAAATATCTTTAACCAATGAATTTAAATAGCAAAAGCTATGCAATGAACAAATATATACTTATTAAGCTTCATGTAAATTATTTAACAATGAAATACATTACATATGAAATTTGGAGTGTTACCAAGGGAGCTAATAATTAATTAATAACACTGTCTGCCACACAGCATTTCGGGGACTCTCCCTCTGGTATCTTTCGTCCCTCTTTGCAGGGTCTTTTTCTAATTATTCGGGGCATTATGATGACCTATAGTTGTTCATTTCTGTGTCATCAGTGGCGGATCTAGAGGGGGACGTACAGGGCGTACCCCTCTTTTGCTTGGACTTTTTTTTTGTAAAAATTATTAATCAGACTAAGATTCGTGAAATTTGCCATTTCCCGTGTATTTTTTTTATGCGACATTTCTTAACTTATAACGATAATTATTGCTCGTATATACTGTAATATATTATTGGTAATGTCAACGTTATGTGATTCGCTACGGCGGTGTTAACCAGTGCGTCGAAAAAAACACGTCATTCAGTCATTTTGAAATTCAGATTACAGTAACACTTGCTTATGATGAAGGTGACAAGCATGACACCTTCAAAGCAACAAAGGATTGAGCAAGAACGTACTGACTTCTATTTCATAATTCCACCAAACAGAAAGTAATACTATATTACATTACCGTGAAAGTTCTTGTCAACTAAGATGGCCGACATGGGTAAAAATAGAACGTAGGGTTAAATGCAGTTTTTGGCTTATTTCTCTGAAACTTAAGGATTTAGAGCAAATATGGTAGGGAGTTAAATTGTTAATCAGATTAAGATCTATCTGCCGAAAATTTCAGACATATCCAACAACCCGTTGTTGAGTTGCTGCCACTGAATTGGTAATTTTAAAGAAATTTTGCAGTTTTTGGTTATTATCTTGAATATTATAGCAGATAGAGATAAACTGTAAACAACAATAATGTTCAGCAAAGTAAGATCTACAAATAAGTACCACATGACCAAAATTGTCAGTCTACCCCGTAAGGAGTTATTGCCCTTTACAATCAATTTTTAACAATTTTATACGATTTTGTAATCTTTTACAAAAATCTTTTTCTCTGAAACTACTAGGCCAGATTTTACCAAACTTAGCCACAATTATTATTGGGTATCTAGTTTCAAAAATGTGCATGGTGACCTAGCCAACCAAGCATGATGGCCGCCATTGCTAAAAATAGAACATAGGGGTAAAATGTAGATTTTGGCGTGTATCTCTGAAACCAAAGCATTTAGAGAAAATCTGACAGGGGGTAAAAATGTTCATCAGATTAAGATTTTTCTATCAACAAATTTTCAGACAAATTCCACAACCTGTTGTAGGGTTTCTGTCCCTGAATTAGTAATTTTAAGAAAAATTTTGGTTATTATCTTAGATATCATTATAGTATCTGATAATATCTAATATCTAATACTATTGATTATGTTTTAACCTTATTTCACATGATTTACAAAGCAGCAATAAATACAGGCGAGCGACACAGGCTCTTGAGAGCCTCTAGTTTTTGTTGTAAATAGTTAATTTATCATTATGAATAATGATAATTTGTCAGGCCTGAAATGTTGATTTAGTACTCACTAGACTACTGATACACTCGGTGAGTTAACCTCCACCAGTAATATTGAGCAACTCATAAAACCATGAGTATCCAGCTTAATTCATTAAATAAATATCTGACGACACACAAGTGATATTAATTGTCAGTATGACTTAAATCGTATTATTGTACTTACGATGAAAGTTTGTTATGTAAAAAAGGTTGTCACAAGCAAACTGTCTTGAACTTATAATAGGAATGACATTTGAAAGATTGTAAATACTATTCATGATGCCATTCTCTCAGTCATTTCAAGATTAAATCTTAAAACTTATAGCATTTGGTTAATTGCTCATATGCATATATATTGTAGCGCGCAAGAGCTATATGGCAAATAAGGTTGTCAGCAAACTCCCAAACAATGAACGTACGAAATACCTTGACCCAAGACTAAATCTCAAAATCAGAACCAACTGAGGTGACACAATAAACCAGAAATAATGAATGGAAAAGCAAACTCTATGTCTCGCTAGATTTGTTAAAATCTAAAGTAAACGGAAATACGTTTTCAAGTTCAATACTTTATTATTGGCATGATGTTATGGTCACTTTCAATATATATAATGGACTATTAAGGACTACAGTTTACCAATAAAAATATTAATAACAATAGTGTGTTTTTATTATTTGACTAGGGTTTTCTTCAGATACACTGACACTGGTATATAACAATGAGACCAGTAGCAAATATTACATATAACAAAGAGACAAGTGTACTAGAGACTTTACTAGTAGCGTATGTCTAATATTAAACAAGGTATATCTGAGGTATATATATATATATCACTTTACGGTTTAACTGAGTACTTAACTTCTGAGTTTAAATTCTGAAACGTTACATAAACAATAAGAATATTTAACAGTTTAATACACAAGAAAGTGTGCTAGCTGACCCTGTGCTAGAGCGTTATCAAGTGTACAAAATTTAGAAAGGCAAGTGTGCTAGCTGACTCTGTGCTAGAGCGTATGCCTTAGATCTAAAAGGGTTTATGTTTAATTTGTTTTATATATTTATGTTTAATACACGAAAAAGTGTGCTAGCTGACCCGGTGCTAGAGCGTTATCAAGTGTATAAAATTTAGATAGGCAAGTGTACTAGCTGACTCTATGCTAGAGCGTATGCCTAAGATCTAAAGGTTTTTAAATATTTACTTGTAAATGAATGTACAAATAGATTTATGAAGAGAAAATAAGTTGATCTCAGTTTATACAAATTTAAGCTATTATGACAATTGTGCTAGAGACTTTACTAGCAGTATATGCCATATAATTCATATCAAAGTAGTGTTTATCCGTAATTTGGTTTTCTTATTTACTTCAAGACAATTGCTAGAGACTTTACTAGCAGTGTAGTCCTGAAACCCTTATCCTTATCTCAATTACTTAAATCAAGACAAATATACTAGAGACTTTACTAGTAGTGTATGTCTTTTGACTAATCTCCCTATTTATAAAGTTATTTAAACAGGACAAATGTACTAGAAACTTTACTAGTAGCGTATGCCCTTTATCCTTATTTCAATTATTTTAATCAAGACAAAATACTAGAGACTTTACTAGTAGTGTATGTCTTTTAACTAATCTCCCTATTTATAAAGTTATTTAAACAAAACAGGTGTACTAGAGACTTTACTTGTAGCGTATGTTTTGTGTCCCTTTTGCCTTATCTAATATTTATTTAATTGCGTAAAGGTAGACAAGTGTACTAGAGACTTTACTAGTAGCGTATGTCTTGTAAAATAGAGGACAATAAAAGTGTAACAAAGAAATCTCAGATATACCTTTAAAATCCTATAATATAGTTTATAATTTAAACGCAAAAATAGTTTGATTGGCTTTGGACTCTTAAGTAGAAAAATCTAACTTTCCGGTAAAATGTACTTAAACAAAACTTTCCAATTCCAAAACAATGAAATTTTTAACCATAAATTCTTAAAACAGCCTTTAAAAGTTACTTTTGAATTGAAAATAAACTTCTTAAAATTAGCATTAAAATCTCTGTATAATTACGTTTTCCAAGAATAAAATTTAGTTAAACTAGTATCTCAATTGCTTGTAAAACAATTGAAAGGTCTTTCCTGTAAAAGTGATGTTTTCGTAATGTACTTTGTACGACCTTTCGTTTGATATACGACAAGCATACCTTCTGAAACTTTTCGCTTTTTACAATCCGCCTACATTTTTGAGATCGGAAGTATGATATATGTAACACAGGGTAGATGAGCTTTCATTTGATATGCGAGAACGCCATGTTCTAGAAAGTTTGATTTTTGCACTTAATAACCCCATCCAACCAATTTTTGGAGGTTGGGAATTTGATATTTCAAATGTACACATCATGACCTTTCATTTGATATACAACAACCCTATCGTAAAAGAAAATTTATTTTTTGCAATCAATGACCCCATTTAACCAATTTTTGGGGGACGGCAATTTGAAATTTGAAATGTACGCTTGATGTTCTTTCATTTGATATGCGACAACCTTACCATCTGAGAAATTTGAATGTTTGCACTAAATGACCCCACCCTTCCACTTGGGATGAAAAAGAAGTTTAAAATTTTCATTTTACAAAGTGCCAAAAATGATGCAATATCAACGATATAATTAGAAGTTATGAAACTTACAAAGTCGATGCAAAACATGAAAATTTCAAAATGATTTTTTGGTGTTTTTTTCAATGGAATCTTTTTGGTATTTGGTCAAACATATAACTATGTTAACCTCTTCAATTTCTTAAACATTTTAAGTGGTAAGCTGTTGCTGATTCAGAAAAACATGCCGCGGCTCGCAAAATTTCAAACTGCATTATCTCTGAAACGACAATAGATATCTCAAATCTGTTAAATGGTAAATGATCTGCAGTTAAAGGACAACATTATAGAAAAAGAATTGGGACAATTTCAAAGTTCACCAAGGTCACAATTAATCATCAAATATATGATGCAATACCAAACTTGAGAACCGGACGTCGTTGAGACATGGGACTATCACCATTCAACTCAGGACCACTTGAACTTTCAAATATCACAAGTTCAAGGTCATAGTATAATGTGAAGGTCAAGGTGAAATTTCATCATGACCTGACATTGACCTCAAATTGAAGGTCTTGAATTACTGATCATCTTTGCAGTTTATAGTAGGTTGATATCTGTCACCTTTAAAAAGATATACACAAAATACTATACTTTTAAGAATCATCCCGTTGTAACTTTTGAACAGACGGTCTGACATTTTTGGACTTATTATATAAAATGTAGAGCTCGTCGAGAGGAACATTTCATACGCTGTATGTATGCAGCAAAGTCTTATCGTTTTCCTAATATGTAAGCTTGAAATTGCAGCGTAATTTTATTTTGCACTCTGTGACCTTTGACCTTGGGTGCATATTAAAGGTCACATGAATTAAAGATTATTGGTGAAAGTCCCAAGTCTCTACAACTTCTGGTTCTGGAAATACAATTTTTCTAAAATTGTACACAATTTTTCAAGGGTAATAACTCCTTATAAGGGTTAATAACAAAATAATTGTATATGTTCATTAACATTGCCATCTGTTCCTGTACATGTTGCCGTTTTCAAATCAATTCCATCTCTAATACTTTTTGAGAAAAATGCAAAGGAAAGAAATTGCTTCAAGGGGATATAACTCTCAAAGGGGACGATGCAATCCTATTCAACCTCATATGGTAATACATTATGATGAGATCTACCTATTGTCCAAATAAGGTAATGATATCTTGAAAAACAACGAGAGGGGGCCATGTTGAAAAAAAACTAATAAAAGGGAGATAACTTATAAAGGGGATGATGAAATCCTTAACAGGGTCATCTGGTTATACCTCATGATGAGGTTTATCGATGGTCCATGTTTGGTCTTGATAACTTCAAAAGAAACATAGGGAGGCCATGCCAAAAAAATGTTGGAAGAAAAAAAAGAAAAAAAAGAAAAAACATTAGAAAAACAATAAGGTCTTTCCTCACGTAGGTGAAAGACCTTAATAAATAAGTTTGTAAACGTAAAAATTGGTCTTACTTTCTATTAAAATTTTTGCAGCGGTTCAATCCCTAATAAAATGGCGTGAAAGTGACGTCAGTGCAGCGTTTTTGAAAGGTTATATAATACCCGCCACTGCACGACAGTGCAAATGTACCGCACAGGGGCATGCACGATACCCTTAAGTGCCCCATCTTGCACGGTTCACAGTAACCAATAGCCAATCAAAAAGCTCTATTCTTTACCAAGTTGAATCGACAAAGAATACAAAATGGTTAAAATATAAACTTTTACATTTTTTAACATTAATCGTAAAATAAAACATTTCTATAACAATTTCCACAAAAATTCAGGTAAAATACTTTATTCTTTTAATCAACCAATGAAATCGCTAGCCTTCCATCTGAAGTAATGGCGGATAGCGATACATGCTGTCTGTAACAGAAACGAAGATCGACAAGTTTAAGCAAAATGCATAACCTTCAGTGGGGAAAAGTAAATTCTCGAACTCAATTCGACTTTAGAAAAGAGTGTATAAAAGTAAGTTTGGCTGTCATTGTCCAAAACTGACAGAAAGTATGTCTAAAGTGGGGTCGATCCCGAAAAAATTACAGATGAAAAAGTACGGGAACTTTCTCAAAATAACAACAAGTCTCAAAAATCTAAATATTACAATATTCCTCATTTTCTACCCATTTGTTGGTACAAGTTAATACACAACACAATTATTAAAGCATTTGTAATGACTAGATAAACATAAAAAATATGGGAAGTCATTTTAACAAAAATCTTGATGTTTACAATTTATGCAAAAATGAAAACATTCCTGACTTGGATTAATTTATGAAAATATCTCTTCAATGAACAATAAACAAACAGTTTAGTCCTATTATCATAGGAACTTAGTACTCATATAGAATGAATAACATAATCAACAATTTTTAAACACATATATCTTATCTATAACAAGGAAATAACATATTTACAGCATAATACAAAAATAAAAAAAATACATGCCCTGGGGGTTACTTGTCACAATATATATATATATATATATATATATATTAAAAATTAAATACACAAAAAGAGTTTTAAAAGCAGCATTGTCTAGCGCTTTCATCCATCTTGGGACTTTTCAAGACTATGAACGTCGTTATGAACGTCGTTATGGGGAACACATTAGTATTATGACGTAACGTCATTGTTCGTAAAATATTAGTAGTATGACGCAACGTTATTGTTCATGTAACTACTAAGCATTAAGCTTGGCGTCAAACACTTTTATAAATTTTCTTTCTAGTTCTAAAATTTATAAAAGTGTTTGACGCCAAGCTTAATGCTTAGTAGTTACATGAACAATAACGTTGCGTCATACTACTAATATTTTACGAACAATGACGTTACGTCATAATACTAATGTGTTCCCCATAACGACGTTCATAACGACGTTCATAGTCTTGAAAAGTCCCAAGATGGATGAAAGCGCTAGACAATGCTGCTTTTAAAACTCTTTTTGTGTATTTAATTTTTAATATATAATTCTGTACACCGCTTGAAAAGAAACTTTTTTTGTATATATATATATATATATATATATATATATATATATATATCAACCCAACAATGTTAGATCTGTAAATTTGCTTTCGCAAATTTTTGGTTCTTCCCTCGCCGGGATTCGAACCCATGCTACTGTGATATCGTGACACCAAATCGCCTGCACTGCAGCCGTCCCGCTAGACCACACGACCACCTGGGCTCTCAAAAAAAGAGCTTTCGCTGGCCGTGTGTTACCTTTCCTCGTCAGTTTTAATCTAGCGGCGTACTACAGTACATGATATATAAGGCATGAAGATGTTATCGTTACAGATCAGCTAAATTATCTATAGTAAAGGATCCTACAAATTAATGTAATATACAGTCACAGAAAATAATTATATTTATAAGTACGTCTGAGTCAGTGACAACTCTACAACAGATGTATCCATCGGATCGCCATCAATGATGGTGATACATGGCTGTGTACATAATGTATATACAACTCGTCTAAACATCAACCCAACAATGTTAGATCTGTAAATTTGCTTTCGCAAATTTTTGGTTCTTCCCTATATATATGAGTTTTTAGACTTTTATATATATATATATTCTCTCTATATGTTATTTTCAAAAGACTTGATTATTAACAGACACAAACTTAATGGATGTGTTCTTACAAAATTTCTTCTTTGTTAACACTCTTTTCCTATTGATTCCGTGAAATTAATATGGAAATCGACAATATGAAACGGTTGAGAATTTTAAAACTAAAAGAAAAAAGTAACATCACAAAAATACTGAACTTAGAGGAAAATCCATAATCACATGGCAAAAACATATAACAATACGCATAAAAAACGAATGGTCAAGAACTGTCATATTCCTGACTTGGTGCAATTTCTTATTTTTTGCCAATTGTAAAATTTGTCACATTACTTTGAAAATGTTTTGTTTTGACCTATCGATGCAGGAACTGCATGCCCTTTTGAGAACCATGACAACGTTAGCATCTGCCTATCACTGTTTTTATATTCTATTTCGACAGGTTACTTATGACATAAATCTGTTACCCGTTCAAATAAGAGCAACTAAAAGACGTTAATCGACCTTACAATGGGTGCAGTTTGTAGAACAAGGACCATATAATCAGAGAACATTATTTTTTCCCTATATGTTGCAAAGACTGTTACTAGCTTGATATTATTTATTGTAGTTGCTCTAACTTGACCCAGTACCAGAATGTCCTACCACTATGTTGAAAGGTTACCTGTCAAAAATTATATACTCCAGAATCAAAAGTTTATTGTCCCTTTTATCTGTTCCAATTAAAAAAAAATGCTTTTAGAATGAAGAAACATGTAAATTTAATGTTTGATGTTTAGTTAAAGAAACTTTATTCATCAGAAATTATATGTTTAATTGCAACTATGCATTTTACAACATTCCTACAGTAGTATTTACTTGCCTTTCAGTAGCAGTTGTTGTTATTGCAACAAATGTTTCTATTAACGACGTTATTAATGAAAAAATAAAAAATAAAACATTTGCATATGTCAAGTGGCAATGCCCTTATATATGCTAATAAAAAACGAACTCTATCTACGTTTTTTATGAAGACTAACTCATTGTCTAGAAACCTAGATGGCCAACGTGGCTAAAAATAGAGCAAAATGGTAAAATGAAAATGTTGTCTACTAGTTTGAAAACTGTTCCCTTCGAATTCTTTATAGTTGTTATTTAACTTTTGATTTTGTCGTCTGATAACGGACATTCTGTTTTGAATTTTCTTCGGAGTTCGGCATTTTTGAAATTTCCTTTTAAACGTATTACTTTGGAAATATTTTGTTGTAAACTACCAATGCAGAACCTGTGTACCCTCCTGAGAACCAAGACCAGGTTAGTATCTGTCGACTGTTTTTATATTCTATTTCGACAGGCTATCCACGACATTCAGGTACTCATCCAAGTTAGAGAAACTAAAGGACGTAAATCACCCTACCAATCAGAGCAGATTTGATAACAAGAACCATAAAATCGGAAAACATCAATTTCTCCCATTAATTGCACCGATTGGTAGCTTAATTTTATTTATTTTAGTAACTCTAACTTTACCGAGTTCTTGAATCTCCTACCACAATGTTGATAGGTAACCAGTCGAAAATTATATATTCCAGAGTCAAAAGTTTATTGCCCCTTTTATCTGTTCCTATTTATTCGAGAAAAAAATGCTGTTAAAATGAAGAAAAATGTAACATGTAATGATTGTTGTTTATGTGAAGAAAATTATTAAGAAATTATGTGTAATAACAACTCTGCATTTTTCAACATTCCTTCAGAAATATTTAGATGTTTTTCAGTAGCAGTTAATGTAATTGCAACACATGTCTTATTAATGATGTAATTTATAAACACATTTGCATATGCCAAGTGGCAATGTCCTTTAATAATATGCTAATGAAAACAAACTCTGCCTACGTGTTTTATGTATATTTACTCATTATCAAGAAATAAGGTCTTGCATGCTTTTTTTAATCTAGATTTACTTATCATCTACAAACAAGAGGTGAGTGTGTAGCTTGTTCCTTAAATTTCCGTCTTTATTTATTTGTATAGGTCTTACCCGTCATATAGTTTACATCAAATAACCCGTTTAAAGGCGGACTAATTTATTACCGCACGTCTGTGTTGTTGGTCATTTCAGTCTTAACCTGGGAACTTTTTTTGGAAATTTATTGTGATGAAAATTTGACATGATATCGGCATGTTTATAAGGAAGTGCACAAGAAACAGTGGCATTTATGGTCGGATTGTTTATGAACTAAGTGTTGAAAAACAAATAATTTTAAAAGGTATATAATGTCATAACTGTGTCTTTAGTTGTTTTAAAGCAAATTTCAGGGGGGAAATAATACTTGTATTTATATCATCCACAAATAAGAACGCTCATTGAAAAATCTGTGTGAAAATTTCGGATTTATTGATACCCAGTTGATTCAAATCTAAAAAGAAAAGTGTACCTATTAAGAGATTCTCTAGATCTATTTATCAGGACTATTATTATCAAATAAATTTATGTGCTTGGCCTTTAATAAATGACTGTACGGTATGTATTGTGCTCGTTGTTTTACCGCACGGTTAATTGCAGTTACCTACATTCATGTCTTCCGTTGGAAAGTTGTCTCATTTGCAATTGTTTTTACATTTCTAAAAAAAAGTTTAACTGTTGATGAAATAATTACATTATGAAATATTCTAATCTCTAACAAAAAGTAAAATAACAAAAATACCGAATTCCGAGGAAAATTCAAAACGAAAATTCCGTAATCAAATTGCAAAATAAAAAGCTCAAACACACCAAACGAATTGGAAACAACTGTAATAGTCCTGACATGATACATGCATTGTAATACAAGTGAGATGTTTAGCTAGCTATAAAATCAGGTTTAATCCACATTTTTTTACATAAGAAAATGCATGTACCAAGTCAGGAATATGACAGCAGTTATCAATTTGTTTGATGTGTTTGAGCTTTTGATTTTGCCATTTGATCAGGGACTTCCGTTTTAAATTTTCATTTGAGTTCAGGTTGTTTGTGATTCTACTTCTTCTTCAATTTTTGGATTAAACTTGGTTTTCTCGTAGTAGCTAGGTATGACAGTCGCATACAATTCCATTATATTGACAACAATGTGTAAGCAAATCACACAATTAAGTCAATAGGTAAAAAATGTCAAAAATATGGGGAACAGCAGTCTATATTGTGTAATTATCATAATCACTATAAAACAAAAACCAAATATGTCAACAAAGATAAACCAAAAATATAAAGGCATATAAACAAAGATATAAGCAAAACCGAAATAACAAGAGTACAATTTTTTTTTCACAGCACAATAACACAATGACGGTATGTACGAGAACCGAGCCTCGTCAATTTGATATCACAAAAAAAGATTAAATCTAAACAATAAAAGTAATAATCTACAAAGACAAATAAATAAAAAGACACTTTAATATGTTATAACGATTATAAAAAACGTCTGTACCTAGAATTTATACTTCAATACAATCGTGTAATATTTGAGAATTTGAGACGGGATATTTATCAACAAGGGTTTGGTATCTTCCGATGAACATTCTTTGGAAAGGGAAGAGACTGTCTGTGACATAACCCTGATTTAGTAACGTTTTGCTCAGACACTTTTGACGTTTTACAATGTTTAAGAAGCAGCTGCAAGCCCATGAACACCGAATGAGTTGGAAATATATAATCCCTATGCAGTTGAAGTGGTATTATGTTACTGAGGAATGGGAAATTTTTAATTTTAAAATGAAAACCGTCTCGTTTGTCATAGATTCTTTTAAGTTTTTCCCATATTTTGACTATTTTATTCATTGTGTCTGTTTAGTTAACGCATCAATGTAAACATTACGGAATTTGATGAGACTATCATCAAAGTGAGAGAGTTAGCGCTATAAAACCAGGTTTAATCCATCATTTGCTACATTTGAAAATGCCTGTACCAAGTCAGGAATATGACAGTTCTTGTCCATTCGTTTTTGATGCGTTTTGTTATTTGATTTTGCCATGTGATTACGGACTTTCCGAATAGATTTTCCTCTAAGTTCAGTTTTTTTTTATTTTACTTTTTACTGAGATTACCGCTTATGTTAAAGTCAAGGTATTTCTCGTTTTTATATAGATTATACCGTTTTTTTCCTTTTGAATGGTTTTACACTAGTAATTTTAGGCCCTTTATATATTGATGATCGGTGTGAGCCAAGGCTCCGTGTTGAAGGCCGTACCTTGACCTATAATGGTTTACTTTTTTAAATTGTTGCTTTGGTGAAGAGTTGCCTCATTGACACTCATACAACATCTTTCTATATCTGTATATGTCTAAAATTGTAAAAGAGGAAGCCGTGTCTGGTGTTTCTTTGATGTTTTAGTTCCGGAGGATAAATTAATGAAACCCAATCAGCAAAGTTTAAATTGTTAATTGAACGAACATCATCAATGTATCTGAATGAGAATTCAAATGATCTTGCTTATTTGATCTTCTTGTTTTGACAAGTACCTGAGGGAACTTCGCAAGGAGAGGCGCACAGTTCGTTCTCATAGGAATGCCGACAATTTGCTGAAAAAAGTCTTACCTCTAAACTCAACAAAAATATTCTCTTCCTTCTTTGTGTAGCATGTTTTACCATTTTGTTCACTATTAACAAAATATGCAGTATGGTATCCCAAAGAAATATACTTATAGCGTTTTCTACCATTTTTATGTTGAAAATCATTGTGGTTTATTTCTTTTTCAATGTGACATCGGAAATGATGTTATACAGTTGAAAATCAAGTGTTTTGATAGAATTCATTTCAGGGAAAGATCGAAATTTGAAATTATTGATAATTTCCTTGCAGCTTTTTGTAATCCACATATGGTTGATACCACTACGCGAGTTAACAGTCTCACAGTATTTTTTATGACCCTCTTTCAATGCGGACAGAATGTTTGTCAATCTAAAAAGCAAAATCACAAAAATACTGAACTCCGAGGAAAATGCAAAAAGGAAAGTTCCTTATCAAATGGCAAAATTAAAAGCTGAAAGACATCAAACGAATGGATAACAACTTTTATATTCCTGACATGATACATGCATTTTGACATCAAGATGGACAATTCATTCGTGGAACATACAGAATCAGCCTGTAATATACCGTTGTGTGTACGGGTTTTATAAAATTAGGTATATAGTAGAAACTAGGTAGGGCCTCCGGTTTGCTGTCCAATGTAATTTTTTTGGAAGCGATGAAGGACTTATGATTTGACAAAATCTCATTCGTCATGAACATGGGTTTGTATGTGGTATCCCTGACTACTGATTTAGTGCTAAATGTTTTACAAGACACTCTTAGTACATCTTTTTTGTAGTACAATTTACATACAAAACTCTTAAAATCATGAAAGTGTCATTTATTCAATATACGGGAAAATTGTTTAGGAATGTCGACATGTGGGTCTAATTTTAAAGTCGACAATCATTTTTTGTCGAGCCTGCAACTTTTGTTGCAGATAGCTCGACATAGGGATAGTGATCCGGCGGCGGCGTTAGCTAACTTCTTAAAAGCTTTATATTTTAAAAGGTGGAAGGCCTGGATGCTTCATACTTTGTATATAGATGCCTCATGTTACGATGTTTCCGTCAGTCACATGTCCAATGTCCTTGACCTCATTTTCATGGTTCAGTGACCACTTGAAAAAAAAGTTCAGAATTTTTGAAATGTTGAATTCTCTCTTATTATAAGTAATAGGATAACTATATTTGGTATGTGCGTACCTTGCAGGATCCTCATACCCGTCAGACAGTTTTCACTTGACCTCGACCTCATTTCATGGATCAGTGAACAAGGTTAAGTTTTGGTGGTCAAGTCCATATCTCAGATACTATAAGCAATAGGGCTAGTATATTCGGTGTATGGAAGGACTGTAAGGTGTACATGTCCAACTGGCAGGTGTCATCTGACCTTGACCTCATTTTCATTGTTCAGTGGTCAAAGCTAAGTTTTTGAGTTTTGGTCTTTTTATCTAATATTATATGCCAAAGGTCAACTATATTTGGTGTATGGAAATATTTTATGATCTATATGTAAGTCTCGCAGGTTTTATTTGACCATGACCTCAATTTCACGGTTCATTGCACAGTGTTAAGTTTTTGTGTTTTGGTCTGTTTTTCTTAAACTATAAGTAATAGGTCAACTATATTTATTGTATGGAAGCATTGTTAGCTGTACATGTCTGCCTGGCATGGTTCATCTGACCTTTACCTCATTTTCATGGTTCATTAGTCTTTGTTTAGCTATCTTGGTTAATGTTAAGTTTATGTGGCAGTTGTAATAAATCTTTATACTTAGGACTATCAACATAATATTAATGATTAGTAAAGAAGGCGAGACATTTCAGTGTGTGCACTCTTGTTATATAAATAAGGCCGTTAATTTTCTCGTTTGAATTGTTTTACATTGTCATATCGGGGACTTTAATAGCTGACTATGCGGTATGGGCTTTGCTGATTGTTAAAGGCCGTACGGTGACCTATAGTTGTTAATGTATGTGTCATTTTGGTCTCTTGTGGACAGTTGTCTCATTGGCAATCATACAACATCTTCTTTTTTATATAAGGTTAATTTTCAAAGTCGAAATTTTGGCTAATCTTCCAGAAGCCATATATTATATATTTTTAACTACTAGTATATACTAATATTCTATATGTAACAAATGGCATTCTATCTTAACATGTTCTTGTTTTATGTACCGAATCAGTTTGCAAGTCAATGTCTGCTCCCTACTCAAAAAGGGATTTGATCAATTTTGTTTAACAAGACAATCCGATCTTTTTAGCAATAGATAGTAAACTATGGACAACATGAAGGTATACAATAATTATTTTAAGGGAAAAAACTGTACACCAATAGATTTTTCAAACGGATTGGAGATGGTTCTACATTTAATTTAAAAACGGTAGTAGTGTGATACTATAATATATGCTGATATTCCCTTTAACTGTTTGAATAAACTCATCAAAGATATTCGGTCTAAAATTTTGAACACCAGACACGAGTTTCGTCTACAAAAGACTCGTTAGTGATGATCGAATCTAAATCAATACGGTATGTAGTTGAAGAGCATTGAGGACCCAAAATTCAGAAAGGTTTTGGTAAGTATAGCAATGTATTCCAGGGTAATCCGAAAAATGGAAATTTAATTTTAATTATGACATTATATATGATAATTCATGTCAAATCAAAGTGCTGACTACTATTTTAACCCATTTCAACTAGATGGTGTTAAGTGTTAAGTTTCTTTCTTTTCAACCAGCAATGATTCACAAAGCATGGAATTTTCTGTTGTTTGAATTGAAAAAAATTCCTTATTTATTATTTTACAAATTTAAAAGTATACCTGCAATTTATCTGTAAGAGTAATAAAAGTAAATAGCCAAAATATAAACTTGACTCACAAGATACCGTGGTCACTCTTATGGTTGTGCCCAAATTATTTGCCCCCCCCCCATGTAAAGACAACCTTATTCATTAAACAATTATGAGGGGGAGGACAGGGGTAAGGGAGACCGGGAGAAAGGGGGTAGGAGAAAGGAGAAAGAGGTGGGAGAAAGGAGAAAGGAGAGGAAGGCTGGGAGAAAGGAGAAAAAGGAGAAAAAATAAAATATCTCTCCTTTAAAAAAAATTTCTAATATTTCAAGAAAAAATATCTCAAAAGGAGATGTTTTATTCTAATGGGAGAAAGGAGAACAGGGGTAGGAGAAAGAAGAAGAGAGGTGGGAGAAGGGAGAAGGGTACCCCCCTGTCCTTCCCCTCAATTATGTCTTCATAACATAAATAAATCTTATAAATTAATAGAGATATCTTATTAACTTATGGAGATATCTTATATAGTTAATAAGATATCTTATAAATTAATACAGATATCTTATATTTTAAATAAGATATCTTATATTTTAAATAAGATATCTTATATATTTAATAAGATATCTTTATAGACATTTTAATAAGATATCTTTATAGACATTTTAATAAGATATCTTATTTAATAAATCAGATATCTCAATTAATATATAAGATATCTCATTTTGTTATTAAGATATCTCAATTAGTTTATAAGATATCTTATTTAACTAAATAAGATATCTCGAAATTGAATAAATATAATAACGGCGTGCCATATGGGACAGGCACATAAATAAATAATGTGGCGGGGTTAAAATATGCCTGTCTCACATCACTAGCTCGTCACTGATTGTCTTCAGTTATATGCTATTGTGTTCTTGTCATAATTTGAATTTGGTGTTGAATAAAGAACCTTAAGGAGGCTTGATAGTCTAAACATTTCCGAAAAAAAATAAACATTTCTTTTTTCATTACAAATTTAATTTATTATGTATTAGTTGTTACCTAATCATATGGTACAAAAATCATTCAGAAAAAAAATCGTAGTGGCCCAAATGCCTTTAAAAATGTATGTACCATTGAAAAAGCTCCAAGTTATCTCCCTTTGGTGCAAAAATGCCATTTTTTGGGGCATTTAAATTGAAATATCTTTTTTTAACTCATCGGTGACCTATATTTTTTTTATTATTTTCAAATAAGGTGTACTTAAACTAAACTATTTTTTTCGATATTACCTTTTTTTGTTAGTTCAACAGAAAAAAAAGTACCTTTACAAAAATGTATGCTTCTTTCAACAGATTGAGAGCTTAAATGAACGGTGACCCCATTTTTTTTATTTTATTTTTCTATTAAGCATAAGATAAAGTTCATTTATAGAAAAATAATAGCAAACTCCTATATTAAAAAAAAATGATAAATACCCGCGAGCCCAATTAAATAGTCTCTATTATAATTTCTAGTATTCGAACGACTTAGAGACTTGACATATTCTATGGATACTTGTCTATTGTTGAAGGTTGTATATTGACTTCAAATGTCCTCTGATGATTGGTAATCGCTGTCTCATTCACGTTTATTCTATATCTATTTTATTTGTATTTACATTTTTTTTAGAACCTGCAATGTGTAGATATCTTATAATCGGTTTAGTGCTGTTTATGGCATTACTGATTCAAGCAAAACCTAGATGTCGTAAAAATCCAAAACTCCGTAACGGGACTCCACTTCTGGTATCAGCATTCAACATCAAGACGTTCGGAAAATCCAAAATGAGTGACCCTGAAGTAGCGAACTATATTAAAGAGGTTGGTTCAACTATATGTATTGAAAAGTTATAAACCCCTTTATTAACCCCTTTCACCATGCAAGGCTTTTAGTTTTGGATAACTTGTTTAGGCGGATCTCTTAACTTAAAAATATAATAACACCACCACGTTTCTTGTGCACTTATGCTTGTCCATATCGTTGCTAGTAGCTGCACCTGGAAAAATTTGATACGCCAAACGCTCAAATCAACATAGTTAAAAAGCCAAACAAGTATAAAGTTGAAGAGCATTGACGACCCAAAATTCAAAAAAGTTGTCAAAACTTACAAGATAACCACATTTTTCTATTTTGACATTAAAAATGAGATATATACGCACCAGTGTTACCGAAATCGCTTGTTGCCACGAAATATTACACGCTATTATCTTCGTAACAGAGATTTTGCCTACCATATATTTTCATAAATAGTCAATTAATGCTCAAATGACATATTTATAAGAGATAACAACTGTATGTAAAACGTCAATTTTTAGTCCAATATTCATATTGTCCTAGAATAAAATGTATTGAACAAGGCTGTCAAAAATATGTGATTGAAAACAATACTGTAATAAAATTCATACATCTGATGTGCTTCACTTGATGTACCATCAAAAACGCTCAAACATACACATTTAAAAGCAAGGGGGATATATAAATACGTAGAAATATTTGGAGCTAGATGACAAAAGGGACATGAAAAGAATAGCCGAATTTATCTAAGGTCAACTTAACCCGTTGTTGCTTTACTGTTTCTTAATCTATCAACACCGATTGTTTGGAAACAAATGTTATTTTGAACGTGCAAAAGCGCTAACTTCTAGCTGATAATAGAAACGAGGACTACCAGTCCATAAGCAATTGTATTTTTCAAAACAGTATTTCGAAAACAATTACGTACAATAAAAATTAACCAATGCATTAAGGGAAGGAAATGTAGGCTTGTATTCAACCAATCTGCTAAACAGTGTTTGAATTACATTTCTTTTTATAAATTCACTAACTTAAATTAAAGAAAATTTTCAATAAACAGATAGTACTTAGGTATGACTTGATTTTGATACAAGAAATACGAGACATTATCGTAATGATTATCAAATATGGTTTAGTTATAAACAATTACACAAGGCAGCTCCAGGCTTCCGTAGGACAGGCACATAAATAAATAATGTGGCGGGGTTAAAATATGCCTGTCTCAC
Source organism: Mytilus edulis (assembly GCF_963676685.1). Classification (NCBI taxonomy): domain Eukaryota; kingdom Metazoa; phylum Mollusca; class Bivalvia; order Mytilida; family Mytilidae; genus Mytilus; species Mytilus edulis. The sequence continues at coordinate 99,952,691 of NC_092344.1, forward strand.
ATCACTTGCTCGTCACTGATTGTCTTCAGTTATATGCTATTGTGTTCTTGTCATTATTTGAATTTGGTGTTGAATAAAGAACCTTAAGGAGGCTTGAGAGTCTAAACATTTCCGAAAAAAAAATGAACATTTCTTTTTTCATTACAAATTTAATTTATTATGTATTAGTTGTTACCTAATCATATGGTACAAAAATCATTCAGAAAAAAAATCGTAGTGGCCCAAATGCCTTTAAAAATGTATGTACCATTGAAAAAGCTCCAAGTTATCTCCCTTTGGTGCAAAAATGCCATTATTTTTGGCATTTAAATTGAAATATCTTTTTTAACTCATCGGTGACCTATATTATTTTTTTATTATTTTCAAATAAGGTGTACTTAAACTAAACTATTTTTTTTTCGATATAACCTTTTTTTCTTAGTTCAACAGAAAAAAAGTACCTTTACAAAAATGTATGCTTCTTTCAACAGATTGAGAGCTAAATGAACGGTGACCCCATTTTTTTTAATTTTATTTTTCTATTAAGCATAAGATAAAGTTCATTTATAGAAAAATAATAGCGAAATCCTATATTAAAAAAAAATGATAAATACCCGTGAGCCCAATTAAATAGTCTCTATTAAAATTTCTAGTATTCGAACGACTTGAGACTTGACATATTCTATGGATACTTGTCTATTGTTGAAGGTTGTATACTGACTTCAAACGCCTCTGATGATTGGTAATCGCTGTCTCATTCACGTTTATTCTATATCTATTTTATTTGTATTTACATTTTTTTTAGAACCTGCAATGTGTAGATATCTTATAATCGGTTTAGTGCTGTTTATGGCATTACTGATTCAAGCAAAACCTAGATGTCGTAAAAATCCAAAACTCCGTAACGGGACTCCACTTCTGGTATCAGCATTCAACATCAAGACATTCGGAAAATCCAAAATGAGTGACCCTGAAGTAGCGAACTATATTAAAGAGGTTGGTTTAACTATATGTATTGAAAAGTTAGAAACCCCTTTATAAACCCCTTTCACCAAGGCTTTTAGTTTTGGATAACTTGTTTAGGCGGATCTCTTAACTTAAAAATATAATGACACCACCACGTTTCTTGTGCACTAATGCTTGTCCATATCGTTGCTGGTAACTGCACCTGGAAAAATTTGTTACGCCAAACGCTCAAATCAACATAGTTAAAAAGCCAAACAAGTATAAAGTTGAAGAGCATTGACGACCCAAAATTCAAAAAAGTTGTCAAAACTTACAAGATAACCACATTTTTCTATTTTGACATTAAAAATGAGATATATACGCACCAGTGTTACCGAAATCGCTTGTTGCCACGAAATATTACACGCTATTATCTTCGTAACAGAGATTTTGCCTGCCATATATTTTCATAAATGGTCAATTAATGCTCAAATGACATATTTATAAGAGATAACAACTGTATGTAAAACGGCAATTTTTAGTCCAATATTCATATTGTCCTAGAATAAAATGTATTGAACAAGGCTGTCAAAAATATGTGATTGAAAACAATACTGTAATAAAATTCATACATCTGATGTGCTTCACTTGATGTACCATCAAAAACGCTCAAACATACACATTTAAAAGCAAGGGGGATATATAAATACGTAGAAATATTTGGAGCTAGATGACAAAAGGGACATGAAAAGAATAGCCGAATTTATCTAAGGTCAACTTAACCCGTTGTTGCTTTACTGTTTCTTAATCTATCAACACCGATTGTTTGGAAACAAATGTTATTTTGAACGTGCAAAAGCGCTAACTTCTAGCTGATAATAGAAACGAAGACTACCAGTCCATAAGCAATTGTATTTTTCAAAACAGTATTTCTAAAACAATTACGTACAATACAAATTAACCAATGCATTAAGGGAAGGAAATGTAGGCTTTGAATTATATTTCTTTTTATAAATTCACTAACTTAAATTAAAGAAAATTTTCAATAAACAGATAGTACTTAGGTATGACTTGATTTTGATACAAGAAATACGAGACATAAGCGGCGAGGCATTACAAGATCTTTGGACATTAGTGAACAAGTAAGTTTTACAGCTGATAAACCACATATTTTGAAGTATTGAAATAACACATACATGAAAAAACATTCATTTAAAAATTCAAACAGATGTTTCCATGAAATACAAACTGAGTAATAAAAACATATTACGAACACTAGAGACTTAAACTTATCATCATTAAACGGACAAAATGGACTAATACCAAAAAGTAGGAAGTATGAACAGACCTACTTTATAACCGTCTTTTATTTAATTTGTACATTTTGGAGCTGAATTCCTTATAATCACTTTGTAAAATTCACAAAATCTTGTACATTCAATTATAAGATAAACAATATAAACGCCACAATGCAATCTGTGTGTTTCAATAATCCTTAGAAAAGAGTTTTTGGGGGTAAAGAAATAATTCTTTCAACAATAACCCTTCAGCTGCTCAAGAAACTGACCGATGGACACTGCTTTATTACAGGACCGATAGTTACGGTATGACAGTAAGCGAACGTCTGGGAAGATCTTCATACAAAGAACAGTATGCTTACTTCTACAAGTAAGTTTTATTCTGGTATTTATAACGTGTAAAACAATTTAGTGGATAGCGATGCAACGTAGAGAAGTTGCAATGATTTGTTCCTTAAAGATTTATTTAAAATTCGATTGCTAAAAAAAGTCAAATAACATTAATACCAAACTCCGAGGATAATTCTAAACGGAAAGTCACTAAGCAAATGACAAAATCAAAAGCTTGAACACATCATACGAATGGATAACAGCTGTCATATTCCTGACCTTTTTAGGAATACTATAACAAGTTATTAAGCTTACAATCAATGTCAGTACCAAGATCCTATACTTCAACACCATCACGTATTATTTGTGAAGTTGATACGGAATATTTATCAACAAGGTCTTGGTATATTCCAATGAACTGTTTTTAGAAACGTCCTTTGGCATAGCCCTGGTTCGTCTACTTTCTGCTCGGACACGGTTGACGTTTTACCAAGTGTGATGAGAAGCTGCAGCTCTTGAATACTGACAGAGTTGTGTGAAATATATATCATATTCTTATGTGTAGCTGAAATTGGTTTATTGCTACGGTGGATGAAACTGATAATTTCAAAATTAAAATCGTCTACCACTTATGTCATATTCGAGATATAAGTCTTCAATTTCTAGTTCTGGAGGATACAATAATGTAACACAATCAGACAAGTTTTAAATGTTACTATAAAGAACATCTCAATATATTTGAATGTGAGAGTAAATTATCTGTCTTCTTGTTTACAAGTGTATGAAGGAACTCCGACTCATATGAAAATAAGAACAGGTTGTCAATGAGAGGTGAACAGTTCGTTCCATAGGAATGCCGACAATTTGATGAAACAGCCTACCTCCAAATTAATTAAATATATTGTCAATAAGAAACTCTGGCATAATATCACATGTACATCTGTGTAGCTTGTGTTACCATTTTGTTCACTATTAACAAAATATGCCGTATGATATCCCAAAGAAATAAATTTAAAGCGTATGATACCATTTTTATGTTGAAAGGCATTGTGAATTATTTGTTTTAGACGATTTTTCAATTTCACATGGGGAATGGTGGTATACAAATACACGGCGCAAATACAAAACTTCAATCCTGGTATTTATGATGAGTTTATATACGGGGTTGAAAATTAAAAGTTTTGATAGAACTGATTTCAGAGAAAGTTCGAGATTTAGAATTATCCATAAGTTCTTTAGCGTTTTTTAGATTCTACATATAGTTAATACCACTACGCGAGTAAATTGTTCACAATTTTTCTGAATACTATCTTTCACTGCGGACAGAATCTTTGTCAATCAGATGGATAATTCTGTAGTCGAACAGGAAGATGAGCCATCAATGTACCGTTGTTTGTACGGAATTTTGTGAAGATCGGGTATCCAATACAAACAAGGTAAGCCCCCTCCCCCCCCCGATTTGCTGTTCTATGTAATGTTTATTGAAGCATAGGAATGATCAAAATGACAACGGAAAAAAATAATATTCATAAAAATGGATATCAATCGGAAGTTGTTTCATGATTAAACAACCTGCATTGTAGAATATTAATAACGTCAGCTTGTTTGTTTTACAGAGTACGTACTTTGAAATTAATAGATGTTCATCAGTATGATGACGGCCCTGATGATTATACTGACTGGTTTGAAAGAGAACCATACAGTGCTCTCTTCCAACCTGTACATGGGGGAACAGGTATTTTAACGCATTTCTTTTTCAAATACACGAGTAAGAATTACTTTAAGTTGATACTATTAAGAGGTCGAATGTGTCATTTATGTTAGTCAACCAGTTGCTGTTAGTTTCAGATACGATATTTGTCGTTGTCACATGTTAGTCATGTTGATGGGTTTTTTTTTCTTTCAGAAACATAATTTATCTGGCTGGTATAAATGTTAGTCAGTTGATGTAATGTCACCGGATATAAATATTCAGTACATTTTGCTATATTCCCTCAGGACTTTGTGCTTTCTGTGTTTTCAGTGTGTATGTTTGACGTTCATATTATCTTCATTTTTCCTATTTATATCTAATTTAACTATTGACGGCAATATTTTGAGCTTCTCCTGTAGAATTAGTTACTGGTGAATGGCTTCTTTTATTTTAGAATATCTTTGGTGTTTTAGTCCGATTTATTTATTACCCTTTCACAGTGTTTTGCGCGTTCGGAACCGGTGGCCAACACGTTCTGATATAAACACATTTCAGTTAAAGATATGTAATGCTTATTAAATATCACTAAGTCGATGTCACTGCTGGATTAGGTTTCCTCTCACATGTTATTAGCTCAGAAATCAGAAAGTCTGTTTTAAATTAATAAGGTAAAATTTATAAATTAAATAAGTACAAACCTTGTGATTGTTCGAAATAGTATAAGGATATTCTAGAATTATATTATCATAGCTGTATTTGACAACATCTTTCTGAATTTAGGAAACCAAGTGCTCCTTAACTTCAAACTTTATTTTGCCTATTATGGCATCCATACGGAGTCTTTTGAGACTAAACTTGTGGTTTGCGTACAAGCTAAAAGCCTGATATTTTTTTGATGAGGTTTTTTACAACCACAGAATCGATCCCACTGCTCGTGGAGGTTTCATTCTCGAGGGTATTAACACCTCAGTAGTCAGCTAGTCTGTCTTGACATATCATGCCTTTGTAAGGTCACGTTTATAAAGTAGCTGTTTCAATACTTTGAACTGTTTGAAATACTAAGCATTTTTTCTTTTAAGAATAGATAACCTTAGCTGTATTTGGCAAAACCTTTTGGGATAAAGGGTCTTATAATGCCCTTTAACTTCGTATTTTTGTTGGCCTTTTCACTTTTTTTATTCGCGTACTAATTCTTTATCCTGGTATCTTTGGTAAAGTCTTTTGTTAGTTAGTTTATATAATTTATAAGTAAAAACTTACTGTGCCTAGTATAATATAATATAATATAATATAAACTCATCATATATACCAGGATTAATACAGAAGGCTATATCTTTGTTTAAGATTAAAGAAAGGTCATGCTAGAAGATGTGCTAATTAGTCAAAGTGTTCTCAAGATCTCTGATACTGGTTTATAGTTGATGTTTTTGTATCATACAAAATTTCGCTTTCGCATGCTGTTATAAAAGTTAGTAAGTCGATGTTTATTTTCAGATACAAGATTTGTTGTGACTGGAATACATGTAAAGCCAGCCGAAGCTGTCCCAGAAATCGGTTATTTGTATAATGTGTACCAAGACACAGTGAACAAGTGGGGAATAACGGTGAGCTAGCATTTATATATTTGTGTCGATGTTTTTTCTTCTCTCCTGATTATTATACTGTTTCCAGTTCATATTCGGAACTTTTTCATGAGAATAAAGTAAAAAAAGGTTTTAAAAAATTAATAATTCAGTAATTAGTCTAATTCAATATGTTGATGTCATTAAACACTATAAAAGGTTTGTTGCAAAAAGAAATAATACAAAATTAATCAAATCGAATAGCAATAGATGGTATACTGCTTGCAGACTACTGGTTGAACATATACATATAAGACAATATTAAAAAGGTTAGTCAACTGACTTCTAGACCAATTACATACAATTTGTCTCATAAACCAATAATTATATGTCTACCGATGAGGAAATTGTTTTTCAAAAGCTTATATAATTGCAGAGAATAATAAAAGATAGATAGAATGAATTAGTGATTGTATTTTGTTTTTATCGATTTTATTTTGAATGGCACATTAAACGCAGTTGTACTCAATTTTATTTTGTTAAGTCATCAAAAAAAACTTGAAAGGTCCCCGTTCATAAATTAAGAATTATTAAGAAGGTTATTCAAACTCCCTCAGACAATGTAAATGTGGCTATCCTGTTTAAGTCATATAGGGTTAACCTTGCAACGTATAAATCCCTGGCTTTATTATGTTTAGATTTGAGCGTGCGTGGTGACCTAAATTCGCTCTTCAGACGCACAAAACTTAAAAAGAATTTATTTCATGAAATTGTCAAGCTTTAATTGAAAAATCTTGAAAATGATTTAATAAAATGGCGAATGGAAATGAGAAATGATTTTCTAGAGAAATAAAAGCAGAAAACAGACCCAGGTGACCAATTGGTCTTCAACACAACTAGAAAATGCCACACCCAGATTTTGGCTTTTTGAAGATAAACATACTTATATTAATTTAGCACTCTTCTGCTTTTCATGAAATTTGATACAACCTGTTCCTTTGTGAATATTAAAACATAAAAAACAGACTTGAGATGATTGACAACGCGATAACTATTTGAGAGGTGCAGATATTGGCAAAATTGTTGTGTTTACTGAGCTTTTGAAATATTTCAAGACCTCAATCATTCAAATTCAGGATACTATTTGAAATATTTCAGGACTAATTCGATTTCACCGAGGTATATCATCGTACATAAACTCGTATATTTTATGGTATGCGCAATGTTCTATATGTTAATTGGAATGTATACTGTTATACAAGTGGTGAGACTTTAATAAAATATTGAATCTGAATCTGAATCTCGTTAATGATATGATTTTATCAACTTTCGCGTAAGATATAATCAAGGAAACAAAACATTGGATATCCCAAACCTCTTCAACATTGATTTGATGTATTTAAAAGTATTTTGATCATTAAAAAATCGGGTTCAAAGAAAATGTTAATGCAGTTATAATTTTCCACAGTTGCCTAGTCTTTTAACACAATACAACATAGTGATAAGTCGCCTACACATATATAGAATGATTTAATTTAAATTATAATGTATCAATTGTTTCGTTAATATTACAAAACTGATAAAAAGCTGTATTTTTATCCATAAGAATATAATGACTTTCGGAGACTTCAATGCAGATTGTTCCTATGCCAAGGTTGAAGATTTGGCTTCAAAGCAATTTTACTATGACAATGTTGACTTCCATTGGCTGATTGATTGGGATGCTGATACTACCACATCTCAAAACACTAACTGTGCTTATGATAGGTATGATGAATGAATACAAAGATATCTAGATTTAATAGCATTTTCTAAATATTCAAAGTTCTGTCATTCTCTTAATATGAGACCCTTAACCAATAAAAAACAGAAATCTCGGAATTATATTGGAGAGTTTCGGGTTGAAACGAGTGTCAGGTTGAATAAAAAATTTAGTATGTCTTTCTCTTTTATTCTATCTCTTTCTCTTTGTCTCGTTCTACAAATATTTAACTAGAACATCATTCTTCATTATTTTCAAATATTACTTCCTAAATAGGTTAATAGAAACTAATATGATAACTAAATAAAAACCTATAGAGATAAAAACAAAAAAAAATAATACAAAATATGTACCTGTGTGTAATAATATCCGTTTTTGTTCTATGGTAGAATCGTAGTCTCTGGAACCAAGCTTCAGCAGGCAGTAAAACCAGGTTCAGCTAATGTGTATCAGTTCGAGAACACACTTGGATTGACTTACGAAAGGGTAGGTTTTAAACTTTATTTTGATGATGCAATATGGTGTTAACGTGTTAGCATAGTACTGTTGTTTCGGTACTATGATAATGAGAATTTCTGCATAAAAGAAGCGTCAGAATAAATTTAAAAGGTATCCGTGGTACTCCAAATATAAACATCTACTGCATTTATTGATTAGTTGATAGAGATGGGATAATTGAAACATGTGTTTGAATCATTATAACAGAAAATCAAATTCGGCCACAATGTTGGACGTATTCTTTCAGAAACATGCACTTCACTATTGTCCCTTTAATATATCCGATGTTTTCTTTTCTTCTTCTGTTGTTCATACCATTAAAACATTTTTATCTTTTTTGCTTGATTTCCATTTATTGTCCTTCTGATATATCCGATGTTTTATCATCTTCCTCTGGTGTTCACACCATTATTATATTTTATCTATGTTTGCCTCGATTTCCGTTTATTGTCCTTCTAGTATATCCGATGTTCTCTCTTTTTATTTTGGTGTTCACGCCATTACAATGTATGTGTTGCTTGATTTCCATTAGTTTAAGGGTTATATAATTTCAATACATTCTACTTCTTGAGTATAACACAAATAAGATGTTTTTATTTGTATTTTGAAAGTGATTAATAAAGGTTGACAGCCTGTTCTGGATCCTAACCATTATCAAATTGTATGAAAATATTCATGCCAAATTGTGTATATCATATTTAATTTTTATTGTATCATAAATGTATATATTAAATATGCAGTTTTATATTTCAGATGTTGGATGTTAGCGACCACTATCCTGTTGAAGTGCAACTTATCATTTAAGAAACCTGTGAATTGGAAAAGGCTTCGCATTTCAATAAAATAATACACAAAAAAAACCAATGTATACTTTACTTTACATCATTTGGTTGAAGCATGAATCATACAGTTGAAATAAAACAAAACATTTCTTGAGTGAAAATTATTTACCATCTTTATAGTATATTCAAATACACAATATCACATCCATCCTCTGACATTCTAACAACATGAGTCAAGTAAAAAAAATATTTATATTTTAAGATAACTAAAACTATTAATTTATCAATTATGCCAATTATGAGCATTTGTTCAAAAGAAATGTTCGAGTCTTAAAGCAGACTCGTGGCACGTATAGTGCAATAATAAAATCCAAAATGTCAAAGTCCATGCTTTGGTGTTGCAAAACAAAACCAAACAGTCAGATAAAAAATTAGCAGGTAAATAATTTTATCTGGATTCAGTGCAATGGAATTCGGTTGAGAAGTTATGGAATAACAAAGTTTAATGCGGACGAAGACAATAGACGACAGAAGTTAACCCTATGTGTAATTAGTTTCGTAAAAGTCTTCAATTTGGAATATATACAGCTAAAAGTGCAAATAAAAGTTATTTAACTCTACGAAAAAATACACTACACAATTAAAATAATAGAAAGCTTACAGTACGGAACCATAGTTACAAAAGAATGACTACATATGTGAATGTGGAATCCGTAAACAACTTGCAGATTAAATAGTTAACAAAGGTACCAGGATTATAATTTAGTACGCCAGACGCGCGTTCGTCTACATAAGACTCATCAGTGACGCTCATATCAAAATATTCATAAACAGTACAAGTACAAGGTTGTAGGTCATTGAGGATCCAAAATTCCAAAAAGTTGTGCCACATACGGCTAAGGTAATCTATGCCTGGGATCAGAAAATCCTTAGTTTTTCAAAACATTCAAAGTTTTGTAAACAGGAAATTTATAAAAATGGCCAGATTATTGATATGCATGTCAACACCGAAGTGTTGACTACTGGGTTGGTGATACCCTCGGGGACGAAACGTCCACCAGCAGTGGCATCGACCCAGCGGTGTAAATAGTTATCAAAGGTACCAGGATTATCATTCAGTACGAACAAAACCCCAACTCCAAGGCTAATTAAAATAGGGCAGTTAATAAAAACTGACAAAATCAATCACCGTCAACCAAAGGAACGAGTGAAATCCTGACATGGCACAGACATTATACGAAGAATACAGCGGATTAATAGATATAGGAAGATGTGGTGTGAGTGCCAATGAGACAACTCTCCATCCAAATAACAATTTAAAAAAAGTAAACCATTATAGGTCAATGTACGGCCTTCAACACGGATCCTTGGCTCACACCGAACAACAAGCTATAAAGGGCCCCAAAATTACTAGTGTTAAACAATTCAAACGGGAAAACCAACGGTCTAATCTATATAAAATAAAAAAACGAGAAACGAGAAACACGTATAAATTACATAAAAAAACGACAACATCAGATTCCTGACTTAGGACAGAATAACTGATGCAAACATTTGTAGCGGGATTAAACGTTTTAATGGATCCAAACCTTCTCCCTTTTTCTGAAACAATAGCATTACATCATAACATAGAAAAACACACGATAAAATATCAATTGGCAGGCTTAACTCAATCAAAAAACGTACATTAATACACTATGAACGAATAAATTTGATCTGCGATAACTGAATGTAAATGCACAGTTAATAAATTATTAAAATATTAGGGACAAACATTCAAGGCCAAAAAACAAACAAAAAAGTCCAAACAAAGCAATGTCAAGACACCACTGCGAAATATTTAACCCTTCGAAAATATTCACTTTAGAAAAAAAATGGTTTTAAAAAAATACAGGTAAATCTTGAAGTTTATACAAATGTAGTAAGAAGAAGTGAAACCTGGTTTTATAGCTAGCTATCCCTGCCACTTGTATGACATTTTTTTGTTAAAGTTCCGTTATAATGAGAGAAACATTAGACATTTTTCGAAAAATTCAAAGTTTTGTAAACAGGAAATTTATAAAATAACTGATATTCATGTCAACACCGAAGTGTTATCAAAGGTTATGACCTGATTTAAGGTCATTTACTAAAATATAAGCAGATTATAGATTCATTTCCTTTTGATTTGAGACCCAAATAGTACCAATGCAAATATAAGGTAGAAGTCCTTCGAAAACACGACGATGGACGCAAAGTGATGAAAATAATACATTTGATTATTTTGGTCAGGTGAGCTTAAGATAAATCAACAAAAGTTAAAACTTTCGAGAGATTATGTGCATCATCATCAGGCGACGACGAAAATTAAAATGTAGATAAAGTATATGAATTACAATCTGATGAAAGCCTGATCTCTCACTGTTCCGTTATATATTTTTCAATTTTTATTCTTTGTCTCTTACATGGCGAGACATCCAAAACAACCAAGCAGAGATGAGAAGTGATCCCGTTTTTTAATAACATTTTTATAGAATATTACTTGGCTTGAGATTTCATACTTAACTATTTAAAGTACTTGACTGTATAAACACATTTCAATCAATCAATGTTCGCCTAAGTCACATACAAATAAAAACCTTGTATTGTATAGAAGGACAGATCGTATAAATAAAATCATTTTATTGTCAATATATGTTAAATCGTCTGAAAATTATTTGTTCAAAACATTGTATCTTTTTGCTATAATTTTACGTTTCAAAATTTTATTTACATTTATTCAACCGTCCTGAAAAACGTAATGTTAATGAAAATGAATTTTCCCGGTAACGGATGGTTACTCGTTATCAGTATCATTTGTCGTTTTAATGTAAAATCAATTGTCACAGTTCAATCCAATTTTCGGACAGAATGAGACGTGGATGTAGAAATGTGGTCAATTTACTTATAGGTTTAATTTTTGTAACCATTATAATATTTATCAACTATCAATATTCAATATTGATAACTAAGGAAAATACAAGTGTTCAATTTAGGCAACACAAAACTTGGAGTAAACATGGTACTAATATCGTTAATCCAAAAAAGTTAGTATATAGCAGTGGAGCTAGTCAAATAAATAAGGATTTACATGTGTATGTCGTGGAAGAGCATCACGCTGGTATGTATATCTTTATGTTTTATCCTCTGATCATTGTAGGGTCCATTCTGTCTGGTAGTGTTAATGTGATCATGACCTTACTTTCATAGTTAATTTTTTTTTTAAGTTTTCATGGTTCAGTCTGTTTCTCGTATACTATATTCTATATAATAGTTAACTATATTTTCTGTAAGGAATTATCGTATCGTGCGCATGTCTGTCATTGAACAATGTTAAGCTTTCACATGCTATATATATATAAGCAATAGGTTAACTCTGTTTGAAAATAAATAATAAAACTAAAAATTCTTACATCATAAATCTCAGTTCGGAAGAAGGAACATTTAATTTCCTGTCTTACCACTTAGTATGTTTCCGCTTGCTTTAATGAAATAATACACATATAAATACATGAAAAATTTATATTATCAACAACGTTTTACATACGATTTTAAGAACAGTTTAAATCACAAACTTCCTTAAGCCCCAGTCCCACTAGACCACGATCGCACCACGCTCACGGCGATCTAAAATAAATTTAGATCGTGGTGAGGTCGCAGTATGAGCGGCATGAAAATGTTAATTTTCGTTGCTTTCACGATGCTACTACGTCCTCTCTACGCTTCTACAACGATCCCGCTACGATTAAATCACGTTCTCACCGCGTTTATTCTGCGACCTCACTACGCTTATAAAGATCTTTCTACGCTCTTCACGTTCTCACTACGACCATACCACGAGTTATCCGATTGCAACACGATCTTACTGCGATTATAGCACGTTCTTACCACTATTATATTACGTTCATACCGCGATCTTACTACGTTCTCAGCAATACCGTCAATATCGTGTTTCATATCAATATAGTTCCATTCCTTCTATTTCTGATTAAAACGGAGATTTCTCGGAAACAATACAGTCATGCCACCAAAATCTACTAGAACACGTGGGCGTGGTGGTAGGGGTTGACTGATGTAGAGGCAGAGGGAGAAAAGTATGAACGCCATACTAAACTTCAAATAGTACACAGGAAACTAAAATTAAAAACAGTACAAGACTAACAAAGGCCAGAGGCTCCTGACTTGGGACAGGCGCAACAATCGTTGGGTTAAACATGTTTGTGAGATCTCAACCCTCCCCCAATACCTCTAGCCAATGAAAAAAGTAAACGCATAACAATACACACATTAAAATTCAGTTCAAGAGAAGTCCGAGTCTGATGTCAGAAGATGTGACTAACGAAAATAAACAAAATGACAATAATTCATAAATATACTACACAACATACTACTAGCAGTTAACTGACATGCCAGCTCCATACTTCAATTAAACTGATATTATACACATAAGTAGTATAATACTTGTCATCAAGAGATGTCGGAACGACCAATCAAACCTAAATTACAACCTATTGCTGGTCCATAAAGCTCAAATGCCGATATTTTAGTGAACGATAGCAGAGATGACACAGATGTGTCAATATATATAGGAAGATGTGGTATGAGTGCCAATGAGACAGCTCCCCATCAACGTAAAAATCTATAAAAGTAAACTATTATAGGCCAAGGTACGGCCTTCATGCAATACGGAGCCTTGGCTCACACCGAACAGCACGATATAAAGGGCCCCAAAAAACTAATGTTAAACCATTTAAACGGGAAAAACCAACGGTCTAATCTATATAAAAACGAAAAGCATGGTTGAGCCGTTAGAGCAAATGGATAAATACATTCAGACAAACAAAAGTATTTAAGTAGGGAGTATTTTTATATATTTTATGTGAAAATGACAATAAAAATGATGGTCGTAGTGTGGACGTAGTAAGGTCGCGAGAAGAGCGTGATGAGGACGGCAAGGGCGTGCTAGAATCGTACTATGGTCGTGAACAGCGTGGTAAAATCGTAGTGGAAGCGTAGTTGGGTCGCGGTGAGAACGTGATGGTCGTGGTAAGGTCGTGATAACGTCGCTGTGAGATCGTAGCGCAATCTCTCCGAATAGAATCACGCTTTCGCTACGCTCTCGCTACGATCGTACAGCGACCTTTGCGATCTTACTACGATCTTAGTGCGCTCTCACTACGCTTCTTCTACGACCTAATTTCGCCACGACCGCACCACGATTGTTTTGAACATGTTCAAAGTTGGCCACGCTCTTCACGATCTTGAAGACATCACCACGACCGTGGTACGACCTTACTGCGACCTACACGATCGTACCGACGTCGCGCAAGATACTGGTGACAATTTGAAGGTGATTCGAGAAAAATCGGCGAAAAGGCTAACTGTCCGTTTAGGACGCAACAATTTGCAGAATCGCTAAATAATTTTCGTTACCCAATCTAATGGCAACAAAATATCTGTTTTTCATAATATTTTTTTCACGAATAGGTTTCGATTTGAAGCGCTAAATTTTATGAAATAGGCAATTTTGCCGTGTAATGCGTAACATTGAACATTGAGATCTCCAAACATTTTTGAGAATGAAATATGGATTGAGTAGCCAAAGGTAGTTCTCATTTGGAAGGAATTAAGAACCATATGTAAAGTTTTGAATTACATAATTTTACTTACATATATGACGTCATACATGTAGAAAAATGACGTCATAGCAACTTTTTGATCTTGTAATGGTGACAAATAATCTAGACTCCAACTGCAAACTTTGAAGATCAAATTCATATACTGAAGGTAATTTTAAAAGGATATCGTTTATATTTATAATTTATAAATTACAAACATTTCTGTTTAAATTGGTACCAAACTTTTTGAGTTTACTTGTTTTAAAAAAAAACTATTGAAAAAATTTAAAATCAGAAAAAATGTCCCGTATCATCTGAAATCCAAACAAATATTCCATTTTGACGATTTCGGGATCTACGATGTATCGCGATTAAATCAGAAGAAAAATACTGATACAGATTTCAAAAATTACAACAAATACTGAACATGATAATATAAATACTGGCTGTTTTTATATTTTATCCTTTTCGCAAATAAAGAAAAGAAAAATCAGAAAAAATGTCCAATGAGACAAAAAACGTCGAAAAATAATGAAACGTCATATTTCACACAGAGTCAATACGCAAAAGAAATTATAAGAAGAACTTGTAAAGAATCGATCTCCAAACATGAAACGATATGGGCATGTTTTTGCCTTAGGGAGCTTCCATTTGATTTTTAAGGGGGGGGGGGGGGCTAGAATGAAATTTGAAAAAGAGGGAGGACAGGGGTTTTGAGTGTAAAAAAAAGGCAGACAGGAGTTTCGAGTAAAAAAATAATGAATAAGAATGGAAACGGGGAATATGTCAAAGAGATAACAACCCGACCAAAACGTAGAAAACAGCTCAAGGCCACCAATGGGTCTTCAACATGCGAGAAATCCCGCACCCAGAGGAGGTCTTGAGTAGGCCCCGAAATCCTAATGTATACTAGATCAAGAAAATGGACGCCACTCTTCACTTCGAAACACACAGATGAACTAAAAGTAAAAAAATATAAAAGACTAACAAAAGCTATAGGTACCTGACTTAGGACAGGCGCGAACTGCGGTGGGGTTAAAAGGGCAGGATGAGCAGTTGGCAAACAAACCCAGGATAAACTTGTAAAAAAGGCAGGACCAAATATAGTGAAAATAAAAAGGCAGGACCGAGATAACAACTAAAAAAAATACCGGACAAAATTTTTCATCCTAGCACCCCCCCCCCCCCCCCCCCCCCCATTAAAATCAAATGGTTGCTCCCTTAATGAAATAAAAATATTATTCTATATTAAAATTCGTAAAAAATGATTTGACTTTAGGAAGTGCTGGAACAATCTAAAAGAAGAGTTACCATATTAGATAATTTTCGTAGACAAAACAAGAGGCACCAATCCCTTCAAACAACCGAAATGATCTCTGGTGTTTCAGGAGAATGATTAGTTCCAAAAAAATAAAACACGAGACAAAAAAGACTCATATTTAATTATTGAATGTATTTATAAACCAACGATCAATTAAAATAATCGGACTTAAAAAAATCAGACCAAAATTTTGTGTACATTCAAATATAAATATGCTTTCAGAAATATGAATAACAGAAAAAAAAGTAAACTTTCGGCTAAGGAAATACTTATTAGGAACAGAGAACGAAAAAGGCTTCAGAAAAATGAAACGAGTAGAAAATCTTATGGAAAGTTGTACAAGAATAAAGAGAGCGAGACAAAAACATATAGTCAAACGATTAATGCAAGAAAAAAGAGAGAACAAAGGGAGAAATCTAAGAAAATAAATGAAAGAAAACTGAAAAATAAAATGAATGTCCGTAAACACAGAAGTAAAAAAAATGTAGAACTTTCATCAATGTCACTTGTTGTACCAGAAGGTTCAAATGTTTTCAAAAACAGAATGGAAAAGGCCAGAGCCCTAAGAAAATTTAAAGAAGGTTTACCAAAATCTCCATCTAAACGATGCGCAGTTATATCGACTTATTTGGCCCGCAGATCCCCTCGATCGCCAACAATAGCTAATCTGAAACATTCAGTTTCGCCAGTTGAAATGGCCGTCGTTGCAGATATTCAAGAAATAATAAAATCTACAAAATTAAAGCGATCTAAGAATGCACGTTCGGTAATGAATTCTGTTACTGCATCAATCAGCGGGGAAAATTTAGCAAACTCGAGAGGTAAAATTAAACTGTGTAAAAATTTAGGTTTGCCAGCAAGAAGGGTTGCTGGAGGCCAGCGTATTAGGTCTAGAATTCTTAAAAGTGAATCGTCTGCATGGGCTCTTACGCAACAGAAAACAAGAAAAGATTCCATTTCAGAAGAAACAAAGAAAACAGTTTATAACTTTTGGCTCTCTGATGGCATATCACACCCGACCGGCAACAAATCCGATATCAAAAGAGAACGATTGGGACCAAACTTATATACTTCGCATATGACACACGTGCTGGAAAAAACACAAACTGATGCGTATTTAGATTTTGTCGCCAAATATCCGGAAATTAAAATTGGACAAAGAGCATTTGAGAAACTTCGACCGTTTTTCGTAAGACCTGCATCTGAAAAAGATAGAAATACATGCTGTTGTAGATATCACGTGGAAGCAAACCTTGTTTTCAAAGCATGTATGAAGTTCAGAAAATCGTGTGACAGGGAAACCGATTCGCAAGAAAGTGACTATCCCGTATTTGAGAAAATGTCAGACCTTATACATATTACGCTATGTCCAAAAGTAAATGGATTTTATAGAAAAAATTGTCTTGACCGAAAATGTAGCCTTTGCGGAGTTGGTAATTTCAAACTTTCACCCAACGAATCACAGTCGTCTTCAACTGTTGAATGGCAAAAATATGAATATATAACTGAAAAATCGAAGGGTAAAAATGTAAGGCGCCGACTGACCCTGATAAAAAAGAAAACTAGCGTAAACGAAATGTTTCTCAATTTAAAAAAGCTTCTCGAAACTTTCCCCGCTCACCAGCACCGATCAAACTGGCAAAGCAATCAACTTAAAAGTCTTGTTCAGAACTTGCCAGTCAATCATTGCATATGCATCCACGATTATTCGGAAAATTATCGCTGTGTCGAGAAAGAAGAAATCCAATCCAATTACTTCCAAAGAACTGAATGCAGCATTCATGTAACCGTCATGCACCGACACGCCATTTTAGAATACGATGGTGTAGACAGTACAGAAGAATTTCCGGAAATAATTACGGAACATTTTTTCGTAATTTCCCCGGACCTGCAACATGATAATGATTTTACAAAATATGTCCAAAAGAAAGTTAAGGAATATTTAGATTCAATATCATACACAGTTGATCATATGCATGAATTCACAGACGGTTGTTCTAGCCAATATAAATCGCGGCACTGTTTAGGAAGTTTATCTACTGCCATCCCTGATTTCGGATATAAAACATTCCATAGAAATTTCTTTGAAACAAGCCATGCAAAAGGGCCTCAAGATGCCGCGGGGGGATTTATAAAAAGACAGGCGGACATATCTGTTCTACGTGGCAATACAGTGATTCAGAATGCGAAGGATTTATTTACGTTCTGCGAAAGTAGCCTTAAAAAGCCAAGAAGTGCATTATTTAAAAGAAGGGTATTTCGATATGTGGACTCAATTGATAGACACAATTCCAAAATATTTAAGCCGATCCAGCAAAATAGACAAATACTTCATGTTTTTACTAGTACATGTAATGAAATCATTGTTTCCGATCTCTCTTGTTACACGTGCGATCAATGCATTTTGGGGAATTATCTTAACTGTTTAAATGTAGAAAATACCGGGGTAAAGAAAACTATTAAGCCACGCGAAATAACACAAACTTCTAACGAAGAAGAAGTAGCACAAGACACTGACATTCTTTCAGAAGACATATCAGATTTGGTATCCATAAACTCTGTTGTGGCTGTCAAAACCGACGATGATAACTTTGACTATTATTTAATGAAAATTTCCAAAGGTTCACACGTATTGAATTCAGCAGAGAGTGACAGCTGGGGTGCTACATATCCCCCTGGATTCGAGGTTTTCCGGGGTCATTATTATGACAAAATCAGTGACAATGATCCGTTAAAATATAAACTTTTAAAGACAAAGACTGCTTTGGTACCGACGAAATCTCTGCTATACATACTTGCTGATGTAGATGCCTCTTATCGTATAACTATTTCAGAGGACACCCATCTAGACATTCTTTCTGTATTGGACAATTTGGATTGAAATAAGAATTAAATTATAAAACATCATGCACTGTTGTTTAGCCACTCATAAAATATTTTAGTAGACCTTTCCGATTCAAATGAAATGATTCAACGTGGCTCTGCTTATAATTAAAAAATATAAAATATATATATATATATATATATATATATATATATATATATATATATATAAGCAAATTTACAGATCTAACATTGTTGGGTTGATGTTTAGACGAGTTGTATATATATATATATATATATATATATATATATATATATATATATATATATATATATATATATATATATATATATATATATATAAGTACGTCTGAGTCAGTGACAACCCTACAACAGATGTATCCATCGGATCGCCATCAATGATGGTGATACATGGCTGTGTACATAATGTATATACAACTCGTCTAAACATAATGTTTAGACGAGTTGTATATATATATATATATAGCAAAAGTAAATAAACATATATATATATACATTTTTCGTTAAATAAAATATACATGAATATCTTTACTGAAAAAAAATATTCCCATGAAAAAAAACCTGAATGAATCAATGCTTACACATTAGAAATCACATTAGAAAAACGTTACGTAAAAAACAAGAAAATAAGACGGCTTTTTGCTATATTTCCGACGTTACGTTATTATCACCAGTATTTTGCGCGACGTCACCACGATCATCAAAATTTGCATTTTTTTCACAGATCGTAGTGCGATCGTGGCCTAGTGGGACTGGGGTATTATATAAATAAACAGTCATCATAGATACCAGAACTAAATTTTGTATATACGCCAGACGCGCGTTTCGTCTACAAAAGACTCATCAGTGACGCGAATCAATAAAAGTTAAATAAGCCAAATAAAGTACGAAGTTGAAGAGCATTTAGTAAACGTTTATGCAAAGTCAACCAAATTTTGATTTAAGGTGGTACCTAACACTACAGGGAGATAACTCTGTAAAATCAGCTAAACGTTTTAATTACGTTATGCTGTTAAGGGAATATAAAGCTTCTAAATGATCAAAATTAGTCTTTGTCAAACTGCTATATAGGAAGTACACCACTAATTAATGGCCCCATTGCTTTCTATGTTAAATTCCCAAATGTCGAGTGGTCACAGCTCTTTTATCTTAAGTTCAAATAAAGTGACAATCATTGCATGTCAAAGCAACACCTTCTGGTGTCCTGTACTGAAAAAATCAACATACCTTACATTGCATATAAGAAAGAACTGGTTCCCGCAACTTAGGATGTACCAAAACAGGTACTTCCGATCTGACAAAAAGGCAAAATGTACCCTCCTTTTTAAATTTCATGCCATTTTTTTATTATTCAAATTTATCAGTCAAAAATTGTTTTACAATGATCACCAGTCATGCAGCTTTCATTTGATACCAAAATTAATAAAATACTCTAAATATTTTGAAAGTTATGTCCATGCGTAGGAACTATTTTGTGTTAAATATGTACTACTTTCTGGTATGTGCTTTCTGGCCGGGCCCGAATTAGTGGTGTTACACCTATAACCAGTGTAATTTTTCTGAAAAAAAAACGGTTGGTTCAAATTATTTGAAATTTTTATATTTTTGTCAAAGGGACAAAGTATATACTTTGTCAAAACTTTATGAAATTTAAACGAGCCAAATCAATTTTAGTGAAAGTGTTGGGTACCACCTTAAACCACTTGTCTATTGCACTGGTTATAATTGTATTACTTTTATTTTCAGTATTGAAATACTGGTTTGATGCTGTCGATAAAGGAATGTTGCCTAAAGAGGGTAACATATTGGTAAGTTCCATCAAAGGGATGTTTTATACACAAAATTTGAAATACTATCGCAGAGGTTATATTGTATTTATCTATTATAATGTGCATTGCCAGAATTGCAATGCATATAATATGATATCAAACAAATGTCGAAATATACACTTTTTGTAGTTTTTGTATATCCTGGTACTTTAATACGCTTTTTTCAGAATATGGGAGAAATGACATTTCATGCCATCAAGTCATTTTCTGGCGCAAAACAAAAAGTAATAAATTTGTATGCGCACTTATACATTCTGACATTCATTTTTGCTAGAACTTAATATTCTGTCAAACTTCTTATCTCAAGAGGTATAACTTCGGAATCAGATCTAATTGATACTCCTTTGTGACATTGTTGACTTATCACTGAGTTTGTACTCACATGAGGAACACATCTTGTGTCACATGCAGAGCAATATCTGTTTGCTTTCAGGAGCTCCTGAAATCACCACCAGTTTAAGATGGGTTCGTGTTGCTCAGTGCTTAGTTTTCTATGTTGTGTTTTGTAAATTGTCTTCTGGTCATTTTTCGTTTGTTTTTGTTTTTTTTTCTTGCTATGGCGTTGTCAGTATTTCAACTCTTGAGTTTTAAAATTCCTATAATCTTATCTTTCGTTAATCTAAAATATGTGTGATGGCTGACCGTTTTACAACCGGTTGTCAACTCGTATATATTAGATCCACTTGTAATGTGTCGTTCGGATACACTGTGGCTTATTCCCTCCAAATGGCAATGTACAAACAAAATTAAACAACACAGCCTCTTATTGTCATATTTGTTTTTATTAGGTACATATTGACGGTCATTCGGATCTAGCTATGCCTTTCAATACAGCATTCTTTCCTACCTTCCGTAGACCACGGACACTGCGTGATATAGAGGCTATGATGCAAAGTAACGATGTTTTTATAATGGTAAGTTGTATACATTTGTATATAAATTGTATGCTTTGTTTATATAAAAAAGAAGATTAGGTGTGATTGCCAATGAGGCATCTTTTCACGAGAGACCAAATGACACAGAATTTAACATATGTATGTCACCGTACGATCTTCAACAATGAGCAAAGCCCATACCGCAAAGTCAACTCTAAAAGGACCCGAATGACAAATCTAGATTCAAACGAGAAAACTGACGGCCTTATTTTTGTACAAAACTTTACGAAAAACAAATATGTTACATGCACAGCAACAAAAGACTACCACTAACTACGGGTTCCTAACTTCGGACAGGCACATAAATACAGAATGTTGCGGGGTTAAACATGTAAGCGGGATCCATAGCCTCCCCTGACCTGGGACAGTGGTGTAATAGTACAACATAAGAACGAACCATAAAAATCAGTTAAAAATGCTTAACTCATCATAAATATGTCTAACAAAAACAGAGTGGACGTAGCCGGGAACTTACACATCCCAACACAAACAAAATAGATCTGAGAATATTCGCAGTTACTAACAGCTAGTCATCTGAGAGCGTAGGGAATATTTAAACATGATTTTATTTAGTATTTATCCAAAAGTTACGTAACAAAGATAGTTTTTACCACAATTAATATTATGCTTGAAGAAAAGCTAAAGTATTCTTCCTATGATGCATATTTATTTATTTTCGTTGGCGAGGTCATGCGAGGTCATGCGAAGAAAATTTGACAAAAACTTTTGATTTTGTATCAAAATGCCATCAACAGGAACAAGTAAATTCAAGCAGAAATTAATAGGGTATTGATTTCATGGGAAAATGTTAAACTGCAAAATAATATGTCAAGCTATGTCTCAACAGCTGTAGCTAGAATCCATAGAATTTAATATCTGACCGTGGTGAAACTATTCATACTTTATACAACAAAACAGTTTCACCCGTTGAACTAGCGTAAATTCGATAAGGACATCATACATAAAATAATTTACCAAGATCATTCGTGTAAATTTTAGCAAATTATACACATGCCCAAAGAGCACCAATAAGATTTTAAAAGTATCATAAATATAGTTTGTTACGTCTGACACGCACATTTTAGACGTGACTTTTTTTTAATAATTACTTTTTGTGAACTATTTATAAAAAGTGAGATTTAGATATTTTTGCTAAATTAATATATAGAGATGATCTCGTGTGGACGTTTTCGCAGCATTTTGACGCAATAACGTACGAAACGTAATTGAAGGCAAACATTATCGGGCGGTTCTTGTGTCGGTGTCTTGTAAAGTGTACGTCGCATGAATAAATGTGATTCAACTGGCCAGCACTAATTTCAATAACCAACTGTAAATAGTTTTTTAGCTATTGATTATGTTCAATTTGAATTTGAAGGAAACCTCTGTGCAAGTTTGGATGTGAAAACGTTTTAGATTTGTCTATATCATCTCCATGTTTTTCTTCTTTATATTGAAAGGGTGCCGCTATGTCCGGTCTTTTTAAGAAGATTGTATGGGTTTGGCCTCAATGGGATGAATCTAACCAAGAAGCAGATGAAGCTACTACAGATTTTAAAGTAGGTTTAACAACTCTTGAGTTCGACGATTTGGAAGAATATGGGAGAACGTTTTGCATGTGTTTCACCAACTTTACGACATCAAAGAACACGTGCGTTTACACGCCAGTGAATGGAGATCGAGCAAATATGGTTCAACTTCCCGTTACTTCATGTGATATTCATATAGAATTTGAAGTCATTCTTTTAGAAGAAAGAGTAGCAGCCAATTCACTTGCAGACAACTTAGGAAATGAAAATATTGTGCTTGACATTGACGAAGACTTTTACGGATGCATCCTTCCTGCTCAAACTTTGGTTGACGTTGGAATCACAATGTCCGAAACGGAGAAACTCAACGAAATTTTAGGTAGCATTGTTTGTCCTAAAACTTCAGATCATGATATGAAGGCCGATAAAATGTTATTTAATGTTTTGGAGATTTTAAAATCTGAGGAAGCTTGTAAACAATTTGCAAAGTATTCTTTATGTAAAGGAGTTGCTCGTCGCCAAACGGCAGTGGACTATTTAAAACATCAGATCCAAGCGTTAAAGCTAGATTGTCCCCACAGCGGAAACAAATCATTAATTCTAATTAGAAAGCTCATAAGTAAGATTTCACTTTTTACGAATTCTCAGTTATCAATATTACAAAATATTGGATTTTGTTTGTATACAATGATGCCTTCTAAGACTACATTTTGGGAGTCAACATTCGGAATTTGTCATGGCAGCAACGTTCCTGGTTCTTCTGCAGTGTTTGATCATCCCACCAATTCAACTGAAATCAGTTATCGGACCAAAATTTTGAAAGAAATATTAGAAAGATTAAAACCGTCCGCTTTACCAATTACGACAATTTGTCGATCAGTTAGAGATGGATATACCCCTAGACACCATTTCCGTCAAATAGAAAATGACGTTGTGAATTCTTTAAATATTTTAGAACGAAACAAAATACTTCATTACGACCCATGGTTACTAGGAGGGAGACAGGGTTGGCACGGAAGGCATGAAAAACACGTTGAATAAATGTTAGATTTTCTTGAAAAATTAACGAGAAACAAATTTGCATGTTCGGCGTAAAATGTTATACGGAAGTTATAATGAAGTAAATGAAATTTAACAACAAGAAGTTACACTGGTTTTTTTTCTCGATTGGTAAACTTCAAGCTCAGGAACAATGCTTTTTTCTTGATTAAAAAACTGAGTCAAATGCTATAGTCGTAAACCATTATTCGGACTGAGGCATGATACCTTAAAAAATTATAAGGGTTGTCTGATAAAAAATGTAAATTGATAACTGTTTTTTGTTGTTTTAGTTCCCATCTTTTTTCTTAACCTCATAAAGACTAGATCCAAAGTAAAACTGACGAAAAAGGACATTGGTTAAATAATGATAGTGCAAGAGGGACAAGGGAGTTTGCTAGGCATACTCAAAACATACTTGTCTGGTTAACATTTAGGATGACAAACCATGTAACTTTAGGTAGTGGTCTCGACCAACATGACCAGAACTAATTAACATTAAAATAGGAATGACGTAAAATAGAACAGAAACAAAGCAAACATGACTGTTGCCAAACCCAGAGCACAAGAATTCATTCCTGCTATTGTTCGAATTCATGTTGCCCAATTTTTAGTTTTCTAGTTAGTGTTTTGGGCACATCATGTTGTGTGTCGTTCCGTCTTATGAAAAAAAGTGGTCATGACGTTGTCTTTTATTAGAACAAATAACAACGAAAATGCATTATACCTTTTATACTAAGAAATTACTAAATATACATAATAAATAGTAACAATAATAAACATTAAATATCAAATCTAAGTAAATAATGGTAAAAATAATTAAAGTAAAGAAATATATACATCAATATAAAAAAAATTGTGCCCTTCATAAAAAATTCCTTCTGATGTGAGGTAATAGTGAACACTTAATGCATTATAATATAAATAGTTATAAAACTACAATTTTTTTAATAAATGAATGTATATATTAAAACTAAAACTTAAAGCTGGATGTGTGCTATGACTTTCCCTAATCGCAACTGTGAAGTATGTTATCATTTGTTGAGTAAATAGCTCATTTAACTCTCTTTGAAAACTCACACCGCGCATTTACATGTTGTAAAAGTTTAATTGAATGTTAAAAAATGCGCTTTTATACTTATTTTAAAACAATTCATAACAACAGCAGTTCCGTTTAGAATTTTACCATAAAGCTAATTTCTTAATGACACTTTCAATGACAAGAAATTCAGTGTCTTGCGTGCTTTTTTTAGGGTTCTTCGGTGTCGTTCAAATGTTTACCTAGACTATGAAATGAATCTGTGTCGCTGAATGGTTCGTCCTCGTCGTCCGCAAACTTAATTTGGTCCATTATTCTATGATCAAAGTGCATTCCTTTTCGTTTGTCGCTGCTTCTAGAATGTGGTCGTGCAGGTTGTTCTTCCAGTTTTCCATCGACAGATAGAATTGGATTGGCTGAGAGTTGATCTTGTAATTCTCTCAGAAATAGATCAGCCGGTAACCCTGCTTCAATAAAATTTGAAATAAAATTTATTCAGCCTTGATTTTTATTTTATTTTTCTGGGGGCCTTACGATATTTATCAAACTTAAATATTGTTGAATTGCTATGATTTTGTACGTGAACACTAGATGATATTTTTTTCGTTCTGAGTGTCTATCATATATTCATGATATTGTATAGTAGATTTTGTCTTAATTACTAATATTAAATAACAAACAAAAAATACAGGATTGCTATATATAGGTGACGGTTATCTTTTTCATTCATTTGAAGTGTAACCGCATCAGTACATTTGAAAATAATACTACAACAGCTTGTTCGAATCAATATTGAATAATTGAAAATAACTGTAATATTCAAGAATACCTAGAATGTTTGACATCATATTGATATCATGAAAAATCAGTTGAATCATGACATCTCCTGCAACCTCCTTGATGAATTGTAAAGTATTTCTGATGTATAATCAGCACTTGTCTCCTGAAATCACCACCACTGACTTTATAAATTAGAGACCCTAACTTTGACTTTTCATATCTAACTAGATTATTTTGTTTTTCACCAACCAAAAAAAAAAACCATTTTGTCTTGTAGAATTTCTTAAAACTAGTGAGTTAGAATTAATTTTGGCCTCTAGAGTGGTGGTAATGTCAAATGAGTTTCGTTTATAGAAGATATTTACTATTTTTGGAAATTTGCAAAATTGCTAACGTAGTTTCGGTGAAGAAAATGATTTTCCATGGGGTTTAAATGCGAACTTAATACAATAAAAAAAAAAAGATGTGGTATGATTGCCAATGAGACAACTCTCCAGAACAGACTAAAACGACACAGAAATTAACAACTATAGGTTACCGTACGGCCTTCAACAATGAGCAAGGCCCATACCGCATAGTCAGCTATAAAAGGCCCCGAAATGACAATGTAAAACAATCCAAACGAGAAAACTCACGGCCTTATGTATGTACAAAAAATGAACGAAAAACAAATATGTGACATATAAACAAACGACAACCACTGAATTACAGGCTCCTGACTTGGGACGGGCACATACATACATAATGTGGCTTGGTTAAAACATGTTGGCGGGATCCCAATATCCCCCCTTACCTGGGACAGTGGTATAACAGTACAACAAAAGAACAAACTATAAAAATCAGTTGAAAAAGGCTTAACTCATCAGATGGACAAACATATAAGTGGACGTGGACGAGAACTTGCACATCCCAACACCAAAAAGACAATAGGTAGTACAGATCTGAGAGTACTCGCAGTTAACTGACAACTAGTTCAAACCACCAACAACTAATAAAAAAGATCATGCATCTAAGACTAAATTATCAATCCGTACACAACCAACATCCAATGGATTTAGTGTAAATACGTCATAAACCGTCAGAGGAAAACATGACCTTGTGCAATGTTTGGTACATAATCGCCATTAAATTGGGATCGTTTGCCGACAAACTCAATACATGTTATACACATTTTGTCTTGTCTTTTCAAAGAAAATGTTGTTTTTTTCACTTTTCCTTTAAGATCATGTTTTTTTTATAAAATTTAAAACTAAAAAGAACTGATTGTTTAGATTTTTCATACATTGTTTCTACAAGACTAAGAAAAAAAGTGCTACAGCAGGAAATTTCGCAGTCTTTTTAATAACATTTTCCGTTTTTTAAAAGTATTTCTACTGTACACTGTGATAGGGATAGAAACTGGTTATATATTTGTTACAAAGATTCGCCAAGATATACCCTGCTAAGTGTTAGGGATGCGTTTGTGAACTCTATAGAATATTATTTTTCGGTTATAGAAGTGGATGGTATTGTTTTAACTAGAACTATTATTGCCCCCTTCTTAAGAAAAGTATTTTTTAATATGAAAACACGAATTACCAGATGTATAGTCTCCACGCTTTGCAGCATCAACGGCAGCATAAATATGATCCCCGAGTATTTGTCGGTGAACGTGCTGAAAGATAGAAAACATTATGAATTATAAAATAATATCTAATGATGTGCGTTTTTAAAATGGCTCTTTGATATGTTTACGGTCTGATAATAATGATGTGAGGATATCTGTAAAGACAACAAAGTGAATATATTATTCCTAAAATGACAGGTATGAACTAGAATCGAAACATTGCCTTTTACATACAGCCAACTGGGCATCATTTTAACGAGGCCATTATGAATAAAACCAGCATTGCCTAGTTGGTCAAATTGATAACTGCATAAAATACAGCGCAGACTTGCCGACTACAGGCGCTTGGAGAATACATATCGAAATCAAAGAACTATATTTAAATTCGATTGGATTTAACAATGACAGTATATTCTGGCCGATGACAATTTATCTTTATTTTCAAAATCCAGTAAACAGAATGGTTATTCAAGGTGACTCCATTGTTTCACTTTTCAAATTTTACATCCTTTTCTTTTTAAAAGCGGAACATACATTATACATGCTTGACCGTTCTCTGGCTGGGTCAAAGGGCAAACTGAAATTCGCATGAAAACAGATCAGTTTATTGACAAGCAAGCCAATTATGCTTTAGCTATGTTCTATAGCTCATTGAGTAAAAAATAAGCCAAACTGATTGATAAAGGCGGAATGTTATTTCATAATTCCGCCCCTATAAATGTTTAAAATAAAAAAAAATCTCATACATATAGCTAATGTCCCTTTACAGAATGTTGGGTTTGTACATTTGTATACGTGGTACATATCCTTGTGCGTCAGCTGTCTGATTAGAGTTTTAAATCGCCCTTAAACTGTACGAAAGTGTTTAACGTTAATAAAATAATGAAATCTTCTATTAAAATGCATTACATCTAGTTCAGATGTTTACAAAGAACTACCAGACACTTGATACATTGCAAATTATTTCAAGGCTATACTAATACTCTATAGAAATATGTCACAGGTGTATATACTGGTGTTCCTGGCAGATGTTTCATAAAAAATAGTAAATCATCATTTCTATGTTTAGATATCCCTATTGAACTATTGTAATGGTTTTGGATTCAAATCCGGCCGGTGGCTTCCTTTTCTGATTATTTCACATTTGGTCACCCAGGGACTCTTGCTAGCTAATTGTATATGGTATGGGGTTTTCTCAAACTTGGAAGAAAAGTTAGACAACACACTGACCAGTTGTTGTTCACGTCCTTGTCCTTTGGTCGTTAGCGGGTAATTGATTCATTGGCTGTGTTATTAAATCACTTAAAAAGTTATTTCTTTTTCCGTTTTTTATGTAGGCAGAAGCCACAACCGCGCCTTATCAAACTACACACAGACACATGATGATCATTGTTAAAGGTTATACAGTTGCAGATATGAAACTTCATTGTTTTATATACATTTGCATATTTTATTACGCCAGTACCTTTTCTTTGGCCCATTTCAGCAAATTAACAATCGAAATAAGTTGATCTTCCATTGACAACAACCGACTACATTCTATTTCAACAGCCTCTAACTGGAACTGAGTACTAGACATGTGTTTTCTACATGACGAAAGGTCATTGCGGAGTCGTTCGATTTCCTTTAAAAGATAATGAAAAAAATGAAGCATATAGTTATATTTTACATGGATTTTATATGGCGAACATAAAATTCCAGATTCTTTCAATGACCTTGAAAATGTTGATAATTGTTAATTTCAAAGTGATTAATAAATATCATGGCATACAACGTATAAGTTTCGCAAACCTACATACCTGAGATTGTTCCGAATTAACTAATGATAGAGAATTTACATCTGCCTGTAACCTCATTAGTAACTGTCGATCCGCCATTGGTGTTGGTGACATTGTGCCATTTGGATCATCTCGAACTGGCCCACATTCTTGGTATTCATTTGGCTTGTTTTCGGACTCTTGGTTTTTATTGTACGTGGAGGTATGCAATGATGCTTCCCCGTCACCTATTATTTCAAACAGATTGTTAGGATCATAGTAATATTGATGTATAATTTTAAACATTCGTGCATCATTATTCAGTTGCGGTGACGTATGGCTATATCTTGAAATTCTTTGACATTTAAAAAGAAAGTGAAAGACATGTTAGAAAACAAAACATTGAAACTCAAATAGTGAGAGTATATAAGTGAGCGCCTGTGGTTGTTTCGTTTTGTTCTGTTCTAAAGAAAGTCTTTAAAATTGTCTTTTTTTAACTTCATCCATGAGCACGCCACATTTATGAAATACGAGAAAGCATGGTCGACCTTGAGTCTAATTACTGTTTCCCTGTAGTGTTAACTATGTCTGTATGTGGACAGTCGGATGCAGCGTGTCGTTGTTAGTACAGTGAACATGCAAATGCTTTTTGCCGGTGAACAATGATCGACGTATTAAGTTATTGATATAATACTGAAATAATACTTGCCATCGTAACCGTTGACCGAAGTTGAAATAGATGAGGCATCTGACATCCAAGTGTTTATACCCGATGAAAGACTATCAGCAACAGCTTGGAAGGTTTCCACTCTAAATGTAAATGACAAAGATATATTCATCTTTAGACAATATGAAACCATGCATTGTTTTATAGTAATAAAAACAGATACCGTAGTTATGGGTTTACTCATAGAAATTTACTCTGCAGTAATTTTAAGTTCACATAAAAAAAACAAGGTTTGAAATTGAGGTTTGAAAAATAATATGTACACTATATTTTATTTTTGTTTTTAAAACTTAAAAGTGTCTGAATACTATTTTTTTCAAATCTACTTAGATGAATTATATGAAAGAAAAACAACTTCTACCGAATCAATCTGGAAATATATGTTATATAAAAGTATGGAATCAAATTACAGTAAAAAACATTGACTCGGCAGTATAGAAATATGGATCTTTAAGAGAAATTTCCATTTGGACCCCGTGTCACAACTCTGCATATGGGAACAGTCATAACGTTTTTTTTTATTGTTACAAGGAATGCGTTGGTATTCTATTGCAAGGCAAAATGTCTGCCCTTGTCCAACACATCCTCTTTTCTATTGGCAGTCCAAATGTTCCGCTCTTCAAAACGGTGACTCAATTTCTAAAACCTATTGTGGGATTATTGTAATTTTGTTCTCGTACTAAATATTCGCCACTGGACATCAATCAAACAACAAACAATCACTTTCAGTGCACATGACATGTGTCTCTGTAGTTATTGCCATCCCCTATTTAATACAAAAGGTGCCAGTACGCCAAAGAATCTTGGGAATAGCGTGGACACTAGAGCTTCTTAATGTAACAGGCTAAAGACAAGTATAAAACTATCTAGCAATTATACCAACAGATAGCACGTTTTGGTGAGAATAACATTAATTTTTTATGCTACAGTAACATAATTTGTTGTTGAAAGTCAAGTTTAAATTCATCCCTGAAAAAGTCTACATCATAGAATTTACATTATTTTGCGTGCGCTTGTTGTTATAATTGTTGTACTTTTTATTTTCTAACTTTGGTCTCCAAGCTTTCTGCATGAAAACTTATCTAGAAATGCACTAAACTTAGAAAGTGTGATTCTGAATTCCTTTTGACCAACGAAATATTGGCATTAATTTAGAATAATAAAGACCTATTCAATGGATTAGTTGTGTGCAATTTTTGATTGATATCAAAAATAAAAAGAAAGGATCGTATTCAGTAGTGAAAAAATATAAGGAATTGCAAAATGCATGAAATGAGGTACAGTATAATAGCATAAGAACTTAACCCATGAAATGATACTAACAGTTAGTAAACAAGATAAAAACATGAATCACCACGAAGTATCTTAGCATGCAACACGTGGAGATGGTATCATATTTATGTTTTAGAATGATCAAAAGCACAATCTATCTTCTGGAATTCTTATCTTTCAATCACTTGGGATCATCGCTAATGTAATGATTCAACTTAATAACTTGTTCTGCATGTAAAAATAGATTCCAATCAGAGAGTATACTTCTACGTAATAACATTTCAGATTTATTCATTTTGAGATAAACTGTAAGACGATTTGATTTAAGTTAAATATGAAAAAAACAAATGAAATGTATTAATCAGTCCTGTTTTGAACGATTTTTTGTTTTCATTGATTGATTGTTTGGTACTTAACGATCAGTAGCAAATATTTCTTGCAATAAGAACAGTTAGATAAACAACAAATCAACAATTAAGGCTTTGTTAAGTACGTTTAAAGGCGGGGCTAGGGACCGATAATTTGGACTACCACTGGAAAAAGACAACTTCCATTTAGAGGCAAACACTCTGTCGTGCTATATGTCAACTACCTATCTCTTAATTACCACCATATTTATACACCCAAGATTCCCATCTTATTAGTTGGTCATTTATCCTTCATTTCATTAACATGTTTTTCACTTTCTTGAGTGAGAATGTAAATGCAAGAATGTTTAAAACTGTAAATTAATTTTGTTAATTGAATTCGTAGTGCTAATAGAAGTAAACTTACTAGTACTATATGGTACACACAACATAAAGAAACATCAGTTATAAACGAATCATAAAAATGATATATGATGGCAGAAATACTATTTCATTTCATGCTGAAAAAAAACCTATAAGACTGTCTTACCTGTGTATAGATTCATCGTCAGAGTTGTTTGCAGACGATAATCGACCGATACATTCTAAATCTTTAACTTTTGTCAAACATCTTTTCAAATTTTCACGTATTCGTTCGTAAACTTTAAGCATCTCATCATATTTCTTATCTAAGATGACATTCTTTTCTTCCAAACTGCACATTTCTCTATCATTTTCCAACAAATCATTTTGCAGTTTAGTGTTATAATGTAAGAGACTTCGAACCTCCTTTTCTCGTACATCCCGAGCATATTTCAATTCCTGAGCTAAAATTTCCAATGGTGTCCCTTCATGACTCTGGTTAAAATATGGTAAATCCCATGGACAAGAGACCCGCTTGTTATACTCGGGTTGTCTCTTTTCTGATTCGAAACTTCCTGGTTGGTCTGAAATAGCAATTTCATTTCGTTTTGATTGCCTTTCTCGATAAAATGCCGAAATGACGTCTCGAGGTGGTCGTCGTTGTGATCGGTCAACAGTAGAGCGTCGGTGAATTCCTACATAAGATCTCCTTAATCCGTCTTCATTGTGTTCTTCTTCTGCAGTTTCGAAAGAAATATCTTCAATGATACCTTTAATATCTTCTGCCAGGAGCTGGAGTTCTAACGGATTTCGCTTTAATGGCGTTCGTCTATGTCTAGATGTTCGTTGGGTTCTCTTATTGTTTGGAGATCCAATCCTTAAAGTTTGTGGCCGTGGTGGTTTTTGATCCATTGTTGACTTTTTCATACCATTTTAAATATTGCAAGGTGAATGAAACATTTCAACATAACTCCTTGTAATTAAGAGACGGAAATACACTTTGATGAATAAGTTAGTTCTATACGATGTTATCTAGTTGTATAAATATATAAGTCGCATCCTGTGGTTACAGAAATCATCTTTTTTATCTTTTTTTTAAAGTCGAATCTATCATAAGGCACGTGCCAACAAGGTCGGAATAAAAAGATGTGAAATCTGATACAATCTAAGCGGAACCCCATACCGATCCTAAGATAAGACATCAGATTAATTAGATATGCAACAACTAATTCTTTCCTTGAATATATCGGAAAACATGTTGCTGTTAAACATTTGTTTAAATCATTTAAATTTAAAAAGTTTCTATAAAATGTTCACTACTTGCAGTTTGATAAATAAATTGAGTATGTGTATGCATTTTCCAATATGTTTGGCTTGATTAAGAAGAAATTAAAAAAAAATGTATGATGTTGGTTTTTTTTTATAATTTGAAGCAAGACGTCATCTAATGAAATTGGGTAACCTGAATTTATCTTGCTTTACCATAAAATAAGATAAAAATTTCTAAAATTGAATAAATGGTTTTGCATTAACCATAATATCTTCGTGTAAATAAGATACACCCAGTCGTTCTAATGCCCCCATTTACGTATCTAATAATTACAGTGTTTAAATGTTGTAGCTCGTTCGCTTTGTCTGTTTTAAAACCTTTACTTACTTATTTCATTAAACGAAAAAACAAATTGAATTTGAGAGTCCTGCTTTCTTTCGTTTAAAAACTGTCCATTGTAGATATAGGTATCTTGTATTGGGGAGGGACAAATGATACTTTGTAATAACACACTGATTCGAAACATAAAATTCTCTAAAACTGACATTACTAGTATCAAGATTCTTGATTTCTTGATTGACAATATATCTTTTACGTTTAGAGTACGTACTTTTAAAAAACAAAATTGGCATACCCATGGGGACCGATTGTGTTCCGCTTCTTGTCGACTTTTTCCTTTATTCATATGATGTTAACTTCATACAGGAGCTTCTTATGAAGAATGAAAAGAAGGTAGCATTATCCTTTAGCGTTCTGCAACATAAATGGTATCCTCTGAAAAATTAATTCACGGTTTGATGGCTACGTTGAACGCATCTATCCCATCGAACTTGCAACAAATGACACAATAGATAAAGTTACGTCTGTATCGTGTCTTGACTAACATCTTGAAATTGACAATGAGTATCGTTTGAGAACAAAACTTTACGACAAACAAGATGTTTCGAGCTTCCTATAATTGTAACCTTTACATTTCTATGTAGCAACAATCTAACGAAGTTTATAACTCCCATTTGATGTGATTTCCCAGTACTTGCTTTTCCTATCATGATTTACCTGATAGTTGGTTGCTACGTACAAGGAAGTCATTAAATCAAACGTTCCATGTGGTGAAGTAGAAATAATTCCTTCAAAATATTTAACAGACGCCACCAAGAGTTGATTGATCGTTATATGGAATATCTGCTTCACAGATGACGATGGAAAATCCTGTACACTTTTTTCTTCGATTGCAACATACCGTAATAGATTTATCACACGGTTCGTACATACATGAGCAACACGAGGGTTGATATATGTGATGCAGGATCTGCTTACCCATCCTGTACATCTGATATCACAGCGTTTTTGTAGGGATCGTTTAGGTCCCAATGGATTCGTGTTGATTAGTCTTCAGTTTTCTATGTTGTGTCTTCTGTACTATTATTTGTCTGTTTGTCTTTTTATTTTTTAGCCATGGCGTGGTCAGTTTATTTTCAATCTATGAGTTTGACTGTCCCTTTGGTATCTTTCGCCCTTCTTTTAGCTTAGTCTTTGGTTTTCTATGTTGTGTTTTGTATTCTGTTTGACTTTTAATCGTTTTTAATTTTTAGCCATGCCGTTTTCAGTTCATTTTTTTTTATGTTATACTGTTACACCGCTGTCCCATCCCATCACAAGAGAGAGTTTGGAGTCCGCAAACATTTTAACACTGTCATATTCTGCAAATGGCTACACCGCAAAGAGCCTACAAATTAGTGGTAGTCATTTTTGGTGAATAACATATTTGATTTTCGTTTGACGTTTTATTTTATTTTTAAATCAGGTAGTTAAGTTTTTATTATTTTTTATTGTTTCATATTTCTCATATTTTAGCATGATATGTAAGGTAGTTTTGCTTGTTAATTGTTGAAGGCCGTACGGAGACCGTAGGTTTATTTGTTGGAATGAAATTAATGAACACGTTTTCTTCAAAATGTACGAAAAACAGAAGTTTTAACCTTACAAAGCTGCAGAAGCTCAGTAAACAAATGCGTATGACACTAACAATTTTATTGCAATATAAATAAACCAAGAGTTATACATCGCCACACATGCAGACAATACGCTGGCAAAAGAAAAGCAACAAGTTAAAAACATATAATACTGAAAACTGTAGACAGGAGCAACACTCAACCCAAGGTTGGGAGTAGTGTTTTGGGGGTGGAAAAACATTTTTAAAACAAAAGACTATAAAATAAAGTTATAAAAAAAACATGCACCACCGATCAGATTTTCTTTTTGAAAAGTCAGTTCACTTCATTGCTTCATAGTTTTCTTCAACAGTTGTACCCTTTAGACTTTAATATTCTGAGAAAATCCCACCGTTTATCAAATTAAATTGCTTTAATTATCCTTTCTTTTCAATCAAATCGCACCTAACGAGTTTAAAAGAGAAACATGAAAAAAAACAATAATACATACTACCAAACAAAACTTTATTGAACTATTCTAACATTTTTTTTAAAGAAACATGTCAAAACTATGCATACTTCGCTTAGATTATTATGTATAAATTTGGTGAGATTTATGAGTATATCTATAAATAATTGATTCAGTGCTGTTAAAATATGTACCAGAAATAATCTGCATTTAGCATATTAAAATGCAAACAAATGTGTTTTATTATAAATATGTTGATAATAATTACATGACAAATTACTTGTAAATAGTTATAACAATTATTACTACCCAGTGAATGTATCGTGTTTTGCGCAATTAGATAGTACGTATGATGTCATATATAATTTTGATCATAAATGGACGAATTTCTTTCTGTGTTTCCTAAACTTTAAGCAAACAGTTTTCTTTTATGAAGACGAGGTTGTTGCTTTCGAATCATCTCCATTTCATCCAAAAGCTGTCGCTCTCTTTCTCTTAGTTTTCTGGTTTCATCATCTCCAACATTTTTAGCTGACCTCAGTTGACCCAATTGGCCTTTCACCCTGTCAAGTTCTTTTCGAAGTCTCTCAACATCAGCTTGTAGTGTAATTTCCAGCTCTAGTCGTTTTTTCTCTTCTTCAGACAAACGGTCTCTCTCGTGTTTTAAATCATCTGTGGTTTTTCTTAATTTCATTTTCAAATTACTGATATCAGCTTCCATTCTTTTAAGTTCTTTTTCTTTTGTTTCAACAGAATCAGGTCTACTTTTGACAACTCGTTCTTTATCTAGTTTGGCTTGTAGAATTTTCTTTTCAAGACGGAGTTGTTTTAGTTCCCGTTCTCTCTTGTTCAATTCCTCATTAAGTTCTCTAACCTTTGTCATTTTGTTGTCAAATGCTTGCTCTGCTGCTTTTACTGCCATGTTTTCGAATTCAGGTTTTAACTGCGCAATCGCCATCTTGACCATCTGTTTTGTAAACGTTCCAACAATTCTGTAAAACACAATATGTCTAAATGGTCAAATAAATTTTGGTCTTTTTTTTTTATAAAAAGTATTTGATTAGTTGTAACAGCATGTATCACCTACTCGAATACTATTATTAAATTTATTTAACTATTAAAACCCTGTCTGTCATGTTGTTCATTCGTTAAAAACTGTTGATGATCTTATAATACTAACATCATCAAGGAGTGTTCTTTAAGAATTGTGTTAGGTCCAAATGCTGCGAGACTAAATACAATTTTGAAACGCAACAAAAACTCGTTGAGATTCAAGTGTAGATTATACATTCTAATGGGAAAACGTGAAACAGAAAAAAAGACACATATCTCTCTCTTACATTTCATTATGTTATCGACCAACATACAATGTGTTAGGTAGGAATAAGAGACTCGGATAAAACAAACCAATTTCCAATCGCGGAATGAGTGGACATACCCGATACTTCTTCTGAATTCCTGAAACTCTTTGCCTTCTTCTTCTGTCATAAATTCAAGAGCATGAGTAACATGATCTAAAACATAAAAATATATTTCAATTGATATATTAATTTTAGATTGCAGTGAATAGGAGCTGGGTGTATAAATGTCCTGGGCATTTCAAAGAAATAACTTTCCAAGGGTGCCAACCATTTAGACTTTTTTATGTATCAATTACGATGAGACCAAATGTGCGTTTATGTTCATGTTATTTCTAATTCCATAGACAATTTGTATTCAAGAAGAACGCGTATCATTGCGTCCTTCCCTTTCCACCCCACCAAAAAAAATGACCAGACTTAAGTGAGTACATGGTTACACAACCTTAGTTTTGCAAGAGATTTCGTAAGGAATTGTACGACACATGCTGCAGGACGACAATATTGACAAGTCTAAATCTCCTGACATGAATATTGTCAACAAGTCAACAACGCATCTCTGTGGGATGTTTTTATAAATCGAAATACCTATATTCATTAATTGGAATCACAACTTATGAAATAAAACGAGGATTGTACTAGGTAATGAAATAAACGCGAAAAAGAAGACGTAGATAATATTTCCGAATGGTTCCATGAGCACTCATGCTTAATCTATTGCAAGGAAACAAAAGATAGCTAAAAGTAAAATAACAAAATTATAGAACTCCAAGGAAAAATTCAAAACGGGAAGTCCCTTATCAACCACCTGTGATACCTCCATGAAAGTATGTTGTTTTCTAAACGATAAATTAGAGCAATAGTAGTTTAACGATTTTCTTATAGCATAAATCGATTAGAAAGACAAATCAAGGTACCTATAAACAAAAACTGAGGGAATCGCAGGAAATCCATAACGACAGATACAGGGACCATCTACAAATCCCGAAAAACATTGTTTGTGTATGTTATTATCATAATAACATTACATTAACTGCTTGGAAATTGAATGAGTTATTGACAACATTTACTTGGAAACTCACCAATACTTTCATGATACTTGCAAAAGAGGAAATCCCTAACAATCAGGACTGTTCTACGTTCCTCTTCAATTTCAACAAAGGGAAGAAGTGAAATTTCCTTCACTGTACCCGGTACCATAGTTACAAACGTGTTAAGACAAACAACGTTATATAGCTCTTTCTTCTTGCAATAGTAAAAAAATACTTCTTCATCATTTACACTAGTATTCCCCATTTTAAACTTAAAGACAGATTACGAATTAGTTCAGTTTTCGTTCAATAAAAATATGGCAAACGTATGTACACCTTTCTGGTTTTAAGAAGGGATAAATTATATAAACTGACATCATCTCCTTGTGTAGTTATTCTAATAATCGGGTGAGGCAGATTTCATACATAGCTTCTCAGGAAGAATGAAAAGAAGCTTGCATTATCCTTCACGTGCTGCTATGTAGATGATGTACTATCACTAAATAGTTCAAAGTTTATTGACTATTTCTGAACGCAACTATTCAATTAAACGTGAAAAGGGGTTACCATAGATACAGATTAGTCTGTCCAATATTTTGACTATATCTAGAAATTGACAATGAATTTAGGTCGACAACAAAGCTTTACATCAAACGGGATGATTTCAGTTTCCCAATTGTAAACTTTGTATTTTTAGGTAGCAACATCACAGCAGCGTCCTAATATGAAGTATGTATATAAACTCATCATAGATACCAGGACTAAATTTTGTATATACGCCAGACGCGCGTTTCGTTTACAAAAGACTCATCAGTGACGCAGTTGTAAGCAGTTAATTTATAATTATAACCATATCAATGATAATTCATGTCAGCACAAAAGTGCTGACTACTGGGCTGGTGATACCCTCGGGGAAATAAATCTCCACCAGCAGTGGCATCGACCCAGTGGTTGTAAATAAACTCATCATAGATACCAGGACTAAATTTTGTATATACGCCAGACGCGCGTTTCGTCTACAAAAGACTCATCAGTGACGCTCGAATCCACCAAAAAGTTAAAAGGGCCAAATAAAGTACGGAGTTGTGGAGAATTAAGGACCAAAATTCCTAAAAGTTTGGCAAATACAGCTAGATAATCTATGCCTGAGGTAGAAAAGCCTTAATATTTCAAAAATTCAAAGTTTGTAAACAGTTAATTTATAATTATGAACATATCAATGATAACTCAAGTCAGAAGTGACTACTGGGCTGGTGATACCCTCGGGGAAATAAATCTCCACCAGCAGTGGCATCGACCTAGTGGTTGTATAAAATAAACTCATCATAGATACCAGGACTAAATTTTGTATTCCCTAGTTGATACAAATTGTCATATTCTAACTATTGATTTTCCTATCATAATTTTCTTGAAAGAGGGTCTTTGTTTTCATAGTTTAAATTTCTGACTTCTTTTATCTGTACAGTTGTACCGTCATATGTCTTTTTATTTTAACATGCCCATTATTAACATGATGTTTGTTTAACAGTAAATTTAATAGTATATAGTTTTATATGCAAGATATTTCAAATAAGATTTTTTTTAATATTAACAATCCCTTTCATCTTTTTAAAAACTATATATAAGTGATCGTTTCTCATTTGCTAAATTTTTATCATGGGCTGTAATATTTCGCTATGTTTTTCTATAAATGAACTTTATCTTATACTTAATAGAAAAATAAAATTTAAAAAAAGGGGTAACCGTTCATTTACGCTCACAATCTGCCTTCGAATGAAGCAAACATTTTTGTAAACGTACCTTTTTCTGTG
Source organism: Mytilus edulis (assembly GCF_963676685.1). Taxonomy (NCBI): domain Eukaryota; kingdom Metazoa; phylum Mollusca; class Bivalvia; order Mytilida; family Mytilidae; genus Mytilus; species Mytilus edulis. The sequence goes on from NC_092344.1 coordinate 99,992,454, forward strand.
GAACTAATAGGAGAAATAGAGGTAATTTCGAAATAAAAAAAAGAACTTAATTACAGAAATCGCTCAATTTTTACAATAGTTTAGTTTTAAGTACAGCTTAATTGAAAATAATAATAAAAAATATTGGTCACCGATGAGTTAAAAAAGATATTTCAATTCTAATGCCAAAAAAAATGGCATTTTTATACCAAAGGGAGATAATTTGGAGCGTTTTAAATGATATCTACATTTTAAAAATTCATCTGGGGCCAACACGAATTGATTTTTTTTATTTATGTTTGTACCATATGATAAAGTAACAACTACTTAAGGTAAGAAATAAAATTTGTGATGAAAAATAAATGTTTATACCCTCGAGCCTCCATAAGCACTCAGATTAGTTTTCATATTATGTAATGCACTGTTGAAAAAACGAGTTCCAAGTGATAAAGTTGAAGTCATTGCTTCGAAATATTTAATGACAGAATGACCAGTTGGTTTGGTCGTTATGGAATATATGTCTCACAGGTGACCGCATGTCCAAATTGTCATAATTTTTCGATTTTGATTTCACCGAATACGACTTGTTACCGAATGTGTACTACCCATGGGCATCTGATATAATCCCATGTTTTAATGGACTTCCTTTTGCTCAGTGTTTATACCTCTATGTGGCTACAAAGTTTCCAGATCTAAATCTGAACGAGGCAAATGATGATCAAGGAAGAACAAAACTTGTTCCTTATCCAAAAAATCAACCCTAAAAAAGCAACAACAAAAGATAACTTTGTTAAAACTCTCCCCCCTCCCCCTAGACACCTGTTGATTTGGAAAATACAAAGGTACTGGTATGTAAACAGTTATAGACAAGAGGTTCGACAGACAAACACTTTTTAGTTAATGTACTTGATGGTCATCTATTGTTCAATATGAAATTGATTTTTCCTTATTAGCTATAACAGAAATTTGGAATTCATCATATGTGTAAAACAGACGGACGGCAAAACAACATAACTAAGAGGAAAATAATGATAGCTTACCAATATCTAAAACAAGTTTAAAAATTCAGAATATACAAATATAGTTAATAAAAAACTACTGACAGATATTAGTTAATTAATACAACAACCTTATCTCCTCGACGGTAGTCGTAGGGACAAAACAAACAATCGAAAATATTCGAAGAGGATGTGGACGATACCAAGGGAATATTTTAAAGAAAAACGTACATCTCCATGGAAAAATAAGGAAAACGACAAAAAGACGAAAAAGTCCACAAAACAATGACAAACTACAGACTGAGCAAAATAAATTCCACCAAAAAGCGGATAGAACTCAGGTTCTATTGAATTGTAAATAAAGGCAACAGTATTATACCGGTGTTCAAAAGAAATAAATCGAATCGACCGGGTAACAAACTAAAACCGAGGGAAACAAAGAAAAAATAAAAATACTAAATTGCAACAAAAACAAACGCCAACATATATTTTGATAACAACTGGTATATTCCTGACTTTGTATGGCACATTTTAAGAAAAAATGGTGGATTGAACTTGGTTTAATGGTTAGCCAAACCTCCCGCTTTATGCCAATGTTAAAATATATCACTAAAATGACAATACTACGTGACAGAAATACAACACAAACACTCGCAAGAAAATTCATCTCGGAGAAACGCACTAACAAATAATGTTATAGTCGAAACAACATACAAACCGCAGACGAAACGAATATATTCCATCAACGACAGATACTACAGGATATAACAGTGACGCGCTAACATAACTAACAAACAATCTCGAACTTTATACAATTATTTTCACAATACGCGTCCAAACAATGTTCATGACAATGATTATTTGGAAAGGAAATTCTATTATTATTTGGACTACAAACGACAAGACATAATTCATTATTCAACCTCCACCATAACAGAAACATCAAAAGTAAATGCATGACTTTTGTGTGTACGGAACAGTTCTTGATCAACATGTAGCACACTTCGTGTTGCTCATATATAGATATAGGAAGATGTGGTATGAGTGCCAATGAGACAACTCTCCATCCAATTAACAATTTATAAAAGTAAACTATTATATAATTTTTAGGTCATGGTACGGCCTTCGACACGAAGCCTTGGCTCAAACCGAACAGCAAGCTATAAAGGGCTTCAAAAATTACTAGTGTAAAACCATTCAAACGGGAAAACCAACGGTCTTATCTATAAAAAAAAACGAGAAACACTTATGAACCACATAAACAGACTACAACCACTGAACATCAGATTCCTGACTATACATATGTATTGAAGTAACTTCATTTACAACATATCCGTTGTCATTGTGACACTGCATATATTCCACAACAGTCAATCAAGTTATGAAGATATTCAACTTACATAAAGAGCATTATTGATCGTAATATTTCTTTTTAAACTATTTGTAAAAAGTGAGAATATCTGACAATTTTTTTTATAACTACACTGTTTAAATATGTTAATGTAGTAACATAATCTTACATTATATGTCGATATAATGATATTCAACAAATTTATTCAGCAACCATAATCTCTGTTCGGATCGTGTGTTTGGTTTTTTTTTCATTTTGAAGTTGGAATTTCACCTGATACATGTAGCGTGTTTCATAATACATTATATGCCAATGCTATTTGAGTTGGACTACATTTAAGAAATATGCATTTTATGTGTTTTATCCTCTCAGAAAAGGCGATATATTTTGATTTTATTTAACTTTTACTTATGAAAGGTACAAATGTGCCAGTAAATATTGTCACAAAACCTGCAATATAATAGCAAATTATGAAAACATGAAAAATAGTAGCAAGCATTTTCTAATAAAAACAACTTACGAGAAGTCCCATTACTCATTGTATCGTCATCTGAACTACATGCTGCCATTTCTGTCAATATAAAACAAAAGATAAACATGAACTAGTTATCTGTAAGCCTAAAAAAATAGGTTAAATTTCTAGTTTAAAAGGTCGAAGTATGGTAGTTTGCAACTATAATCCATTTTATTCTGGACGCACGGTTATAGACTTCCATTTAATCTAAAGATAAATAAATATAAGGCGACACATACCGTGAAAGGCTTCAGAAGGAATATTGTTCTTTAAATCGCTAATACATTATTATGTATTATATAAGTTTTTTTTATCTCACGAAATATTCATTCAAAAACAAAAAAAGGATAGAACAGATGTGATCAATAGAAATAAAGTATTGTAAAATTTAATTGGGTATACTTATCGTTTTGTGTGTGTGTGTGTGTGTGTGTGTGTTTTGTTGTTGAACCGAAAAGTAGTATCCGCCTATTCTGTAAAGGTTTATAGCTTTGGTATAGAATGTATACAGATCGTAACCCTTCTATTCTGTTTGAAAGTGGCATTAAAAAAAGTAAAACAAATGAGTCTGTGCCATTTTTACTTAAATTCTTCGTATTTCCGAAATAAATATTTATAGACAGCAAAAAAGTTGTAATTGATAAGCGTCTCTATTCTATTTCTCTTATGTCGAAGCGAGAGAGCGTCTATAGGTCTTGCTGTAAGGTGTTAGCTCGTCGTTCAAAACCTCATAACTGCCGTCACATCGGAATACATTAATAAACGCTTTGCTCCTTCAAAATTTTCATTTTGTAATATTTCATGATAGTTTTGTCTCATTCATATATCCCTCTATTCCTTCATCAGTAATTCAAAACAAAACAAAAATATGGCAAACAAAACGTATTTACAAGTCACTTACTTCGTATTCTAGACATAGCACATTTCTTTGTTTTTAGTTCAAAATTTACAGTTCATAAATCTAACGACATGAAAATAATTTTATATGGATGTAAATTGCATTACACAAAACAACTTGACATTTAAATTCAACACAATAATGGCACTTGATTGCCAATAGATTTATTACTATAGACTTATCTCAATGGTTGTTCAAGAGTATATATAAATATTCAGTTGCTAACAAAACTCGTCTGGTAGATTAAAAAAATAGAATTGAAATTTGAAAGGAAAAAAAAATGGAAGATAGAAAAGAATTGTTCACTTTGGTTCTGTCTATATCCAAACATAAATACGGTTGACACATTAATTGTATGGTTTTCAAAGTCTAATATTTGATTTTCTTTTATGTTTGTCACACTATTTTTCTGAATGTAATCATGTAGGTTTGTTTGTTTGTTTTTGTTTTGGTTTTTTTAAGATATCTTACCTTATCACTGATTTTCCAGTACTTCGAAAACATAGCTTTGAAAGTGGAACAGTTTTGGGCTTTAATTTCAGAAGTTAATTTGCATTTGTAATGGGACAGCTCAGGATGGGAGAAAAATAACAAGAAAATAGTTGTGAACTTCAAAGACCTTCTCTACTAGAAATATTGCCAAACGTTCATAGATACATTATTGATTTGACAATAGTATATATCACTTGATAATATTGCATTATATATATCAAACATATATGTCTAGAAAAAAACAGAAAATCTAAAAATCTGAAAATAAATGTTTTAAACAAATACAAAAAGTACAATTTTAATCAGTTGCCCATATAATTTTGCTTTTTCTCTCACATGGAGGTATTTAGGTTGTAATTTTGTCGTAAAGCAATTCGTTCATTGGGACAGTTCATGGAAAATTAACCGCACTTTGTGTACAAAACCTTTATTAGTATTGTTTAAATAATATAAAAACAAGAAGATAATTCAAGCGAACTATATAAACGTACCTTTTGGTTGAAAATATTCCACAAATAATGAAAGCCTTTATTATGGTGTAACAAGTAGCATTGGCAAAGTTATGGTTATTTATTTGATTTACTATTGATTTCAACGTTTGAACAGTTATCAAAAAGTCGTTTTTAAGTCAAGAAGAAAGTGATAAATGCTTCCGAAATACCATATTTGTTTTCCATACCAAGGGTTTAATCTTAACTTTGTCAACAATGGATTAAAACTACGCATACATGATTGCAGGCTTCTGAATATTACATATGATTTCTACGTTTTATTTTGATTATTTGGAGATATAGAACTTTTATTCTTGATTTTAAAGTACACACTGAATTTGTTACTGTGGTGAATATTAACTTATGACTGTCCAATATTTCAAATGGTGTTTCCATAATTTTTGTTATTGTAGACACTTCATGAATAATACGACTAAGATAAGACGTAAAAGTCAATACAACAGATAAATATAAATATCTGGATAAAGTAAGGTTTAACATCACATAATCAATTAAAACACTATCAATAATATCCGCGATCAGGAATGTCCCTGTCGCGATGAAGTTCAAAACGACATGTACTACATATGCAAAAATAAGTCAAATGCAACATTAATTAGAACTTTCAAAATTTCAATAATGCACGAATATACATCTAAAGCTAACACAAATTTCGTAAATTCTAAAAGTGTTATCCAATTATGTATTATAAGTGAACCTAAACCCATATGGTAATATCCATCACAGTCCCGTTTGAATGTTATCGTTATTTTATCTGTTTATATTTTTACGGGTGCAGGGCATTTTTGCAAAGAATGTAATGACTTCTTTTTGCTGAAATTGGCTTGGATCTTTTTAGTTAGCATGCACAAACCGTGGGTTTAAAATCTGGCGTTTGAATGGGTCATACTTTGTACTCTTGTGTGACTCGGTCTACACTTGGACAATCAAGAGCGTAAAAGCTGAAAAATATCAATTAGTTATCAAAACTAAATTAGTAATTAGTAAATAAATTAAATATTTTTCCCCTCTTTAAACCTCCAATTGAAATTTTTGACACTTTTATGGCATTTCTGTAGTAAATCTAATGAATATTACGTAAATAAAATCAATCGAGAGCACTGAGGTTTATTTTCAGCAAATAGAGACATACAATTTACATATAATTTACTTATATTAAAATGCTTCGGGGGACCTTTGGGGGAGGGGGGGGGGGTGTCGTTCCGAAATACCGCTGTACCTATATAATGGAACTCATTTACGAAATCTTCAGAAAGGAAATAAACTATAATCAATTTAAAGTTCTCTTTTTTTTTGAATGGGAATGCTTGCAATTGTGTATATTGTACAACTATGATACGTTATAGAGTTGTCTCATGAACCGTGACATTATTCTTCTTTTTTTATTTAGGCCTAACCTTTAGATGTTTTTTGATACACGTGAGATAGATCTACGAGCATTTTTTTTAAAAGCTATGAGATTAATGTCATTTTGTTTCTGTTATTAACTTTGCATGAATTTTACGTGTATCTTAAAACAGAAAAAACATTGCCGGAAAAAAAGTTTTAGCTTTAACTTATAAGAGCAGTAAAATTAAGCTGGATCTCGACTGATTACTACACTTTGTTCACATATCATCAGATAGCATTTGTTCATTTTATACTAAATTAGAAATGGTCATAGCTGACTCATAGCTCCTCAACTACCAAAAAACCAAAATTTGAATTTCCCGCCTGATCAACTAATAGAAAAAAATGTGACGTCTGTCTGTTATTCAAAACGGAAGTAAACAATATACGATGGCAGACTATGGAGATCCAATTTTTCAGTCCACTCTACACATACAAAAAATAGCACACCAAGTTGCATTAACTTCTAGTCATCTTATTTGGGAACAAGCATCGAAAGGTGGACCCCTTGACAGTCCGTCTTCTGAGCCACTGTTTTGTATGTAGATTTACAAATATTCTTCCCTTTGTCTTCGTACATAAATTTGAAGGTTCATCATGACATGATAAGGAATTGAAAAATATGGCCGTGTTTACACCTCCAAAATTACTATGAGTACAGACAAACTGGTACATCCAGGAAAGTTTTAAGGCATGGCAGGAACTAGATATATAAAAGTTATATGAAGTCTGCGTTTCAGAAAATTAAAAACTTACCTGGATTTTGATGTTCATTTTTTTCCAGTCTGCAGAAGATAGCAAAATAAACAAACACCCGAGTTTCATTTGATACGGTCCACTCAGTTACACAGTTTAAACCTGTTAAATCACCTATTGTTTTCAGGTGTCTATTGTCCATCTATTGTCCATTTAAATCAATACTACTCACAACATTGATTATATGAGGGGAGCTTCTCAATCGTTTTCACTACTTAGTTAATTTTTGCACCTTCTGCAGGAACGAAAAAAAATGGATAGCAAAATCTAGAAAAGTTTATAATTTTCTGAAACATAAAATGCATTTAAAATTTATATATCTAGTTCCTGCCATCCCTTAAAACTGTTGCAGGTGTATAGGTTAGTCTGTACTCAGAGTAAAATTTGGGGTGTAAATACGGCCATTTTAGCCAAAAGGTTATGATGAACCTTAATTTGACACTTTTTTGTTAATTTCTTGGAAAACTGTTTTCTTCCTCCTTTAATCCGTGGCCCTCGTTTAATGCTCTTTTGCAAAATCGAAAAGAAATGAAAATATGTGTTTCCTTCACTACTGGATTTATAAAGATAAAAAAAAAGTCTGCTAATAGCAGACTTTTTTATCTTTATAAATCCTAAAACAAGGATGGAAATTAAAATTTCCATTCAAGCAGTAGCCTCCTCTCTCCGCTACTCTAGTACTATACTGACTCTAAATAATTATGACGTCATGAAAGACAGTAAAGACGGCAAATATAAAAGAGTTATTCTGATCCAGGGTAGTCGTTAAACTAGCGCTCATTGTCAGCTGTCTGAATTGTCAGCCAAAGGATTAAATTGCTAGGTCATATCCCTCAATTTACACTCCAAGGTTAAACAACAATACATATGCAGGGGATAATTATTGAATTTAATCACCAACTTGTGGAAAATCTAAACCTTACCAGCTGTCTGGTTCATATGACCTTGACCTCATTTTCATGGTTCATTGGTCAATGATAAGTTTTCAAGGTTTTGTCTGTTTATCAGATACTAAAAGAAAAGGTAATTTTACTTGATGTATTGATATTTTCCAAGTTTGGTTCATGTCTGGTCTCTGTGTGCATGATACATCCGGATTAGTTCTAGCAGTTTTTGCCAACTCGGAGTCATCCAATAATTGTCTAGATACAGTTAAACATAGCATTATATCATATCTACTAGAAATCTGAGAAATTTGTGTATTTGGTGAATAATTTCCTAAAAAGTCCTCATGGTTAGTGAAAAATATTCTATACTTTTTTTTACATCTGTTCACTGCTGCATACTACATCAAAATATATGGTTTGTCCCTTATTCATTCTTTTTTCCTTTTCCAGGTCATAGAAATGCAAATACAGTGCCACTGAGAGAAGTTATAATTGCTACACATGAAAAGGATAAACAGAATCCAAGTCTGCCATCGGTGAACAAAAGTCAAGGGGTGAAGGCTAAAGACACAACACATCTATACATAGAGTTACAATGCCCATCTTTCATTGTTAATATATTGAGCAGAGGATCAAAACATAAATGGAAGTACAAAAAGTTATCCTTTGTCTGCCAGGATTCTCACCTATGCAGTCAGTGGGTCAGAAATATCAATGATGCTCTTGATAATCTAGGTCAGATTCTTCAAAATGAATTTGATTTGTTTGAATATAAATTAATTGTTATTGTTAAACCTACATGTTTCTATTAAAACCAATATTTTAATTGTAAAAAATTCTACATATTTGAAGCAGAAAATACCCAAAGGGACATAAAAAAAATAAAAAATCATGTCAAAAAATTATTACATACAGACAAGGTAAATGTTTGTGACACCTATCTTGTTGCTCAAGGCAAGTAACAATTGCTTAGAATAAAAGAGAAATTTTCATAAAAAAGAAAAGTTAAAATTCAGTCATGAAGGTGGTTTACTGTGACTAGCCTTACTTAGCATAATTACTGATTTAAATTTTGTCAACATAGTCAGAAGACGAAGTGATTGCCCTTATAAATGATGATTGTTTTTATCCTCTTTTACGTTTTGGGCAAGATCTAAAGGAGAAAAATTCAAAAAGGTCAACAGAAAAATGATCAGCAAAATAAGATCAATAAAAAAGAGATTTTTGCCATGAATACTTTATCGAAGGATGCTCATTTTTACATACAAGCATTTGTGCTTTATAAATAAAAGATTTTTTAACTGTTGTATTTCAGATTTTAAAAGACCAAAACATCTACTGGTATTTGTAAATCCATATGGAGGTAAACGACAGGGACCAAGTTTATATAAAGAAAAAGTCGCTCCATTGTTTGAGATGGCTGGCATCAAAACTGAAGTTATAAGTACGTACAAAATGTACAACACTGTACAGAAATGACAGTTCAATTGTTAATAACAAGAGTTATATTAAAAATTTGTGGAATTAAAGCGTTCACTGTATATAGCAACATAGCAACATACACATATATACATTTGCACATCTAAATGTTTAATATTATTAAGATGAACTACCCTGACAGAAAAATGCAACTGTTACAATTCAAGCTCACCAAATTTGGATTACCGGTATATGTAGAAAATCTTGAAACCATTATGATAAGTTAAGTAATTGAACCAAATCAATTTTAATACATTTAACAGCATTTGGTGTTAATTTGGAGAATAACAGTTAAAAAAGTGTGTGCCAAATGCCTACCAAAATACAAATGATTTCTTTTTTTCTTTTCATTGGGATCTAGTTTCTTAAAAAAGAAACAGAATAAATAATATCTTTTATTGTGTTAGGCAGATCTTCCTACAACAGAATCTTAACATTGCAGGGAGGGAACATGCCATTGTCTAGACCATTATACTGCCAAAAATAGTCAAATTATTTTGGCCATTCAATTCATTCATGTATGCTAATCTGATGGATAAATGAATAGGATATAATCTGGACACGTTTTATGCAGAAATGTAACTTGTGATGTTAAATGACCATTGAACACGTTTAAGTGACCTTTGATTGACTCTTGATTCTCATGAAGAGCTGTAGCCTGTACTAATTAATTATACCGTTTGCTGTATATTTAAAAGTAATTAATTTTGTAGCCACACAGAGAGCAAACCATGCCAGGGACACTTTACTTGAACATGACCTTCAGAAAGTTGATGGGTAAGTAAATCCATAAAAGCATCGTTACAGAAAAGACCCTACCAAAATTTAAGCTACATCAATTTTACTTAAATTACATTTGTTTTCAAGAACGAGATTTACAATATATCTGCATAGGGTTACTTAAAAAATATTTCAGACAAAAAAAATGAAAATTTTATGTATTTTTGTAAAGATCAAAGTGTGTTCTCTCCGATCCCAGGGGTGACAGTTAGTTTAAAGCTAGGTTCACACTGCTGATCAGATCAACTCGATGATCCCGACTGTCCAAAAACTGAGCTCAACCAAATTCTTGATCGGGCCTGTTTACGACTTATACGCGACCGCCATCCGACTGTACACGACATTAACTTGACAGTTCACGACTCCTTATGACTCTATCAGGACTCCATCCCGACGTACAAAATGAATGCTTATTCAATAATTCCGATCAATTCACGATCTTTACTCGACTAGCTAGACCAAATCAATTTTTCACGATCTCAGTCTGATCTCGACAAGACCAGATCCACTTGATCATATATGGGCCGTAGGGATAGTCGGGAATTGGTCGGGTATGCACAATCTTAGTATTAAAACGTGCGAAACTTTTATTCCCTGCCGCTTCGGAGTGGGCATTACGTGTTACCATTGTTTGTCTGTACATATGTGTGTACGTCCCAACAATATTAGTTTTTGGTCTCTAATTTTATTTTGCCTCAACCAAATTTAATGAAACGCCGTATACAAAATGCTTATTACCATAAAACACATTTCAAATGCGAATTTGGGTGGCCGTTCTTGAGTAATGACCCTTTATAATGTTATATATGCTAGCTTGGGTATTATCAGTGTCCCATGGACACATTCTCCGTTTATTTGGTTATATACAGTAGAAAGTCCGAGTGAAATCACATTTAAAATACCTAAATAGAAGTAAAGCCATTTGTATTTGTATGCAAGGTGGTAAAAGGTCAGAGAGATAGATTAATAGCTGTGAACGGAGCTTGAAGAGTGCATAGAAGACGAACAAGAAGGTGTAGAGAGCAACGGCGCCGACAAATCTTGGCGAGGCAGTGGCTGACACGACGACTACATGTAGGCAGTATGAGAGACTTGCACTTACTCAACACAGAGTAACCCAATGCTTATAAAAACCTCATAGTGGACACTGATATGTAATGGTAGTGTTAATGCTCTTTTTGGAAATGACATCACAAAATGACATTTGTAACTGGATTAGTACTTATGTTAGATAGCAATATACATACACTGAACCATCCCCTTTTCCTTGCTTTCTTAAAGTGGAAGATATTAGCAAGCAAAATCGAGGGAATTGTGCAAATGATGATACAAGCATGAAATTTGGTATAAAGGTCGACCAAATGATACTAAAAAAAAATCCGCTGCTGGCCATAAAAAAAAATCATTTTTTCAAGATGGCCACGGCCTTTTTCAAAATGGCTGTAGTTTAAATTTCGAAAATATCTATATTTCTGGAAAACTGTCTTTCTTTGTCATTCTTTTGGTAAAATAACAATGAGGTTCGGTGTTTTCCTTCCTTACATGAGAGATATATTGTATACATGAATATTTGACTTGTCTTGGGTTTGCGCATGCTCAAAAAATAGTTATAAAATTCAAAAACATTTACTTTTTCGTTAATGAATTTGTCTATACTTACTAATGATATTTTTGCCACGTATAATAATGATTGTTATTTACTATTACGTCGTCAGATCTCCTCACTTATTCCCTATTGTGGCTGGTTTTGCTGAATATAAAATCGCATTGCTATAAGACGTGGCACGGTATTTAGTTATCTCACATTCATGAATTTGGTTTCAATGTTTTATTTGTAATATTGATCGGATATTGTCAACTGTTTTATCGTTTTTAGTTGTAACTGTTTTGTTTTCTATTCTATTATAATAGTATTGTAACTTAAATTGTTAGTAAATGCATCGGATATCATTATTACGAACCTAATCTTGAACTTTTTCTTGAAAATTATTAAAAGTTACCTGTGAATTCACTTTTGTGCGTCGATGTAGTCGGATAAATCCCTCGACCTGTTATCATTTGAGTGAAATTTAGAAAAGGTTTTTTATATCTGTATTGCAATTATTGTTGATATTATTAATGCTATAAGAGTAAATATTTGATTTGGTTTTATTTTCACAATCATCATGGCGAAAAGAATTCGTCTGTCATCAGTCTCAACAGGCAGTTGGGAAACTGACTGGACAAAGTGTTGTTTATGTCAAGAAGACACAGTTGAAACATTAAAATTAACTGCCGATGGGTATAAAATGTTTGCTATCAACATTCCTAAGTTTCACGAAATGAATAGCTTACCTATACCAATAGACGTTAGAAGGTTTAACAATGGTTCTGGTATTGAAAACACTTTAACAACAAATGAGGCAAAATACCATCCAAGTTGTCGAATAAAATTTAACAACACCAAATTGAAACGTGTCGAACAACGATACGAGTCGGCAAAATCAATCAAAGGTGAACCTTGTTGTTCTCCCAAGTTCATTCGTCGCCCAATTGATCATTTAGATACAAAATTGAAACAAGATATTGTTAAGTGTTTTTTGTGTGACAAAGAGGCTCCACCTTCGTCACTCAGGGAAGCAATGACAATGAAGCTGAATGATAGATTGAAAAGTTGTGCTGAAACTCTCCAAGACAAGCAGTTATTGGCCAAACTAAGTACTGGGGATGTCATAGCCCAAGACTTGAAATACCACCCCGCTTGTCTTGCAGCTCTATATAATAAAGAAAGAGCCGTGAAGAAAAGGACAGAGGAACAGGCACAGATTGATACCAATGCGGAAAAAGAAGCAGGAGATGTAGCCTTGGCTGAGTTGGTTAATTACGTATTTGAAACTCAAAGAAATAGTGATGGGGCCAATGCATTTAGACTGGCAGACCTTTCAAATATGTATGAAAAAAGAGTTAAATGAGGGTACAATTCCAATACACAGGACACGACTGAAAGAAATTCTTCTTGCAAAGATACCAGATCTTCAAGCATATACGAAAGGCAGGGAGGTGTTATTGGTTTTTGAAAAAGATGTTGATCCGGCAATAGCATTAGCATGTAATTACGACGACACCATACATATTGGAAAAACTGCAGAAATTATTAGGGCACAAATTAAGGAACATAAAACAAAATTTTCTGGTTCATTTTCTGCCGAAGATACCCAATCAAGCGTTCCAACATCTCTGCTAGAACTAGTGTGCATGATTGAACATGGCCCTGATATTCAATCTCAATTAGAGAACAGTGTATGCAAGTCTGATATAGCAATTGCTCAGTTGCTTATGTACAATTATCATGCAAAAACACCAAAAATATCAGAACAACAACGGCATGCAGTAGATCGTGAACCTCCTTTTTGTATCTATATTGGACTTTTAATTTTTGCAAGGACTAGGAAGCGTCACTTGATCGATATTTTATTTCAATATGGGTTATGTATTTCATATCACCGGGTATTAGAAATATCAACACAATTGGAAGATGCTGTAGTTGAACGATTTTTGTCCGAAGGTTTAGTATGTCCTCCTGTTTTGAAAAAAGGGCTTTTCACTACAGCTGCTGTTGACAATATTGATCACAACCCTAGTTCAACAACTGCCAAAACTTCATTTCATGGGACAGGAATTTCTATTTTTCAGCACCCGTCAGATGACATAAGTGGGATTGAACGTGGAGACTTAATACTTGGGAATAGATCAAATTCAAGACAAGTATCTTCACTTCCAGATACATACGCAAATGTTAGACCTGCCTACTTAAAGACTAAACCTAAACCTCCAAATAGCCCCGATACCATACTCAAGTTAACAGATCATGATTATCTTAAACAAAGCCTCCAGTGTGAATTTGAATGGCTAAACGAGGTTCATCTAACAGATGAGGATTTGGGATTCGAACACATATCTTGGTCGTCATATCATTCCTCCAAAAAACGAGGCCCTTCTGTACAAGTTAGTTTAACATCTTTGATGCCACTGTTTGAAGAACAAGCCCATTCAGTTGCAATGATAAAGTGAAGGAAGTGGTTGCCTTTCTAAATCCAGGACAAACACCAATTATAACTGCAGATCAACCACTTTTTGTTTTGGCAAAGCAAATTCAGTGGGAATGGCCAAATTTGTATGGAGAAGATAAGTTTGTCGTCATGTTTGGGGGATTGCATATTGAAATGGCTTGTTTTAAAATTCTTGGTGACATTTTGCGTGATAGCGGATGGACTAGTGCCCTCACAGAAGCCGATATTGCAACATCTGGCACGGCAGATTCCTTCCTTGTATGTTCAAATGTACCCAGGATTAGACACGCACATCAAATAACTGCCTGTGTTTTGTTTGAATTGCTAATGTCGGCTTATGAAAGCATAAACGCAGACAATATAGCTGATGACTCTGTGACGTTCGATAATTTGATGGATTGGTGCACAGAAAGAGAGTCAACTAGACCCCAGTTTAATTTCTGGCGTTCCATTATGAATTTAGAACTCTTGTGTTATCTGTAGTACGATCATTTCGTGAGTCAGATTTTTTACTTTACAAAGAGTCCTTATCAAGCATGATACCGTATTTTTTTGGACTAGATCGTGTAAATTATGCTCGATGGTTACCGATCCATCTCCACGATATGGCTTCCCTTCATGAACATCACCCACAGGTGGCAATGGAATTTGCCAATGGTAATTTCACGGTTCGTAAGACCAACAAGTTGTTTTCTAATATCGCAATTGATCATGCACATGAACAGAACAATGCAATTGTGAAGGGCGATGGTGGTGCCATAGGTTTAACTGAGGATCCCTCAGCTTTGAGGCGATGGATGGTAGCTGGACCAGAAGTCAGTAGATTGGTAGAAGAATTTGAAATATCTAGTGGTTTGAGTCATACAACAACAGACGAACGGCACCATGAAGACTCTGCTAAGACCCAAAGGGATTTCTTCGAAAGAGTTCAACGGCTTTCTAAAGTGATGACTGAGTTTGGAAATCCTTTTTTAGAGGAGTCATCAGATTTATACAAAATTGACTCTAAGGAAATTGTTGAATCGGAGGCTGGTAATATATGTAGACTGGAAGATATTGGATCGAAACAATACGAAGATCTATTACAAAAAATTCAAAACGAAGGAGAATCTGCATTTTATGACCTGATAAAAAAGAACAATTTCCGGTTATTCAGCCGTAAAACAAAACCTGAAACGTCTTCATCAAAAACAAAACTTAAGAACCTTAAAAGTGATTGCGATCTCTTTTCTTGACTTTTCATTTCGTGTCAAAGTAGACAGTGTGACTTAGAAGATTTCTTTAGTCATGAAAACCAAACTGCTCCACCGTCTTTGTCTCAGGATGGCACTTTCAACAGTGGAAATAAATCGCAGCTAATGGACGTACTTGAATCCTTCTGCGATTTGCCTTCAACTGATCCACACTCAGACGCATTCGTTGTTGATGGGGCAGCAATGGTTAATTCCAGACCACCACGTGGGGCAAAAACATTTGATGACTATGCATATGATGTCATACTGCCTTACATAAAATCATGCACAGATGATTATCCAAGAGTAGACATTGTTTTTGACGTTTACTTAAAGAATAGTTTGAAGGCTGGAACGAGAAGAAAGCGAGGTGCTGGTGCAAGACGGAAAGTTGTAGGTTCAGGTCGAACACCAAGGGTTTGGAGTAGTTTTCTCCGTGAGGATGACAATAAAACTGAATTGTTCCATTTTCTGGCCGACAGAATCGCTCGTTTAGAGACTGATAGAAAAATTGTTAATGTGACGCAAGGTGAAAATGTTCTTTGTAATAGCAATACAAATATCTCCCAGATATCTCCTTGTAACCACGAAGAAGCCGATACGCGACTGTTTGTCCATGTTAAGCATGCTGCTGCAAATGGTTGTAAAAAAGTGATAATAAGTAGTACTGACACGGATGTAGTAGTGTTAGGAGTTGCAGCATTTGAAAGATTAGGTGTTGAAAAATTGTGGATCGGTTTTGGAAGAAGTAAAGACTTTCGATGGCTTCCAGTGCATGAATTATCGAATTCGTTAGGTCCTCGCGTAGCTGCTCTTCCTTTCTTTCATGCATTTAGTGGGTGTGACACTGTGTCAGCATTTCGTGGGAAAGGGAAGAAATCAGCTTGGCAGACATGGGAAGTATTTCCGGATGTAACAGACGTTTTCGCCCGCTTGAGTATGAGACCAAACTCTATTGAGGACACAGACATGGACCTCATAGAGGCATTTGTTTGCATTATGTATGACCGATCAACAGCAACATTTGCAGTGAATGAGGCGCGGTTTGAATTGTTTGCGAGGAAGCAGCGGCCTTATGATGCTATTCCGCCTACCAGAGGTGCTCTTCTTGAACACACAAAAAGAGCAGCATTCCAAGGCGGACATGTTTGGGCCCAAACGGACGTATGCATTCAACAGGTACCAAGTCCTGAACACTGGGGTTGGACGAAAGAAAACGACATCGACAATTGGAAACCAAAATGGACTTCGTTACCTGCAGTTTCATCGTCGTGTCAGGAACTTGTGAAATGCGGGTGCAAGAAACCCAGCTGTGTTGGTAATTGTAAATGTTACCGTTCTGGCCTTCCTTGTACGGGTTTGTGTACATGCAACTGTCAGTTTGATAATTTTTAGATACACACAATGTTTTTTTAAGCAAACGATGAAAGAAAACTGAAAACAATCAGTAACATCCCTTGTGATGTTGCTTGAAAGTATAAAAATTGGCATTTTTGACTTTTTTGCCGGCATTTTAAACCGGAAGTCAACTTTTGTATCATTTAGTTATTGTCTAGTCGACATTTATGATCTGTTATTTACTTTTTATCAAAACTTACATTAGATTTTAGGTATAACACACCTTACAAAGGATAAACGCAGTATTGTCAATTTGTAATGACACCATTTTCAAAATGAGTGGTGGCCATCTTGAAAAAATGATTTTTTTTTATGGCCAGCAGCGGATTTTTTTTTAGTATCATTAAGTCGTCATTTATACCAAATTTCATGCTTGTATCACGATTTGCACAATTATGTCCATAATATCTCCCACTATTACAAATAAAGCGTACTGTTCGTGTCATATATGTGCATAAGTATGTAATCAGTATTTTTCATAGATTTGATATCCAGTAGTTAAATGGTTAAAGATACTTATTTTCATTTTGCTGTATGGCAACAACCTGCATATATTTGCTTAAAAATATTGCAAAAAGGAGGGCAAAGATGTCACATATTTCCCAAAAATTTGACCCAAAGTAGAATTTCAATCCTATGGAGTGATACTTTTTTGAAACCGTGTACATATATCTATCAAGAGATCAAGAGTGCATTTCTTTCTAACCAAAGCTTGGTAAACGTTGTGTGCCATTTTTTATAGTTTGTTAAACATTACAGAAGTAGAAACAAATGCATCGTTAATCAGATTTTGCTGACCCTTTTGAACTGTCAAAATCGCATGCACATTTTGTTGTTATTTGAACTTATGACGCGGGGAAATAGGCTCCATAGAAGATGTTATAGACATAGAGGACATCTTTCCTCAATGCATATTTAATCTTATTGGCAATCTTTCGTCTTAATCAGACGAATGTATGAAGATAGTGATGACAAAGCTTCTTTTTTTAAAAGAGTTATGTTCTTGCTTGTCATAACTCAAAATATTGTTTAAACTACTCAAATTCAGGTATTACCCTTCTTTCTTTCATAGCTGTTATTTTATGAAAGAAAGGAGGGTAATACCCATAAAACAGGTAAAATATAATCTTGGTGTTCTTATGAACCAACTTTGAAAGATAACTCAGTCATCATCAGTCTAATAATAAATGTTATTGCACAAATACTTTCATATTTTTAAAATCCGCTGGTGCTTGCAGGATTTTCTTCCCGTCCGGAACACATGAGTTCCTCCCATGTTTTGTTGGGTTATGTGTTGCTAAGTTTTTAGTTTTATACGTTATGCGGACGGCTGTTTGTCTTCTCGTCGGTTTTCGTTTTTTCTATGGCTGTATCACTGTTTTCAACCTTGGAGTTTGATTGTTCCTTTGGTGCCTTGCCTCTTTTTTAAAATGTTACCTCTCCTTGCAAAAGTAAAGACAGAGTTATGAGAGTTTATCAGATCTGCACACACTTTTAGAGAATCGTGTAGCTGTCATGTGTTCTCGTGTATGGCTGAGTAGAGATCGAAGAGTGGTCGATAGTGGTCAAGAAGGGATCGGGTATTGGTCAAGTTGGTCTGTGATAAAATAAATATAGAAGTCACAGTGATCTGGAAGTGATCGGACACTGGTCGAGTTAATCTGGAAATGATCGGACATTAGTCGAGCAAAGGTCGAAATGATCGAGGACTGATCAGTAAAATTTTTGTATTCCGACCAAACTCGATCTCTACTAGATCCTTTCCCGATCAATTCAACCGCTACTCGACGAATTCTCGATCTCTTGTCGAGTGACTTGCTTCTTGATCCTTACTTGATTGTTTTTGACATGTCAAAAACTGTAAGGGAGAAAGTCAGATCGCTGACAAGCAAGGTAGACTATCCCGAACATCCTTGTCGATTGAGTCAGACCAGTCTCCGATCTCGTACTTTGTCTTGATCGGGCTTGATCGAGTTGATCTGATCGGTAGTGTGAACCTAGCTTAACCGGTTGAATCCAACATGCAATGAAAAACCACAAAGTTCTCCAAACACATCTTTATTGGATGTCAAAAGGTAAAAACTGCAAAAGATAAAATAAAAACAACCTAAAGTAATTTAAAAACACATACGTAGTCAAAAATACAATTTTCAATACAATGTAAAAAAATTGTTTGCAAAAATGTATGACACAAATGGCGTTCCATACAAATTTAATCAAAAAAGGGGACACTTTACAAAGCAAAAAATACAAATTTTAGAGGCCGATACAGGCCAAATACTTGCACAAAAAAGGGGTTGGACTTCTATAACATGTATTTAACTTGCTTAAATGCCCGAAAACTGATGTAAGATAATCAAAATCAGATATTTGCAAAGGCTTTTACATGAAATTACTTCAAATTGTCACAGAAATCTTTTTTGAACTAACGTGACATTTCAAAATATACATAATAATACAAAAATAGCATAACTTACAGTGTGGTAGACAATAATACGACAAAAATTGATCCAAAGTTCTCAAGCAAGCATACACGAGTTGTGTTGATGAAGGGAGATAATTACATAAAAAGTATCTATGGAAAGCATGTAAAAATGTTCCAGAACAAAGTGTTGATAAAGGAAAAATGATTGATTACAGGGTCGTTTGTGTAGGAGGTGACGGTATGTTCTCAGAGTTACTAAATGGTCTTTGTGAAAGAAAATTAAAAGAGGCAGACCTTGAACAAACACAAGAACAAAATCCTATACCACCTGATATAAGAATTGGAATTATACCAGCAGGTAAGAATGCAGACACAAATTTCCTGTCTCAAAACCAGCACGAAAACCTATTAAATTAATAAAATTAAAAATTCTAGTGATGTTTGTATATTGGTATCACGTCGGCGTCGTCCAAAGACAGATGGTTTCTAGATAATAACTTTAGGATAAGTAAACAGAAATCAATAAAATTTTAAAACAATGTTTATAACCACAAAAGGAAGCTTGGGATTGATTTTGGGGGTTATGGTCCCTAAGGTTTAGGAATTAGGGGACCAAAGGGCCCAAAAATAGCATTTATCTAGTGTCAGAACAATAAGTTGTGTATAAGTATTTCAATTGTTCTGAAATTGTACCACAATGTTTAATACCATAAGTAGAAGGTTGAGATATATTTTAAGAGTTATGGGGCAAACAGTCTAGGAATAAAGGGCCAAAAAGGGGCCAAAAACAAGCATTTTTAAACGACCGCAAAAATTGAAAAATTTTTGGTCATATATTGGTATGACGTTGGCGTCAGCGTTGTAGTCCTCGTAGTCGTTGTCCGAAGACATTTGGTTTTCGCACTAACTTTAGTAAAAGTAAGTAGAAATCTATGAAATTTAAACACAAGGTTTATGACCATAAAAGGAAGGTGGGGATTGATTTTGGGAGTTTTGGTCCCAACAGTTTAGGAATTAGGGGCCAAAAAAAGGTCCCAAATAAGCATTTTTCTTGGTTTTTGCACAATAACTTTAGTATAAGTAAATAGGATTCTATGAAATTTTAACACGGTTTATGACCACAAAAGGAAGGATGGGATTGATTTTGGGAGTTTTGGTCCCAACAGTTTAGGAATTAGGGGCCAAAAAGGGCCCAAATAAGCATTTTTCTTGGTTTTCGCACAATAACTTTAGTATAAGTAAACAGAATTCTATGAAATTTTAACACGGTTTATGACCACAAAAGGAAGGATGGGATTGATTTTGGGAGTTTTGGTCCCAACAGTTTAGGGATAAGGGGCCAAAAGGGTCCAAAATTAAACTTTGTTTGATTTCATCAAAAAATGAATTATTGGGGTTCTTTGATATGCCAAATCTAACCATGTATTTAGATTCTTAATTTTTGGTCCTGTTTTCAAAATGGTCTACATAAAGGTCCAAAGGGTTCAAAATTAAACATAGTTTGGTTTTAACAAAAATTGAATTCTTGGGGTTCTTTGATATGCTGAATCTAAACATGTACTTAGATTTTTGATTATGGGCCCAGTTTTCAAGTTGGTCCAAATCGGGGTCCAAAATTATTATATTAAGTATTGTGCAATAGCAAGAAATTTTCAATTGCATAGTATTGTGCAATAGCAAGAATCTTCAATTGCACAGTATTGTGCAATAGCAAGAAATTTTCAATTGCACAGTATTGCGCAATAGCAAGAAATCTTCAATTGCACAGTATTGTGCAATACCAAGAAATCTTCAATTGCACAGTATTGCGCAATAGCAAGAAATATCTAATTGCACAATATTGCGCAATAGCAAGAAATTTTCAATTGCACAGTTTTGCGCAATAGCAAGAAATATTCAATTGCACAGTATTGTCCAGTTTTCAAATTGGTCTACATTAAGGTCCAAAGGGTCAAAAATTAAACTTTGTTTGATTTCAACAAAAATTGAATATATGGGGTTCTTCAATATGCTGAATCTAACCATGTATTTAGATTTTTAATACTTGGACTCGGTTATCAAATTGGTCCACAGTGAGGTCTAAAGGGTCTAAAATTGAACATTATTTGATTTCATCAAAAATTGAATTCTTGGGGTTCTATGATATGCTGAATCTAACCATGTATTTAGATTTTGGATATTGGACCATAATAGGTAAATGTCCAATTTAAAATTTTTAAGTTTTTAAGTTTAAGTTCTTAGACCACATTCATTCTGTGTCAGACACCTATGTTGTGTCAACTATTTAATCACAATCCAAATTCAGAGCTGTATCAAGCTTTTAAATGTTGTGTCCATACTTGCCCCAACTGTTCAGGGTTCGACCTCTGTGGTCGTATAAAGCTGCGCCCTGCGGAGTATCTGGTTTATTGTAGTTTCAAGTCAATAAATTGGAGTTATCTTTCTTTGTCCAGAATGGTTGTTGAATCACCTTAAACCAATGCTTTATATAATCTTCTTTGAAAATTGGAGTTATCTTTCTTTGTCTAGAATAGAAGTTGAATCAACGTAAATCAATGCTATATACAATATACAATGCAATATTCACTTTACTACCAACTGATAAATTAAAGCAATCTTTACCATTCAATGATTACAAGCACTTTGATTACCATTCTAGGGTTATGCCCCTTTACAAGTGGAAAAATTGAAGAATTTTTTAGTTTCTGTTTTCTTAACTTAAGTTTGTCTCAACTAAATTTAATGAAATGTGTATATAATGCTTATTACCTTTAAACTCAGTTTAAGTTCAATTTTTGGCATCTTCACTTTTACAGTTCTTGAGTTATGTCCCTTTATAACGTAATATGCTAACAGGGGCATCATCTGTGTCCTTTTGGACACATTCCCCATTTATTTTTTTAGAAGTTACTATTAATTAAAATTAATTTTAACCATGACTGATGACATTTTATACAGTCGACTCTCGTTATCTCGAAGTCAGTAGGAACAGAGAAATATTTTGAGATGCACATAGTTCGACTCAAACGAAAACTGGAAGTTTGACAAACCAAGGGACACAACTCTTACTTAACTTGGTTAAACTAAAATAAATCAGGGTGAATATGGGAAGGGGATCGATATTGTGGTATCAGATCGATGTAGTTAAATGTCATGGTCTTTCATTATTATAATAACATTATTTTTACTTTTTCTATTGTTTCAGTTACAATTTTTTCCTATGGCTATTTTTCGAGAGAGTAATTTCCATTCGTTAGTTTCGTTATTCAGGTCGGTTATAGTTGACAAAATTGTTTATTCTCGGATACATGAGATTTTAGAAAATTTAGATTTCTCTTCATTTTGTTTAGTCTCACTCTTTCTTTTCAAAAGAAAATACAACAAGATTAAAGACGCCGATTCAGTAGTTTTTAGGTGATTATTTACAGAAGTCATAATCCTCACTTAATACACACCCACGCTCATTAGTATAAATCACAATTAATTGTTTTGTAAACATTTTAAATACTTTTTTATGAATATTAACAATGTATCACTAATTATTTATATAATTTCTTATGTAAACACTAGCCGAAATAGCATGTCGTAAATTAATACAGTGGTCAGTGACCGGAAATTTAATTACACATGTATTGTCACTCTTCGATCCATTTAAACCCTGGAGGTCATGTTTTGACATATGTGTATTAGTTTGAGATAAATAATGAATTTTGCATGCTTTTGTTAACCTTGGGACCGTAAATTTAGTTTGACTCATCCAATTTCGACTCATCAGGAGTCAAATTACATACATTTATATGGAACAAAGTTCGGGACCACGTGAAAACTTCGACTCATCCGAAATTTCGAGTCAACCGAGTTCGAGACAACGAGAGCTAACTGTATTTTAATACTTTATGATGTATTTAAATGAGTAGTTATTGTTGCAAACTCCATTAGAAATTTGAATTGAGATAATTTTTGGAATAAGGGAAAGGGGGAAGTGAAAAAAAATTGAGGTGGGGGTCAATTTTTTTTTCTCATTTCAGATTTCAGAATTTAAAAAGAAAATTTCTACAAATATTTTTTCTTTGAGAGGATTAATATTCAACAGCATAGTAAATTTCTCAAAACCAAAAAAAAATTTTAAGTTCATTAGACCACATTCATTCTGTGTCAGAAACCTATGCTGTGTCAACTATTTAATCACAATCCAAATTCAGAGCTGTATCCAGCTTGAATGTTGTGTCAATACTTGCCCCAACCGTTCAGAGTTCGACCTCTGCAGTCGTATAAAGCTGCGCCCTGCGGAGCATCTGTTTAAATGTTAATAAAAGGAAATGTTGGGTTATAGTCAATGAGACAGCAAACCACAACACAAGAAAAAAATCTAGTGTCAACTACTAATAATCATCAAAAGCAATGTGAAAAAGTTGTAAATTGGGGTCCTAATATATATTTTATGTTCAATTTAAAACAGGATCAACAGACTGTATAGTTTATACCACCGCAGGAACAAATGATCCTGTTACTTCAGCATTACATATTATACTAGGTAAGTTATTGTCATCACAAAAATTGGATGTAAAAGTATGCATACATTAGATTCTTTCATGATATTTTTGATATATCTTAATATATTTTAGAATTGAAAAAAAAGGCGCAAACTGGCCTCTTATGATATTTTTATTTACCTAAGAAGATGGATAATATGGAAATGCTTGCCTTGATTTAATTCCATCTTCACATGGTTTTACTATGACCGATAATTGTGATGATCTTGACCTGAAGTCATAATGCATTTCAAATTGATAAGTGTGTGTGTGTGTGTGCCATATATTTGTACTGATTGCCTATATGTAAGTTATCCTACTTACAATTATTAAACTTGCAGGTTACTATGTATCAATGTAACAAGTAACATATGTTGTTATTTATACTTTCAGGTGACAATGTAGGTTTAGATGTCTGTTCTATATACTCAAATAGTAAATTTCAACGTTACAGTGTCTCAATGTTAGCATATGGTTACTATGGTGATATTTTGTTAGATAGTGAAAAAAATCGATGGATGGGACCAAAGAGATATCATATTGCAGGTAAGTTCAGAGATTACTGTATTTTTTTTAAAGCTTTGTGGACACTCATCAGTAGTTACACTGTCCTTTTGACTTGCATTTCATCTGTTCCAAAGTGTATGAATTCAAGTATGAATTGAATCTGGACCATGCATCTGACTTACTGGTGAATAAACAGCTTCACAACCATGTTATGTACAAACATTAGGAAAGCTTCACACACTCTACAGATATACTGTTATTAAAAGAGAGAGGATACCAAGCAATCAATAAAAAATCTTAAATTGAATAAAAAAACCATGGCAAAAAAAATGATGGGAGTAGACAAACAACAATAACAAAATACCACACAGAAAACTAAAGATTCTTAAAAAAAAATGTAAGTAGTATCAGGGTTAAATTATAGTTTGAAAAGTTTGAATTTTGGCTTAAAAATGTAGTTTAATCCATTTAAAAGTTCTGTCAGTCTTTGGAAGGTCATCCGAAGATGGCAATGACAAATCCTATTTATTATACCCCACTCAACGAAGTTGCAGAGGGTATAATGTTTTTGACCCGTCCGTCCGTCAGTCCATCCGTCCGTCAGTCCGTCAGTCCTGTTTCTTGTCATCGCAACTCCTCTCAAACCACACAACAGAATTTCACGAAACCTTTTCAGATAATAAGGACATACTATGTAGTTGTGCATATCGACGGGAAATTGCGATTCAATTTTTTTTCTAGGAGTTACGCCCCTTTGAACTTATTTACTTTAATGTACTACTGCAACAGTTTGACATCGCAACTTCTCTCAAACCACACAACAGAATTTCACGAAACCTTTTCAGATAATAAGGACATACTATGTAGTTGTGCATATCGACGGGAAATTGCGATTCAATTTTTTTTCTAGGAGTTACGCCCCTTTGAACTTATTTACTTTAATGTTACTGCAACAGTTTGTCATCGCAACTCCTCTCAAACCACACAACAGAATTTCACGAAACCTTTTCAGATAATAAGGACATACTATGTAGTTGTGCATATCGACGGGAAATTGCAATTCAATTTTTTTTCTAGGAGTTACGCCCCTTTGAACTTATTTACTTTAATGTACTACTGCGACAGTTTGTCATCTCAACTCCTCTGAAAACACACAACAGAATTTCATGAAATTTTATAGATAATAAGGACATACTATGTATATTGACAGGAAATTATTATTCAATATTTTTCCTTATACATTTTTTTTCTCTTATACTTATTTAATTTCTCCAATGACAATGTGGGGACGTGGGGTATGTGAGCGTGCTCACTAAGGTTCTTTAATTTTTGAAGTTCATTTTTTCATGGCTGTTTGAAAATAGATTAATGATTTTTGATTGTTGCAGGTGCCAAAAAATTCCTTGGAAACAAGGCATACCATGGAGAAGTCACATTTAGATTGTCTTCTGACTCAGATAGTAATCCAAGAGATAAAAAGAAATGTTTAAATGAGTAAGATATAATAAATTTATTGTTGAGTAAAGGGTAAATATCAAATAATTGTACATGAATAGAGATCCTTATATTATTCTCTCATCAATACTGAAAGACAAAAGAGTAGAAAAAAGACAAGTCATATTGAAAATTCTTTGCTCTTTTCCACTCAATTCTTTCTGTTATTATTTTGAAATCTAGTGTATGCATAAATTTTAAGACAAGAAAGACATGTGATCATCAACTTAAGTTGTGATAAGCCTTTGACAAAAGACCATGCTCAGGACTTGATCCAAGATAAACCTATAGCTTGCTGTACAGTACTCTGATATTGCTTCTTATTAATATCTGTTTGCTCCTTATAACTCCATCAGCCATATGTCTTGATATTTTATAGACTGATTTTTACATGAATAAAAATTTCTTTTGTAGGTGTAATACTTGTTGTCTGGCTGGTTCCAGGACAGTTGATAAGCACTCTAAGATGAATGATGGTAAACTATTTTATAGAAATAAGATAATTTGTAATTTAGTGACTATAAGGGTTTTTGGTTATATGATAAGTTTTGAGTTTCAACATACTATGGGGACATAGAAATACTGAGTGTCGAATGTCTAGTCTTGTAGGCATATTAATTGTACAATTCTTGCCAAATTTTTATAAAACTTGTATCATAAGTTTATATCAACAATGTCTTGAAACAGTTCAAAAATCAGTGATGATGAATATTTGTAAAAGAGTAGTCCCCTAAGGAAATATTAATAGGTATATTGAAAATTCCTTTGTATGCACTTTACCTAGTACAATTCTTGCCAGATTTTTTTTAACACTTATGGTTGTCTCATTGGCACTCCTACCAAATCTCCTTATTTTATAATTATTATTATAATACTGCATTTATATCGCACATTATATAATATTAAAATTACCCTAAGCACCTTTAATACAACATATATCGATTCATATATATAAGTATTAACAACAAAATATGAAAGCCCATGTTATAAAATCCTGAAACAAACAGATTTTAAAAATATTACATATAAAACTATACTACATGTATTAAATTTACCGATAAACAAAACAATTGGTCCGAGACCACAATTGTCGTCCCTTGATTTTCGTTGTCCACTAATATAGTCCCTAGTGTTGACAGTGGGTTACTTGCCATTAATTTTTATACCCCTTCCAAATTTATTTCTCCATGTTTAATGCCTCAAATTGCAAGTGGGGGGGGGGGGGGGGGGGGTAAAATTACATTGTAAAAAAATTTGGGTCCAAAATTTTAAAGGAAAGTAGTGATTTGGTCCAGCTTAAAAAGGTTAAAAATTAGCACTTCGGAAGCTGTCAAAAGATTTCAAGACGCCCTAAACATAAAATTGTCCATATTTTGAGTTAGAGCTGATGAAGTTTTCTATAATTTTGATATAATTTGTCCCAAAAGTAGTACAACACACTGTAAAAATTTCATTGAGAAAGCGCAGGTGGGATTTTTCTAATTTTCATTTATGTACTAAAAGAAATGCACTACCAAATAATTGTGGTCTCGGACCAATTTATATAAAATGGGCATGGTAAAATAAAGGAGATGTTGAAACTGTAACAATAAAAGTAAGTTAAAACTTCAAAAATATTTGCTAAAAAAATTCTAAAATTACCAAAAAAAGTAAGTTAAAAATTCAAAAAATAAATCAAATGTGTAAAAATTCAAAGATACAATGATATAGAAATATTTTAAGAACTATGAAAATGTATTGTATATTTATACAAATTGTGCATACTAGTGTTGTAAAATTATGCCCCTTATGGGTTCTTGATTAGATTAATGAAATTCTTATACATGAATTGAGTGCAAAAGTTGACAAAGATGTAAATATTGTAAATATTTGTTTCAGAATCTGATGGTGTACACAAGTTCAAGGGTAAATTTATGGCCATTTGTAGTTTTACAATGTCATGTGTGTGTGCTCTGACTCCTGCAGGTGCTTCACCTTACTGTCATTTAGGTGACGGAACAACTGATCTCATGCTGGTACAGGAATGCTCAAGGTTTAAATTTTTGAAACATTTGATGAGGGTGGCTGACAGAACAGCTGATCAGGTAAATAATAGATAAATGATTAAAACAGTCTTTTTATGTCCCACCTTCTCACCTAGGGACATTATTTTTTTTGGTCTATGCATCTACCGTAAATTTGGTTATTTTGGTTTCTTTGGTGCCTCCAATGAAAGTGCCAAAATTAAACGTATGAAAATAAAGCAAACACTACAAATTGAAAGGCCAAGATCGTAATACTCATTTTTGTGGGAAAATATTTGATGTTAATATATCTTCCGTATATTTCCTATCATTCTATACATAGCCAAATCTGCAAATAAATACCTGGTATAATTTGACAACAACACTGTATAATTTTTACTTAATTGTCAATTTTTGGAAATTGTTAAGAAAACGCAGCATTAATTTTTATTCACACATGTCATAAATATGCCAGGCTATTGCTAATTAGACACCGTTATTGGTAATAAGAATATCAAAGCTCCTTGCAATTCTTTATCTTAAATTAATTAATTAACATATACTGCCAGAGGCACATGGATTAAAATTTAAATCCTTGATTGTCAATAGATTTACAAGTACTGAAATAAAGATGATTCAAATTTATTTCATATGATAGTGTTAAAAATAAGTAATCTATTTAAAAAGTGATTTTGACATTGAAGATTTTATTTCATAACTTTTTTCAGCACGATATACGGAGTTATTTGCAATTCCATCCGTATCCAATTCCTTCATTAGGTTAACCTTGTCGTGTTTCTCATTTGAGAATTGTCAATTATCAGGTAAATAAAGGCAAAGATGAATGAGCTTGCTCACGGCTGTTGTTCCAAAATTAATCATATCAATTGGACGAAACACCAAAATTACACACACCAAAATAAAAAAATTGCCTTTTGAGAGAAACCGCCAAAATATCCTCTGCCAAAAATTCCAAATTTATGGTATTCAAATTTTGTCTGTCCGTCCGTCCATCTGTCCAACTTTAGTTTAAAGTTTTGGTCAAGGGGGTTTTTGATGCAGTTGAAGTCCAATGAATTTGAAACTTTGTACACAGGTTCCCTATGATATGATCTTTCTAATTTTAATACCAAATTAGAGTTTGGACCCCAGTTTCACACTCAAATGACCATAGAAAATGATAGTATGAGTGGACCATCAGAGTACTATGGACACATTCTTGTTTTATTTTATCAGAAGGAGATAATTCTGTGGATAACTATTCAGTACTTCTAAGAAATAAATCTATAGACTACATTATCCTGTAGTTGAAGTCTACTTTATAGTCCCACACTGAAATGTGTATCATTCCTAAAATAGTATATGCATTAAAACAACTTTACATTATGCATTTATTAAAATTTTATCATGTTTTATCATTACAGTTTGATTTTGACTTCATTAAAATATACCGAGTGAAAGAATTTAGTTTTCGTCCATTTCCTGAACATGAGGAAGAACAAAAGGAGGATACTGCATCAGGAGGAATAAAACATTCCAAACTTCCCTCGTCTAGAATGAAGACAAGTGTATGGAATTGTGATGGGGAAGTTATACCACACCCTTCATTACAAGTCAGGTTAGATTATAATCGAACAACTATAAGAATTCATTTTCTCATAATTTGTAGACATAAATATCAATTTTCTACCTTTTTATGTGATTTCTGAATCAATTGGTTAGTATTTTGGCATTATATAAGTTACATCATAGTAAGTTACATTATTTATTTTCTTGTTCAAATTGAGAGGTTTATGGTGAATTTGTGGCTCTTGAACAAAGAATTGCAAGAAAAATATTCCTTCTGAATGTCTGAATCAGTTTGATTACTATTTGGAATAAAGTCAAGTCATTAAAACTTACAGATCAAGATTGACTTATGTTTCTGGTTGAAGATTTATATGGAAGCTTACTGTATATGACCTTTGGACATTGACAATATCAGTTACTACACCTTGTTTTTTGCCATCCCTACAATAGTAGCTGGGATTATGTTTTCAGGTCTCTGCATCCACTAGAATGCTTATTTGTCAGTCCTGTACCTGGTAAAATTAATGGTTTGTTTAAGGACATTTAAAGTTAAGTTATGGTCTCATCTATTTAAAACTCAATAATCATGTGTTCTACAATGTTACTTTTAAAGAATATATGCCAAATTAGATTTCTGACCAATTGTTCACTGTTCACTAAACATGCAAATGTGTTGGTGTTAGTTGGGCTTCCATGGTGTCCTATGGATACATGCCTGTTCTATAATGCCTATATCAAATTCTCTAGATAATATTAGTGTTATAGTCATATTTTATGAAGTAACTGGACAATGTTGAGTCTAATTCGGGTTGAGTGATATTTACAGATGTTGTGGACCTAGAACATAGTAACAGCAAAATCAAACAAGTAATTACTTATTATTTCATTTGCAAAAAAAATAAACCATTGTTGATAATAAGAAACTGACATAATATTTTGATCATTTTTTTCAGAGTTCATTGCCAGCTTATAAAGTTATTTGGAAGAGGTATAGAAGAAATAGAATCAAAACATATGTGTAATTGTTGTTGTTCACTAGGAGAACTACCACCAGATACTCCATGATATACTACAACCTTTACAGAAGAAGATAAACATGGTTTACACCATGCAAATACAGTTCAAAAATCCTCTGTGATATGCAGGACATATTAAGTCCCAAAAAATCTTTTAAAATTCAACTTTGGATATTTTTAGGACATAGTTTTGGGAAAAATTAAGTTGATTAATTCTTAGGTAGTAATTATGTTAATCAAGAAATTATAAAAGAAAATGCTGTTATCTTTGTTTATAAATAACAAAATCCTCAAAGTCATAAAAGGATGAAAATATGTATTCAAAGTAAAGGTTTTATTTAAGGTAGATCATAAGTATAGACTTTTTGAGACAGAATTTTCTTATAATTTGTTAAATTAAAGATTTACTATGCTTTTTTTCAAAAATATAACAAAAAGTATGGGTCACCGTGCTATTTTTCATGCTATGAGTCGTTGAAAATTGCTTAAATTTGGTTAGATTGTTCATGAAAAAACACATTTGTGTGCATAAAAAAAATCTATGCGATAGAATTTTGAAATAAATTGTGAGAAGATAGGTTTTATTATAAGTTTTAAGAAATAAAAACAAAATATGGTGTCACCGAACTCGTTTTCTTGCTACAAGAAAAAATAAAAAAAATCCCTATTAGTCCAGTCTAATTTTTTTACTAAAAGAGTTATCTCCCCTTAAATGGCTCATTTGTAAAAATGATTCTAAAAACATAAATAAATGATATTTGTTTAAATATTTTGAATAAAACAATGAATCACCAAGTTTTCTTTATATGAATAACAGTCTAACCATTAAGTTGCAAATCTGTCTCCAAATTTGCAGATTTGGGCAAATAACTAGATCGATTTTATACTGTGATTGAGCAATCCAAGATTGCGGTATACCATGAATCTTCCTTAAGTAAACTCGTTAAAACTTATGCTTTCAAACTTGTCATGTTATAGTTGGAGGTCTTTATAATTTCTTTCTTTCAATTAAATCTTAACAGATTTGACTTTATACTGGATGAAAATTTCCACAGTAATGTGCATACATAATTACTTTTAAGTTTCTCAAATAGAGCCACCATTAATTTACTTTCAAAAGTGCTAACAAAAAAGTATACATAGAATTTCGTTTGGACTATTTGTCACAATATAAATTGTATTGTATCTGTGTTTCTATTTAAGTATGAAGAAACCACCAAAATCAACTGCAAAAACCAAATACTTGCATTTATAGTGAGAACATAGTTACCCTTTTGAAAGTTTAGAGAAGAGAGATAATAAATGAAAGTTTTAATAATCCATTCAACCTTTTAACCACAATTTCCCATATCATTAAATACTAATAAAAGAGATTGATTGAATATTATATTCTGTACTGAACCTTTTTTTATTATTCATGTCCTGTCTTCTTGTTCATCGAGGAAAAAACTGATCTTATTGTCAGATGAGAATTGAGAATGTACAGGTAACTATGAATTTCAAATCCCAACTCATAATTTGTTGTTTCAAATAATCCGTAGATATGCCAAAGCATATGTTGTATGCTTGTTTATAAATAAATTTTTTGTGATAATGTGTATTTGGAATTTAATGATGGGAAAATTTAATCGAAATGTAAGATTAATGAATTCAATTCTTGCACAGTTATTAGTTTGAAGTTACAAACAAAAAATCATATGTGGGTAACATCTTTATTAGTGTTAAACCTGTTGCGTATATACATCAAGAAAAACATCAACTTATTTTCCAAGTTACAGTTTTCCAATTATACTGTTTACATCAGAATACAGATGTACAAGTTTGTTATTAGACATTTATATATATGTTGTCGTTGAAATGTGTGGATCTCGCATCAAATAGTATGTTATCTCATAGAGAGAAGGCTGTGATATTTTTTTATGTTCAAATTGTATACAGATTTTTTTTAATATCCATGTAAATAGTGTCTCAGTATTTAATTTCATTACAATTTTTGTGATAAGCTGCGAGTTAAATTGTATGCTGATGTCCCATGAAAATGTCTACTGGAGAACAAAGCTGCTTCCTCAATCCCCATCTGTCAGAAACAAATCATTTTCAAAAGTTAACTATGAAGAAACCTTTTCACTTTTATATGATTATCAAAAGTCATATGCAGGGTTCATTTTCGTCATAATTTAAAAAAAAAAAGGTTAATTAGAGATGTAGAATTAACCAGGGTAAATTAATTGAAATTTACGTACTGTAATTATTTATGGTATGTATTGGCATGTACTATTTTTTTATGCTTTCACATTTCCCCCCTGCTGATACACATAATAAATATGGTGTGTACTAAAGAAAGCTAATGTATTTAGAGACCTCTTATGCAAAAACACCTTTCTTATATTTCCATTGTAATAACTTATGGTGTTTGAGTGCTTCAAAAATGCTATTTATTTAACTTTATTTCATTTTTTTGCTGTCTTTTTCTTTGTCATATCCTGTGGATACATTCATTCTCACAGATATCAATTTTCATAAAATAACAATATAATTTTAATTTACCGCTTTTTATTTCTAAACATATTTATTTATTCTGTTTGTACCATAATGACCAGTCAATATATGATGACATGTTTCATATTTTATTTTGATTTTCTTGAGGATTGTTTTCCCTTTGACAGACAATTTGAGATGGATCTTTAATACTGCCTCAAAATATAAAAATACCCCAAAAAATAGTTTAAACGCTGAAAATAAAAGTATTTTTATAATGCCCCTTGTAGGGCATTATTTTTTTCAGTCTGTGTGTCTGTTCGTCCAAACTTGCTGTTTATTCCAACTGTTTAGTATACTTTATTGACATCATGTTGTTTGTGTCCAAATATTTGTAATTTCAGAGCAAGAAAAGTATTAATATGTTGACTAAAGCCAATGACATTACCTTTAATTAGTTATCATTTTTCCTGATAACAGTTATTGAGAAAACCGTTGTGGGTGCAGATTTTCTCACTGCGTTGAGTTCCAATAGGTGACCTTTGGCTGTATATGATCTTTGGTCGGGTGGTCGTCTCTTTGGCATATTCCTCATTTCCATTCTCAATTATATTAACTGATCTGTTAGTGGAAATTGAAAAAGTTGACAACTATTAGTATTTTCATTCAAATTAATTTAAATTCCTGAATTTTTATGTAATAAAGATATTTTTTAAGATGTGACCGATATCTTGCAAGTGTACATTTATGAATTATTTTTCAAATACCTCAAATATTTTTTTCTTTTAATTTCATTCTGTGTGTAATTAACTATATCTCATGTTTTAGTTATAGATCAAGGAGAGTAATTTAGATTTCAATGTATTTAATGTGACTTTTTTATAGGATGCTTATTTATTCTGCTTTTATCAGGATATAAATCAAGGAATTGTTTCTTGATAGGTAACAATGCAATTTAGTGACATTGTATGTCCTTGTTCTTTTTTTTATTACATTGTATTTGATGTAATTATTTTTGTAATTGGTTATTTTTATGTAATTTATTTGCTAAGCTATGTTTAGGTAATACATTCCTGTGTGTTATAACATCACAGTACTGGTTTATCATGTATTTTTTGTCATCCATTCTTTATGTAGATTTAGGAATCAATTTTTTCAATGCAATTATTAACAGACAATGCAAATACTATGAGTGTTTTAATAAGAAATGATTTTATTCAATGCAATTATTAACAGACAATGCAAAATCCAATGAGTGTTTTAAATATGACACATAGCTGCTCCATAGAATAGAAAACAATATGTACTAAAGTAATCAATGCAATATGTCATCTTACAGCAGGTAAAATGACACAATTAATAACATATTTTATAATATAAAGACAGACAGACAGACAGACAGAATATTTTATTATAGTGTCACATACCAATACTGAACAATATCATACATAATAATATAAGTATAAAAATACAAATAAGAATTTAAATCGAAGTTAAAATATCGGTATCCAGCCATGACTGACTTATGAGACACTTTTGCTTTAAAACTTATTCTAACATTCATTTACAAATGAATAAATAAAACTTTTACATCACATTTAAAGAAAAAAAACATTCCGTTATACACAATATTTTCTGCGGTTAAACATAAAATATAAAGATTTTGCTAAAAAGGGTTGTATACAGTCATGTGACATCAGAAAGATAAATTTGTCATCATGACTAAAATCGTAAAAATTTGGGTTAATTGTATAAAACCAAGGCAAAAGTTTTGTACTAACTAATATAAATATTTCAATGCCCTAACAAAGTATATTGCTTTTTAAATTGTGTGCTGTCTTATGTATCATAAGCATACTGTTAGAAATAGTCCATTTGGAAAACTTAATATTATGCACAGAAAATAAATTTAGTAATGCATAAAGCTGAAGCAGTATATGAACTTTTCTTGCTTACACAGTATCATAAACCTTCATTTACAAGCTTGATTTTGGTGCGCTTTACATATCTTTTGTTTCTTATGTTTTGTTTTTTTGTGTCTTGATGTTTATTGTTGGTGTATGTTATTACAGTTGTGACGAGCTGAATAAAACAAATACAAAATTATTATGTGTTTTTATTGGAATAACCTTTCACAAAAAATTCTAGTGCTATCACTTCTGCCATATATTGTTATTGTATGTACTATTCAACTTGACCAGAAGGATGCCTTCATTATGTTTAGTCTGTAGGTCCTATGTTACTACCTGTTTACCTTTTTATGCCCCACTTACGATAGTAGAGGGGCATTATGTTTTCTGGTCTGTGCGTCCGTTCGTTCGTCCGTCTGTCCGTTCGTTCGTCCGTCCGTTCGTTCGTCCGTCTGTCCCGCTTCAGGTTAAAGTTTTTGGTCAAGGTAGTTTTTGATGAAGTTGAAGTCCAATCAACTTCAAACTTAGTATACATGTTCCCTATGATATGATCTTTTTAATTTTAATGCCAAATTAGAGGGTTTACCCCAATTTCACGGTCCACTGAACATAGAAAATGATAGTGCGAGTGGGGCATTCGTGTACTGGGGACACATTCTTGTTAATTATTCATTTTCTCATAAGGATACCATATTGAAGGCATTGTACTTTAGAGTATAATCTCAAGAATTTGAGATTTACCCAGAATTTAAGATTTTTTAAGTATTGACTGACTGTCTGATTTTCTAAGTGGTAGTAACAGGTGGTAGGGGGCATTAAATTTTACCCTTGTCTGTATGTCCCAAAGTTGGTATCCATTCTCTAACTTTAGTTTGCATTAACCAAATGTTATGAAAATTATACACAATGCCTATTGCCACAAAACACAGATCAAGTTTTAATTGGGTTGTATCATTTTTTTAAACTGTTCTAGAGTTATGCCCCTTTACAAACGGAAAAATTGCTGAATTTTTCATTTCTGTTCTCTAACTTAAGTTAGCCTCAACCAAATGATATGAAACTTCTACACAATACTTATTACTACAAAATAAAGGCCAAGTTTGAATTTTGGTGGTGTCACTTTTTTGTTCTAAAGTTATGCCTCTTTACAATTGAGAAATTGCTGAATGTTTTGTTTCCATACTCTCACTTAAGTTAGCCTCAACCAAATGTGATGAAACTGATACACAATACTTATTAACACAAATTCATTAAATATGGGTAGTGTCACTTAAACCGTTCTTCGGTTATCTCCCTTTATAACTTATATGATATGCAAGCGGGGCCATCATCTGTATCCCTTGGACACATTTCACCTTTATTTAAATTTTGTTTAAAAGCAACACTTATCTTGAACAACAGATAAAAATTGTCGCTGATGTTCTTATAAGCATTTTGATTTGCTGGTAAAATATGTAAATGTTCTTATAAGCATTTTGATTTGCTGGTAAAATATGTAAATGTTCTTATAAGCATTTTGATTTGCTGGTAAAATATGTAAACTCTGATTAACTAACATCTTGAGCCTGTCAACACTGTTGTAGAGAGTTCCCAACCCTGCTAGTAGTTGGTGGGCATGACTGAGCATAGCTGTCTATGATTGCCAGTTTTCCTGCTGCAGGTCTAACCAATAAAAACTGGCTACTAAGATATAGGCAAGAGTCCTGAAATGTGGAGTTCAACAACAACAATCAATTTATCTTTAAAATTGAGAATGGAAATGGGGAATGTGTCAAAGAAACAGCAACCCAACCATAGAACAGACAACAGCAGAAGGTGACCAATAGGTCTTTGTTGGTTTAAAATCAAGCATTACTAGACAATTGGTTTTTAAACACTATTCTCAACTAGGCAAATCCTAACAACAATGGAAGTGAGTGATGCACGGAAATAAAGATGAACACACAACTGATTCAGTAATTAAAGGTACGATTTTGGGGCAAAATTGGCCTTAAATTTAATTATTTCAACCACAGAATTGATTCTATGTAATTTTAAAGGAACACTGTTTTGGTTAAATATAAACTGTTTTCTATAGTTTCATTTATCAAGAAATTAAAGTAAATTATATAAATTCTGCAGCAGTGCCAACATTTTGACTTTCGCCTGGACATGCTTAGCAATAATAAAGACTTAGCTCAAAAAGATAGATGAACAATAAATGTATTTTGTGTTTTTATTGAGGCATATTCTTTAAAAAATTTCGCCTATGACATTACATGGTCAAATTGTGGTATCAAGACTTGGCTAATATTTATTTTCTTTAGACATTCATTGGATGTTTAAAGAGTGTTATTAATAAAGATATCATGCAATGTTTTATTGTCAGTGAATTTACGAGACAACTTGAAAATCAGTCTTGTATTTACATTCTCCATAGGCTAAATCACAGGCACTTGTCTCACAAAAAAATCCTATAATTGACAGCCGACAAATCGGCATATAACGGAATTTCGCCACCAGCTGACATTTTTCTAAAATGCGAGGTAAGTACCTTGTGTTATATTAAGGTATGTAGGAAACAAATTCTGAGACATGTGCCTGTGGGCTAAATGTTTATTTGAAAGAGGGGATTCCATAGATCCTTATCCAAAACCTTGTCTTGGACAAAGGCAATACACATATCAACAAACTATAATATTTTTCAATATTGGTAGTGTGCATTCCTTCAATGTGCTAGTTAGGGTTCAATCTCTTGTTAGGTCAAACGAAAAACTTTATAAAAAAACATTTCCTGCTGCTCCACCGAAAACAAGACAGTAAGAAAAGACTAGTTGGCTAGGAGTCAGAATAATGTTGAGACTTCGTGTTACTCCCTGGCTAAAAAATGGTCCCAGTGTGTCAGTCTAGTACAAAGCAGGTTCATATTTATAATGATTTTCTGTGTTTTCATGTACGCCATGTTATATTTGCCACTTCACATTAAACATCTATCAACCTCAATTAAACATCAAACAAGCGTCCTGTAATATCTTTAATGTATTTAGGTGTTTTTATTAAAAGTAAAGGTAGATATACAGTGTGTGCACTGCGTACTAGTTTCCTTTTTAAAATAGGAACAGTCAGTGTTAAGTGAGATCAAGTCCGAAAAAAATGGTATTTTAAGATTGAACTAGTGACATCAATGATAAATAATGCAAGATAGATGAAAGACTGAAGTGTAAGTAAGAAATTTATCCTGATTACCCTAATTTCTTAGCCAGTAGGTTCAAAGGAAATTCGTGTCTTATTTTGCCATACTACCTAGTGGCAATGAAACGTTTTACACTTCAACATATGCTATTCACTCATGCCTGACTTGTGTATATTAACTGGTGACTCTATGGTAGATGAAATTACTAGTAAGCTTCTTCATTTTATTGATATCTTATTACAAATATTGATATTACAACCATAACCATTGACCAGTCCTGACAAGTATTCATTGCTCCATTTTCTATGAGGGATTCCCAGAAATGGATAAATTCTTTTTGTGATGTAGATCTATCTGAAGAGAGACAAGAATTAGTTTGTTCTTCATGATTGTATAGGTATATGAGTGTAAATATTCTTTTGTTGCCTTTAAAAAAGAAAAACTCAGCACTTCTCTAGTAAAATACTTTTTGGCTTTTCACTTTCTCCAGTGTTAACTTCTGTGGATTTTTTTATAATTATTTTTGACATTCAAATTCTTTTTAAAATATTGTTCATAACTGTTGTATAGATAATGGTTATAATATTGGTGTTAAAGTTAACTAGGTGCATTGTTCAGAATTCATGCTTACGACATGTTTCATCATAGTGATATTTGGCATAGATATTGGTTGTTTGTTGCTTTTTTGTCAGTTGTTGTCTCCGATACATTTTCGCTTTACATTCTCAGAATCTATACACCGCTCAACTGCATGCAGTTTGGTAATGTTCTAGTGACTTTATAATTTAAATGGTGAGTTTACTGATTGGGTAGATTAATGAGGATTGACTGGGTTTTTTTTTTCTTTATTTCCAGTGGCAAATATTTCAAGATAAATATTTGTAACCAGTTACATATACTGTTGATACATGCTATGATTATGCATAAGTATTCGTGTACCTAAGATTCAAGGACTACTCTTATCTCGATATCGAAGGGAATTTAGAATATTTATTTTGTTGAAATGTTTTTTTTTTTATTTATGCATGTTTGATATATTTTGTATGCCTTTGCTAAAGATTTTTTTCAGAACAGTTTCAATTTCAATGTAAAGACGTCAGTCTTACTTCGCTGACTTTGGACTGTATGTTTTAATCAAAATGTTAGTTTCTTATGCGAGTTTATAGAAAAGATCCTTATACAAGACCATTTATATTTGGTTATCTTTTTAATAGGCATTCTTCCATTCTATTTCCACGCTCCCTTGGTCAATTATTTTAAAATGCTAGACATTTGTTCAAATATTACGATCTCTGACTAGACATGTTGTAAAACAACAGTGTATTTTGCCATTGTGATTTGGTTAGCATCCCTTCAAAATGAAGCTTTCGGTGGCCGGGTGTTACCTTTCCACGTCAGTTTTAATCTAGCGTCGTACTACAGTACATGATATATAAGGCATGGAGATGTTATTTTTACAGATCAGATAAATTATCTATAGTAAAGGATCCTACAAATTAATGTAAGATACAGTCACAGAAAATAATTATATTTATAAGTACGTCTGAGCAGACTTGGGGTAATTGTAATTGTAATCATTAATCAGCTGTAATTGATTACAATTTTTCAAGTAATCATTGTAATCATTAATCAACCAAAAATCTGATTACATGTAATTTAATTTAATCAATTACTTTTCAAAATACCCTGTAATCCTGATTACTTTTTGATTACATTCTGATTACAATGAAAAAAATCTTAAACTGTGTTTATGGTCAATAAATGAACAATTTTGTTATTCTTATTTAATAAATATGTACATCTTAAGATAGTTTGGTTTACTTTATAAAGCATTGATTTGTATACTTCAGAAAAAATAAACTGTTACAGTATTGAAAAGTCATCATTATATCATCAAAGTCATCAAAATATATTTTACTGGCCTTAGTAAAATATATTGTACATATATTCAAAATTTAAAGATTTACATATATAATATATATTTGATAAT
The DNA here is from genome assembly GCF_963676685.1 of Mytilus edulis. NCBI lineage: Eukaryota > Metazoa > Mollusca > Bivalvia > Mytilida > Mytilidae > Mytilus > Mytilus edulis. The sequence continues at coordinate 100,032,264 of NC_092344.1, forward strand.
AACTGTTATATTCAAGTAATATTATACTTTTCTTTAATCCTGAATTATGATCTTTTGTTAATATTGTGATTTTTGTCAACTTTGAATTGACAGGTAGGAAACCAATTAAGGTTTGTTTTTATTGCAATTTCCAATTGAGTATAGCTGTAGGACAATGTATATGATAAAAGATTAATCAGACATGTGAAAATTTATCAAATTTTAAGTTGGACAAATATCTTGTTCAAGATAAGCAAATTTTTGTATTTTCTTAAATTGGACATGTAAAATGCAATGATTTATAGGACTTATATTTTGTTTACAATTTGATTAAACAATTCTATTAAAATTTTACATAGTTTTTAACTGGTAACTTTATTTCATCCATATTTTAACTTCCATAAACTGCACCTTGAAATACATATAAAGTCTCAAAGAGGTCAGAAGACAAACAGCAAACTCTAAATGCCATATTCAATTGAAGTCAAAATAATTAAGAGATCAATGCTGATAAAGTGTAATGGGTAATAACCAGTGACACAATGTTCATGTATGTATGTTGTGAACTTTTGTGGTTTATTAAATAGATAGCATTCAAAAAATCAGAATGTGAATATATATGTTCAAACTCTTTTAGGTCATTTTTTAGTAGCAATAAACAAAAAAAAACTATGTTAATTGGACATGCTTTGATACTATATATGCCCTTGAATTTTTACTAGATAACATTTTTGTTCGCTTTGGGGATTCCGTATATCGTCAGATTATCGGAATTCCAATGGGGACTAACTGTGCACCACTTATTGCGGACCTGTTTTTGTATTGTTATGAGTTACAATTTATGACAAAAATAAGCAAAGACCCATCGAAACAACATCTGATAAACAAATTTAATAATACTTTTAGATATTTGGATGATATTTTGGCTCTCAATAATGACGACTTCAGTATGTATATTAATGAAATTTATCCTGTTGAACTTACTTTAAATAAAGCTAATACTAACAATGACCACTGCCCTTTTCTCGATCTTGATATCTATATCACTAATGGAAAGCTGAATACTAAAATTTATGATAAAAGGGATGATTTTTCATTTCCTATCGTTAATTATCCGTTTTTAGATGGTGACGTTCCCTTGTCACCATCTTACGGTGTTTATATATCTCAACTTGTACGATTCGCTCGTGTATGTAACAATGTTTTAGATTTTAACGAGAGAAATTTATGTATTACTGATAAATTATTACACCAGGGTTTTCGATATCACAAACTAGTCAAAACATTTACTAAATTTTATCATCGCTATAAAGACATCATTCGTAAATATAGCTCAACATGCAGACTTCTAATACGTTCAGGTATTTCACATCCAATTTTTATGGTAATATTCTTTATAAAGCACAAAGGTGTCAGTATTCACCTCAGAAACTTACAAAACCTTTGAATAAACTTATTAAGAAGGGATATAATTACGATACTGTTGTCAAGTCATTAAAGATTGCATATTTTGGCGTTAATATTGAGTCACTGATAAGGTCTTTGCATCGGAACTAAACACATTATTTTTTAAAAACAGTTGTTGGCATGACACGGGTTATGTTCTTCTCATATATGTTATGATGGTATGATGCTAAACCCCTAACGGGAAGGATTGTGCCTGATGTTCATATGATGAAATCATAATCTTTCAGTCAGTTTAATTGAAGTCTGGAGCTGGCATGTCAGTTAACTGCTAGTAGTCTGTTGTTATTTATGTAGTATTGTCATTTTGTTTATTTTCTTTGGTTACATCTTCTGACATCAGACTCGGATTTCTCTTGAACTGAATTTTAATGTGCGTATTGTTATGCGTTTACTTTACTACATTGGTTAGAGGTATAGGGGGAGGGTTGAGATCTCACAAACATGTTTAACCCCGCTGCATTTTTGCGCCTGTCCCAAGTCAGGAGCCTCTGGCCTTTGTTAGTCTTGTATTATTTTAATTTTAGTTTCTTGTGTACAATTTGGAAATTAGTATGGCGTTCATTATCACTGGACTAGTATATATTTGTTTAGGGGCCAGCTGAAGGACGCCTCCGGGTGCGGGAATTTCTCGCTACATTGAAGACCTGTTGGTGACCCTCTGCTGTTGTTTTTTATTTGGTCGGGTTGTTGTCTCTTTGACACATTCCCCATTTCCATTCTCAATTTTAAGTTTGAAGTTATTATTTTCTAATATATATATAAAACAAAATCTTTTCTAAAAAGTGCTTTAGTTGTATCAAATTCATTCATATCATTCAAAATGTTTGTTCTTTTTAAATTCATTGTAATCAGATGTAATCATGATTACTTTGCTAATGTAATCATTAATTTAATCAGACACTTTCAGAAATGATGTGATCATAAATTTAATTCAATCGTACAAATGACAAAGTAATTGTAATTTAATCAATTACATTGAAAGTAATCGGACCCATCTCTGCGTCTGAGCCAGTGACAACTCTACAACAGATTTATATTCGGTTATAGCTATATTAGCAGGGTTGATTTTGTTTCTTCGGCATAATCTCAATTTACTCAATTTTCTTTGTAATATATATAAAAGTAACATGGATATCGTTTTTTGGTGGCCTTTACAGTTGCTGTTGGGTGTGAGCAATTTAATGCTCCGTGTTGAAGACAGTACTTGATGGTCTATGATGGTTTACTTTTACGAATAGTGACTTAGATGGAGAGTTTTCTTATTATCACTCATACCACATCGTCTTATATTATTCTGCTCATTATTAGTTAAGGAATGACTGTAATATATTTTCTGTCTATTCAAAATAATATAAAAAATGTGGTGCACACTGAATAACGCGCGTAGCGGGTTATTTAACAGTGTGCACCACATTTTTTAATGCTATTTTGAATAGACAGAAAAAATATTACAGTCATTTCTTATAATTTAATTCTAAATTCCATTTTAAACCGTAGAAAACCATGAAAAAACGTTGATGACGTCACGGTCACATGACTAAATTATGTCTAGGGGCTGATAACAAAATAACGTCAGCCAATCAGAAGACGCGTTACATCCAAAATTAAATTATTAAATGATTTGTTCTAATTATTCAAGCATTTTACTTTGCAATGACTACAAAGGTGATAAATTTTAATATATTCAGCCTCCTCCACATATCGCAAATGTTTGCGTTATAACGCAAAGGTTTGCGTTATTTCGCATAAGAACGTTTCTAAAGTATTTTATTGTATTTTTGTGGCAAAAACTAAAATGACTAATTTTGTTTGTATACTCACGTATTTTGTATGCCTTTATCAGTAATATACAATTTAGACTTTATTTTTTTCTTTATCATCAAAGTTGAAAATCTATATGTTATTTCTATTATCATTATGGAAAATATACCTACATGCAGACGGAAATATCCAACCAAAAATCTTCCCGAGTGACTGCATTTTGACTGAAAGAAATGTCGTTTGTTTTCTCACCTAATTCTTACACGATATATTCTATAATTCACACACTAAGTGCAATCTAATGTTATTGGTCCAATGTTTTTTCCCTTCTAACATGAAAACAAACTTTATTTTAAACACAACTTTACAGTCCCACTCATATTTTGTTTCTTGTTTTTATTGGTATTAATTGATTTAGATGTAGTAGATATGTTTAGTCATGCATGATTTGTTTTGGGAAATTCCTATTTATCTATTTTTTGCATGTATACGCTCTTTAGATGGTAAAACTAGCCTATGCTCTACGTATCTTTTTTTGTGCTTTGAAACTTTTGTTAGGGTATTTTTTTTAGTGATAATTAGGAAGGTCTGGTGGGTTGTTTATTCCAAGTATCGACTCTGTGGTGATTATTTTCGCCTTGTTAGATTTTCGATTGTGTGCATGTAGTTTGGAGTATCGAACTCACCGTACAATATGACTCTTACGATTCTTTTAAGAATTCTCTTAGTAAAAATCGTTTAACTTTTGCTAAGAATAAAAAACTAAAAAAGGATTTCATAAAATTTTGGGAGAATTCCATTTCAAAAAGTATTAATGATAAAAGAGGAAACAAATTAAGGACTTTCAAGGATTTGAAATCGTTTGATATGGAGAACTTTTTAAAATTAGATATAGACAGAGCTAATATTTCAAACTTTATAAGAATAAGGATAAGTAATAGTATTCTTATGATTGGGAAAGGCAGACATAAAAAGATTGATTTAGAAAACAGATTATGCCCCGTTGTAAATTTGAAGATGAACTACACTTTACCTTAAAATGTGCCAAACTGAATGAATTGAGGAATAAATTTTTCCTGAATATTTCGGATATTTTACCATCTTTCAATAATCTTTCAGACATGGAAAAATTCTATTTCATGATTTCGAAGTAATGAATCAATGTTAATACCAAAATATGCTATCTTTAATTACATTACAACAGTATCGTAACTATATCCTTTCTGAATAAGTCTGTTTAAAGGATGGTTAGCTTTTGAGGTGAATGCCAATATTTTTGTGCTTTCGGTAAAGAATATTACCATAAAAGATTTTGATGTAAAAATGTCCTTGTAAAATCTAATAAATGTTTTACCACTGGTTTGTGATATCGAAAACCTTGGTGTTATAATTATTCAGTAATACAGAAATGGGTCACCTTCTAAAAATGGATGATTAACAATAGGAAATGAAAAGTCATATCATTAATTTCGGTATTATGCTTCCCGCTAAAGATGTGTCAGATGTTGTTTCGATGGGTCTTTGCCGATTTTAGTCTTAAATTGTAACTCATAACAATAAGGAAACGGGTCCGCAATAAGTGGTTCACAATCAGCTCCCATTGGAATTCCGAAAACTTGGCGATATATTATAGGAATCGACCATTTATGGCCGTGTTTTTGGATGCGGATATTTGCTGAAGTGATTGGTAATGTGCTTTTCTTGATTGAGTTACTTTTTTGTAAACTCTATTAAAACCAAAATTTATAAAGCTCACTATAGCTTGTGTTTATCATAGTGTAGTTTATTGAATATTGACTTTCATGTAATAAAATTTTGAATCTTGAAACTTAATCTTGAAAATTTAAACTTTAAAAGTTAAGTAGGCTCGCGGGTATAAGATTTTCAGAAAAAAATTAAATATTAATTTTTCATTACAAATTTTATTTATTACCTTAAGTAATTGTTACTATATGGTACAAAACTCATTCCAAAAAATCAATTCGTGTTGGCCCCAGGTGACTTTTAAAATGTAGATATCATTGAAAAAGCTCCAAATTACCTCCCTTTGGTGCAAAAATGCCATTTTTTAGCATTCAAATTGAAATATCTTTTTAACTCATCGGTGACCTATATTTTTTATTGTTGTTTTCGAATAAGCTGTACATAAACTAAATAACTGTAAAATTTAAGCGATTTCTGTAATTTAGTTCTTTTTTTATTTCGATATATTACTGCTATTTCTCCTATTAGTTCAACAGAAAAAAGGACATTAACAAAAATGTATGCTTCTTTCAAAGGCAGATTGTGAGCGTAAATGAACGGTGACCCCATTTTTTTATTTCATTTTTCTATTAAGTATAAGATAAAGTTCATTTATATAGAAAAATATGGAGAAATCCTATATTAAATAAAAAAAAAATTGATTTAGCGGACCCGCGAGCCCCCTTAAGTACTGAGAGATGTTTAATAAAAAAATAATAAGATTGTTTATTGTTTTGTTTGTGGTTTCCGAATATGTGAGTTGCAAGAGCTTAAGCAGAGTTCCATTTGGTTCATATTATCACTTTATTTCATGATTACTTTGTGTACGTATTATGTGTATATATATTGTGTATTTCACTAAAAACTTGTTTTATAATAATCATTGTATTATGATGTGTATGTATCTTTCCGAAAAGGGGCCCATCATGGATTGGTCTGAAAATAATGCCTAATTAGGGTTCAATCTCTTGTTAGGTCAAACGAAAAACTTTATAAAAAAACATTTCCTGCTGCTCCACCGAAAACAAGACAGTAAGAAAAGACTAGTTGGCTAGGAGTCAGAATAATGTTGAGACTTCGTGTTACTCCCTGGCTAAAAAATGGTCCCAGTGTGTCAGTCTAGTACAAAGCAGGTTCATATTTATAATGATTTTCTGTGTTTTCATGTACGCCATGTTATATTTGCCACTTCACATTAAACATCTATCAACCTCAATTAAACATCAAACAAGCGTCCTGTAATATCTTTAATGTATTTAGGTGTTTTTATTAAAAGTAAAGGTAGATATACAGTGTGTGCACTGCGTACTAGTTTCCTTTTTAAAATAGGAACAGTCAGTGTTAAGTGAGATCAAGTCCGAAAAAAATGGTATTTTAAGATTGAACTAGTGACATCAATGATAAATAATGCAAGATAGATGAAAGACTGAAGTGTAAGTAAGAAATTTATCCTGATTACCCTAATTTCTTAGCCAGTAGGTTCAAAGGAAATTCGTGTCTTATTTTGCCATACTACCTAGTGGCAATGAAACGTTTTACACTTCAACATATGCTATTCACTCATGCCTGACTTGTGTATATTAACTGGTGACTCTATGGTAGATGAAATTACTAGTAAGCTTCTTCATTTTATTGATATCTTATTACAAATATTGATATTACAACCATAACCATTGACCAGTCCTGACAAGTATTCATTGCTCCATTTTCTATGAGGGATTCCCAGAAATGGATAAATTCTTTTTGTGATGTAGATCTATCTGAAGAGAGACAAGAATTAGTTTGTTCTTCATGATTGTATAGGTATATGAGTGTAAATATTCTTTTGTTGCCTTTAAAAAAGAAAAACTCAGCACTTCTCTAGTAAAATACTTTTTGGCTTTTCACTTTCTCCAGTGTTAACTTCTGTGGATTTTTTTATAATTATTTTTGACATTCAAATTCTTTTTAAAATATTGTTCATAACTGTTGTATAGATAATGGTTATAATATTGGTGTTAAAGTTAACTAGGTGCATTGTTCAGAATTCATGCTTACGACATGTTTCATCATAGTGATATTTGGCATAGATATTGGTTGTTTGTTGCTTTTTTGTCAGTTGTTGTCTCCGATACATTTTCGCTTTACATTCTCAGAATCTATACACCGCTCAACTGCATGCAGTTTGGTAATGTTCTAGTGACTTTATAATTTAAATGGTGAGTTTACTGATTGGGTAGATTAATGAGGATTGACTGGGTTTTTTTTTTCTTTATTTCCAGTGGCAAATATTTCAAGATAAATATTTGTAACCAGTTACATATACTGTTGATACATGCTATGATTATGCATAAGTATTCGTGTACCTAAGATTCAAGGACTACTCTTATCTCGATATCGAAGGGAATTTAGAATATTTATTTTGTTGAAATGTTTTTTTTTTTATTTATGCATGTTTGATATATTTTGTATGCCTTTGCTAAAGATTTTTTTCAGAACAGTTTCAATTTCAATGTAAAGACGTCAGTCTTACTTCGCTGACTTTGGACTGTATGTTTTAATCAAAATGTTAGTTTCTTATGCGAGTTTATAGAAAAGATCCTTATACAAGACCATTTATATTTGGTTATCTTTTTAATAGGCATTCTTCCATTCTATTTCCACGCTCCCTTGGTCAATTATTTTAAAATGCTAGACATTTGTTCAAATATTACGATCTCTGACTAGACATGTTGTAAAACAACAGTGTATTTTGCCATTGTGATTTGGTTAGCATCCCTTCACCTTTTTTCTTATATGTGTTTGTTTTGGGGTTTTGTTTCGTCTTTTTTAACAAACAATTCATACCGTGTTCTTGGCATGTCATTATGGAATTCATCTGTTCAAAGACAGTATTCATCATATCCGTCACAACATCTACAGACGACTGTCCACACGAGTCACTTACAGACTTCTGCATACACTGGTAAGAACCAAGAAGTATTCTGAAACAGTAACATCACAATATTACATCCTCGAATAACTATCAAACTAGGATGAAAAACCGTGTCCTGCATTTATTTAAGTTTTTATCTCTGTCTTGACTTTTTATTTTTCACTCTACTCGGTCCTGACTACTTTTTATAGTTTATCCTGACTGTTTTACATACATTGTTATCCTGTCCTAGACCCCCCCCCCCTAAAATCAAATCCCTTACTTGCACCATTTTTGTTTAACTTGATCTGTGTACGCATCATCTAACATGGATATTTGTTCAAGTTGGCTCTTGACAGTTTCAACATGGTCCTTGTAACAAGCATTAGATCTTTTCTGTACCTCTGGTTTTCTCCAACAAGCATCATGTAGAACCATATCTACAAAATACACTTTTAACATTAGGAACTCAATTGTTTGTCTTATTTTTTGGTTAAAAACGATAATGCTTATATGTTCATTTACTATTTGGGTTTCTTTACTGTGGCAATATCCGAAGGCTGTTTGTCCTAGCCCTTCAATGTGTTTACGAAGAAACACCAAATCCTACAATATTTTGTATATTAGTTGGTATCTGTAGCATGATTTGCTGTACAACTTGAGCTTAGGTTTTTTATATAGATCATTATAATATTGCTCACGTTGTATACATTTCTTAGTCTGCTTGTAACGTATTGTGTGCCTTGTGTTTGTATAGTTTTTCAATAGGAGGACCTTTTATATATCACTAATAGTATACGGTATGGGTTTAATCATTTGTGAAGGAGACGATGACCTGTATAATGTTAACATCTTCATACTTTTGGTATATGGATCGCCGGTTGTCTCATGTCGGATATGATGATCTCTCATAGCAATCATGACACATTCTTTTTTTTCATATACTGAAAAAGGCATCTTGTTTAATGTCCTCCGTGGCCAGATAAATGTAAAAAAAAATGATGTACCGTTGTCGTTGTTTATTCATTTATCTAACTTATTGTATACCTGAAAACCCAGACGTGCATATAAAGTTGACTGTTTTCAGTGTCGTCGCAAAAGTAGATGCATACATCAAGTCATCTGAACATTTCGATAACTTGGGCGTGTAACAGCTCTTGAATTCTCCTCTGTATCTGCAAATTGAAGTAATATCACAAGATTTCGACGTGCATTGCATTATACTGTTGCATGTTAGTATGTACAGTGAAATAGCCATCTTTATGTGTATTGTGGTTGGATTTACCTCGCTGAAAGCTCCTACAACAAAAGCTGGTCCAAACATCAATATATCGTGGAGTGAGTTTAAATTGAAGAATCAGTTTTAGTGTTGTGGGCTGTCTGCCAGCAGTAATGAAATAGAGCAGCAAAGAATATTCTGAGGAAACTGACTCGTAAAAGATATGCCGTACAACCAAACAAAATGATGATTTGTTTTATTCGCCGAGATTTTGATTTTTGAAAAATGTAGAATATATACGTACTTACGAACAAAGACTTTCAATCTGTCTTTTATGAGGCAAAACAGTGAATTCTTCCGATTCAGATACATTCTGCGACAGTTTCCAAGTACACAGATTAAGTCCAACAAAATCGCATCCGTTTACTGTACTCAAGACAACTAAAATGAAAAGTTGTCTATCAAAATTCTGTGTTGTCCAGGAGAAAAAAACTGTAATGTGTTGGTTTCATTTTTACAGCACTGGGTCGATACCTTTGCCGGTGGACTACCAGTCCCCAGAGGTTTGCGCAACTCAGTAGTCAGTACTTCGGGACTGATATGATTTATAACAAACCTTTCTTAGATGGACCTTTTATAAATTTTTAAACAATGAAGACACTAAAGTTTCAACTCCCTCAGGCAAAGTGGACAGTAGATGGTTTAGTCTATTCTTTTAAGGCCTTTTTCTTCATAAAGCTTCTATTAAAACTGTTTAGAATCTCACACATCCTCGGCTTTCAAATATTCGGCTTTGCGCGCTCCTGATGAAGGTAAAGTCAGACTGAAGTGAAATTTTTGTGTTTGCTCTTAATCTATAGAATATCCAGAATATGCTGAAAAGTTAGTGGATATAATGCGGCTTCCTTTAAATCATACTTTGACAGATGGAAAGTCGGAAGAATACTGAAGTATTATATGAGGAATTCGCTCCACAACTCAGTAAAATATTCACCACAATAACAAAATATGGATATATTATTTAAAGTGTATGGATATTGTTTTTTACGGAAGCGTTTTAGCGCCACACTTTTTTTTTATATTTTTCTTCCTATCTTCGCAAAGGTTTGCGTAATATCGCAAAGGTTTGCGTAATATCGCAAAGGTTTGCGTTATATCGCAAATGTTTGCGTTATATCGCAAAGGTTTGCGTTGTAACGCAAACCAAACCTTTTGCGTTGTAACGCAAACATTTGCGATATAACGCAAACCTTTGCGTCACAACGTACACCTTTGCGTTACAACGTAAACCTTTTGCGGTATAACGCAAACCTTTGCGTACCTTTGCGTTATAACGCAAACCTATGCGAAATAACGCAAAGGCAAACCTTTGCGATAAAACGCAAATCTTTGAGTTATAACGCAAACCTTTGCGAAATAACGCAAACCTTTGTGAAATAACGCAAACCTCTTGATTTCAATTTTTCATTAAGTTTTGTATGTATATGACCGACTGTCATTCATTTCGTTTGTGGTTTATTAGTAGGTTAAAAAAGAAACATACATCCATGCAAGGCCAAATTATTATATTAAAAATGCATAAGAATAATGGAATACTTGAAGTTCAATTATACATAAATAAAAACTGATTTGTGCATAAAAAAAGTATATAATTTAACATGAAAATAGACGCTATATAGGCATATTTAAATTGAAAGATAATTCTTTTTTTTTTTTTTGAAGCAAGAAATCGTTTTTTAAAATCTCAGAATATGATAAAGATTCTTTGATAGAAAGTCATTGAATTTTCATTTCAATATAGTGAAGTATTTTTAAGATGCTTGGCTAGTAATTTTAATGGAGAGAACATAATTTTATTAATAAAACATCTTCATTCTGTACATTTATTGTCAAAGGGTAGCTTGTTTAAATCTAACCAACTTTACACAGTTCTCAAACGGGATCTTACTGTGGAAGTATATTTATATTCGGTTAAACAACTCGTCTAAACATCAACCCAACAATGTTAGATCTGTAAATTTGCTTTCGCAAATTTTTTGTTCTTCCCTCGCCGGGATTTGAACCCATGCTACTGAGATATCGTGACACCATATCGCCTGCACTGTAGCCGTCCCGCTAGACCACACGACCACCTGGGCTTCATAAAAATGAAGCTTTCGGTGGCCGGGTGTTACCTTTCCACGTCAGTTTTAATCTAGCGTCGTACTACAGTACATGATATATAAGGCATGGAGATGTTATTTTTACAGATCAGATAAATTATCTATAGTAAAGGATCCTACAAATTAATGTAAGATACAGTCACAGAAAATAATTATATTTATAAGTACGTCTGAGCAGACTTGGGGTAATTGTAATTGTAATCATTAATCAGCTGTAATTGATTACAATTTTTCAAGTAATCATTGTAATCATTAATCAACCAAAAATCTGATTACATGTAATTTAATTTAATCAATTACTTTTCAAAATACCCTGTAATCCTGATTACTTTTTGATTACATTCTGATTACAATGAAAAAAATCTTAAACTGTGTTTATGGTCAATAAATGAACAATTTTGTTATTCTTATTTAATAAATATGTACATCTTAAGATAGTTTGGTTTACTTTATAAAGCATTGATTTGTATACTTCAGAAAAAATAAACTGTTACAGTATTGAAAAGTCATCATTATATCATCAAAGTCATCAAAATATATTTTACTGGCCTTAGTAAAATATATTGTACATATATTCAAAATTTAAAGATTTACATATATAATATATATTTGATAATAACTGTTATATTCAAGTAATATTATACTTTTCTTTAATCCTGAATTATGATCTTTTGTTAATATTGTGATTTTTGTCAACTTTGAATTGACAGGTAGGAAACCAATTAAGGTTTGTTTTTATTGCAATTTCCAATTGAGTATAGCTGTAGGACAATGTATATGATAAAAGATTAATCAGACATGTGAAAATTTATCAAATTTTAAGTTGGACAAATATCTTGTTCAAGATAAGCAAATTTTTGTATTTTCTTAAATTGGACATGTAAAATGCAATGATTTATAGGACTTATATTTTGTTTACAATTTGATTAAACAATTCTATTAAAATTTTACATAGTTTTTAACTGGTAACTTTATTTCATCCATATTTTAACTTCCATAAACTGCACCTTGAAATACATATAAAGTCTCAAAGAGGTCAGAAGACAAACAGCAAACTCTAAATGCCATATTCAATTGAAGTCAAAATAATTAAGAGATCAATGCTGATAAAGTGTAATGGGTAATAACCAGTGACACAATGTTCATGTATGTATGTTGTGAACTTTTGTGGTTTATTAAATAGATAGCATTCAAAAAATCAGAATGTGAATATATATGTTCAAACTCTTTTAGGTCATTTTTTAGTAGCAATAAACAAAAAAAAACTATGTTAATTGGACATGCTTTGATACTATATATGCCCTTGAATTTTTACTAGATAACATTTTTGTTCGCTTTGGGGATTCCGTATATCGTCAGATTATCGGAATTCCAATGGGGACTAACTGTGCACCACTTATTGCGGACCTGTTTTTGTATTGTTATGAGTTACAATTTATGACAAAAATAAGCAAAGACCCATCGAAACAACATCTGATAAACAAATTTAATAATACTTTTAGATATTTGGATGATATTTTGGCTCTCAATAATGACGACTTCAGTATGTATATTAATGAAATTTATCCTGTTGAACTTACTTTAAATAAAGCTAATACTAACAATGACCACTGCCCTTTTCTCGATCTTGATATCTATATCACTAATGGAAAGCTGAATACTAAAATTTATGATAAAAGGGATGATTTTTCATTTCCTATCGTTAATTATCCGTTTTTAGATGGTGACGTTCCCTTGTCACCATCTTACGGTGTTTATATATCTCAACTTGTACGATTCGCTCGTGTATGTAACAATGTTTTAGATTTTAACGAGAGAAATTTATGTATTACTGATAAATTATTACACCAGGGTTTTCGATATCACAAACTAGTCAAAACATTTACTAAATTTTATCATCGCTATAAAGACATCATTCGTAAATATAGCTCAACATGCAGACTTCTAATACGTTCAGGTATTTCACATCCAATTTTTATGGTAATATTCTTTATAAAGCACAAAGGTGTCAGTATTCACCTCAGAAACTTACAAAACCTTTGAATAAACTTATTAAGAAGGGATATAATTACGATACTGTTGTCAAGTCATTAAAGATTGCATATTTTGGCGTTAATATTGAGTCACTGATAAGGTCTTTGCATCGGAACTAAACACATTATTTTTTAAAAACAGTTGTTGGCATGATACGGGTTATGTTCTTCTCATATATGTTATGATGGTATGATACTAAACCCCTAACGGGAAGGATTGTGCCTGATGTTCATATGATGAAATCATAATCTTTCAGTCAGTTTAATTGAAGTCTGGAGCTGGCATGTCAGTTAACTGCTAGTAGTCTGTTGTTATTTATGTAGTATTGTCATTTTGTTTATTTTCTTTGGTTACATCTTCTGACATCAGACTCGGATTTCTCTTGAACTGAATTTTAATGTGCGTATTGTTATGCGTTTACTTTACTACATTGGTTAGAGGTATAGGGGGAGGGTTGAGATCTCACAAACATGTTTAACCCCGCTGCATTTTTGCGCCTGTCCCAAGTCAGGAGCCTCTGGCCTTTGTTAGTCTTGTATTATTTTAATTTTAGTTTCTTGTGTACAATTTGGAAATTAGTATGGCGTTCATTATCACTGGACTAGTATATATTTGTTTAGGGGCCAGCTGAAGGACGCCTCCGGGTGCGGGAATTTCTCGCTACATTGAAGACCTGTTGGTGACCCTCTGCTGTTGTTTTTTATTTGGTCGGGTTGTTGTCTCTTTGACACATTCCCCATTTCCATTCTCAATTTTAAGTTTGAAGTTATTATTTTCTAATATATATATAAAACAAAATCTTTTCTAAAAAGTGCTTTAGTTGTATCAAATTCATTCATATCATTCAAAATGTTTGTTCTTTTTAAATTCATTGTAATCAGATGTAATCATGATTACTTTGCTAATGTAATCATTAATTTAATCAGACACTTTCAGAAATGATGTGATCATAAATTTAATTCAATCGTACAAATGACAAAGTAATTGTAATTTAATCAATTACATTGAAAGTAATCGGACCCATCTCTGCGTCTGAGCCAGTGACAACTCTACAACAGATTTATATTCGGTTATAGCTATATTAGCAGGGTTGATTTTGTTTCTTCGGCATAATCTCAATTTACTCAATTTTCTTTGTAATATATATAAAAGTAACATGGATATCGTTTTTTGGTGGCCTTTACAGTTGCTGTTGGGTGTGAGCAATTTAATGCTCCGTGTTGAAGACAGTACTTTAGTCTATGATGGTTTACTTTTACGAATAGTGACTTAGATGGAGAGTTTTCTTATTGGCACTCATACCACATCGTCTTATATTATTCTGCTCATTATTAGTTAAGGAATGACTGTAATATATTTTCTGTCTATTCAAAATAATATAAAAAATGTGGTGCACACTGAATAACGCGCGTAGCGGGTTATTTAACAGTGTGCACCACATTTTTTAATGCTATTTTGAATAGACAGAAAAAATATTACAGTCATTTCTTATAATTTAATTCTAAATTCCATTTTAAACCGTAGAAAACCATGAAAAAACGTTGATGACGTCACGGTCACATGACTAAATTATGTCTAGGGGCTGATAACAAAATAACGTCAGCCAATCAGAAGACGCGTTACATCCAAAATTTAATTATTAAATGATTTGTTCTAATTATTCAAGCATTTTACTTTGCAATGACTACAAAGGTGATAAATTTTAATATATTCAGCCTCCTCCACATATCGCAAATGTTTGCGTTATAACGCAAAGGTTTGCGTTATTTCGCATAAGAACGTTTCTAAAGTATTTTATTGTATTTTTGTGGCAAAAACTAAAATGACTAATTTTGTTTGTATACTCACGTATTTTGTATGCCTTTATCAGTAATATACAATTTAGACTTTATTTTTTTCTTTATCATCAAAGTTGAAAATCTATATGTTATTTCTATTATCATTATGGAAAATATACCTACATGCAGACGGAAATATCCAACCAAAAATCTTCCCGAGTGACTGCATTTTGACTGAAAGAAATGTCGTTTGTTTTCTCACCTAATTCTTACACGATATATTCTATAATTCACACACTAAGTGCAATCTAATGTTATTGGTCCAATGTTTTTTCCCTTCTAACATGAAAACAAACTTTATTTTAAACACAACTTTACAGTCCCACTCATATTTTGTTTCTTGTTTTTATTGGTATTAATTGATTTAGATGTAGTAGATATGTTTAGTCATGCATGATTTGTTTTGGGAAATTCCTATTTATCTATTTTTTGCATGTATACGCTCTTTAGATGGTAAAACTAGCCTATGCTCTACGTATCTTTTTTTGTGCTTTGAAACTTTTGTTAGGGTATTTTTTTTAGTGATAATTAGGAAGGTCTGGTGGGTTGTTTATTCCAAGTATCGACTCTGTGGTGATTATTTTCGCCTTGTTAGATTTTCGATTGTGTGCATGTAGTTTGGAGTATCGAACTCACCGTACAATATGACTCTTACGATTCTTTTCAGAATTCTCTTAGTAAAAATCGTTTAACTTTTGCTAAGAATAAAAAACTAAAAAAGGATTTCATAAAATTTTGGGAGAATTCCATTTCAAAAAGTATTAATGATAAAAGAGGAAACAAATTAAGGACTTTCAAGGATTTGAAATCGTTTGATATGGAGAACTTTTTAAAATTAGATATAGACAGAGCTAATATTTCAAACTTTATAAGAATAAGGATAAGTAATAGTATTCTTATGATTGGGAAAGGCAGACATAAAAAGATTGATTTAGAAAACAGATTATGCCCCGTTGTAAATTTGAAGATGAACTACACTTTACCTTAAAATGTGCCAAACTGAATGAATTGAGGAATAAATTTTTCCTGAATATTTCGGATATTTTACCATCTTTCAATAATCTTTCAGACATGGAAAAATTCTATTTCATGATTTCGAAGTAATGAATCAATGTTAATACCAAAATATGCTATCTTTAATTACATTACAACAGTATCGTAACTATATCCTTTCTGAATAAGTCTGTTTAAAGGATGGTTAGCTTTTGAGGTGAATGCCAATATTTTTGTGCTTTCGGTAAAGAATATTACCATAAAAGATTTTGATGTAAAAATGTCCTTGTAAAATCTAATAAATGTTTTACCACTGGTTTGTGATATCGAAAACCTTGGTGTTATAATTATTCAGTAATACAGAAATGGGTCACCTTCTAAAAATGGATGATTAACAATAGGAAATGAAAAGTCATATCATTAATTTCGGTATTATGCTTCCCGCTAAAGATGTGTCAGATGTTGTTTCGATGGGTCTTTGCCGATTTTAGTCTTAAATTGTAACTCATAACAATAAGGAAACGGGTCCGCAATAAGTGGTTCACAATCAGCTCCCATTGGAATTCCGAAAACTTGGCGATATATTATAGGTAGCACTCCACAGTTAGAAAATAAAATTAAAAATGAGCCACAAAATGTTTTATCATCTCCTATTCCTGGATTTCTAATACATTAACCTAACTGTTTGTGTTGTACATGTGCATATGTATGTAATCAGTATGTTCCATAGATTTGATTTTCAAAAGTTAAAAGAGTGAAAATTAATTCCTTTTGTGTGTATCCATGGCAACATTCTGCATTTATTTACCATAAAATATTGCAAAAAGGGGGGTGGACATGTCACATATCCCCCCAAAATTTGGATCAAACTAGAATTTCAATGCCTTTGAGTGATACCTTTTTAGAAACTGTTTTCATAAATCTTCCTAATGATCAAATAAAAAATGGGTGTCTTTCGCCTCATTTTTTCGTAAAATCCAATCACAAAGTTCGTGCGATAAAAAGTTGGAAAAAAAACATTACAATAATTGCTGGACCAATGTATGGTAGGGACATGCAAATACGGACTGTCATACAGAAAACAGCCTATATTACATACATTACATAATCTTGATGTTCATATAAACCCAATACAAAGGCTATTTTAATACTCAGCTATCCAAAAATGAATTTTATTGCACACTAGCTCTCATATTTGAAAAATCCACAGGGGCCAAAATGCGAAACTACACACCTAACTGTGGAGTGCTACCTTAAGGTGACATTTTTCCCCTCCTGCCTCAATTTTTATTATATTTTCTGTGTTCTACTAGCTGTTACGATGAAAATGGTACCTTAGTTTTTAAAATTGGTTCAGTAATAAAGATTTTATGAAGGTTAGCAGTTGATGTTGAAACGC
The DNA here is from genome assembly GCF_963676685.1 of Mytilus edulis. Taxonomy (NCBI): domain Eukaryota; kingdom Metazoa; phylum Mollusca; class Bivalvia; order Mytilida; family Mytilidae; genus Mytilus; species Mytilus edulis. The sequence goes on from NC_092344.1 coordinate 100,049,752, forward strand.
GACAAAAAGTGATTTAAAAATAAATGCTGGATAATAGTGAAAAACTTCAAGTCTGTCTCATTTTTGGGGTAAATTTCTAAAACTTTTCCCATTATCTTATTTAAAATCATAAAATTACCTTAAAGGAGGACAAATTGTACAAATTTTAGGTATTTGAAGGCACTTATAGGTCAATTTTGCTGTAAATAGCATACCTAACCTTGGTTTAGAAGCTCTCAAGCAGGGTATAAATTTCTAGCAGTACTGGCATCATTAAATTTGATTAATGCCAAATTATAATATAAAATCCTGCTAAAAATGTTTATTTGACTTATTCGCATTCAAAAATATAAAGCGATATATTCTGAGAATATCATATAAAGCGCAATCTTTGGTTACAATGGCGAAGCTAATGGAGTACAAATTTAAGACCGCAACATGTCTAAGTGTCAAAATGTGTATATTTGGTTGCTAAGGACAGTAAACAATAAAATAAACATAAATTGCATTCCTAGCAGATTTTTTACCTTCAGAACTAAAACAAGAACATAAAAGAATAAAGATTTGTGGTGAATTTTATCTTAAAAAGTGCATTTCTGTGCTTTCTGATGTGCCATAAGGTAGCACTCCACAGTTAGAAAATAAAATTAAAAATGAGCCACAAAATGTTTTATCATCTCCTATTCCTGGATTTCTAATACATTAACCTAACTGTTTGTGTTGTACATGTGCATATGTATGTAATCAGTATGTTCCATAGATTTGATTTTCAAAAGTTAAAAGAGTGAAAATTAATTCCTTTTGTGTGTATCCATGGCAACATTCTGCATTTATTTACCATAAAATATTGCAAAAAGGGGGGTGGACATGTCACATATCCCCCCAAAATTTGGATCAAACTAGAATTTCAATGCCTTTGAGTGATACCTTTTTAGAAACTGTTTTCATAAATCTTCCTAATGATCAAATAAAAAATGGGTGTCTTTCGCCTCATTTTTTCGTAAAATCCAATCACAAAGTTCGTGCGATAAAAAGTTGGAAAAAAAACATTACAATAATTGCTGGACCAATGTATGGTAGGGACATGCAAATACGGACTGTCATACAGAAAACAGCCTATATTACATACATTACATAATCTTGATGTTCATATAAACCCAATACAAAGGCTATTTTAATACTCAGCTATCCAAAAATGAATTTTATTGCACACTAGCTCTCATATTTGAAAAATCCACAGGGGCCAAAATGCGAAACTACACACCTAACTGTGGAGTGCTACCATAGGAATCGACCATTTATGGCCGTGTTTTTGGATGCGGATATTTGCTGAAGTGATTGGTAATGTGCTTTTCTTGATTGAGTTACTTTTTTGTAAACTCTATTAAAACCAAAATTTATAAAGCTCACTATAGCTTGTGTTTATCATAGTGTAGTTTATTGAATATTGACTTTCATGTAATAAAATTTTGAATCTTGAAACTTAATCTTGAAAATTTAAACTTTAAAAGTTAAGTAGGCTCGCGGGTATAAGATTTTCAGAAAAAAATTAAATATTAATTTTTCATTACAAATTTTATTTATTACCTTAAGTAATTGTTACTATATGGTACAAAACTCATTCCAAAAAATCAATTCGTGTTGGCCCCAGGTGACTTTTAAAATGTAGATATCATTGAAAAAGCTCCAAATTACCTCCCTTTGGTGCAAAAATGCCATTTTTTAGCATTCAAATTGAAATATCTTTTTAACTCATCGGTGACCTATATTTTTTATTGTTGTTTTCGAATAAGCTGTACATAAACTAAATAACTGTAAAATTTAAGCGATTTCTGTAATTTAGTTCTTTTTTTATTTCGATATATTACTGCTATTTCTCCTATTAGTTCAACAGAAAAAAGGACATTAACAAAAATGTATGCTTCTTTCAAAGGCAGATTGTGAGCGTAAATGAACGGTGACCCCATTTTTTTATTTCATTTTTCTATTAAGTATAAGATAAAGTTCATTTATATAGAAAAATATGGAGAAATCCTATATTAAATAAAAAAAAAATTGATTTAGCGGACCCGCGAGCCCCCTTAAGTACTGAGAGATGTTTAATAAAAAAATAATAAGATTGTTTATTGTTTTGTTTGTGGTTTCCGAATATGTGAGTTGCAAGAGCTTAAGCAGAGTTCCATTTGGTTCATATTATCACTTTATTTCATGATTACTTTGTGTACGTATTATGTGTATATATATTGTGTATTTCACTAAAAACTTGTTTTATAATAATCATTGTATTATGATGTGTATGTATCTTTCCGAAAAGGGGCCCATCATGGATTGGTCTGAAAATAATGCCTAATTAGGGTTCAATCTCTTGTTAGGTCAAACGAAAAACTTTATAAAAAAACATTTCCTGCTGCTCCACCGAAAACAAGACAGTAAGAAAAGACTAGTTGGCTAGGAGTCAGAATAATGTTGAGACTTCGTGTTACTCCCTGGCTAAAAAATGGTCCCAGTGTGTCAGTCTAGTACAAAGCAGGTTCATATTTATAATGATTTTCTGTGTTTTCATGTACGCCATGTTATATTTGCCACTTCACATTAAACATCTATCAACCTCAATTAAACATCAAACAAGCGTCCTGTAATATCTTTAATGTATTTAGGTGTTTTTATTAAAAGTAAAGGTAGATATACAGTGTGTGCACTGCGTACTAGTTTCCTTTTTAAAATAGGAACAGTCAGTGTTAAGTGAGATCAAGTCCGAAAAAAATGGTATTTTAAGATTGAACTAGTGACATCAATGATAAATAATGCAAGATAGATGAAAGACTGAAGTGTAAGTAAGAAATTTATCCTGATTACCCTAATTTCTTAGCCAGTAGGTTCAAAGGAAATTCGTGTCTTATTTTGCCATACTACCTAGTGGCAATGAAACGTTTTACACTTCAACATATGCTATTCACTCATGCCTGACTTGTGTATATTAACTGGTGACTCTATGGTAGATGAAATTACTAGTAAGCTTCTTCATTTTATTGATATCTTATTACAAATATTGATATTACAACCATAACCATTGACCAGTCCTGACAAGTATTCATTGCTCCATTTTCTATGAGGGATTCCCAGAAATGGATAAATTCTTTTTGTGATGTAGATCTATCTGAAGAGAGACAAGAATTAGTTTGTTCTTCATGATTGTATAGGTATATGAGTGTAAATATTCTTTTGTTGCCTTTAAAAAAGAAAAACTCAGCACTTCTCTAGTAAAATACTTTTTGGCTTTTCACTTTCTCCAGTGTTAACTTCTGTGGATTTTTTTATAATTATTTTTGACATTCAAATTCTTTTTAAAATATTGTTCATAACTGTTGTATAGATAATGGTTATAATATTGGTGTTAAAGTTAACTAGGTGCATTGTTCAGAATTCATGCTTACGACATGTTTCATCATAGTGATATTTGGCATAGATATTGGTTGTTTGTTGCTTTTTTGTCAGTTGTTGTCTCCGATACATTTTCGCTTTACATTCTCAGAATCTATACACCGCTCAACTGCATGCAGTTTGGTAATGTTCTAGTGACTTTATAATTTAAATGGTGAGTTTACTGATTGGGTAGATTAATGAGGATTGACTGGGTTTTTTTTTTCTTTATTTCCAGTGGCAAATATTTCAAGATAAATATTTGTAACCAGTTACATATACTGTTGATACATGCTATGATTATGCATAAGTATTCGTGTACCTAAGATTCAAGGACTACTCTTATCTCGATATCGAAGGGAATTTAGAATATTTATTTTGTTGAAATGTTTTTTTTTTTATTTATGCATGTTTGATATATTTTGTATGCCTTTGCTAAAGATTTTTTTCAGAACAGTTTCAATTTCAATGTAAAGACGTCAGTCTTACTTCGCTGACTTTGGACTGTATGTTTTAATCAAAATGTTAGTTTCTTATGCGAGTTTATAGAAAAGATCCTTATACAAGACCATTTATATTTGGTTATCTTTTTAATAGGCATTCTTCCATTCTATTTCCACGCTCCCTTGGTCAATTATTTTAAAATGCTAGACATTTGTTCAAATATTACGATCTCTGACTAGACATGTTGTAAAACAACAGTGTATTTTGCCATTGTGATTTGGTTAGCATCCCTTCACCTTTTTTCTTATATGTGTTTGTTTTGGGGTTTTGTTTCGTCTTTTTTAACAAACAATTCATACCGTGTTCTTGGCATGTCATTATGGAATTCATCTGTTCAAAGACAGTATTCATCATATCCGTCACAACATCTACAGACGACTGTCCACACGAGTCACTTACAGACTTCTGCATACACTGGTAAGAACCAAGAAGTATTCTGAAACAGTAACATCACAATATTACATCCTCGAATAACTATCAAACTAGGATGAAAAACCGTGTCCTGCATTTATTTAAGTTTTTATCTCTGTCTTGACTTTTTATTTTTCACTCTACTCGGTCCTGACTACTTTTTATAGTTTATCCTGACTGTTTTACATACATTGTTATCCTGTCCTAGACCCCCCCCCCCCCCCTAAAATCAAATCCCTTACTTGCACCATTTTTGTTTAACTTGATCTGTGTACGCATCATCTAACATGGATATTTGTTCAAGTTGGCTCTTGACAGTTTCAACATGGTCCTTGTAACAAGCATTAGATCTTTTCTGTACCTCTGGTTTTCTCCAACAAGCATCATGTAGAACCATATCTACAAAATACACTTTTAACATTAGGAACTCAATTGTTTGTCTTATTTTTTGGTTAAAAACGATAATGCTTATATGTTCATTTACTATTTGGGTTTCTTTACTGTGGCAATATCCGAAGGCTGTTTGTCCTAGCCCTTCAATGTGTTTACGAAGAAACACCAAATCCTACAATATTTTGTATATTAGTTGGTATCTGTAGCATGATTTGCTGTACAACTTGAGCTTAGGTTTTTTATATAGATCATTATAATATTGCTCACGTTGTATACATTTCTTAGTCTGCTTGTAACGTATTGTGTGCCTTGTGTTTGTATAGTTTTTCAATAGGAGGACCTTTTATATATCACTAATAGTATACGGTATGGGTTTAATCATTTGTGAAGGAGACGATGACCTGTATAATGTTAACATCTTCATACTTTTGGTATATGGATCGCCGGTTGTCTCATGTCGGATATGATGATCTCTCATAGCAATCATGACACATTCTTTTTTTTCATATACTGAAAAAGGCATCTTGTTTAATGTCCTCCGTGGCCAGATAAATGTAAACAAAAATGATGTACCGTTGTCGTTGTTTATTCATTTATCTAACTTATTGTATACCTGAAAACCCAGACGTGCATATAAAGTTGACTGTTTTCAGTGTCGTCGCAAAAGTAGATGCATACATCAAGTCATCTGAACATTTCGATAACTTGGGCGTGTAACAGCTCTTGAATTCTCCTCTGTATCTGCAAATTGAAGTAATATCACAAGATTTCGACGTGCATTGCATTATACTGTTGCATGTTAGTATGTACAGTGAAATAGCCATCTTTATGTGTATTGTGGTTGGATTTACCTCGCTGAAAGCTCCTACAACAAAAGCTGGTCCAAACATCAATATATCGTGGAGTGAGTTTAAATTGAAGAATCAGTTTTAGTGTTGTGGGCTGTCTGCCAGCAGTAATGAAATAGAGCAGCAAAGAATATTCTGAGGAAACTGACTCGTAAAAGATATGCCGTACAACCAAACAAAATGATGATTTGTTTTATTCGCCGAGATTTTGATTTTTGAAAAATGTAGAATATATACGTACTTACGAACAAAGACTTTCAATCTGTCTTTTATGAGGCAAAACAGTGAATTCTTCCGATTCAGATACATTCTGCGACAGTTTCCAAGTACACAGATTAAGTCCAACAAAATCGCATCCGTTTACTGTACTCAAGACAACTAAAATGAAAAGTTGTCTATCAAAATTCTGTGTTGTCCAGGAGAAAAAAACTGTAATGTGTTGGTTTCATTTTTACAGCACTGGGTCGATACCTTTGCCGGTGGACTACCAGTCCCCAGAGGTTTGCGCAACTCAGTAGTCAGTACTTCGGGACTGATATGATTTATAACAAACCTTTCTTAGATGGACCTTTTATAAATTTTTAAACAATGAAGACACTAAAGTTTCAACTCCCTCAGGCAAAGTGGACAGTAGATGGTTTAGTCTATTCTTTTAAGGCCTTTTTCTTCATAAAGCTTCTATTAAAACTGTTTAGAATCTCACACATCCTCGGCTTTCAAATATTCGGCTTTGCGCGCTCCTGATGAAGGTAAAGTCAGACTGAAGTGAAATTTTTGTGTTTGCTCTTAATCTATAGAATATCCAGAATATGCTGAAAAGTTAGTGGATATAATGCGGCTTCCTTTAAATCATACTTTGACAGATGGAAAGTCGGAAGAATACTGAAGTATTATATGAGGAATTCGCTCCACAACTCAGTAAAATATTCACCACAATAACAAAATATGGATATATTATTTAAAGTGTATGGATATTGTTTTTTACGGAAGCGTTTTAGCGCCACACTTTTTTTTTATATTTTTCTTCCTATCTTCGCAAAGGTTTGCGTAATATCGCAAAGGTTTGCGTAATATCGCAAAGGTTTGCGTTATATCGCAAATGTTTGCGTTATATCGCAAAGGTTTGCGTTGTAACGCAAACCAAACCTTTTGCGTTGTAACGCAAACATTTGCGATATAACGCAAACCTTTGCGTCACAACGTACACCTTTGCGTTACAACGTAAACCTTTTGCGGTATAACGCAAACCTTTGCGTACCTTTGCGTTATAACGCAAACCTATGCGAAATAACGCAAAGGCAAACCTTTGCGTTGTAACGCAAACCTTTGCGATAAAACGCAAATCTTTGAGTTATAACGCAAACCTTTGCGAAATAACGCAAACCTTTGTGAAATAACGCAAACCTCTTGATTTCAATTTTTCATTAAGTTTTGTATGTATATGACCGACTGTCATTCATTTCGTTTGTGGTTTATTAGTAGGTTAAAAAAGAAACATACATCCATGCAAGGCCAAATTATTATATTAAAAATGCATAAGAATAATGGAATACTTGAAGTTCAATTATACATAAATAAAAACTGATTTGTGCATAAAAAAAGTATATAATTTAACATGAAAATAGACGCTATATAGGCATATTTAAATTGAAAGATAATTCTTCTTTTTTTTTTTGAAGCAAGAAATCGTTTTTTAAAATCTCAGAATATGATAAAGATTCTTTGATAGAAAGTCATTGAATTTTCATTTCAATATAGTGAAGTATTTTTAAGATGCTTGGCTAGTAATTTTAATGGAGAGAACATAATTTTATTAATAAAACATCTTCATTCTGTACATTTATTGTCAAAGGGTAGCTTGTTTAAATCTAACCAACTTTACACAGTTCTCAAACGGGATCTTACTGTGGAAGTATATTTATATTCGGTTAAACAACTCGTCTAAACATCAACCCAACAATGTTAGATCTGTAAATTTGCTTTCGCAAATTTTTTGTTCTTCCCTCGCCGGGATTTGAACCCATGCTACTGAGATATCGTGACACCATATCGCCTGCACTGTAGCCGTCCCGCTAGACCACACGACCACCTGGGCTTCATAAAAATGAAGCTTTCGGTGGCCGGGTGTTACCTTTCCACGTCAGTTTTAATCTAGCGTCGTACTACAGTACATGATATATAAGGCATGGAGATGTTATTTTTACAGATCAGATAAATTATCTATAGTAAAGGATCCTACAAATTAATGTAAGATACAGTCACAGAAAATAATTATATTTATAAGTACGTCTGAGCAGACTTGGGGTAATTGTAATTGTAATCATTAATCAGCTGTAATTGATTACAATTTTTCAAGTAATCATTGTAATCATTAATCAACCAAAAATCTGATTACATGTAATTTAATTTAATCAATTACTTTTCAAAATACCCTGTAATCCTGATTACTTTTTGATTACATTCTGATTACAATGAAAAAAATCTTAAACTGTGTTTATGGTCAATAAATGAACAATTTTGTTATTCTTATTTAATAAATATGTACATCTTAAGATAGTTTGGTTTACTTTATAAAGCATTGATTTGTATACTTCAGAAAAAATAAACTGTTACAGTATTGAAAAGTCATCATTATATCATCAAAGTCATCAAAATATATTTTACTGGCCTTAGTAAAATATATTGTACATATATTCAAAATTTAAAGATTTACATATATAATATATATTTGATAATAACTGTTATATTCAAGTAATATTATACTTTTCTTTAATCCTGAATTATGATCTTTTGTTAATATTGTGATTTTTGTCAACTTTGAATTGACAGGTAGGAAACCAATTAAGGTTTGTTTTTATTGCAATTTCCAATTGAGTATAGCTGTAGGACAATGTATATGATAAAAGATTAATCAGACATGTGAAAATTTATCAAATTTTAAGTTGGACAAATATCTTGTTCAAGATAAGCAAATTTTTGTATTTTCTTAAATTGGACATGTAAAATGCAATGATTTATAGGACTTATATTTTGTTTACAATTTGATTAAACAATTCTATTAAAATTTTACATAGTTTTTAACTGGTAACTTTATTTCATCCATATTTTAACTTCCATAAACTGCACCTTGAAATACATATAAAGTCTCAAAGAGGTCAGAAGACAAACAGCAAACTCTAAATGCCATATTCAATTGAAGTCAAAATAATTAAGAGATCAATGCTGATAAAGTGTAATGGGTAATAACCAGTGACACAATGTTCATGTATGTATGTTGTGAACTTTTGTGGTTTATTAAATAGATAGCATTCAAAAAATCAGAATGTGAATATATATGTTCAAACTCTTTTAGGTCATTTTTTAGTAGCAATAAACAAAAAAAAACTATGTTAATTGGACATGCTTTGATACTATATATGCCCTTGAATTTTTACTAGATAACATTTTTGTTCGCTTTGGGGATTCCGTATATCGTCAGATTATCGGAATTCCAATGGGGACTAACTGTGCACCACTTATTGCGGACCTGTTTTTGTATTGTTATGAGTTACAATTTATGACAAAAATAAGCAAAGACCCATCGAAACAACATCTGATAAACAAATTTAATAATACTTTTAGATATTTGGATGATATTTTGGCTCTCAATAATGACGACTTCAGTATGTATATTAATGAAATTTATCCTGTTGAACTTACTTTAAATAAAGCTAATACTAACAATGACCACTGCCCTTTTCTCGATCTTGATATCTATATCACTAATGGAAAGCTGAATACTAAAATTTATGATAAAAGGGATGATTTTTCATTTCCTATCGTTAATTATCCGTTTTTAGATGGTGACGTTCCCTTGTCACCATCTTACGGTGTTTATATATCTCAACTTGTACGATTCGCTCGTGTATGTAACAATGTTTTAGATTTTAACGGGAGAAATTTATGTATTACTGATAAATTATTACACCAGGGTTTTCGATATCACAAACTAGTCAAAACATTTACTAAATTTTATCATCGCTATAAAGACATCATTCGTAAATATAGCTCAACATGCAGACTTCTAATACGTTCAGGTATTTCACATCCAATTTTTATGGTAATATTCTTTATAAAGCACAAAGGTGTCAGTATTCACCTCAGAAACTTACAAAACCTTTGAATAAACTTATTAAGAAGGGATATAATTACGATACTGTTGTCAAGTCATTAAAGATTGCATATTTTGGCGTTAATATTGAGTCACTGATAAGGTCTTTGCATCGGAACTAAACACATTATTTTTTAAAAACAGTTGTTGGCATGACACGGGTTATGTTCTTCTCATATATGTTATGATGGTATGATACTAAACCCCTAACGGGAAGGATTGTGCCTGATGTTCATATGATGAAATCATAATCTTTCAGTCAGTTTAATTGAAGTCTGGAGCTGGCATGTCAGTTAACTGCTAGTAGTCTGTTGTTATTTATGTAGTATTGTCATTTTGTTTATTTTCTTTGGTTACATCTTCTGACATCAGACTCGGATTTCTCTTGAACTGAATTTTAATGTGCGTATTGTTATGCGTTTACTTTACTACATTGGTTAGAGGTATAGGGGGAGGGTTGAGATCTCACAAACATGTTTAACCCCGCTGCATTTTTGCGCCTGTCCCAAGTCAGGAGCCTCTGGCCTTTGTTAGTCTTGTATTATTTTAATTTTAGTTTCTTGTGTACAATTTGGAAATTAGTATGGCGTTCATTATCACTGGACTAGTATATATTTGTTTAGGGGCCAGCTGAAGGACGCCTCCGGGTGCGGGAATTTCTCGCTACATTGAAGACCTGTTGGTGACCCTCTGCTGTTGTTTTTTATTTGGTCGGGTTGTTGTCTCTTTGACACATTCCCCATTTCCATTCTCAATTTTAAGTTTGAAGTTATTATTTTCTAATATATATATAAAACAAAATCTTTTCTAAAAAGTGCTTTAGTTGTATCAAATTCATTCATATCATTCAAAATGTTTGTTCTTTTTAAATTCATTGTAATCAGATGTAATCATGATTACTTTGCTAATGTAATCATTAATTTAATCAGACACTTTCAGAAATGATGTGATCATAAATTTAATTCAATCGTACAAATGACAAAGTAATTGTAATTTAATCAATTACATTGAAAGTAATCGGACCCATCTCTGCGTCTGAGCCAGTGACAACTCTACAACAGATTTATATTCGGTTATAGCTATATTAGCAGGGTTGATTTTGTTTCTTCGGCATAATCTCAATTTACTCAATTTTCTTTGTAATATATATAAAAGTAACATGGATATCGTTTTTTGGTGGCCTTTACAGTTGCTGTTGGGTGTGAGCAATTTAATGCTCCGTGTTGAAGACAGTACTTTAGTCTATGATGGTTTACTTTTACGAATAGTGACTTAGATGGAGAGTTTTCTTATTGGCACTCATACCACATCGTCTTATATTATTCTGCTCATTATTAGTTAAGGAATGACTGTAATATATTTTCTGTCTATTCAAAATAATATAAAAAATGTGGTGCACACTGAATAACGCGCGTAGCGGGTTATTTAACAGTGTGCACCACATTTTTTAATGCTATTTTGAATAGACAGAAAAAATATTACAGTCATTTCTTATAATTTAATTCTAAATTCCATTTTAAACCGTAGAAAACCATGAAAAAACGTTGATGACGTCACGGTCACATGACTAAATTATGTCTAGGGGCTGATAACAAAATAACGTCAGCCAATCAGAAGACGCGTTACATCCAAAATTAAATTATTAAATGATTTGTTCTAATTATTCAAGCATTTTACTTTGCAATGACTACAAAGGTGATAAATTTTAATATATTCAGCCTCCTCCACATATCGCAAATGTTTGCGTTATAACGCAAAGGTTTGCGTTATTTCGCATAAGAACGTTTCTAAAGTATTTTATTGTATTTTTGTGGCAAAAACTAAAATGACTAATTTTGTTTGTATACTCACGTATTTTGTATGCCTTTATCAGTAATATACAATTTAGACTTTATTTTTTTCTTTATCATCAAAGTTGAAAATCTATATGTTATTTCTATTATCATTATGGAAAATATACCTACATGCAGACGGAAATATCCAACCAAAAATCTTCCCGAGTGACTGCATTTTGACTGAAAGAAATGTCGTTTGTTTTCTCACCTAATTCTTACACGATATATTCTATAATTCACACACTAAGTGCAATCTAATGTTATTGGTCCAATGTTTTTTCCCTTCTAACATGAAAACAAACTTTATTTTAAACACAACTTTACAGTCCCACTCATATTTTGTTTCTTGTTTTTATTGGTATTAATTGATTTAGATGTAGTAGATATGTTTAGTCATGCATGATTTGTTTTGGGAAATTCCTATTTATCTATTTTTTGCATGTATACGCTCTTTAGATGGTAAAACTAGCCTATGCTCTACGTATCTTTTTTTGTGCTTTGAAACTTTTGTTAGGGTATTTTTTTTAGTGATAATTAGGAAGGTCTGGTGGGTTGTTTATTCCAAGTATCGACTCTGTGGTGATTATTTTCGCCTTGTTAGATTTTCGATTGTGTGCATGTAGTTTGGAGTATCGAACTCACCGTACAATATGACTCTTACGATTCTTTTCAGAATTCTCTTAGTAAAAATCGTTTAACTTTTGCTAAGAATAAAAAACTAAAAAAGGATTTCATAAAATTTTGGGAGAATTCCATTTCAAAAAGTATTAATGATAAAAGAGGAAACAAATTAAGGACTTTCAAGGATTTGAAATCGTTTGATATGGAGAACTTTTTAAAATTAGATATAGACAGAGCTAATATTTCAAACTTTATAAGAATAAGGATAAGTAATAGTATTCTTATGATTGGGAAAGGCAGACATAAAAAGATTGATTTAGAAAACAGATTATGCCCCGTTGTAAATTTGAAGATGAACTACACTTTACCTTAAAATGTGCCAAACTGAATGAATTGAGGAATAAATTTTTCCTGAATATTTCGGATATTTTACCATCTTTCAATAATCTTTCAGACATGGAAAAATTCTATTTCATGATTTCGAAGTAATGAATCAATGTTAATACCAAAATATGCTATCTTTAATTACATTACAACAGTATCGTAACTATATCCTTTCTGAATAAGTCTGTTTAAAGGATGGTTAGCTTTTGAGGTGAATGCCAATATTTTTGTGCTTTCGGTAAAGAATATTACCATAAAAGATTTTGATGTAAAAATGTCCTTGTAAAATCTAATAAATGTTTTACCACTGGTTTGTGATATCGAAAACCTTGGTGTTATAATTATTCAGTAATACAGAAATGGGTCACCTTCTAAAAATGGATGATTAACAATAGGAAATGGAAAGTCATATCATTAATTTCGGTATTATGCTTCCCGCTAAAGATGTGTCAGATGTTGTTTCGATGGGTCTTTGCCGATTTTAGTCTTAAATTGTAACTCATAACAATAAGGAAACGGGTCCGCAATAAGTGGTTCACAATCAGCTCCCATTGGAATTCCGAAAACTTGGCGATATATTATAGGAATCGACCATTTATGGCCGTGTTTTTGGATGCGGATATTTGCTGAAGTGATTGGTAATGTGCTTTTCTTGATTGAGTTACTTTTTTGTAAACTCTATTAAAACCAAAATTTATAAAGCTCACTATAGCTTGTGTTTATCATAGTGTAGTTTATTGAATATTGACTTTCATGTAATAAAATTTTGAATCTTGAAACTTAATCTTGAAAATTTAAACTTTAAAAGTTAAGTAGGCTCGCGGGTATAAGATTTTCAGAAAAAAATTAAATATTAATTTTTCATTACAAATTTTATTTATTACCTTAAGTAATTGTTACTATATGGTACAAAACTCATTCCAAAAAATCAATTCGTGTTGGCCCCAGGTGACTTTTAAAATGTAGATATCATTGAAAAAGCTCCAAATTACCTCCCTTTGGTGCAAAAATGCCATTTTTTAGCATTCAAATTGAAATATCTTTTTAACTCATCGGTGACCTATATTTTTTATTGTTGTTTTCGAATAAGCTGTACATAAACTAAATAACTGTAAAATTTAAGCGATTTCTGTAATTTAGTTCTTTTTTTATTTCGATATATTACTGCTATTTCTCCTATTAGTTCAACAGAAAAAAGGACATTAACAAAAATGTATGCTTCTTTCAAAGGCAGATTGTGAGCGTAAATGAACGGTGACCCCATTTTTTTATTTCATTTTTCTATTAAGTATAAGATAAAGTTCATTTATATAGAAAAATATGGAGAAATCCTATATTAAATAAAAAAAAATTGATTTAGCGGACCCGCGAGCCCCCTTAAGTACTGAGAGATGTTTAATAAAAAAATAATAAGATTGTTTATTGTTTTGTTTGTGGTTTCCGAATATGTGAGTTGCAAGAGCTTAAGCAGAGTTCCATTTGGTTCATATTATCACTTTATTTCATGATTACTTTGTGTACGTATTATGTGTATATATATTGTGTATTTCACTAAAAACTTGTTTTATAATAATCATTGTATTATGATGTGTATGTATCTTTCCGAAAAGGGGCCCATCATGGATTGGTCTGAAAATAATGCCTAATTAGGGTTCAATCTCTTGTTAGGTCAAACGAAAAACTTTATAAAAAAACATTTCCTGCTGCTCCACCGAAAACAAGACAGTAAGAAAAGACTAGTTGGCTAGGAGTCAGAATAATGTTGAGACTTCGTGTTACTCCCTGGCTAAAAAATGGTCCCAGTGTGTCAGTCTAGTACAAAGCAGGTTCATATTTATAATGATTTTCTGTGTTTTCATGTACGCCATGTTATATTTGCCACTTCACATTAAACATCTATCAACCTCAATTAAACATCAAACAAGCGTCCTGTAATATCTTTAATGTATTTAGGTGTTTTTATTAAAAGTAAAGGTAGATATACAGTGTGTGCACTGCGTACTAGTTTCCTTTTTAAAATAGGAACAGTCAGTGTTAAGTGAGATCAAGTCCGAAAAAAATGGTATTTTAAGATTGAACTAGTGACATCAATGATAAATAATGCAAGATAGATGAAAGACTGAAGTGTAAGTAAGAAATTTATCCTGATTACCCTAATTTCTTAGCCAGTAGGTTCAAAGGAAATTCGTGTCTTATTTTGCCATACTACCTAGTGGCAATGAAACGTTTTACACTTCAACATATGCTATTCACTCATGCCTGACTTGTGTATATTAACTGGTGACTCTATGGTAGATGAAATTACTAGTAAGCTTCTTCATTTTATTGATATCTTATTACAAATATTGATATTACAACCATAACCATTGACCAGTCCTGACAAGTATTCATTGCTCCATTTTCTATGAGGGATTCCCAGAAATGGATAAATTCTTTTTGTGATGTAGATCTATCTGAAGAGAGACAAGAATTAGTTTGTTCTTCATGATTGTATAGGTATATGAGTGTAAATATTCTTTTGTTGCCTTTAAAAAAGAAAAACTCAGCACTTCTCTAGTAAAATACTTTTTGGCTTTTCACTTTCTCCAGTGTTAACTTCTGTGGATTTTTTTATAATTATTTTTGACATTCAAATTCTTTTTAAAATATTGTTCATAACTGTTGTATAGATAATGGTTATAATATTGGTGTTAAAGTTAACTAGGTGCATTGTTCAGAATTCATGCTTACGACATGTTTCATCATAGTGATATTTGGCATAGATATTGGTTGTTTGTTGCTTTTTTGTCAGTTGTTGTCTCCGATACATTTTCGCTTTACATTCTCAGAATCTATACACCGCTCAACTGCATGCAGTTTGGTAATGTTCTAGTGACTTTATAATTTAAATGGTGAGTTTACTGATTGGGTAGATTAATGAGGATTGACTGGGTTTTTTTTTCTTTATTTCCAGTGGCAAATATTTCAAGATAAATATTTGTAACCAGTTACATATACTGTTGATACATGCTATGATTATGCATAAGTATTCGTGTACCTAAGATTCAAGGACTACTCTTATCTCGATATCGAAGGGAATTTAGAATATTTATTTTGTTGAAATGTTTTTTTTTTTATTTATGCATGTTTGATATATTTTGTATGCCTTTGCTAAAGATTTTTTTCAGAACAGTTTCAATTTCAATGTAAAGACGTCAGTCTTACTTCGCTGACTTTGGACTGTATGTTTTAATCAAAATGTTAGTTTCTTATGCGAGTTTATAGAAAAGATCCTTATACAAGACCATTTATATTTGGTTATCTTTTTAATAGGCATTCTTCCATTCTATTTCCACGCTCCCTTGGTCAATTATTTTAAAATGCTAGACATTTGTTCAAATATTACGATCTCTGACTAGACATGTTGTAAAACAACAGTGTATTTTGCCATTGTGATTTGGTTAGCATCCCTTCACCTTTTTTCTTATATGTGTTTGTTTTGGGGTTTTGTTTCGTCTTTTTTAACAAACAATTCATACCGTGTTCTTGGCATGTCATTATGGAATTCATCTGTTCAAAGACAGTATTCATCATATCCGTCACAACATCTACAGACGACTGTCCACACGAGTCACTTACAGACTTCTGCATACACTGGTAAGAACCAAGAAGTATTCTGAAACAGTAACATCACAATATTACATCCTCGAATAACTATCAAACTAGGATGAAAAACCGTGTCCTGCATTTATTTAAGTTTTTATCTCTGTCTTGACTTTTTATTTTTCACTCTACTCGGTCCTGACTACTTTTTATAGTTTATCCTGACTGTTTTACATACATTGTTATCCTGTCCTAGACCCCCCCCCCCCCCTAAAATCAAATCCCTTACTTGCACCATTTTTGTTTAACTTGATCTGTGTACGCATCATCTAACATGGATATTTGTTCAAGTTGGCTCTTGACAGTTTCAACATGGTCCTTGTAACAAGCATTAGATCTTTTCTGTACCTCTGGTTTTCTCCAACAAGCATCATGTAGAACCATATCTACAAAATACACTTTTAACATTAGGAACTCAATTGTTTGTCTTATTTTTTGGTTAAAAACGATAATGCTTATATGTTCATTTACTATTTGGGTTTCTTTACTGTGGCAATATCCGAAGGCTGTTTGTCCTAGCCCTTCAATGTGTTTACGAAGAAACACCAAATCCTACAATATTTTGTATATTAGTTGGTATCTGTAGCATGATTTGCTGTACAACTTGAGCTTAGGTTTTTTATATAGATCATTATAATATTGCTCACGTTGTATACATTTCTTAGTCTGCTTGTAACGTATTGTGTGCCTTGTGTTTGTATAGTTTTTCAATAGGAGGACCTTTTATATATCACTAATAGTATACGGTATGGGTTTAATCATTTGTGAAGGAGACGATGACCTGTATAATGTTAACATCTTCATACTTTTGGTATATGGATCGCCGGTTGTCTCATGTCGGATATGATGATCTCTCATAGCAATCATGACACATTCTTTTTTTTCATATACTGAAAAAGGCATCTTGTTTAATGTCCTCCGTGGCCAGATAAATGTAAAAAAAAATGATGTACCGTTGTCGTTGTTTATTCATTTATCTAACTTATTGTATACCTGAAAACCCAGACGTGCATATAAAGTTGACTGTTTTCAGTGTCGTCGCAAAAGTAGATGCATACATCAAGTCATCTGAACATTTCGATAACTTGGGCGTGTAACAGCTCTTGAATTCTCCTCTGTATCTGCAAATTGAAGTAATATCACAAGATTTCGACGTGCATTGCATTATACTGTTGCATGTTAGTATGTACAGTGAAATAGCCATCTTTATGTGTATTGTGGTTGGATTTACCTCGCTGAAAGCTCCTACAACAAAAGCTGGTCCAAACATCAATATATCGTGGAGTGAGTTTAAATTGAAGAATCAGTTTTAGTGTTGTGGGCTGTCTGCCAGCAGTAATGAAATAGAGCAGCAAAGAATATTCTGAGGAAACTGACTCGTAAAAGATATGCCGTACAACCAAACAAAATGATGATTTGTTTTATTCGCCGAGATTTTGATTTTTGAAAAATGTAGAATATATACGTACTTACGAACAAAGACTTTCAATCTGTCTTTTATGAGGCAAAACAGTGAATTCTTCCGATTCAGATACATTCTGCGACAGTTTCCAAGTACACAGATTAAGTCCAACAAAATCGCATCCGTTTACTGTACTCAAGACAACTAAAATGAAAAGTTGTCTATCAAAATTCTGTGTTGTCCAGGAGAAAAAAACTGTAATGTGTTGGTTTCATTTTTACAGCACTGGGTCGATACCTTTGCCGGTGGACTACCAGTCCCCAGAGGTTTGCGCAACTCAGTAGTCAGTACTTCGGGACTGATATGATTTATAACAAACCTTTCTTAGATGGACCTTTTATAAATTTTTAAACAATGAAGACACTAAAGTTTCAACTCCCTCAGGCAAAGTGGACAGTAGATGGTTTAGTCTATTCTTTTAAGGCCTTTTTCTTCATAAAGCTTCTATTAAAACTGTTTAGAATCTCACACATCCTCGGCTTTCAAATATTCGGCTTTGCGCGCTCCTGATGAAGGTAAAGTCAGACTGAAGTGAAATTTTTGTGTTTGCTCTTAATCTATAGAATATCCAGAATATGCTGAAAAGTTAGTGGATATAATGCGGCTTCCTTTAAATCATACTTTGACAGATGGAAAGTCGGAAGAATACTGAAGTATTATATGAGGAATTCGCTCCACAACTCAGTAAAATATTCACCACAATAACAAAATATGGATATATTATTTAAAGTGTATGGATATTGTTTTTTACGGAAGCGTTTTAGCGCCACACTTTTTTTTTATATTTTTCTTCCTATCTTCGCAAAGGTTTGCGTAATATCGCAAAGGTTTGCGTAATATCGCAAAGGTTTGCGTTATATCGCAAATGTTTGCGTTATATCGCAAAGGTTTGCGTTGTAACGCAAACCAAACCTTTTGCGTTGTAACGCAAACATTTGCGATATAACGCAAACCTTTGCGTCACAACGTACACCTTTGCGTTACAACGTAAACCTTTTGCGGTATAACGCAAACCTTTGCGTACCTTTGCGTTATAACGCAAACCTATGCGAAATAACGCAAAGGCAAACCTTTGCGTTGTAACGCAAACCTTTGCGATAAAACGCAAATCTTTGAGTTATAACGCAAACCTTTGCGAAATAACGCAAACCTTTGTGAAATAACGCAAACCTCTTGATTTCAATTTTTCATTAAGTTTTGTATGTATATGACCGACTGTCATTCATTTCGTTTGTGGTTTATTAGTAGGTTAAAAAAGAAACATACATCCATGCAAGGCCAAATTATTATATTAAAAATGCATAAGAATAATGGAATACTTGAAGTTCAATTATACATAAATAAAAACTGATTTGTGCATAAAAAAAGTATATAATTTAACATGAAAATAGACGCTATATAGGCATATTTAAATTGAAAGATAATTCTTTTTTTTTTTTTTGAAGCAAGAAATCGTTTTTTAAAATCTCAGAATATGATAAAGATTCTTTGATAGAAAGTCATTGAATTTTCATTTCAATATAGTGAAGTATTTTTAAGATGCTTGGCTAGTAATTTTAATGGAGAGAACATAATTTTATTAATAAAACATCTTCATTCTGTACATTTATTGTCAAAGGGTAGCTTGTTTAAATCTAACCAACTTTACACAGTTCTCAAACGGGATCTTACTGTGGAAGTATATTTATATTCGGTTAAACAACTCGTCTAAACATCAACCCAACAATGTTAGATCTGTAAATTTGCTTTCGCAAATTTTTTGTTCTTCCCTCGCCGGGATTTGAACCCATGCTACTGAGATATCGTGACACCATATCGCCTGCACTGTAGCCGTCCCGCTAGACCACACGACCACCTGGGCTTCATAAAAATGAAGCTTTCGGTGGCCGGGTGTTACCTTTCCACGTCAGTTTTAATCTAGCGTCGTACTACAGTACATGATATATAAGGCATGGAGATGTTATTTTTACAGATCAGATAAATTATCTATAGTAAAGGATCCTACAAATTAATGTAAGATACAGTCACAGAAAATAATTATATTTATAAGTACGTCTGAGCAGACTTGGGGTAATTGTAATTGT
The DNA here is from genome assembly GCF_963676685.1 of Mytilus edulis. Lineage (NCBI taxonomy): Eukaryota > Metazoa > Mollusca > Bivalvia > Mytilida > Mytilidae > Mytilus > Mytilus edulis. The sequence continues at coordinate 100,069,485 of NC_092344.1, forward strand.
AATCATTAATCAGCTGTAATTGATTACAATTTTTCAAGTAATCATTGTAATCATTAATCAACCAAAAATCTGATTACATGTAATTTAATTTAATCAATTACTTTTCAAAATACCCTGTAATCCTGATTACTTTTTGATTACATTCTGATTACAATGAAAAAAATCTTAAACTGTGTTTATGGTCAATAAATGAACAATTTTGTTATTCTTATTTAATAAATATGTACATCTTAAGATAGTTTGGTTTACTTTATAAAGCATTGATTTGTATACTTCAGAAAAAATAAACTGTTACAGTATTGAAAAGTCATCATTATATCATCAAAGTCATCAAAATATATTTTACTGGCCTTAGTAAAATATATTGTACATATATTCAAAATTTAAAGATTTACATATATAATATATATTTGATAATAACTGTTATATTCAAGTAATATTATACTTTTCTTTAATCCTGAATTATGATCTTTTGTTAATATTGTGATTTTTGTCAACTTTGAATTGACAGGTAGGAAACCAATTAAGGTTTGTTTTTATTGCAATTTCCAATTGAGTATAGCTGTAGGACAATGTATATGATAAAAGATTAATCAGACATGTGAAAATTTATCAAATTTTAAGTTGGACAAATATCTTGTTCAAGATAAGCAAATTTTTGTATTTTCTTAAATTGGACATGTAAAATGCAATGATTTATAGGACTTATATTTTGTTTACAATTTGATTAAACAATTCTATTAAAATTTTACATAGTTTTTAACTGGTAACTTTATTTCATCCATATTTTAACTTCCATAAACTGCACCTTGAAATACATATAAAGTCTCAAAGAGGTCAGAAGACAAACAGCAAACTCTAAATGCCATATTCAATTGAAGTCAAAATAATTAAGAGATCAATGCTGATAAAGTGTAATGGGTAATAACCAGTGACACAATGTTCATGTATGTATGTTGTGAACTTTTGTGGTTTATTAAATAGATAGCATTCAAAAAATCAGAATGTGAATATATATGTTCAAACTCTTTTAGGTCATTTTTTAGTAGCAATAAACAAAAAAAAACTATGTTAATTGGACATGCTTTGATACTATATATGCCCTTGAATTTTTACTAGATAACATTTTTGTTCGCTTTGGGGATTCCGTATATCGTCAGATTATCGGAATTCCAATGGGGACTAACTGTGCACCACTTATTGCGGACCTGTTTTTGTATTGTTATGAGTTACAATTTATGACAAAAATAAGCAAAGACCCATCGAAACAACATCTGATAAACAAATTTAATAATACTTTTAGATATTTGGATGATATTTTGGCTCTCAATAATGACGACTTCAGTATGTATATTAATGAAATTTATCCTGTTGAACTTACTTTAAATAAAGCTAATACTAACAATGACCACTGCCCTTTTCTCGATCTTGATATCTATATCACTAATGGAAAGCTGAATACTAAAATTTATGATAAAAGGGATGATTTTTCATTTCCTATCGTTAATTATCCGTTTTTAGATGGTGACGTTCCCTTGTCACCATCTTACGGTGTTTATATATCTCAACTTGTACGATTCGCTCGTGTATGTAACAATGTTTTAGATTTTAACGAGAGAAATTTATGTATTACTGATAAATTATTACACCAGGGTTTTCGATATCACAAACTAGTCAAAACATTTACTAAATTTTATCATCGCTATAAAGACATCATTCGTAAATATAGCTCAACATGCAGACTTCTAATACGTTCAGGTATTTCACATCCAATTTTTATGGTAATATTCTTTATAAAGCACAAAGGTGTCAGTATTCACCTCAGAAACTTACAAAACCTTTGAATAAACTTATTAAGAAGGGATATAATTACGATACTGTTGTCAAGTCATTAAAGATTGCATATTTTGGCGTTAATATTGAGTCACTGATAAGGTCTTTGCATCGGAACTAAACACATTATTTTTTAAAAACAGTTGTTGGCATGACACGGGTTATGTTCTTCTCATATATGTTATGATGGTATGATGCTAAACCCCTAACGGGAAGGATTGTGCCTGATGTTCATATGATGAAATCATAATCTTTCAGTCAGTTTAATTGAAGTCTGGAGCTGGCATGTCAGTTAACTGCTAGTAGTCTGTTGTTATTTATGTAGTATTGTCATTTTGTTTATTTTCTTTGGTTACATCTTCTGACATCAGACTCGGATTTCTCTTGAACTGAATTTTAATGTGCGTATTGTTATGCGTTTACTTTACTACATTGGTTAGAGGTATAGGGGGAGGGTTGAGATCTCACAAACATGTTTAACCCCGCTGCATTTTTGCGCCTGTCCCAAGTCAGGAGCCTCTGGCCTTTGTTAGTCTTGTATTATTTTAATTTTAGTTTCTTGTGTACAATTTGGAAATTAGTATGGCGTTCATTATCACTGGACTAGTATATATTTGTTTAGGGGCCAGCTGAAGGACGCCTCCGGGTGCGGGAATTTCTCGCTACATTGAAGACCTGTTGGTGACCCTCTGCTGTTGTTTTTTATTTGGTCGGGTTGTTGTCTCTTTGACACATTCCCCATTTCCATTCTCAATTTTAAGTTTGAAGTTATTATTTTCTAATATATATATAAAACAAAATCTTTTCTAAAAAGTGCTTTAGTTGTATCAAATTCATTCATATCATTCAAAATGTTTGTTCTTTTTAAATTCATTGTAATCAGATGTAATCATGATTACTTTGCTAATGTAATCATTAATTTAATCAGACACTTTCAGAAATGATGTGATCATAAATTTAATTCAATCGTACAAATGACAAAGTAATTGTAATTTAATCAATTACATTGAAAGTAATCGGACCCATCTCTGCGTCTGAGCCAGTGACAACTCTACAACAGATTTATATTCGGTTATAGCTATATTAGCAGGGTTGATTTTGTTTCTTCGGCATAATCTCAATTTACTCAATTTTCTTTGTAATATATATAAAAGTAACATGGATATCGTTTTTTGGTGGCCTTTACAGTTGCTGTTGGGTGTGAGCAATTTAATGCTCCGTGTTGAAGACAGTACTTGATGGTCTATGATGGTTTACTTTTACGAATAGTGACTTAGATGGAGAGTTTTCTTATTGGCACTCATACCACATCGTCTTATATTATTCTGCTCATTATTAGTTAAGGAATGACTGTAATATATTTTCTGTCTATTCAAAATAATATAAAAAATGTGGTGCACACTGAATAACGCGCGTAGCGGGTTATTTAACAGTGTGCACCACATTTTTTAATGCTATTTTGAATAGACAGAAAAAATATTACAGTCATTTCTTATAATTTAATTCTAAATTCCATTTTAAACCGTAGAAAACCATGAAAAAACGTTGATGACGTCACGGTCACATGACTAAATTATGTCTAGGGGCTGATAACAAAATAACGTCAGCCAATCAGAAGACGCGTTACATCCAAAATTAAATTATTAAATGATTTGTTCTAATTATTCAAGCATTTTACTTTGCAATGACTACAAAGGTGATAAATTTTAATATATTCAGCCTCCTCCACATATCGCAAATGTTTGCGTTATAACGCAAAGGTTTGCGTTATTTCGCATAAGAACGTTTCTAAAGTATTTTATTGTATTTTTGTGGCAAAAACTAAAATGACTAATTTTGTTTGTATACTCACGTATTTTGTATGCCTTTATCAGTAATATACAATTTAGACTTTATTTTTTTCTTTATCATCAAAGTTGAAAATCTATATGTTATTTCTATTATCATTATGGAAAATATACCTACATGCAGACGGAAATATCCAACCAAAAATCTTCCCGAGTGACTGCATTTTGACTGAAAGAAATGTCGTTTGTTTTCTCACCTAATTCTTACACGATATATTCTATAATTCACACACTAAGTGCAATCTAATGTTATTGGTCCAATGTTTTTTCCCTTCTAACATGAAAACAAACTTTATTTTAAACACAACTTTACAGTCCCACTCATATTTTGTTTCTTGTTTTTATTGGTATTAATTGATTTAGATGTAGTAGATATGTTTAGTCATGCATGATTTGTTTTGGGAAATTCCTATTTATCTATTTTTTGCATGTATACGCTCTTTAGATGGTAAAACTAGCCTATGCTCTACGTATCTTTTTTTGTGCTTTGAAACTTTTGTTAGGGTATTTTTTTTAGTGATAATTAGGAAGGTCTGGTGGGTTGTTTATTCCAAGTATCGACTCTGTGGTGATTATTTTCGCCTTGTTAGATTTTCGATTGTGTGCATGTAGTTTGGAGTATCGAACTCACCGTACAATATGACTCTTACGATTCTTTTAAGAATTCTCTTAGTAAAAATCGTTTAACTTTTGCTAAGAATAAAAAACTAAAAAAGGATTTCATAAAATTTTGGGAGAATTCCATTTCAAAAAGTATTAATGATAAAAGAGGAAACAAATTAAGGACTTTCAAGGATTTGAAATCGTTTGATATGGAGAACTTTTTAAAATTAGATATAGACAGAGCTAATATTTCAAACTTTATAAGAATAAGGATAAGTAATAGTATTCTTATGATTGGGAAAGGCAGACATAAAAAGATTGATTTAGAAAACAGATTATGCCCCGTTGTAAATTTGAAGATGAACTACACTTTACCTTAAAATGTGCCAAACTGAATGAATTGAGGAATAAATTTTTCCTGAATATTTCGGATATTTTACCATCTTTCAATAATCTTTCAGACATGGAAAAATTCTATTTCATGATTTCGAAGTAATGAATCAATGTTAATACCAAAATATGCTATCTTTAATTACATTACAACAGTATCGTAACTATATCCTTTCTGAATAAGTCTGTTTAAAGGATGGTTAGCTTTTGAGGTGAATGCCAATATTTTTGTGCTTTCGGTAAAGAATATTACCATAAAAGATTTTGATGTAAAAATGTCCTTGTAAAATCTAATAAATGTTTTACCACTGGTTTGTGATATCGAAAACCTTGGTGTTATAATTATTCAGTAATACAGAAATGGGTCACCTTCTAAAAATGGATGATTAACAATAGGAAATGAAAAGTCATATCATTAATTTCGGTATTATGCTTCCCGCTAAAGATGTGTCAGATGTTGTTTCGATGGGTCTTTGCCGATTTTAGTCTTAAATTGTAACTCATAACAATAAGGAAACGGGTCCGCAATAAGTGGTTCACAATCAGCTCCCATTGGAATTCCGAAAACTTGGCGATATATTATAGGAATCGACCATTTATGGCCGTGTTTTTGGATGCGGATATTTGCTGAAGTGATTGGTAATGTGCTTTTCTTGATTGAGTTACTTTTTTGTAAACTCTATTAAAACCAAAATTTATAAAGCTCACTATAGCTTGTGTTTATCATAGTGTAGTTTATTGAATATTGACTTTCATGTAATAAAATTTTGAATCTTGAAACTTAATCTTGAAAATTTAAACTTTAAAAGTTAAGTAGGCTCGCGGGTATAAGATTTTCAGAAAAAAATTAAATATTAATTTTTCATTACAAATTTTATTTATTACCTTAAGTAATTGTTACTATATGGTACAAAACTCATTCCAAAAAATCAATTCGTGTTGGCCCCAGGTGACTTTTAAAATGTAGATATCATTGAAAAAGCTCCAAATTACCTCCCTTTGGTGCAAAAATGCCATTTTTTAGCATTCAAATTGAAATATCTTTTTAACTCATCGGTGACCTATATTTTTTATTGTTGTTTTCGAATAAGCTGTACATAAACTAAATAACTGTAAAATTTAAGCGATTTCTGTAATTTAGTTCTTTTTTTATTTCGATATATTACTGCTATTTCTCCTATTAGTTCAACAGAAAAAAGGACATTAACAAAAATGTATGCTTCTTTCAAAGGCAGATTGTGAGCGTAAATGAACGGTGACCCCATTTTTTTATTTCATTTTTCTATTAAGTATAAGATAAAGTTCATTTATATAGAAAAATATGGAGAAATCCTATATTAAATAAAAAAAAAATTGATTTAGCGGACCCGCGAGCCCCCTTAAGTACTGAGAGATGTTTAATAAAAAAATAATAAGATTGTTTATTGTTTTGTTTGTGGTTTCCGAATATGTGAGTTGCAAGAGCTTAAGCAGAGTTCCATTTGGTTCATATTATCACTTTATTTCATGATTACTTTGTGTACGTATTATGTGTATATATATTGTGTATTTCACTAAAAACTTGTTTTATAATAATCATTGTATTATGATGTGTATGTATCTTTCCGAAAAGGGGCCCATCATGGATTGGTCTGAAAATAATGCCTAATTAGGGTTCAATCTCTTGTTAGGTCAAACGAAAAACTTTATAAAAAAACATTTCCTGCTGCTCCACCGAAAACAAGACAGTAAGAAAAGACTAGTTGGCTAGGAGTCAGAATAATGTTGAGACTTCGTGTTACTCCCTGGCTAAAAAATGGTCCCAGTGTGTCAGTCTAGTACAAAGCAGGTTCATATTTATAATGATTTTCTGTGTTTTCATGTACGCCATGTTATATTTGCCACTTCACATTAAACATCTATCAACCTCAATTAAACATCAAACAAGCGTCCTGTAATATCTTTAATGTATTTAGGTGTTTTTATTAAAAGTAAAGGTAGATATACAGTGTGTGCACTGCGTACTAGTTTCCTTTTTAAAATAGGAACAGTCAGTGTTAAGTGAGATCAAGTCCGAAAAAAATGGTATTTTAAGATTGAACTAGTGACATCAATGATAAATAATGCAAGATAGATGAAAGACTGAAGTGTAAGTAAGAAATTTATCCTGATTACCCTAATTTCTTAGCCAGTAGGTTCAAAGGAAATTCGTGTCTTATTTTGCCATACTACCTAGTGGCAATGAAACGTTTTACACTTCAACATATGCTATTCACTCATGCCTGACTTGTGTATATTAACTGGTGACTCTATGGTAGATGAAATTACTAGTAAGCTTCTTCATTTTATTGATATCTTATTACAAATATTGATATTACAACCATAACCATTGACCAGTCCTGACAAGTATTCATTGCTCCATTTTCTATGAGGGATTCCCAGAAATGGATAAATTCTTTTTGTGATGTAGATCTATCTGAAGAGAGACAAGAATTAGTTTGTTCTTCATGATTGTATAGGTATATGAGTGTAAATATTCTTTTGTTGCCTTTAAAAAAGAAAAACTCAGCACTTCTCTAGTAAAATACTTTTTGGCTTTTCACTTTCTCCAGTGTTAACTTCTGTGGATTTTTTTATAATTATTTTTGACATTCAAATTCTTTTTAAAATATTGTTCATAACTGTTGTATAGATAATGGTTATAATATTGGTGTTAAAGTTAACTAGGTGCATTGTTCAGAATTCATGCTTACGACATGTTTCATCATAGTGATATTTGGCATAGATATTGGTTGTTTGTTGCTTTTTTGTCAGTTGTTGTCTCCGATACATTTTCGCTTTACATTCTCAGAATCTATACACCGCTCAACTGCATGCAGTTTGGTAATGTTCTAGTGACTTTATAATTTAAATGGTGAGTTTACTGATTGGGTAGATTAATGAGGATTGACTGGGTTTTTTTTTTCTTTATTTCCAGTGGCAAATATTTCAAGATAAATATTTGTAACCAGTTACATATACTGTTGATACATGCTATGATTATGCATAAGTATTCGTGTACCTAAGATTCAAGGACTACTCTTATCTCGATATCGAAGGGAATTTAGAATATTTATTTTGTTGAAATGTTTTTTTTTTTTATTTATGCATGTTTGATATATTTTGTATGCCTTTGCTAAAGATTTTTTTCAGAACAGTTTCAATTTCAATGTAAAGACGTCAGTCTTACTTCGCTGACTTTGGACTGTATGTTTTAATCAAAATGTTAGTTTCTTATGCGAGTTTATAGAAAAGATCCTTATACAAGACCATTTATATTTGGTTATCTTTTTAATAGGCATTCTTCCATTCTATTTCCACGCTCCCTTGGTCAATTATTTTAAAATGCTAGACATTTGTTCAAATATTACGATCTCTGACTAGACATGTTGTAAAACAACAGTGTATTTTGCCATTGTGATTTGGTTAGCATCCCTTCACCTTTTTTCTTATATGTGTTTGTTTTGGGGTTTTGTTTCGTCTTTTTTAACAAACAATTCATACCGTGTTCTTGGCATGTCATTATGGAATTCATCTGTTCAAAGACAGTATTCATCATATCCGTCACAACATCTACAGACGACTGTCCACACGAGTCACTTACAGACTTCTGCATACACTGGTAAGAACCAAGAAGTATTCTGAAACAGTAACATCACAATATTACATCCTCGAATAACTATCAAACTAGGATGAAAAACCGTGTCCTGCATTTATTTAAGTTTTTATCTCTGTCTTGACTTTTTATTTTTCACTCTACTCGGTCCTGACTACTTTTTATAGTTTATCCTGACTGTTTTACATACATTGTTATCCTGTCCTAGACCCCCCCCCCCCTAAAATCAAATCCCTTACTTGCACCATTTTTGTTTAACTTGATCTGTGTACGCATCATCTAACATGGATATTTGTTCAAGTTGGCTCTTGACAGTTTCAACATGGTCCTTGTAACAAGCATTAGATCTTTTCTGTACCTCTGGTTTTCTCCAACAAGCATCATGTAGAACCATATCTACAAAATACACTTTTAACATTAGGAACTCAATTGTTTGTCTTATTTTTTGGTTAAAAACGATAATGCTTATATGTTCATTTACTATTTGGGTTTCTTTACTGTGGCAATATCCGAAGGCTGTTTGTCCTAGCCCTTCAATGTGTTTACGAAGAAACACCAAATCCTACAATATTTTGTATATTAGTTGGTATCTGTAGCATGATTTGCTGTACAACTTGAGCTTAGGTTTTTTATATAGATCATTATAATATTGCTCACGTTGTATACATTTCTTAGTCTGCTTGTAACGTATTGTGTGCCTTGTGTTTGTATAGTTTTTCAATAGGAGGACCTTTTATATATCACTAATAGTATACGGTATGGGTTTAATCATTTGTGAAGGAGACGATGACCTGTATAATGTTAACATCTTCATACTTTTGGTATATGGATCGCCGGTTGTCTCATGTCGGATATGATGATCTCTCATAGCAATCATGACACATTCTTTTTTTTCATATACTGAAAAAGGCATCTTGTTTAATGTCCTCCGTGGCCAGATAAATGTAAAAAAAAATGATGTACCGTTGTCGTTGTTTATTCATTTATCTAACTTATTGTATACCTGAAAACCCAGACGTGCATATAAAGTTGACTGTTTTCAGTGTCGTCGCAAAAGTAGATGCATACATCAAGTCATCTGAACATTTCGATAACTTGGGCGTGTAACAGCTCTTGAATTCTCCTCTGTATCTGCAAATTGAAGTAATATCACAAGATTTCGACGTGCATTGCATTATACTGTTGCATGTTAGTATGTACAGTGAAATAGCCATCTTTATGTGTATTGTGGTTGGATTTACCTCGCTGAAAGCTCCTACAACAAAAGCTGGTCCAAACATCAATATATCGTGGAGTGAGTTTAAATTGAAGAATCAGTTTTAGTGTTGTGGGCTGTCTGCCAGCAGTAATGAAATAGAGCAGCAAAGAATATTCTGAGGAAACTGACTCGTAAAAGATATGCCGTACAACCAAACAAAATGATGATTTGTTTTATTCGCCGAGATTTTGATTTTTGAAAAATGTAGAATATATACGTACTTACGAACAAAGACTTTCAATCTGTCTTTTATGAGGCAAAACAGTGAATTCTTCCGATTCAGATACATTCTGCGACAGTTTCCAAGTACACAGATTAAGTCCAACAAAATCGCATCCGTTTACTGTACTCAAGACAACTAAAATGAAAAGTTGTCTATCAAAATTCTGTGTTGTCCAGGAGAAAAAAACTGTAATGTGTTGGTTTCATTTTTACAGCACTGGGTCGATACCTTTGCCGGTGGACTACCAGTCCCCAGAGGTTTGCGCAACTCAGTAGTCAGTACTTCGGGACTGATATGATTTATAACAAACCTTTCTTAGATGGACCTTTTATAAATTTTTAAACAATGAAGACACTAAAGTTTCAACTCCCTCAGGCAAAGTGGACAGTAGATGGTTTAGTCTATTCTTTTAAGGCCTTTTTCTTCATAAAGCTTCTATTAAAACTGTTTAGAATCTCACACATCCTCGGCTTTCAAATATTCGGCTTTGCGCGCTCCTGATGAAGGTAAAGTCAGACTGAAGTGAAATTTTTGTGTTTGCTCTTAATCTATAGAATATCCAGAATATGCTGAAAAGTTAGTGGATATAATGCGGCTTCCTTTAAATCATACTTTGACAGATGGAAAGTCGGAAGAATACTGAAGTATTATATGAGGAATTCGCTCCACAACTCAGTAAAATATTCACCACAATAACAAAATATGGATATATTATTTAAAGTGTATGGATATTGTTTTTTACGGAAGCGTTTTAGCGCCACACTTTTTTTTTATATTTTTCTTCCTATCTTCGCAAAGGTTTGCGTAATATCGCAAAGGTTTGCGTAATATCGCAAAGGTTTGCGTTATATCGCAAATGTTTGCGTTATATCGCAAAGGTTTGCGTTGTAACGCAAACCAAACCTTTTGCGTTGTAACGCAAACATTTGCGATATAACGCAAACCTTTGCGTCACAACGTAAACCTTTTGCGGTATAACGCAAACCTTTGCGTACCTTTGCGTTATAACGCAAACCTATGCGAAATAACGCAAAGGCAAACCTTTGCGTTGTAACGCAAACCTTTGCGATAAAACGCAAATCTTTGAGTTATAACGCAAACCTTTGCGAAATAACGCAAACCTTTGTGAAATAACGCAAACCTCTTGATTTCAATTTTTCATTAAGTTTTGTATGTATATGACCGACTGTCATTCATTTCGTTTGTGGTTTATTAGTAGGTTAAAAAAGAAACATACATCCATGCAAGGCCAAATTATTATATTAAAAATGCATAAGAATAATGGAATACTTGAAGTTCAATTATACATAAATAAAAACTGATTTGTGCATAAAAAAAGTATATAATTTAACATGAAAATAGACGCTATATAGGCATATTTAAATTGAAAGATAATTCTTTTTTTTTTTTTTGAAGCAAGAAATCGTTTTTTAAAATCTCAGAATATGATAAAGATTCTTTGATAGAAAGTCATTGAATTTTCATTTCAATATAGTGAAGTATTTTTAAGATGCTTGGCTAGTAATTTTAATGGAGAGAACATAATTTTATTAATAAAACATCTTCATTCTGTACATTTATTGTCAAAGGGTAGCTTGTTTAAATCTAACCAACTTTACACAGTTCTCAAACGGGATCTTACTGTGGAAGTATATTTATATTCGGTTAAACAACTCGTCTAAACATCAACCCAACAATGTTAGATCTGTAAATTTGCTTTCGCAAATTTTTTGTTCTTCCCTCGCCGGGATTTGAACCCATGCTACTGAGATATCGTGACACCATATCGCCTGCACTGTAGCCGTCCCGCTAGACCACACGACCACCTGGGCTTCATAAAAATGAAGCTTTCGGTGGCCGGGTGTTACCTTTCCACGTCAGTTTTAATCTAGCGTCGTACTACAGTACATGATATATAAGGCATGGAGATGTTATTTTTACAGATCAGATAAATTATCTATAGTAAAGGATCCTACAAATTAATGTAAGATACAGTCACAGAAAATAATTATATTTATAAGTACGTCTGAGCAGACTTGGGGTAATTGTAATTGTAATCATTAATCAGCTGTAATTGATTACAATTTTTCAAGTAATCATTGTAATCATTAATCAACCAAAAATCTGATTACATGTAATTTAATTTAATCAATTACTTTTCAAAATACCCTGTAATCCTGATTACTTTTTGATTACATTCTGATTACAATGAAAAAAATCTTAAACTGTGTTTATGGTCAATAAATGAACAATTTTGTTATTCTTATTTAATAAATATGTACATCTTAAGATAGTTTGGTTTACTTTATAAAGCATTGATTTGTATACTTCAGAAAAAATAAACTGTTACAGTATTGAAAAGTCATCATTATATCATCAAAGTCATCAAAATATATTTTACTGGCCTTAGTAAAATATATTGTACATATATTCAAAATTTAAAGATTTACATATATAATATATATTTGATAATAACTGTTATATTCAAGTAATATTATACTTTTCTTTAATCCTGAATTATGATCTTTTGTTAATATTGTGATTTTTGTCAACTTTGAATTGACAGGTAGGAAACCAATTAAGGTTTGTTTTTATTGCAATTTCCAATTGAGTATAGCTGTAGGACAATGTATATGATAAAAGATTAATCAGACATGTGAAAATTTATCAAATTTTAAGTTGGACAAATATCTTGTTCAAGATAAGCAAATTTTTGTATTTTCTTAAATTGGACATGTAAAATGCAATGATTTATAGGACTTATATTTTGTTTACAATTTGATTAAACAATTCTATTAAAATTTTACATAGTTTTTAACTGGTAACTTTATTTCATCCATATTTTAACTTCCATAAACTGCACCTTGAAATACATATAAAGTCTCAAAGAGGTCAGAAGACAAACAGCAAACTCTAAATGCCATATTCAATTGAAGTCAAAATAATTAAGAGATCAATGCTGATAAAGTGTAATGGGTAATAACCAGTGACACAATGTTCATGTATGTATGTTGTGAACTTTTGTGGTTTATTAAATAGATAGCATTCAAAAAATCAGAATGTGAATATATATGTTCAAACTCTTTTAGGTCATTTTTTAGTAGCAATAAACAAAAAAAAACTATGTTAATTGGACATGCTTTGATACTATATATGCCCTTGAATTTTTACTAGATAACATTTTTGTTCGCTTTGGGGATTCCGTATATCGTCAGATTATCGGAATTCCAATGGGGACTAACTGTGCACCACTTATTGCGGACCTGTTTTTGTATTGTTATGAGTTACAATTTATGACAAAAATAAGCAAAGACCCATCGAAACAACATCTGATAAACAAATTTAATAATACTTTTAGATATTTGGATGATATTTTGGCTCTCAATAATGACGACTTCAGTATGTATATTAATGAAATTTATCCTGTTGAACTTACTTTAAATAAAGCTAATACTAACAATGACCACTGCCCTTTTCTCGATCTTGATATCTATATCACTAATGGAAAGCTGAATACTAAAATTTATGATAAAAGGGATGATTTTTCATTTCCTATCGTTAATTATCCGTTTTTAGATGGTGACGTTCCCTTGTCACCATCTTACGGTGTTTATATATCTCAACTTGTACGATTCGCTCGTGTATGTAACAATGTTTTAGATTTTAACGAGAGAAATTTATGTATTACTGATAAATTATTACACCAGGGTTTTCGATATCACAAACTAGTCAAAACATTTACTAAATTTTATCATCGCTATAAAGACATCATTCGTAAATATAGCTCAACATGCAGACTTCTAATACGTTCAGGTATTTCACATCCAATTTTTATGGTAATATTCTTTATAAAGCACAAAGGTGTCAGTATTCACCTCAGAAACTTACAAAACCTTTGAATAAACTTATTAAGAAGGGATATAATTACGATACTGTTGTCAAGTCATTAAAGATTGCATATTTTGGCGTTAATATTGAGTCACTGATAAGGTCTTTGCATCGGAACTAAACACATTATTTTTTAAAAACAGTTGTTGGCATGACACGGGTTATGTTCTTCTCATATATGTTATGATGGTATGATACTAAACCCCTAACGGGAAGGATTGTGCCTGATGTTCATATGATGAAATCATAATCTTTCAGTCAGTTTAATTGAAGTCTGGAGCTGGCATGTCAGTTAACTGCTAGTAGTCTGTTGTTATTTATGTAGTATTGTCATTTTGTTTATTTTCTTTGGTTACATCTTCTGACATCAGACTCGGATTTCTCTTGAACTGAATTTTAATGTGCGTATTGTTATGCGTTTACTTTACTACAATGGTTAGAGGTATAGGGGGAGGGTTGAGATCTCACAAACATGTTTAACCCCGCTGCATTTTTGCGCCTGTCCCAAGTCAGGAGCCTCTGGCCTTTGTTAGTCTTGTATTATTTTAATTTTAGTTTCTTGTGTACAATTTGGAAATTAGTATGGCGTTCATTATCACTGGACTAGTATATATTTGTTTAGGGGCCAGCTGAAGGACGCCTCCGGGTGCGGGAATTTCTCGCTACATTGAAGACCTGTTGGTGACCCTCTGCTGTTGTTTTTTATTTGGTCGGGTTGTTGTCTCTTTGACACATTCCCCATTTCCATTCTCAATTTTAAGTTTGAAGTTATTATTTTCTAATATATATATAAAACAAAATCTTTTCTAAAAAGTGCTTTAGTTGTATCAAATTCATTCATATCATTCAAAATGTTTGTTCTTTTTAAATTCATTGTAATCAGATGTAATCATGATTACTTTGCTAATGTAATCATTAATTTAATCAGACACTTTCAGAAATGATGTGATCATAAATTTAATTCAATCGTACAAATGACAAAGTAATTGTAATTTAATCAATTACATTGAAAGTAATCGGACCCATCTCTGCGTCTGAGCCAGTGACAACTCTACAACAGATTTATATTCGGTTATAGCTATATTAGCAGGGTTGATTTTGTTTCTTCGGCATAATCTCAATTTACTCAATTTTCTTTGTAATATATATAAAAGTAACATGGATATCGTTTTTTGGTGGCCTTTACAGTTGCTGTTGGGTGTGAGCAATTTAATGCTCCGTGTTGAAGACAGTACTTTAGTCTATGATGGTTTACTTTTACGAATAGTGACTTAGATGGAGAGTTTTCTTATTGGCACTCATACCACATCGTCTTATATTATTCTGCTCATTATTAGTTAAGGAATGACTGTAATATATTTTCTGTCTATTCAAAATAATATAAAAAATGTGGTGCACACTGAATAACGCGCGTAGCGGGTTATTTAACAGTGTACACCACATTTTTTAATGCTATTTTGAATAGACAGAAAAAATATTACAGTCATTTCTTATAATTTAATTCTAAATTCCATTTTAAACCGTAGAAAACCATGAAAAAACGTTGATGACGTCACGGTCACATGACTAAATTATGTCTAGGGGCTGATAACAAAATAACGTCAGCCAATCAGAAGACGCGTTACATCCAAAATTAAATTATTAAATGATTTGTTCTAATTATTCAAGCATTTTACTTTGCAATGACTACAAAGGTGATAAATTTTAATATATTCAGCCTCCTCCACATATCGCAAATGTTTGCGTTATAACGCAAAGGTTTGCGTTATTTCGCATAAGAACGTTTCTAAAGTATTTTATTGTATTTTTGTGGCAAAAACTAAAATGACTAATTTTGTTTGTATACTCACGTATTTTGTATGCCTTTATCAGTAATATACTGTAATGGCCTGACCATTAAGTTTAACCGACGATTGGGCTCAAGCAACAAGACTATCAGGTGCTGATAATTTATTCTTAAACCAATCTAACAAATGGTAAAAAGCTGAAAAACAAATAAAATACAATTTTACAATGTGTTCAATTAATGTTATTATAACGAAATGTCAAAGGTAATTGATAGCACAGTCCGTTGAATGCGAGAAAATGTTGTACTTTCAAGGACAGATAAATTCCAGGTATTTCACGGAGAAAAGGTTCAATCATACGAAAGGCAATTTGAAGGCTTCAAAAACAATGTTGTAAAGTTAACTCACTCTGTGGTTAGCCACGAATTGTGTCCTAGATGACGTTTGTCTTTGAAAAGTTCTCCAGAACTGGTATGACCTTGCAATGTTCAGTTTGAGAGAGGGAAAGGTAGCGACGGTACGATGTTTTAACGTTAAAGATGAATAATCCTCCTAGGTTGGAACACATAATTAGATTAAGAATATAATCAAACGAACTATATAAATTACGGAACGGTGTAACAGAATACTCCCCATCTGATGTCTATCTGATATCACTTTTCCATAAATTTTTCGAATATGTAAACAAGATTTACACAAATGAATTAATCCCAATATAAATTGAATATATACAGGTGAAATGTCCACTATTTCGTGTGAGAAATATCAGATCTCAACGATTTTTCACTATAAAGGTTCCTAATAAGTACGTTCCACGTGAAACTGGGTAGGCACAGTTTTTTGTCCTTTAGAAGAAGGGTGTCTCGGACGACATTGTTGTGTTCTGTAGAATGTTCTATTACTGCTGTATCGATAATGGGAACTGTTTTCTCCAACGTAGTTAGACGGCGATGACGATCGAAGATAGATCGAAGTATAACAAGAGTTAGTAGTTGGTTGTCTTCCGATTTGGCGATATGACACATCTTTGTGAGTATCAGACGAAATTAGGCGTTTCGTCATAACGTCCAATCCTGCAGATCTAGTCGCTCTATCTGTATCTGTAGAGTGGCGTCCTCTATGTTTGATTTTGTCGTAGTAATGTCCAAGAAAAGGTGTTACTCTGTGACGATGTCCAGATAAGACTACTGGTTCCTTTTCACTTATATTCAAGTCAGATTTGACAATACTGCTTCCTCCTCGTAGTAGACGTTGCTCATGCAATGGCAGATTGAGATTGGCAAGAGGTCCTTCTTTCGGAATAGGTTTGTGAATGCTATTGATTTCCTCTCCATGAACTTTAGGTTCTGTTGATTTCGGATTGAAACTTTCTTTATCTATAGATTTTTCTATAGAAGTCACAGATTTTGCTTTTAGTGACGCGAGTGATGTCCCTTTAGATGAATTTGTGCGTTTACCAGGCTTGGTACTAGGTCCTGTACATTCAAGGGATTGCATTGAATGCGATTTAGCGACCTTGGCATTCGAATGAAGGTTTGTGTCGTTATACTGAACAACAATTGGATTCTTGTCCTTGACGGCTATTTCCGGTCTTGAGGCAAGACGTTGTTCTGATTCCGTGATTGAAACGTTAGTTATCTTTGTGTTGACTTGAATAGGAGAAGTTTGCTTGTCAATGTATGTATTTCCAATTATGACCCAACCAAGTCTCAACTTTTGGGCAAATGGAGTTCGGGATGGTCCTAGGCGTTGTTCAAGGACGTGGTGTGCCTCTATAAGGTCCCTTCCAATAAGGAGAAGAATTTGACAACGTTCCTCTATTGGTGGAATGCTTCCTCTGAGTTCTTTCAGATGAGGATGATGCATTGCAACTTCAGGAGTAGGAATTTCGTCTCGATGATTGGGAATATTTTTACATTCAATTAATGTAGGCAGATCAAATTGTACGTCACTATGTACAGATTTTATGACGAAATCTTTTCCTCTTTTCCCGGAAGTAGCTACTCTGCCGGAGCATGTCGTAAGAGAGTAGTTTTCAGGTTTCTCCCGAACGTTAAACAGACTGAAGAATTCAGGCGAGGCAAGAGACCGGTTGCTTTGGTCGTCAATAATGGCGTACATCCTGATAATTTTGTTTGTCTTGTCCTTGTGGTACACGTCCACAGGTAATATCTTGGCACAAGATTTCTCGCTCTTATGATCTTTGTAGATCTCTGTGCAGATCGAACTTACAGAGGTTAACTTTGTTTCAGCTGACTCTGTCTGCTCCCCGCCGTAGGCTTGTCTGGGTGAGCTAAACTGGGAACTTTCAGATTGTTGTGGTCTAGTGATGTGAAGTGCTGTGGTATGTCGTTCACTTCCACACTCGTTACAACTGATACTTGCGTTGCAGTCCCGACTTCTGTGTGTGGTTGACTCACAACACTTGTAGCACACATTGTTTTGTCTTAACATTTCCTTGCGTTCCTCGATTGGTTTGGCTCGGAATGCTCGGCATTCATTCAAGGTATGCTTTGTCTTGTGTAGGATACACAGATTTTGTTGTTGACTGCTGTCTTCAGTTTGCTGTTCAACAGCCGTCTTATGGACGTTGACTTTAGAGTACGTCTGAGGTGTGAACCTTGGCGTAGAGTCTTTTGTATTTGGTGTTACTTTTGATCCAAAGATGAACCCAGGATCGTTCTTAATTTTGCTCATTTCCCTGATGAAGGCAGAGAATTCTGTGAATGGCGGAAAGGCAACTTCATATTTGGACTTGTATCTTGAAGCCCTTGTTATCCACTTTTCTTGGAGTCCGTATGGTAGTTTTTCCACAATAGGATTTATACCGGACGAAGAATCGAAATAAGCAAGCAAACATCCCAGCTTGGGATTTTCCTTGTGATATTCGATTTCTGATAGAATATCAGACAAGTCATAAAGACGTGCGTTATCTTTGTTCGTCAAGGTAGGAAAATTGACGAGTTTACTCGTGATAGAGGCTTCCAACATTTCTGGAGCACCATATCGCTCATCCAGTCTTTGCCATAACCTCTGTAAGCCTCTAGTAGGGTTGTTGGCATTTGATGCCCTAATACTCATGGCATGTTTACCAGACTCTGGCCCTAGCCACTTTATCAGTAGGTCTATTTGTTCCGAGTCAGAAACTTGTAATTCGTCTATGACGTTTTTAAAGCTTGCTTTCCATGTATGGAAGGATTCTGCCCGATCGTTAAAGCTTGTTAATCGAGAGAAAAGCAGGTCCTTACGCAAGAGAAATCTAGTAATCTCCGATGTTGGGTTGATTTGTTGCTGGTGTGCAACAGGGATCTCTTCTATTACGCCTTGTTTTTGGTGTGAAACAGGGATCTCTTCTATAACGTCTTGTTTTGTGCGTAAGACAGGGATCGCTTCTTTACTACCCTGTTTTTGGTGTTCAGCAGGGATCTCATCTGAAAGGCCTAGTTTTTGTATGCCGGTTACTAATCCCAGATCTGGGATAAAGGTAACTTCCGGTGACTTATAATTGGAAGGCAAGACAGCAGATGTCTGTGACAGCAAGTTCTGTGCCACGGATGGCACGAACGCTGGTGCGTCGTGACTCAGCTCGATCTTAACAGGAATTTGTTTTTTCCTTTGAGGTTCTGTTACTTCCTTTACAACAGTTGATACAGGAAGTTTATTGACGAAATCTTGCACGCGCTGGAGCGGGTCTTCCTTTTCGTCAGGGAGATCGCTATACGCTTGGCTATCATCGTATTCCAGGATACGAGCCTCGGCTTCTGCGGCTGCAGCTTCTCTCTGTGCTTCAAGAAGGTTAAATTTGGCTTTAAGTTGGGCCTTTTCTCGGCTTACTCGTGCAGCTTCTTGTTGCATTTGAGCCTTCCTGCGCATAGCCTCTTGTTCTAACTGAACTGTTCTCTGTGCGGCCTCCTGAGCGACTTCTTGTTCCATTTTTGCCTTTTTGTGTGCTGCTTCCTGTTCCATTTCAATTTGTCTGAACAGGGCTTGTTCCTCTAACATTGCTTCCTGTTGTAGGATAATGGCATGTTTTTCTACAAAGGCTATTTTAGACTTGGCAGCCTCTGCCTTGGCACGCTTTCTCCGTGCTAGGCTTGACATGTCTGACACGTTAGAGCTACCACTGCGTGAGGTTTTCTTACCTTTTGAGGTCTTTGTTTTAGTGGATTTGGCCTTTGTTAGGGCGAGTCGATGCTCGTGTAGTTTTTCCATAACAAGTTCCACTTTGGACAGACGTAAATCCAAAGAGAGTTTACATGCATCAATTTCTTTTTGACTCTCCAATGTTCGGGTCCTTTTCAGAAAGTCTAGGTATTCATCTGTGAGCCTACGATAATTATTACAGGCTTTAACAAGTTTGTCCTGGACTGTTAGGAGTTGCTGGAGATCGTTAGGAGGCGTTGTTACTTCCAATAACTGGGATTCAATGTCTGCCCAGAGAGCCTCTAGTTCCTGACAGAACTTGTCACGTTTTTCAGTGAAAGCTCCTTGTCCTTTTTCCGTGAGGTCACGTACTCGCCTAGCCTCGGGAGTTTCATCTGACTGTGATGTATTAGACGGATTTTCTAATAGTTCAGGGACATCTCCTTCTTGGGGCTGAATCTCTTCTTGTTGTTCCACATGACTGGGATCCATGTTGACTCAACGTTGTTGGGTTGCTGTCGAGTTCACACAAGATATGTAGTCCACTGTCAGTGTAAAGGTATGTAAGTTGCTACGTTGTCGTTCCTTGTCTGGATATGTAAAGACAGGTTGTCGTCAATTTACTGTACGTCAAGGGATGACGCGTACATGCAGGGCTCAACAGGTAGGTTGCTGTGTAGCTGTGGAGTGGCGTTATCTGTGAGACACAACAGGCAAGTTGTAGACTTTTTACTGTAATGGCCTGACCATTAAGTTTAACCGACGATTGGGCTCAAGCAACAAGACTATCAGGTGCTGATAATTTATTCTTAAACCAATCTAACAAATGGTAAAAAGCTGAAAAACAAATAAAATACAATTTTACAATGTGTTCAATTAATGTTATTATAACGAAATGTCAAAGGTAATTGATAGCACAGTCCGTTGAATGCGAGAAAATGTTGTACTTTCAAGGACAGATAAATTCCAGGTATTTCACGGAGAAAAGGTTCAATCATACGAAAGGCAATTTGAAGGCTTCAAAAACAATGTTGTAAAGTTAACTCACTCTGTGGTTAGCCACGAATTGTGTCCTAGATGACGTTTGTCTTTGAAAAGTTCTCCAGAACTGGTATGACCTTGCAATGTTCAGTTTGAGAGAGGGAAAGGTAGCGACGGTACGATGTTTTAACGTTAAAGATGAATAATCCTCCTAGGTTGGAACACATAATTAGATTAAGAATATAATCAAACGAACTATATAAATTACGGAACGGTGTAACAGAATATATACAATTTAGACTTTATTTTTTTCTTTATCATCAAAGTTGAAAATCTATATGTTATTTCTATTATCATTATGGAAAATATACCTACATGCAGACGGAAATATCCAACCAAAAATCTTCCCGAGTGACTGCATTTTGACTGAAAGAAATGTCGTTTGTTTTCTCACCTAATTCTTACACGATATATTCTATAATTCACACACTAAGTGCAATCTAATGTTATTGGTCCAATGTTTTTTCCCTTCTAACATGAAAACAAACTTTATTTTAAACACAACTTTACAGTCCCACTCATATTTTGTTTCTTGTTTTTATTGGTATTAATTGATTTAGATGTAGTAGATATGTTTAGTCATGCATGATTTGTTTTGGGAAATTCCTATTTATCTATTTTTTGCATGTATACGCTCTTTAGATGGTAAAACTAGCCTATGCTCTACGTATCTTTTTTTGTGCTTTGAAACTTTTGTTAGGGTATTTTTTTTAGTGATAATTAGGAAGGTCTGGTGGGTTGTTTATTCCAAGTATCGACTCTGTGGTGATTATTTTCGCCTTGTTAGATTTTCGATTGTGTGCATGTAGTTTGGAGTATCGAACTCACCGTACAATATGACTCTTACGATTCTTTTCAGAATTCTCTTAGTAAAAATCGTTTAACTTTTGCTAAGAATAAAAAACTAAAAAAGGATTTCATAAAATTTTGGGAGAATTCCATTTCAAAAAGTATTAATGATAAAAGAGGAAACAAATTAAGGACTTTCAAGGATTTGAAATCGTTTGATATGGAGAACTTTTTAAAATTAGATATAGACAGAGCTAATATTTCAAACTTTATAAGAATAAGGATAAGTAATAGTATTCTTATGATTGGGAAAGGCAGACATAAAAAGATTGATTTAGAAAACAGATTATGCCCCGTTGTAAATTTGAAGATGAACTACACTTTACCTTAAAATGTGCCAAACTGAATGAATTGAGGAATAAATTTTTCCTGAATATTTCGGATATTTTACCATCTTTCAATAATCTTTCAGACATGGAAAAATTCTATTTCATGATTTCGAAGTAATGAATCAATGTTAATACCAAAATATGCTATCTTTAATTACATTACAACAGTATCGTAACTATATCCTTTCTGAATAAGTCTGTTTAAAGGATGGTTAGCTTTTGAGGTGAATGCCAATATTTTTGTGCTTTCGGTAAAGAATATTACCATAAAAGATTTTGATGTAAAAATGTCCTTGTAAAATCTAATAAATGTTTTACCACTGGTTTGTGATATCGAAAACCTTGGTGTTATAATTATTCAGTAATACAGAAATGGGTCACCTTCTAAAAATGGATGATTAACAATAGGAAATGAAAAGTCATATCATTAATTTCGGTATTATGCTTCCCGCTAAAGATGTGTCAGATGTTGTTTCGATGGGTCTTTGCCGATTTTAGTCTTAAATTGTAACTCATAACAATAAGGAAACGGGTCCGCAATAAGTGGTTCACAATCAGCTCCCATTGGAATTCCGAAAACTTGGCGATATATTATAGGAATCGACCATTTATGGCCGTGTTTTTGGATGCGGATATTTGCTGAAGTGATTGGTAATGTGCTTTTCTTGATTGAGTTACTTTTTTGTAAACTCTATTAAAACCAAAATTTATAAAGCTCACTATAGCTTGTGTTTATCATAGTGTAGTTTATTGAATATTGACTTTCATGTAATAAAATTTTGAATCTTGAAACTTAATCTTGAAAATTTAAACTTTAAAAGTTAAGTAGGCTCGCGGGTATAAGATTTTCAGAAAAAAATTAAATATTAATTTTTCATTACAAATTTTATTTATTACCTTAAGTAATTGTTACTATATGGTACAAAACTCATTCCAAAAAATCAATTCGTGTTGGCCCCAGGTGACTTTTAAAATGTAGATATCATTGAAAAAGCTCCAAATTACCTCCCTTTGGTGCAAAAATGCCATTTTTTAGCATTCAAATTGAAATATCTTTTTAACTCATCGGTGACCTATATTTTTTATTGTTGTTTTCGAATAAGCTGTACATAAACTAAATAACTGTAAAATTTAAGCGATTTCTGTAATTTAGTTCTTTTTTTATTTCGATATATTACTGCTATTTCTCCTATTAGTTCAACAGAAAAAAGGACATTAACAAAAATGTATGCTTCTTTCAAAGGCAGATTGTGAGCGTAAATGAACGGTGACCCCATTTTTTTATTTCATTTTTCTATTAAGTATAAGATAAAGTTCATTTATATAGAAAAATATGGAGAAATCCTATATTAAATTAAAAAAAAATTGATTTAGCGGACCCGCGAGCCCCCTTAAGTACTGAGAGATGTTTAATAAAAAAATAATAAGATTGTTTATTGTTTTGTTTGTGGTTTCCGAATATGTGAGTTGCAAGAGCTTAAGCAGAGTTCCATTTGGTTCATATTATCACTTTATTTCATGATTACTTTGTGTACGTATTATGTGTATATATATTGTGTATTTCACTAAAAACTTGTTTTATAATAATCATTGTATTATGATGTGTATGTATCTTTCCGAAAAGGGGCCCATCATGGATTGGTCTGAAAATAATGCCTAATAACTAAATGTCTATTATTTGTCTCTCAGGCACTTGTCTCAGAATTGATTCCGAAAAATACGAAACATGTTTTATTCGGATTTGTGTCCGTGTTTTACTAATACTTCCGGTTGAAAAAATAGAAAACAAGCAGAAAATTATAAAATGGATAAATATTTGATTAAGAAACCAAAAGAAATAAAACAAGATTCAAGTAAAAAAGGCTGCAGGAAGCAGATGAAACAGTCTACCATCGAATCTCTCCAGGTCTAACACATAAAAGAAACAGATATATGCAATCATGTCCACAGCAAAATTCCAGTTATTTTCTTTATTTTCTATAACATAAAACGAATTTTATTTATCCAGGGCATGCTCTGTCATAATTTTTTTCCAGATACACAAATTTTTCTTTACCCAGAGTAAATTTTGATCTGAAAACCGAGTTATTTTAGCCAAAGGGTCCATATGAACCTTAATCAGGTTGGGAACAAACCCTCTATATGGTGATTATACCTGTATAGAGGGATAATCCTTCTATAGAGGGGTAAATTTATCCCTCTATAGAGGGGTATTTTTGTTTAGACTGGATTTAAATCAAAATAGGACAGAATGGCATTCTCTACTTATTATGGCAGTAACCTGGAACAGTTGATGCACCAATTGATGTACTTAATTTAATATGCACATGCCCAGTTTGATGCTTATCTGACTAAATATAAAATCTATTGTTCACCATGATTGAAAGCTGTGATGATCAGGTAAATTCTACTCACTTATGCCTCACTGAACAGAATTTCTATTGTTAGATTTAACATGAAATTTAAAGGTCAACTATTCCTTTTGTTGTTGATCAGGTGTTCAGATAGGTATACAATAGATTGCAAGTTTTGTCACTTTAGCAGAAAACTGGTTATCCCAATTTTTAGTAAAGTGCATTTGTTGATGCATATAATGCTAGAGATTATAGCCAATATAACTAGAAAATGCCATTCTGCCCTAATTTGCTTTAAATCCAGTGCAAACGAAAATACCCCTCTATAGAGGGATAATTTTATCCCTCTAAAGAAGGATTATCCCTCTATACAGGTATAATCACCATCCAGGGGGTTTGTTCCCAACCTGTTAATTGCTGTACTTTGTTCTGTTTTTTCAGGCTCTCTCATATTTCTAACGCTTTCATGTCGATCCGGCCCCACGTTGATCTGTCCCCAAAAGAAAAATAAATTTATAAGGAATAAAAATAAAGATCTATATTAACATGATTAATTGTAATTCATAAATGTTTATAAATTTTATTATAATGTAAAAGGTGTACGCTAAAAAAAAGGCCTTTGACAAATTTTCTTCAGATGAGTATAAAACAACTTTCATTACAAGTTTTCAAGATTATTGGGTATAATTATATCCAAAATGCTAGCCAGGAGGACAAACAAAAATATTAATATATTTTATGAATAAACAAAGTTTCTTCAGGACTGGTTTTCGTGTATTCGACAGAAGTTCAGAGAACTTGTATGTATTACTATTATGTCATTGTATAAAATAGGAGGATAATATTCTGTACGTTTTTGATCGAAAAAAGTACATTAAAATATATAGTGATATTCGTCACCAGTTTTTCTTAAAAATTTTGTAGCTAATAGCTTTTTATTTCTATGTCGACCTAGGTCCCCGTAAACGATATTATGTGGTGTTGATGATTTCAGATTTAAAAGTAATTTACAGAATTTTAAATGTATCTTTTCTAATACCTCACTATTACTATTAAACCCCATACAACAAAATGGGCTTGGCAATTTTGTCAAAAAGATCTAGCTGACATTTTATGGAAAGCTGATACCTTCCTTCCCATTTTCAAGACTTCGAACATGGCTTTTAAGGCATTATCGGATAAATGTTTTTTAGTAATTTTGTTAAAGAATCCTCTGATGTTACCTAAAAAAAGATACAATTAATTATTATAAGACATTACACAAAACAAGAGATCAAACTACAAAGATCTTGTTGATTTACTTAACTTTAGTCAATCAGGATTTGATTGAATTAAGTGATTACAAGTGGCATTACCTTAGTTCACAATCATCAAACAATTGTTGAATAAACAAAACAATTATTATAATAGACTAATAAAATGAATATTTTGATTAAACAAGTCATTGTGATGAGTTAAATTTTATAGGCTCCATTGGATTGAAAATATTCATTTATCTCTTCTAAGTGTGATTTGAATAAATAAAAATCGCCATGACATTCAAAGGTATCAAGGAAATTTAATTTTATTATGCTGAAGCTGCTATACAAACAGACACAATCACAACCATTTTCTTATTGACTTAAAATATTTCATCCTACTGGTACTCCAATATATTCATACTTCACTTAACGGTTCTCATCCATCATAGATACTTTTTACAAATTCCATTTATACTGATTAAAAGTCTACATAGTGGACCTTATCATTTATTATGGGGCCAGATCGACGTGGGGCCGGATCGACGTGGGCCGGATCGACTTGGGCCAGATCGACTTGGGGTCGGATTGACTTGGGGCCAGATGGGTTTGGGCCCGGAACGATTGTTTACCTTTCTAACCAGAGACTTTCTTCACTAACGGGACTGGTCACTTATAACAATGTCTATACAAATTATCAGACAGATCACAGCCGTAGCTGATGTCACGTGACTTTATAGCAAAACATTTCACATTAACGAAGTTTTCTTCATAATCATAATTATATGTTCAAGTTTAACAAAAAATCGTTTTTATGGAATTTAATACATTTTGTCATTTCAAAGTGCTGTTTTTCATAAGATTTCTCGGATCGTTTTTTTAAATATTGATTTTTGAACTTTGAGGTATTTTATATTTGCTGAATTTTCAATAGCCGCCATCTTGTTTGATATGTAAACAATTTTACACAACTGCACTGGTTTTCTTCAAAACGATACGTCTAAGTTTGATAATTCATCATTCTTTCAAAATCTTATATTTTTTGTCATCATAAATGGCTATTAATCAGATTTTATTTTAACAACTAATAATAATTATATAGTATAGTACTATACAATGTATTGTGAAATACTACTAGCATCGCATATCAGAGATACGAAACTAAATTTATTGTTGGGTGGTGGGGGCGGGTTAGCTTTAAACAGGTGGCTCAGTAATTGGTTAAAATCAATAGAGACGAGTCCCTTTAGTATAGAAAGTCCCTGTTCAAACAGATTGGACAATCTGCTTTAAGTGGGTCTCATTGGGGTCTAAGCGTGACATGGGATTGGCCGATTATTTTTAAGCATGATGAATAGCCCTAACCTGATTTACTGAGAAGATACAAGAATATGAAAACTTCACTAAATAAACAATGTTTATCATTACATGTATATAGGATACCATCCTTGTCATGCTTGTGAAAATAATATGTACATGTACACTATAGCACAAAATTATTATTTTTATATTTACTTATATATTTTTGTAGGGTGTAGTTGTGGTTGAAGAAATACGAAGGCTTAAATCCAAACTGCAGTTAGAAAGTACTTCAAAAGAAGAAATGGTTGATAGCTTGAACAAACTGGGACAGAAAATTCCTCCTAGACATGTCATGTTAGATACAAAAATAGGTATGAATTTCATACGATTGAAGTTTGGAGAGGCTTTTATTAATTTGTTCAGGGCAGGGCCAAAAATCAGACATTGGCACGACAGTTATAATACCTTGTTTATTAGAGATGAAATAAAAAAAATACTGTACATTTTCTCCTAAAACACTTACACAAAATAGTTTGTGCTTATGAAACTTCTAGAATATGAGCATGTACTTATAAAAAAGAAGATGTGGTATGATTGCAAATGAGACAACTGTCCACAAGAAACCAAAATGACACAGACATTAACAACTATAGGTCACCGTATGGCCTTCAACAATGAGCAAAGCCCATACCGCATAGTCAGCTATAAAAGGCCCAGATAAGACAATGTAAAACAATTCAAACGAGAAAACTAACGGCCTTATTTATATAAAAAAATGTTGTAAGATTAATGCCTTATTTGTTTGGATGAACCCCCACCCCAATGAAGCAAACAAAAATATGGAAGTTGTTGTTGTTAAACAACTTTTTTAATTAACTATATGTTTTTTTGTTTACAAATTGGAGTCCGTATTTGGTTTTCATTTTATAGGCAAACTGGTCAATAAGTTAAGAAAACACGAAGATAGTGACATAAGAAATGCAGCTAGACGTGTCTATGTTAAGTGGAAGGAACATTTCGTAAGTCATGCTGAACGACCAGTTATTGAAGTCATGTGTGATACTAAAACAGATAAAATGAGAACATCTGGCAAGAAACTGTTGGCTGGATCATTAGAATTAGAGGTAAAATCACTATTGCTATTAATAAAGTTAATAAAATTGAGAATTGAAATGGGGAATATGTCAAAGAGACAAAAACCCGACCAAAGAACAGATAACAGCTAAAAAACACCAATTGGTCTTCATCACATTGAGAAAATTCCACACTGTGAGGCTGGTTTCAGCTTAATACATGTAGCATGAAAATAAAAATATGGACACACAATAATTTTGGTTAGTTTAGTGTATCTGTATTTAGACATTCGAACAAGTAAGTATTTTCTCACATAAGAAACAACAATTTGTAATGTTAGCACATTAAATAAGATGTGGGACAACATCAATAAGACAGCAACACAACAACACAGTAAAATAGTATACAATAATATTAATTACAACATTGAAATCAAATGTGAAAATGGTGCTCTATACAAACAAGGTACATGTAATTCTTTTGAAACTTTGCTATTATTCAGTACACACCTGGACTTGAAGGCATAAAACTTTGCTCAGTGCTCGGAGCACAAAAATCATGCTCGAAACATGAAATCCAGCAATTTGATTGGTTGATTTTCGAGTGAGTACAAAAATCATGCTCGAAAGTTTTATGACCGTAAGGCCAGGTATTTTATTCAAGAATTGTTTTACTGGTACAGTGTGAAATATCAGCTTCATGATTCAGTGTGAACTTTCGCACTAAACAACAAGGTCAAGACAATTGATAATTAGAAGTGAATACATGTATATTTTGCAATCACTTCACTTGGATTTTTATTAACTTTTAAATTACTGGTAATAATTATAATGTCCTGCTGTAACCTTTTATATCAACACATGTTTAAAATATGTTTTAAATTGTGATAAATGATCTGTTTTGTAGGAGAGTCACAATCTACCTGATGCCATAGAGAGAGAAGCATTTTACCACCATAAAAGATTAATCAGTTATGATTATCGTAGAACTATGAGAACTCTTGTATTTACACTGAAAAATAATGAGGACATTCGACAGAAAGTCATAACTGGAGAACTTAAAGTACCAGAATTTGTACAAACATACAAAAAATGATAAGTATGGAGATGATCAAAATCTGTGATAAAATAGACCTATACTTGTTGTACAGTGTAGTTAAAAGGACAGAAAGAAATTGTAGGGGGTCAAGAAAATTTCAACAACTAGGCAGATGTGTTTCTTGATTAAGCAAACAGAATATTCTTTAAAGATGAAGGAAAAAGGAAATTGTGTGAACTGCTAACTAATTTTTCAATTTCAAAGACAATTTAAATGAACTAATTGGGATTTAATGCAATTGCATGAATTATTTTAAAAACATTGTGATTCTATAAACTTACACAGGTTTCACATGAACATTATTTTGATAAACAGCAATAGGTTAACTGTTTTATATATTTGTGTAATTAATTTTGATTTTATATTTATGTTTTTACTTTTTCATGTTGTCTAAATAAATTTGCATTTTTGCATAATATGGACTTAGTCTTTGAATATGAAGGTAGAAGTTTTAAAAATAAGATGGGTCTAGTTAATTGGAGTGTTTGCTATGATAGTTGTTCAAAAGGTGAAGACAATTTCAAGAGGACCTACTGGTATCTGGTTTCATGGTTTTATCAGGGGATTGTAATAGATGTATGATTGGAGTCTCTAAAATCTGGATTGAATGAAAAAAAGTAGAATTATTGAAGTCTTTTATAATCATTGTTCTTCTAATGATCACCCAGTAATGTACAGGATGATATAATCTGAGCACTTTGAAAAGAAATGTCAGTTCAATGTCTTTTTGAATTTCATTTGAAATTCTTAACTTTATAATTGATATTATCAAGCTTGAAATAGAGACATAATCATGTGGATCATCCATACCACTAAAACAGACTAAAATTCCTCATCTTCCTAATTGAATATGTTCACAGTCTATTAGAAAAGGTTCATATTCAAGAAAACTCAACATCAATCAATAAACACCTTACATCCAGTGAAAATTAATTTGTGCACATTCAGGGCAAGAACAAATTAACAATTTAAAAAATACAAAATGGTAGGTTCTGCAAGTTTATGGCTGGAACTGGAAAATGGAGATAGGATGGATAAAGGACAGAAATTAGGCCATTGAAAAGTCAATAAAGGACCCTTCAAAGAGTTGGTGCAAGGTTTCTTTAACATACAGAGGGAATTTCACTTTCTACACAAGGAATAAGATTTAACATTCCCATTCAAATCCCACATTGCTGCACAGCCTAACAATGGCCTAACTTTAGCAAAGGTTTTAATGCAAAACTGACAGATGTCATGTTCACTAAATTTTATGTTCCAGGCTACACCAAAGTGAAGTCATGTCAGGTGATCTCTTTTAAAATATAATGTACAAGTTGTTTCTTAAAACAAAAAAGATGACCTTAAACTTAGTAACTGAAAAATTTGCCTCAGCAGGAAAACTTAACAGTGACTATTATCAAATTTCTTATTGCTGGCAAATCTCTCTGTTATATGTATTCACCACTTTTCTAGAGGGTTATCTAGTCAATCTGGACCGTGAAATAATTAATAGACCTTTTGACCTATACTTACCATACCAAGAGTGTACATGCTGAAATGTTTCCTCTGCTTTACTTGACATAATTAAATAAAGTTTCAAATAAATAAAAATGATCAATGATCAAGGTAAGATGAAGCCTATCAGACAGACATGTGCATCTTACTATCATACAATATTTATCCACGAAACATAATTAAGTACGAAGATTTAACCTTGATCATTGAACAAAGAAAATGAGATCAAGGTCAGATGAACCATGGCAGACAATGTGTTCATCATACTATCAATCCAAACACCAAATAAGTGTGCTATTGCTTATAAAACAATCACAAGAGTGCACACACTGAAATGTCTCACCTTCTTTTCTAATCATTGATATTATGTTGATAGTCCTAAATATAAAGCTTTATTTACAACTGTCACATAAACTTAACATTAACCAAGAAAACTAAACCATATGAAAATGAGGTCAAGGTCAGATAAACCATGCCAGGCAGACATGTACAGCTGACAATTCTTCAATACAACAAATATAGTTGACCTATTGCTTTGATTTAAGAAAAACAGACCAAAACAAAAAAACTTAATGCTGAGCAATGATCCGTGAAAATGAGGTCAATGTCAAATAAAACCTGCGCGACTTACATATAGATCATAAAATATTTCCATACACCAAGTTTAGTTGACCTATTGCATATAGTATTAGAAAAAAAGACCAAAATTCAAAAACTTAACTTTGACCACTGAACTATGAAAATAAGGTCAAGGTCAGATGACACCTGTCAGCTAAACATGTACACCTTACAATCATTCCATACACAAAATATAGTCGACCTATTGCATACAGTATAAGAAAAACAGACCAAAAATTTACACTGAGCAATACATATAGTCTGGATACAACTTTAGAGAAATTTGTATTTCGTTGAACATTTAAATTCGTGGATCACCTATTCCCATGAAACCCACGAAAATTGGTATCCATGGAATAATAATGAATCCACAGTATCTTAACAAATAGACAAAATCAGAAAACCAGATGCTCCGCAGGGCGCAGCTTTATACGACCGCAGAGGTCGACCCTGAACGGTTGGGGCTAGTATGGACACAACATTCAAACTGGATACAGCTCTGAATTTGGATTGTGATTAAATAGTTGACACAGCATAGGTTTCTGACACCGAATGAATTTGGTCTAATGAACTTAAAATGTTTTTTTTGCTTTTGAGCAATTCACTATGCTGTTGAATATTAATCCTTTGATATTTGAAGAAATTTTCTTTTTCATTTCTGAAATCTGAAATAAGAAAATTGAACCCCACCAATTTTTTTTCACCTCCCCCTTTCCCTTATTCCAAAAATGATCTCAATTCAAATTTCTAATTGAGTTTTCAACAATAACTACTCATTTAAATACATCATAAAATATAAAATGTCATACAGTCATGATTTAAGTTGATATTACTACTATTCTGGACAAAGAAAGATATCTCCAATGCAACATTTTATATTGGGAAATTTCCAATGAAGTCCATTAAACTAAAGTTTTTGGCAAATTTCCAATGGAATTTATTAATAATAAAGTTTTTGGCAAATTTCCAATATACATAATTTAAGGTAGATAGGGTGTCTTCCTCCATTTTGGATTTTGAAATACCAGAAAACAAGGTCTAGATTTTAGATAAAATGTGAAAATTTTGAGATTAGTAGGTAATTCATGTGTAAGATTTTTCATTATAATATAGAAAATGTCATGTTTTATCATATTTATGGTTGTATTCTACCAAAAAGCAAACACTTTTGTTTGCTTCATTTTTTTTCCAACTTTGCCAAATAAGGGGAGACATTTCAAATGCAAGGGCAGATAATTCAGACAGTGTTACTTTTACAATAGAATGTGTTAGGAATTTACCAATTTTATTATGTAGCAAGAAAACGAGTCCGGTGACCCCATTTTTTATTCTTCTTATCTGAAATAATATTATTGGAGCTATCTTCTCATATTTTATCTCAAAATTCTATGGTGTAGTTTTCGTTTATGACTGAAAATTGGGTTTTCCATGCATAATCTATACAAAATCTGACAATTTTGCACAACCTGTAGTTTGAAAATAAGTCCGGTGACCCATTCTTTTTATTATTGTTCTTAAACAAGCAGGATATAAACTACATTTCTGCAAATTATTAAGAAATTCTATGGATTATAATTTAGACACCCCATCTACCTTAAGAGCAGTTTAGGTGAGATAATAAAATGAGTTACATTGCTTTTAAATTATGTTTTGTAATTGTCTATTAACCTGGAAACCCTTTTCCCCCCTTTTTTGCACCTTATTCCTTAACGGTTCGAGCCATAACTCCCAAAGACAATTCTTGACATCCCTTTGTGGTATTCCAATATCCAAATCTAAATACATGGTTAGATTCATCATATCAAAGAACCCCAAGAATTCAATTTTTGATGAAATCAAATAAAGTTCAATTTTGGACCCTTTAGACCTAAATGTGGGCCAATTTGATAACCGGTCCTAAATATTAAAAATCTAAATACATGGTTAGATTCAGCATATTGAAGAACCCCATATATTGATTTTTTGTTGAAATCAAACAAAGTTTAATTTTGGACCCAATTTGGACCAACTTGAAAACAGGGCCCATAATCAAAAAACTAAGTACATGTTTAGATTCAGCATATCAAAGAACCCCAAGAATTCAATTTTTATCAAAATCAAACTAAGTTTAATTTTGGACCCTTTGGACCTTAATGTAGACCAATTTGAAAACGGGACCAAAAATTAAGAATCTAAAAACATGGTTAGATTCGGTATATCAAAGAACCCCAATAGTTCAATTTTTGATGAAATCAAACAAAGTTTAATTTTGGCCCCTTTTGGCCCCCCCCAATTCGTTTTGACCAAAACTCCCAAAATCAATCCAAACCTTCCCTTTGTGGTCATAAACCTTGTCTTAAAATTTCATAGATTTCTATTAACTCATACTAAAGTTATTGATCAAAAACCAAGAAAAATGCTTATTTGGGACCTGTTTTTTTCCCCTAATTCCTAAACTGTTGGGACCAAAACACCCAAAATCAATCCCAACCTTCCTTTTATGGTCATAAACCTTGTGTTTAAATTTCATAGATTTCTATTTACTTTTACTAAAGTTAGAGTGCGAAAACCAAATGTCTTCGGACGACGATGACGCAGACGACGACGCCAACGTGATACCAATATACGACCAAAAAATTTTCAATTTTTGCGGTCGTATAAAAACTAACATTGATCAATTAACCATGAAAATGAGTTCCAGGTTATATGAAATTTGCCAGTCAGAAATGTACACCTTACAATCATTCCATACACCAAATATGGTTGACATAATGGTTATAATATCTGAGTATATCATCAGATTTGACCACATAAACTTAATCTTGATCCATGATCTTGAGGTCACATGAACACTATCTGATGGACATAGATAGGTTGCAGGGAACCTGTAAACCAAATACAGTTATCCTATTACTGATAGCAAGTGAGAAATTCATATCACAAACATTACAATTCTTTTTTCAAGCAGTTGCTGAATAATGAAAATGAGGTCATAGACATTGAACATATGAAAGACAGAAATTTCATAAAATAAGGCTTCAGCATACAAGGTATGAAGCATCTAGGTGTTCTAAGCTTCTGAAATATAAAGCCATAAATAGTTCTTGTCATCACAAGCGTTGGATTGTAATTCCTATTTCTCCCATATCGTGATGATTTTTGTGGCAATCAAGACAAAAACTACCATATGTTGACCACTAGATTTATCTAGCTTTTTATGCTGTTAGTTGCTGTCCCACAAAACTAGACTCCATACATATTATTGTTTATATGTATACCCCACAAACATTCTATAAAAAAAAAGTGACTGAGAAAATGACAAAAGCACTAAACCTTTACAATGATCATTTAGCCATGAAAATGACAGGTATGAACATATTTACCATGATATTACATACCAATAACAGTTGACATATTTCTTAGTAATAAAGTTCTTTTACTACTTTATTATGCAAACAGAGACATAACATCACAACTGTTGTTTAAAATAAGTAAGAAATCACTAACTAAATATGTTAATAACTTTATTTAGTACACAATACCATTAACAACAAGACATTCATAACATAAAGATAAAGCATGTATTTCTAAGCTGGTAATAGTACATTTCATTGTACTACCTATCAAATCCAAATATTGAAAAAAAATTGACAAATTGTCATGTATTGGTCAATAATATTACAAAAATTACTATGTACAGGTAATACATATCACTATTATCAGTTAATTATTATAAAGTTTGAAGAGAAAGAAGTATTTATCCCTTTATGTAGAAGTTTTCGATTAGTAATTTAAAACTCAAGAAATGTATTCATGGTTTCATTTCTTCCAACAAGTCTAGATTGATTGATAGATGCTTAACACCCAACAACAATTTTACAAACAAAATCAGTATGTTTTATGGATATACTCTGCATTTTACTAGAAAAAAGTAAGCAAGTCAAATATTTGCAAGAGCTAGTTCATGGGTAGAAATCTACAGTTGAGAATAAATCCACAACCTCCACCACATACGGAAAGACTTAAACCACAAATACCACCAATATAGTTCTTCAATTTTTAAGCCAGTTGTTAACACAATGAAAAGTATATCAGTAACTGCCAATAAAGGTTTGGGATATCGGGATCAATAAAAGACATTATGCATGAAATATTTATCCCTGTTAGGTATTAGTTAAATGTGTAAAAAATACCAGTAGGTGAAATCGTCGGTAAGAATGAAACAAAAAAATAACATAAACATATATGCTGATCACACCAATCGGTTGGAACAAAAAATAAAATATAATCTGTTACAAAAACCAAAGAAACAATAGCTGTTTTTTTCTGCCCCCCTCCCCCTTCAAAAAATAAATTAAAAAAACGTATTTCACATTTCAACTTGATTAGAAAGGAACTATTTTGGGCATCATTTCCTTTTCGTCCCTTAAATAATCTGCATATGAAAAATTGTGAGGCATGGACAAATGTGAATTAATAATGCTGGCAAGGAAATAATCTTGTATCAGTAAAATAGTTTCAAAGGGATTGATAATTAAAACAAGTGTTCAGAAACCAACCAATAACAGATACTACTCTACTGAGTCTCAAAATAATAACATATATAAATGTTGGACCTACTTTGAAAGAAAAAATTAAAATAATTAAAAACACATGTAACAGGATAAAAACATTGACCTTTCAGTAAATATAAGTCAGCCATTTTATAAACCCTTGATGGATTATTACTGGTACATAAAACTTATATTATCATTAAAATACATGCATGTTAGAACATTGGACAAAAAAATCCCTAACATTGAGAACAAAAGAAACAAATAAAATAATATTATGTCCGTTGCTGTAGAAGGTACTGGGTAAGCAGTGGTGATGGCGGTAAGAAATGCTGATGTTTGTTTTCTACCTGTGTTCGACGATTTCCATTATCATCATAACCTGGGGAAAATGAATAAAGTATACTAATTATCAATAAAATCTAGCATCAGATTAAATGTCCAAATTATCTGGTGAAAATAAAACAAAAGAAACTATCTGTTATTTCAGCAATAAATGGTCAACTGTGTTTTTTATTTTTTACCTACCGGTATTTATATGCTTAAAATTAAAACACATTTGATAAAAAAAAATATTTTTTTTATCATGGACTGTCTGTAAAGGTTTGATGTGAAAACGAAGTCTATCTATCAGTAAAATACTGTTCCATTCTTAAGGGCATACGATACAGTTACAGGGAAGGTAAGACGTTGCTAACGTAAAATGTTATTTTCGCGACGTCAAACTGTGACATATCGGGAAAAGATTCATTTTTCGACTGATTTTTATCATTCAAACTGATTTAATTTGAAAACGAGTGCATGGACCCCTATTTTTTAAAATAGAAATTTGTTTCATTTTGCAAGGAGATTATGTGACCCAAATTTTATAAAACTGTAAATAGCGCAATTTTTTTAATTTTAATAAACATGCAGCAAAAAATGATGTTTTTTCCTCTATTCATGAACATTTGATAAATATAGAGTTATTTCGGAATAAAAATTGCATAATTTTTAATGATACTTATAAAATACAGAAATTACCGATTATTTAACAAAACACAATTTGTGTTTATCTTTTAAAGCAAAAAAGTTACGTCGTTCTTTCGAAAAAGAAAATACGGACACAAATCTGAATTTTGAGCAAATATACAAAATTTCGACCTCATTTTACTCAAAAAGTAGCACATGAAGGTATATTTTTTATGACATATTTGATTTAATCAGGTAAAAAATAGCATATATGCAAATTTTCATCAACTTCTAAATACAGGTTCAAAACTGTATCGTATGCCCTTAAGTAAAATATATAAAATTTTGCACTAAAAAACCTGTCGCATATTCTAGTTGTACATGTAAGGAAGCTTACTGATTAGTATGAAACTAAGTTATATTGTACAAATTATATGTTTATATTCTAAAAAACAAACCAAGCAGTGAATAACATTTAACCGTTCTTGACTTTAGATTTGATTGTTTAACACTTACTAGATGAAATGAGATCCAGATACTGACATAATGCATGCAACATCATTCTCTCAAAACTGCTTTTATAGTCTGATAGATAGACCGATGAAGGCCACTCTGTGAAGAAGGATAACAGATCTCTTTCCAAGCTCTCTAATACTCCCTAAAAGAAAGGTCTTAAGGTGTTATTATGTTTAAGATACAATATCATTGATTCAATACAATAACTCTCAGGGGCGGATCCAGCCATTTTAAAAAGGGGGGGTTCAAAACCCAGGACAAAGGGGGGGTTCCAACTATATGTCCCCATTCAAATGCATTGATCAGGCCAAAAAAGGGGGGGGGGGTTCCAACCCCGGAACCCCCCTGGATCCGCCAATGACTCTGATGTAGCCTTGTCCAACTCCCTCAACTTTTCTATTATTGAATACTGTATGTTGACTTTCTTCATTTGATTCTGGTTTTTGTGTTACTGGGTGACTTGTCTCATTTTCTTCTACATCTTGTAAATATAAGATTCCTGTTTAAAAAGTCTTTGATGTTTGAACACAAAATGAAGAATCTCTCTAAATGTTTCCTTACCTTATAATGCCTATAATGTTTGAATAAACGTAGATATATAATTAAAGTGGAGAAGAACCCCCCCCCCCCCCCCCCCCCCCTGACAACCATGTTTTGATCAGATTAGAATAAGTAGAAGAGAATATCATAATAGCTTTTTATAAATTTTTTGTGTACTACTGTAGTTCACAATTCATATTGCCTTGGTGATTTCTTACAAGTTTTTCAAGATAGATGGCTAACAATGTATAGTCATGCCTTTAGTTTGTATGTTCCTTCAGCAAAAGAAGCTATAACGATACATTAGAAGATGTTAGACACAAAGGTTGAATAAATCAGTCTTTCCTTTAGTGGGAGTGAGCTGAAAATATACTAAAGATATACAAACCATTGGAACATGTCTTCTCTTCAAGAATGATTTGATATTCTTATCAATTTTCTGGAAGCATTCTTTGGCACTAAAGCTTGGATGAGCTACAAAGTAACAAAATAATATTGTATTGTAGATAATTATAGCAAACTTCAAGCAAACAAAACTTTGAATAATATTTACAACAAAATTCATTACAGATTAAGGATTACATATTGAAAGATAGGTGTCATCTTATTACAGTAAAATATACTTATTACTCAAGTTATTTCATTTGACTGGGCGGAGTCTAGCCGGTTCGCTCATAATAAACCAGTCCATCTTAACATAGGTGTTTTAGGATAAACTCATCAATAAAGTGTGTGCAATCATTGTTTTGTAAATTCATTTGATGACACTGCTAGGTGATCAGTAATAATTATAACGGCAATCATCCTTATCACACACATCTTTAAATAGACTGTTCTTATGCAAATTAAAAGGTAAACTCCG
The DNA here is from genome assembly GCF_963676685.1 of Mytilus edulis. Taxonomy (NCBI): domain Eukaryota; kingdom Metazoa; phylum Mollusca; class Bivalvia; order Mytilida; family Mytilidae; genus Mytilus; species Mytilus edulis. The sequence continues at coordinate 100,107,892 of NC_092344.1, forward strand.
CCCGATCAGTTGAAATAACATTGGTAATAGTATATAATCAAGATTTTTAAATTGCCTGTGTTAAAACAAATGTAAATAATTTATCTCTATTTTCAACACTTGATTTTCTACAGTACTGAAAATAGAAAACTTTATAGACTTGCCAACTACAATTATCATATGTAAAATTAACAAGCATTCTGTGAGTGCTGCATGGCAATACATAGTCCACTAACGGTTAAAAATTTATTGTATGGAACAAAATTCTACCTTGATCTATAAATTTTCATAATGTCCGTTAACAATACAACAAATCAATATCTTCAAGCATGACAAAAAGAGTGTGGAAAACTGAATATTTTAGTGAAGTCAAAGGACCATAACTCTACAGAAAATCTACAATTTTATGGGACTGTATAGAACTAACACAAACAATGTGCAGTGCATGTGCATATCCTGAAAAAAAATCTACAATCATGACAAAAGTCAAAATAACATCAAAGCTGATTCTTACAATATCAAACTCAATTTACCTTAACCTAATTCAAAGTTTTCAGGACCTGTTATATAACTGTACAAAATTCAACAACATTTTGGAGCTTCTTTTATCTTTGTTTGAGATAACAAACCTTAACAATATATATAACTGGTGCAGGACTTATCATCTCAAAATTGTGCTTTATTTTAGTTAAAACATTCAAATACATATTAGAAATTACAACATGCTCTTTAAAGTTCAAAACATTTTACCTCAGTTTAAGAGACAAATGAAGAAGTTGTCTATATCTGGTAAGGACAAAATATGTTATACATGTAGAAGAGAACTACATACATAGACATTTTCATCATACATGTACAGGTAACCTGTATATTAATGTAGACAAACCCTACATTACAGGACAGAATAATTATAACCCGTACATGATCTCATGTCCACCTTTTCCCATGTTTCATCAAGATCACTGCTGTCAGTGTTGTTCCCTTCGTCATTTTTCTTCCTTGAATCTTTCATTTCTGCTCTTGTCAAAAACTGCTGTTGCTCATCTTCTGATGAGTTGATGAAATCATTCCAAATCTATATATAATGATAATAGAAACCATTTAGATGTATGTCTTATCATAAAAGATATGTGTTGCCTATCTAAGCTATTACCTGAATGAGACATTTAATGTCTACAAATGTTTGAACAATGACAAATACAATTCTATGCATAGTGCCAACTATTTGATTTTATTCCAGCCTAACTCTCAGAGTGTATAATTATAACATATAAGTTGTTTGCTTGTTTGTCTGGTAAATCAGGAATATTTCATTAGTTATTGTTTGTAATATTATAAAAAACTAGAGGCTCTAAAGAGCCTGTGTCGCTCACCTTGGTCTATGTGAATATTAAACAAAGGAAGAAGATGGATTCATGACAAAATTGTGTTTTGGTGATGATAATGTGTTTGTACATCTTACTTTACTGAACATTCTTGCTGCTTACAATTATCTCTATCTATAATGAACTTGGCCCAGTAGTTTCAGTAAAAAATGTTTGTAAAAATTTACAAATTTTATGAAAATTGTTAAAAATTGACTATAAAGGACAATAACTCCTTAGGGGGTCAATTGACCATTTCAGTCATGTTGACTTATTTGTAAATCTTACTTTGCTGTACATTATTGCTGTTTAAAGTTTATCTCTATCTATAATAATATTCAAGATAATAACCCAAAACAGTAAAATTTCCTTAAAATTACCAATTTAGGGGCAGCAACCCAACAACGGGTTGTCCGACTCATCCGAAATTTCAGGGCAGATAGATTTTGACCTGATAAACAATTCAACCCAATGTCAGATTTGCTCTAAATGCTTTGGTTTTTGAGTTATAAGCCAAAAACTGCGTTTTACCCCTATGTTTTATTTTTAGCTATGGCAGCCATCTTGGTTGGATGGCCAGGTCACTGGACACATTTTTTAAACTAGATACCCCAAAGATGATTGTGGCCAAGTTTGGATTAATTTGGCCCAGTAGTTTCAGAGGAGAAGATTTTTGTAAAAGATTACTAAGATTTACGAAAAATAGTTAAAAATTGACTATAAAGGGCAATAACTCCTAAAGGGGTCAACTGACCATTTCGGTCAAGTTGACTTATTTGTAAATCTTACTTTGCTGAACATTATTGCTGTTTACAGTTTATCTCTATCTATAATAATATTCAAGATAATAACCAAAAACAGTAAAATTTCCTTAAAATTACCAATTTAGGGGCAGCAACCCAACAACGGGTTGTCGGATTCATCTGAAAATTTGAGGGCAGATAGATCTTGACCTGATAAACAATTTTACCCACAGACAGATTTGCTCTAAATGCTTTGGTTTTTGAGTTATAAGCCAAAAACTGCATTTTACCCCTATGTTCTATTTTTAGCCATGGCGGACATCTTGGTTGGTTGGCCGGGTCACACCACACATTTTTTAAACAAGTTATCCCTATGATGATTGTGGCCACGTTTAGTTTAATTTGGCCCAGTAGTTTCAGAGAAGAAGATTTTTGTAAAAGATTACTAAGATTTACGAAAAAATGGTTAAAAATTGACTATAAAGGGCAATAACTCCTTCAGGGGTCAACTGACCATTTTGGTCATGCTGACTTATTTGTAAATCTTACTTTGCTGAACATTATTGCTGTTTACAGTTTATCTCTATCTATAATAATATTCAAGATAATAACCAAAAACAGCAAAATTTCCTTAAAATTACCAATTCAGGGGCAGCAACCCAACAAAAGGTTGTCCGATTCATCTGAAAATTTCAGGACAGATAGATGTTGACCTGATAAACACTTTTACTACATGTCAGATTTGCTCTAAATGCTTTGGTTTTTGAGTTATAAACCAAAAACTGCATTTTACCCCTATGTTCTATTTTTAGCCATGGCGGCCATCTTGGTTGATTTGCCGGGTCACGCCACACATTTTTTAAACTAGATATCCCAAAGATGATTGTGGCCAAGTTTGGATTAATTTGGCCCAGTAGTTTCAGAGGAGAAGATTTTTGTAAAAGATTACTAAGATTTACGAAAAATGGTTAAAAATTGACTATAAAGGGCAATAACTCCTAAAGGGGTCAACTGACCATTTTGGTCATGTTGACTTATTTGTAAATCTTATTTTGCTGAACATTATTGCTGTTTACAGTTTATCTCTATCTATAATAATATTCAAGATAATAGCCAAAAACAGCAAAAATTCCCAAAAATTACCAGTTCAGGGGCAGCAACCCAATATTGGGTTGTCGCATTCATTTGAAAATTTGAGGGCAGATAGATCTTGACCTGATAAACAATTTTACCCCATGTCAGATTTGCTCTAAATGCTTTGGTTTTTGAGTTATAAGCCAAAAACTGCATTTTACCCCTATGTTCTATTTTTAGCCATGGCGGCCATCTTGGTTGGTTGGCCGGGGCACGCCAAACATTTTTTAAACTAGATACCCTAATGATGATTGTAACCAAGTTTGGTTTAATTTGGCCCAGTAGTTTCAGAGGAGAAGATTTTTGTAAAAGTTAACGACGACGGACGACAGACGACGGACGACGACGACGCCGGACGCCAAGTGATGGGAAAAGCTCACTTGGCCCTTCGGGCCAGGTGAGCTAAAAATGGTCGAAGAGGTTTTTAAGTCAACATAAAGTCAACAATTAATTCAATGATTTAATTGGATACTGGATAGTAAGAAATATATTGATAACCTTTAACTAGATAATAAACTAAAGTTAAAGTTATTTTATAGTCCAATTAACAAACTTTACTAACTTCATTGGTTTTTTTTATACACACTCAAGTGTATTGATGCTGTACAATTTGATCTTCTCTTGTCTGAATACAGAACAAATGAGAACAAACCTGCATCTTCTCTTGTTCCATGAACAATTCTGCAAAGTGAGATACTGATGGTTCAAACAAATCAGTCTCAATATCAATTGAAGTGCCATCATCCTTTTCATTCAAATTAAGCAGGTACTTCACTGCAATATAAGTATACATGATTATTCTGAAGCTTGTGATTCTCTTGGCATGTAAATGTTATTGCATTAATTTATATACACCACATTAAATCCAAATCAGTATGACAAATAGCATAAAACCAGTTAAACCAGCTGCATTCTAATTAAACCAGCTAACCATGGATATTCTTTTGATAAATTTTGTTAAAACAGCATAGTACAAATAGTGCCTCACTTAATATAAGCTACCTGTCAATTAACAAGCATTCTGAGAGTATTGCATGGCAATACATAGTCCCCTACTGGCTAAAAATTCATTGTACTAGAAGAAAAATCTAGCTTTATCAGTAATTTGTAATATTTTCTATCCAAAACAATATCTCCTGATAAAATACAACCCAACAAAATTCTAACTTGATCTATAACTTGTCATGGTTAAACTTTATAACAAATATCAAAACAATTTCTTCATACAGCATGACAATAAAAGGGGGAAACTGATTTAATACTTGTGAGAATTTTCTAAAGCAAAATGACTACCAGCAAATTCAACAATTTTTCCATAATTTATAAAGGGACATAACTCTTGAAAGGTAAAAGTGACATCACCATAATTAGAACTTGATTGGTGGAATCAATCAATTTGTGTAAGTCTAATTCTATTTGTTTTAGATAAAACTAAAGTCAAGTTGTAGGTATTAAAAATATAACTTGAAGTTTTGAGTAGTTGCAAATTCAGAATTTCCCATGTGCATTTATAAATAATAATAATGATGACTATATTTTAAAGAGCTTTTGTCTGCAATGGAGACATAAAATGCTGCATGGCTTTCATTAATTAATCTTTTACTACAAGTGCAAATAATTACTGTTTTCAACTCTCCTAGCCTGCTTTGCTCCTGTCTTCTTCCTGCATACATAGTTGATGTTGTTATCATATGTATTTGCAAATATGCGGTTTCTATTCACACGTCTTTTCTTAGATTCTGATCTTACTTCCTCTTTTATATCATGCTGCAATTCCCTGAAACAAAAATAGCCTTATTATTAATAAAAAAATCAAATAAAAACAAGAGGCTGTCGTAGTCACAGCAAACCAGATTTTCCAGGAGAGGTCGAAACCTGAACAGTTGATCAAGTATGGACATATAACAGTTAAGCGTCAAAAACTCTGAATTTGGATTGTGATCGAATATTTGACACATCATAGGTTTGTGACAAAAAATGAATGTGGTCAAAGAACTGAAAAATTTGAAATAAGACATTTATATTATTACCTATTTAGGTCCAATATAAAAAATCTAAGTACATTGTAAGAATCAGCATATCAAAGAATCCCCAAAATTCATTTTTTTTAAAAAGACTCAGAAGAGAATTAGTTCAGCAGTGGCGGATCCGGAACTTTTCATAAAGGGGGGCCCACTGACTGACCTAAGAGGGGACAGCTGAGCTGTCATGCTTCATTGATTCCCTATATAATCAATCAAATTTCCCCACAAAAGGGATTTCAGTCAATATCTACTTGTATGACAAAAAAAGTGTTGAAAACTGATTATTTAAGGAGGCTCACGGGTATCATCTTCAATAGCCAAGGGTTACGATCCACTCCCGTTCTCTTCACCCTTGGCGGATTGAGATAAAATTTCAGAGACACAAGGTAAGGATTTTTATTGGTTGCAGTCGAAACTCACTGCATCCAATCAAAAAGCGCCTATAACCTGATCACGTGTAAATGTAGAAAGTGTTTGTAAACAATTGCCACATGTTTATTGTGCAACAAGTCTTTACATCCCTAAACATACGACTACATTTAGTGACAATTTGAATGTTTTTAATCAACTGAAGAAGTTCCTGTGTATGTTCCATGCACAAATGCATGAATATTGACGTATATTTTCATTTCAAGGGTGAAGAGAACGGGAGTGGATTGTAACCCTTGACTAGCGAAGATGGCAGGTACAAATGTACAAGATTTTCAGAAAAAATTAAACATTTATTTTTTATTACAAATTTTATTTATTACCTTTAGTAGTTGTTACTTTATCCATATGGTACAAAAATCATTCCAAAAAATCAATACTTGTTTGTCCCAGGTGACTTTTAAAATGTAGATATCATTGGAAAAGCTCCAAATTATCTCCCTTTGGTGCAAAAATGCCATTTTTTTGCATTAAAATGAAATATCTTTTTCAACTCATAGGTGACCTATATTTTTTATTGTTGTTTTCAAATAAGCTGTACATAAACTAAATAATTGTAAAATTTAAGTGATTTTTGTAATTTAGTTCTTTTTTTATTTCGATACTACCGCTATTTCTCCTATTAGTTCAACAAAAAAAAGGACTTTAACAAAAATGTATGCTTCTTTTGAAGGCAGATTGTGAGCGTAAATGAACGGTGACCCCATTTTTTTATTTCATTTTTCTATTAAGTATAAGATAAAGTTCATTTATAGAAAAATATAGAGAAATCCTATATTAAATAAAAAATTTGATTTAGACCCGCGAGCCCCCTTAAGTTAATTTTCTACGTCCAAGGACCATAACTCTGGACAAAATCATCAGACTGGAACAAAATTTGAACTTGATCTGTAACTTGTCATGATGCATTTATACACTTTACATTTCTATAATTGATTGTCTAATGATGGACTTTGCATGACCAAGATTTATGCAATATTGCATTGCATTTTAGCTGTATCAAAAAATTAGTGCCAAATACATTTGTACCTTTTGGACTCTCAAATGTTAATTACAACCAAAGATACCTTTGCTTATAATTGTACAAAATAACTAAAAGACTATATTCTTTACTATTAATTTTAACAGTTTGATAGCCATCGTAAATTCACATCCAATCTGACACCCCCACCAACTGTTTAAGGAATTTATAGAAAATATAAACAATAGCTAAATGATAAATGTAATCGATGGTACTGTTCATCCCATGCATTGTAAAATTATATTTATATCTCAAAAGATAGCCTGGGTCCTATTCAAATTGTCTACATTCTAAATATGTCAGGGTAATTGTTGTTGTCCCAATGAGATTCAACCATGAATTGTATTTGGAATCTGTTGCTTTAAAACTGTTTAAATACAATTTATGAAATTCAATTAATGCTGACTAATAAAATTTGGATGAGCTCCCAAATAAAAGACAGAAAAGGGCCATGGCGCCAATTTTGTTTCCCTAAATAGAGCAGGGCACTATACCATGCCAAAACCTCCTGCAGGAAAAACTATAATTGGGTACAATTGCAAATGTACCCTAATTATATTATAATAAATGATTAGTTTTTACCTAACATTATATATTGCTGGATATACATGTACATGAGGGTAGTAAGGCTCTTTACCGTCAGACATCAAACAGTTATTTTCGGCTAGCATTAGCATGAAATTAATTGAAATTTTACTGTGATTTGTCAAAATATCCTTATCATGATTCCTCCAAATATCCTTATCATGATTTGTCAGAGGTCTCAAATATTTATCAATAACGTCATTTAAAAATAAAAATTAACGTGACTCGTTAAAATCAGTCCATTTTTTTAGCATCTAAGAGAAAGTGTACATTTTATCGTCATGCACCAAAAAATACCGTTCACGTCATTTGGCAAGAATTTTTATCGTTATTCGTCATGAAGGTACCCCCATTTATAACTGAAAAATCTGAGTTTGGAATACTCTGTTATTGAAAAAATTAGACGTGATTTGTCAAAACTAATCATTTTTTTTTTTCGAAAAGAAATCAAAATTTTGTCGTCATGCATCTAAAATTACAGTTAACATCTTTTAGTTTTAGCAAGAATCTTTACCGTTGTTCTACATGATGTACCCCCATACACCTTATCGCTATTTGTCCGCCATTGCTGGATATCACACAGGTTCCCGTAAAATGTTGACGTCATAAAACAAAACATCTGACGCCACAATGGAAAAGTGATTGTTGTTGACGTCAAAAGTTCAAGCGGCCGGGTCAGCCGGGATTAGCGATAAGCTATATTAAGGTCAATTCGCCCTTTCAGAATCTAATGCATCCTGGGTAATATTTTCAAAAGCGTACACCAAAGCGTTTTGATTGGTTTAAAACGTTATAAACAATGGAAATTCAACCAATGACGTAACGTTATTTTCACTTTGGGGTACGAACAATGAAATTACCCATGATGCTTTAGATTCTGAAACGGCCAATTAAGGTCCCCATACATGTACATGTACACGACAACAATGCAAAACATCTGTAAGAGGAGGCAGATGGGGTAATTTATATGGGACATAATTTGATTAGTTGAACTTGACAGTTGTAAACTTTTCCAAGGCTACAGCCTACACTACAGAGCAATGTGAGACACAAACATATTTCGAAATAAACTTACTCTAGTTCATCTTCAATATATCCATAAAAGAATACATCTTTTCCATCTCTTGTAACTCCCATATTTACTAGTTTGTATGTTTACTTCTGACAATCACAAGTGAAGGATTTCCGTTGGTGATGAAACGTCAAATTTGACATTTAGGTAGGGGAAAGTCCAGAGACTGTCCGAATGTAAATTAAGGTTTCTTAGGGTTTTTTACGGACTTGTTAACCATTTAGCAGTGTAGAGGGATAACTCAAAATATAGAACCTTACATCAATTAATAATTGCTATTCATATTTTTGGTGATCATCTGTAGAAATCTGTTGAATATGTTATTCATGAACGATAATAATAATATTTTTGATATTAAATCCCCCAATGAAGCCTATTCAATGACTCACAATCAGTAAAATGTTTGAGTGTCCCTCCAAACACAGTGCAATAAAATGATTTTGAAATACATCGAACATAAAAAGGAGAAAAATATTCCTTTTGTTAGCCAGAAAAATAATCCAGCTGGAGTCGTTAGTAGAAAACAGCAGGTAATCATAACTGGATTATTTTGAAATATAATAAAAACAAAACATGTAATCCAAAGCATATAGTGAAAATGAAAAGGTAAAACACTTGCTGATTCACCACTTCATAACCTGTACAAGCACAACACAAGATAAATTTATCAGTATTTGAAAAATTAGTAGATGTTAAATGATTGCTTATGAAACAACTGTCTACCAAAACGACCAATTGATAAGAATGCTATCAACTACTGATTACCATACTGGATACATGTCAAGTCATACTTTTGGCAACTCGTACTCCACCAACTCGTACCCTATTTTTGGAAAATGACGCAGTCATTGTTCCATTACTGGCGACCTGAACTTCATTACATTTCTCTGCCTACCGCGCTTGGTCTCGTATTTACTATTTTCTATACAAACTGGAATTTGCTCGTGTTATCATTATGCATGAGAGGTCATTGTGTAGTAATCAGCCAGGAACCAGTTTACAAACTAACTGGTTTCTGCTTGTATTCCACTACACTCGAACAAAGTGTTGTAGTTTGTCGGGAACCAGTTTAGAATTTGTAAATTACAAAACGTAATCGGTTATTGTTCATTCCGTTTTGGTGTTTCATACCGACTTTTATGGTTTGAATAAGCTTAAGACCCTTCAAACATTAATGTGATAGGTATATTAAAGACTGTTTTACAAAAGGATGGAACTGTTTTGCTTTCAAAGTCGTACTATAGTGATATCTGTTATGTACGGATTTCCACTCTCACCGGTTAATTTCTTCTTTTACACGTGCTTTTGAAACTTCCTGTTTAAACATCGCAAGTTTTAAAATTGTTTTTTGAGTGAATTTAACTTATTTTAACAATCATGAAGCGTTCCAGAATCATTTTCAAGCAGTTTCTTCTTCTCTTTGATGATGGAAAATAGGTCTTTCTCAAGAAAATACCGCAAACGATCGCAGAGGAATTGAAACGTACAAGTCAAGTCGGCACCTGGTTAAATTGGCATCTAGTCAAATCAGCACCTATTTGACGTCAATTCGGCATCCAATAATATTTGTTATGATATTTTCTATTCAATTAATTAATAATTGTTACCAAGTACATAGTGAATATGTTGTTGTGTATTTAGGTAAACAACGAAACCAAAGTGAAATTATGTTGTTGTGTATAAAGGTAAACAACGAAGCCCTTACCCAAGCTGTTGTTTTAACAATTTGACAATTATTAAAATAAAATGGAAAACTATGAGTCCCTTTCAATAAATCAAACTTTCATGCCAAATAATAAGCAAATTTAAGGTGTTTTTTTTCAGTAAAATTTAAAAAGCATTAATCAAACAATCCTGTAAAATGCTCAACTGGTTTAAATAATGCATAAAAATATCCAATATCTCATGTATTAGTCCAAATAATTATGACGTCTGGCAAGACTTTTTTATTTTTTTTCTGTGATGTCTTCCTACGAAGTTCGTAGGAAGGCGTCCCAGAAAAAAATTAACATACATGTAGCCTTGCGGTCATAGAAAGGTGTCCCAGAATAAAATTTAAAAAGCCTTGCCAGACGTAATAATTATTTTGACTACTCATATCTATAACATTAAAAATACACCAAAAAAGTCATTAAGTTGAGAAAAATAAATATATACAAAATGTACATGAACACCCAAAAATGTGAAAGTTAGTATTTAACTCTTTTTGCTTAAATACTGAAAAAAATTCTGGCAACCCTTTACTTATTTTTACTCTTTTTGCTTAAAATACTGTTAAAATTTATATTTAACATGGGTGACGAATTGACTATATCAGGTGTCGATTTAACCAGGTGCTGATTTGTCCAGGTGCCAATTTAACCAGGTGCCGGTTTGACTAGAATTCTTTGACAAATGTTTGAAATTACTTGAGTTTCATTAGACCTTTGATAACAGTAACAAAAAGATTATTTACTTTATATTTTGTGGGAGAAGGGGGTTCAGACTATGTGGTATCAGGTCTGTTCGCGCCCAATACACTTTCGCACCCTACACGTTCGCACCTCGCACGTTCGCACCCAAGGTCCGTTTGCACTCTACTCATTCGCGCCCAATTTTAATTCAAATTCAAGTTGAATAATTGGAAAATCATGATTGTTGTTTTAAATTGCTTTGGTGTAAATACTGAATGTATTTATAGCTTGGTATGAGTAAAAAAACATTGAAGATTTTAAAGGAAAAACACAAAAGATAATTGTTTTTAACAGCTTGGTCCCTTTGATCTGAAACAACGAAACAATAAAATATAGGAACCAAAATATAGCAATCCACTATTATAACCAAAACATGATAAAATCTATTCAACACACAGAAAAAAACATAGTCAGAATCTCACTTCATTTTGAAAGAAGTCAATGAAACAAAGTTATAGCAATACACTAACAAAACATGATTAAGAGTTATTCAACACAAAATAAAACGTTGACAAAATACCACTTTATTTAGAAAGGATTATTATAATTTTTAACAATACACTATCTAAAACATGATTAAGATTTATTCAACACAAAAAAAAATGCTGTCTCACTTTATTTTGAGACAATGACAACAATTATACTTATAAGAAAACACTTGCTTACAGAGTTATTAAACACAAAACCAATTAAGATTGGGTGCGAACATGTAGGGTGTGAAAGTGAAAGGGGCGAACATGAGTGGGCGCGAATGGACCCGGATTCAGACTATGTACCAGTGAGAAATATACAAGCCTTTCTACGGTATTTATTTGTACAATTCAGGTAGTCTTGACCTATTCATTTGTCTTAAAAAACAGCCAGTTGTCACCCTCACTTCACACACACACACACATACGAATATCAATTATATGCTTACGAGACATGTTGCATTGTTAAACTAATACGGTATGTGAAAATCAAGACTTGCATAAAAACTATCCCAATATTAGAGACAGTGGCGTCATTTTTCTTCATAGCTTTCAGCTCTTTGATTACCAACTCTTACTTCTACCAACTAGTGCTTCTACTAAGTTGTACCCAATATTTTTTTAACATTATAATATAAGTTATCTTCGTTCATATCCGTATATCTATGTGTTGTCAAATCATACAGTTTTCCTAACCGGTTTCTCGGATAATCGTTCAACCGATTTACAGGAAATATTAAAAGTTTTTACTTTTTAACTTTTAAAGTAATTCTATATTATAGTTACAATACAGCAGTACTCGAGTTATTTGCGATGAAATAATAACTACTGTTTTACGTCTTATTTTATACTTCTTAAAAAGGGGGATGCTGATTGCGTAAGTTAAAATAAAATAAAATTGAGAATGGAAATGGGGAATGTGTCAAAGAGACAACAACCCGACCAAATAAAAAAAAAACAACAGCAGAGGGTCACCAACAGGTCTTCAATGTAGCGAGAAATTCACGCACCCGGAGGCGTCCTTCAGCTGGCCCCTAAACAAATATATACTAGTCCAGTGATAATGAACGCCATACTAATTTCCAAATTGTACACAAGAAACTAAAATTAAAATAATACAAGACTAACAAAGGCCAGAGGCTCCTGACTTGGGACAGGCGCAAAATGTGGCGGGGTTAAACATGTTTGTGAGATCTCAACCCTCCCCTATACCTCTAACCAATGTAGAAAAGTAAACGCATAACAATACGCACATTAAAATTCAGTTCAAGAGAAATCCGAGTCTGATGTCAGAAGATGTAACCAAAGAAAATAAACAAAATAACAATAATACATAAATAACAACAGACTACTAGCAGTTAACTGACATGCCAGCTCCAGACTTCAATTAAACTGACTGAAAGATTATGATTTCATCATATGAACATCAGGCACAATCCTTCCCATTAGGGGTTTAGTATCATACCATCATAACATATATGAGAAGAACATAACCCGTGTCATGCCAACAACTGTTTTTAGAATAAATGTGTTTAGTTCCGATGCAAAGACCTTATCAGTGACTCAATATTAACGCCAAAATATGCAATCTTTAATGACTTGACAACAGTATCGTAATTATATCCCTTCTTAATAAGTCTATTCAAAGGTTTTGTAAGTTTCTGAGGTGAATACTGACACCTTTGTGCTTTATAAAGAATATTTCCATAAAAAATTGGATGTGAAATACCTGAACGTATTAGAAGTCTGCATGTTGAGCTATATTTACGAATGGTAAGCACGTTTTCGACTTGTTAAACTTTATTTGATTATACTATATAAAAAGCCTGAGGGTTTTGCAATAACATGCATTTGATTATAATTGCTAAAAAATTGGCGTCAGGTTATAAAACCGATTACAGTTTTGAATGATGGCGGAAGACAATTGAACGATGGCACGGGTCATTTGACGATGGCGCAAGACATTTGAACGATGGCGGGGCGCCATCGCTAAACAGGCCATGGAGATCCCTGAGCGTTTAGATTCTACACACTTGGTAAAGCAGTAAACGAAAATATACATTGACATTCATGCATTTGTGCAAGAAACATTCACAGGAACTTTTATTAATTGATTAAAAACATTCAAATTGTCACTAGATATAGTCGTATGTTTAGGGATGTAAAGACTTATTGAATGTTGCGCAATAAGCAGGTGGCAATTGTGTACATACACTTTCTACATTTACACGTGATCATGTTTATAGGCGCTTTTTGATTGGATGCAGTGCGTTTCGACTGCAACAAATAAAAATCATTACCTTGTGTCTATGAAATTCTATCTCAGTCCGCCAAGGCTGGAGAGGAGGGATTGTAACCCTTGGCTAGCGAAGATGATCAAACAATCATGACAATATTTATTAAAATGAAATTGTAAATGTGCTCCTTCCTATATTTTACTCGACTGATATATACATGTATATTACTCAAAGTCTCATGTCAAACAAGACTGGAAGAAAAAAAGATGTTTCTGGTCAAATAAGGGAAATCAAAAGGTAAGAAAATAAATAAGTTCATAAGTACATGTAGTAAAATGGGTTTTTTTTTTTATTAATTTTTCTACTTTAATTGGGGACTTCGTCCCCATATTAATTGAAGAAACTTTTCCCAAAGAAGTATAAATCTACATTTTACATGTTATAATATATGGTCAAAACATGTCCAAGAATTTTTGTAATATTCCTGGACTTATATCTTCTTTATTATAATAAGTAATTGGACCCCTCTTTTAGAAAAATTGTTCCAGATATAATGAATCATGGATGTTCACACTTTTGAGTTAAAAAATCTAAATTTTTTATTTAACTTTTCTACAACAGTAAAATGACAGTCCCTCATTTAAAGAATACCGTTCATTTGGGGGGATGTTCCCAACCTGTTCTAGTAGACATGTCATTCTCCTGTATCACTATCACTATACCTTATCAAATAAAAATAGACCCCATCATGGTTAGTTTGGCCATATTGAATAGGCAGATTTGCATAATAAGGTAAAAATGGTCTGAAAAATACGGGAAAACATCATTAACACAGAGCAGTTTCTTGGAAATAATGCATTAGATTTTTGTCGAGCGTTCGACTTAAGTCGCAGAAAGCTGGACATAGGGATCTGGCAGCGTTAGCTAACTTTTCAAAAGCTTTATATTTAAGAACCGGAAGACCTGGATGCTTCATACTTTGTATATAGACATGTAGATGCCACATGTTACGAAGTTTTCGTCTGTCACATGTCCAATGTCCTTGACCTCATTTTCATGGTTCAGTGACTACTTGAAAAAACAGATAATGTTTTTTGTAATGTTAATTTCTCTCTTACTATGTGTAATAGGATAACCATATTTGGTATGTGAATACCTTGCAGGGTCCTCATGTCTGTCAGCCAGTTTTCACTTGACCTCAACATCATGGATGATCAGTGAACAAGGTTAAGTTTTGGTGATCAAGTCCATATCTCAGATACTGTTAGCAATAGGTCTAGTATATTGGGTCTATGATAGTACTGTAAGGTGTACATGTCCAACTGGCAGGTGTCATCTGACCTTGACCTCATTTTCAAGGTTCAGTGGTCAAAGTTAAGTTTTTGTTTTTTGGTCTGTTTCTCTTATACATTGTAATGTATGTAATAGTTCTACTATACATTGTGTGTGGTGTATAGAATGATTGTAAGGTGTACATGTTTAGCTGACAGGAGTCATCTGACCTTGACCTCATTTTCACGGTTCAGTGGTCAAAGTTAAGTTTTTGAGTTTTGGTCTTATTTTCTAATACTATATGCAATAGGTCAACTATATTTGGTGTATGGAAATATTTTATGATGTACATGTCACTGTCAGTCCCATAGGATTTATTTGACCTTGACCCCATTTTAACGGTTCATAGCTCAATGTTAAGTGTTTGTGTTTTGGTCTGTTTTTCTTAAACTATAAGAAATAGGTCAACTATATTTGTTGTATGGAAGAATTGTAGTCTGCATGTCTGCCTGGCATGGTTCATCTGACAGTGACCTTGCTCTAATTTTCATGGTTCATAGGTCAATGTTTAGTTTTCTTGGTTAAGCTGTTTCTTAGAAACTATAAGCAAATGGTCAACTATATTTAGTGTATTGAATGATTGTAAGATGTACATGTATTTCTTGTTTGGTTTATATGACCTTGACCTCTATTCCTGGATCATGATAAGTTTATGTGATATTTGTAGTAAAGCTTTTTATTTAGGACTATCAACATATTAAAACTATCAATGATTAGTAAAGAAGGCAAGAAATTTCAGCGTGTGCACTTTTGTTTCATTTAATCATACTATTTCCACCTCTTTTTACCCCCTATTTGATATTGCTGAACTAACCTGATGTGGCTTATTACGATCAATTATAAAATCCACACTGTAATGTAAGCATATTTGAGGAAGATTTTACTTTTATATATTTTTATTTTTTTGGGGGAGAGGGGTCTGTTTAATTTTTCCTCTCCAATGGCCTTCAAACCTTGTATACAGATACCTTATGCTTGCTTTGCCTGTCATATGTCTATTGTCCTCAACCTCATTTTCATGTTTCATCCTTTGTTTAAAAAACTGCATAGTTTGATGTTTTGTCAGGTGTATTTCTCACTTATTAGTAATCGGATAACTCCATTTGGTATATTATATAGGATCCTTGCAAAATTCACATGTTGGTCAATCATGGACTCATGGTTTATCTGACCTTAACGCCAGATTTAAGAAAAAAGGGGGAGGAGGGCAAAAAATTAAATTGCCATGTCCCCAATAAATTATGGCTCACAGTGATTTAGCACTACAAAAATCCTGCTCAGTATGTTGGTCTAGCTGTTTATTTGCAGATAGATTTTTTTCAGTTTTTTTTTAACACTATATATTCAGGGATAATGTATAAAATAAATGTGGACTATTTTTTTTCAAGATTGTATAATGGTATGATGTCATCGTCTGCATCATCGTCTGCATTGTCCGAAGACACATTTTGTTTCCGGATAATAACTTGAATTAAGTGAATGCATCTCTATGAAATTTGTTAAGAAGGTTCAATACCACAAAAGGAAGGTTGGTATTGATTTTGGGGATGATGGTCCTAACCGTTTAGGAATTAGGGGTCCAAAAGGGGCTCAAAACAAGCATTTTTCTAGTTTTAGGATAATAACTTGACATTGTGTATAAGTATTTTGATTGCTCTGAAATCATACCACAATGTTTAATACCAAAGGTACATATAGAAGGTTTTGAATCAGTTTAGGAAGTTAGGGCCAAAAAGGGGCCAAAAACAAGCATTTCTGTAGTTTCTGGACAATTACTTGTGTGTGAGTGTATGAATCTCTCTGCCATTGTACTACATTGTTCCATATAACAAAGGGAAGTCTGGGATTGAATTTTGGGGTAATTGCCCCAAACATGCAGGAATAGGGGCCAAAAAGTGCCACAAACAAGCAGTTTTCTAGTTTCAAGACAATAAATTGTGTTTAACAGAATAGTTCTCTTTAAAATTGTACTACAAGGCTCCATACTACAAAGGCTTGAATTGTGATTGAGGGTAATTGCCCCAAGGAGGGATTCAAAAAGTTTGGGGGGTTCCAATTTTTTAAGGGGTTCATATTTTCAAATTTTTGAAAAGTTTCAAGAAGAAAGAAGAAACCTTCAATTGCACAGTATTGCACAATTGATTTGTAAGATCTTTGACCACATTTGTTTTGTACAACTCAACATCAGAAACCTATATTATGTTAGAAATTTGATCACAGTCCAAATTCAGACAGTACCAAGCTTGAATATTGAGTCCAAATTTACTGTTTAGGGTTCAACCTCTGCTGTCATGTCAGGCTGTGCTCAGCAAAGCAATGTATTATTTCTATAATGGTTAGTGGTTATCCAGTTCAAGTCTTTTCTGGAGAGAATACTGATACCAGAGACGTATAAAAAACATAATTGTATTAAATGGTGATATCAAGGGAAACAATTGGTCACATTTTCAGTTAGAGCTATCAAGCAATATGATTACATTTTTAATGACAGTACAACAAATCTTGTAATAGATGTACATTTGTGGAAATACCCTACATCATCAGTTTAGGGAGCTACCATTTGATTTTTATGGGGGGGCTAGGATGAAAAATTTTGTCCTGCCTTTTTTTTTAGTTCTAATCTCTGTCCTGCCTTTTTATTTTTCACTCTATTCGGTCCTGGTTTTTTTTTTTTTAGTTTATCCTGACTATTTTTACATAAATTGTCATCCTGACTTTTTTTTTTTGCAAGTGTCTCATCCTGCCTTTTTTTTTACTCAAAACTCCTGTCCTGCCTATTTTTTTCAAATTTCATCCTAGCCCCCCCATAAAAATCAAATGGTAGCTCCCTTACCAAAAAAATACTGCATCTAGTTTTAAAAGATGTAACTAACACTGATGACTCCACTCAGGCAATCTAATTAAATTTGAAATCATGAGAAGAAATACATTTGTACTATTTTTTCAACCAAGAGTTGATGTTATCAGTGTTTAAGTTAAAATGATCTTTTTGGAAGCTTTACAGAAGCCATTTTTAATGTGTCAACAATTATATATGAGATATCAGCATCACATATGACCACGGATATGTACTAATTTGTAGTAATCACAGTCCTGCCCTGTTTCCTCTTTTGTGACATCATTTTATGAAGCTTATCAGAGGATTTGTACTTGCATTTTTCCTTTTTGTCTCAACTTGCATTGAAAGTCGCAGTAATGGTCTGTCTGTCAGAAATGGTTCATCTGACCATGACTTTATTCTCATTGAACAATAATAATGTAACGTTTATGTGATAGTTGTACATGTTGTAGTAAAACCTTCATATGACAAGCTTTCAACATGAATTCAATGATAAGTTAAGTAAACTAAAACAGTGTCTCTTTTGCATCCACAGTGGCAGATTCAGAACTTTCATAAGGGGGGCCCACTGACTGACCTAAAAAAAAGGGGGGGGGTGTGCTCTTGTACTGCTTCTTCAGTGATTCATTCTATAAATAACCAGATTTTGCCCACCAAAAGGGGGGCCTGGGCCTTCTGTATCCGCCTATGATACTTTCCTCCGTCTGTCTAAAGTTTTTTGTCATGGTAGTTTTTGCTGAAGTTGAAATCCTATCAACTTGAAACTTAGTACACATGTTCCCTATGATATGATCTTTCTAATTTGAATGCCAAAGATAATTTAACAGTTCAATGAACATAAAAAAATGATAGAGCGAGTCGGGTATCCATGTACTATGGGCACATATTTGTTTCTTAATATTTGTCATAAATCATATGGTAAAATTCTAATTTGTCCACCCAGAATGCTTTAAATACCAAAGATTTTTATGCCCCCGCCAGAGTTTTAACCAAACGTTATTAAACTTATACACAATACTTGTTACTACAAAATACAGATCAATTTTGTATTTTGGTGGTGTCACTTCAACCGTTCTAGATTTATGCTCCTTCATAAATGGGAAAAAAGGGAATCAAATTTCTTCTAAAAATGTCAATGGTATAATTGTTAAAATTGATTTAAAAAATTGGAGTTATCTTCCTTTTTCCACAATTGTAGAAATTTCAACTACACTTATTGACACAATTATGTATGTCGGATAAAAGCTCTACAGAGCTTACATGTTGTATGTTGTATTGTTATATGTATAACCGACTTTAAATAAATCTTTTATGCTTTATGCTTTTTATGCAACTACAATTATGGACAAAGGAAGATAAAAGGGATTTTAATAATTACATCAACTATAACCCATGCTCATACAATGCAATGTTCACTGAAAAAAATAAAACAATCTTTACCCATTGGGCTTACAAGCACTTTGATTACTGTTCTTTAGTTTTGTCCCTTTATAATCTTTTCAGAAGCATTACTTTTAAAGTCCCTTTATTCTGTTATATGCTAGCAGGGGTATCATATGTGTCCCTATGGACACATTCCAGATTTATTTATTTTTATCAAAGGGATTATCCAGGTACTTTGTATTTTTGGAAAACATATCCTGAGAGGTTTGGGAATTATATAATCAAATTTTCCATAATTTGATACAAAGTGAATGTTACTGCAGACCTTATTTAATTTGATAAAATTGTTCATTCCACAAATAGAATGGTGTCAATCAACTAGTTCTGTTCCTATCTATTAACTTGAGTAGTGATTCTTAATTCTTGTCGAGCCTGCAACTTTTGTCGCAAAAAGCTCTACATAGGGATAGTGATCTGGCGGCGTCACGTTATTAGCTAACTTCATAAAAGCTTTATGTTTTAGAAGGTGGAAGACATGGATGCTTCATACTTTGTATATGGATGTCCCATGTTACAAATTTTCTGTCTGTCACATGTCCAATGTCCTTGACCTCATTTTCATGGTTCAGTAACTACTTGAAAAAATATTTAAGATTTTGTAATGTTAAATTCTCTCTTAATATAAGTGATAGGATAACTATATTTGGTATGTGCATACCTTGCAAGATCCTCATGCCCCTTTAGACAGTTTTCACTTGACCTTGACCTCATTTCATGGATCAGTGAACAAGGTTAAGTTTTGGTGGTAAACTCCATATCTCATATACTATAAGAAATAGGTCTAGTATATTTGCTGTATGGAAGGACTGTAAGGTGTACATGTCCAACTGGCAGGTGTCATCTGACCTTGACCTGATTTTCATGGTTCAGTGGTTATAGTTAAGTTTTTGTGTTTTGGTCTGTTTTTCTTATACTGTATGCAATAGGTCTACTATATTTGTTGTATGGAATGATTGTAAGGTGTACATGTCAAGCTGGCAGATGTCATCTGACCTTGACCTCATTTTTATGGTTCAGTGGTCAAAGATAAGTTTTTGAGTTTTGGTCTTTTTTTCTAATACTTATTGTAATAGGTCTTGAAACTGTATTTGGTGTAAGAAAATATTTTATAAGCTATATGTCAGTCTTGCAGATTTTATTTGACCTTGACCTCATTTCATGGTTCATTGCTCTGTGTTAAGTTTTTGTATTTTTGTCTGTTTTTCTGAAACTATAAGCAATAGGTCAACAATATTTGTTGTATGGAAGAACTGTAAACTGTCCATGCCCGCCTGGCATGGTTCATCTGACCTTGACCTCATTTTCATGGTTCATTGGTCAATGTTTAGTTTTCTTGGTAAAGTTTATGTGACAGTTGTAATAAAGCTTTATATTACGGACTATCAATATAATATTATTAATTAATAAAGAAGCAAGACATTTCAGCGTGTGCACTCTTGTCTTGTATGAAAGCACAATGCTGAAAAAACATATGTACTACGTTCTATAGTATACTTTCCTTCTTCCATAAATGTAAAGTAAATGTACAACTAAACTGATTCATTATATACTGCTGCCTTGCATCTTGAATGCCGTGTGGAAATTACTTATCAATCAAGGAAGTTTATTCCCAAATAAATCTATGCCAATTTTCTGTCTCATGTAGGTAACACATGTCAAGGATGGAAATAATTTATTTTTTTAATTTTCTCAACTTTAAACATGTTAAAATAGAGATAAGGACATTCAAACTCATAAGTTAGAAATAAATTGTCATGACAACAATGACTAAAAGACAACAGTATATAAAATAAACATAGCAAACTAAATTTTGGTCAGAGGCTGCCAGGTTAATAAAATAAAAATATAAAAAAAACAAATATTGTTCTTTAGGCAGCAACCATTTGATTTTCTGGGGGGGGGGGGGGGGGGCTATGGTTTTTTTTGGAAAAAAAAGTTTGTTTCGAGTTTTTGGAGAAAAAATAATTTGTTTTTGATTCTGAGAAAAAAAAATTGTTTGTTTCACCCTCAGCTGCCACTATATGTAATGCTAAAATTGAAAGAAAAATATTGTTTTCGACTTGTCTCGAAAAAAATAGATTGTTTTTGCCGCAGGCGAAAAAAAAAATTTGTCCAGAAAAAAAAACCATAGCCCCCCCCCCAGAAAATCAAATGGTTGCTGCCTTATATATACACACGTTTTTATTTAGGGGCCAGCTAAGGCCCACCTCCGGGTGCTGGATTTTCTAGATGCATTGAAGGCCTTGAGGGGGGGGGGGGGTCTCTTTGACATATTCCTCATATCTATTCTGAATTTAATTATCTTTATAAAACGGAAAAATATTTATCATTTTTGTTAGTTGATAAAGTTACAATCATGACTATTCTAGGAACTTTTGGTCTTTGTTCTTTTTTTATATAAGTATCAGTAAAACAAATTTATTGTTCATATTATATTTGATTATATTTGAAATATAATAGTTAAAAAATTAACAACAGTTACATTAAGTAAAAATAAAATGCTTTTTTATTTCCTTCTCATAGTTAAAAAATTATGCCATGTACATTGTTCTGTAACTGTTTTACTGGGAACTTTTGTAAGTTAAAGAGAAAAAGATTAAATTTGATCTAGTTTAAGGAAGAAATATGAATCATTTGTTGACAAGAAATGTTCTTGATATTGACAACATTGTTTTATTTCCTGTCTGGTTCAATGATGACTTCCCTTTCACTCTCGAAATAAACAAGATAAATTTAATCTCTGTAATCTTATACATGTACTTGTATTGTGTCACAAGACGATATCTGGAGATGAAGAAGGCATTTGTTGTGGTTTGTAAATGTTTTACTATTTTATTTTCAATATTTTGAACACACAAAAACGATTTAGAAGCAGAAACATACATATAACATGTGTATAAGTGTATTTTGATATGCCGGCACTCCATACATGTTAATTTGCTTTGTAAAGAAGCTGCATCATGTACATTTACATTTGAAGTCTCACAATGTTTATTATTTATGTACATGTATGTCTATTGGTTATTTGTGTCTGTGATTGGGCTGCTGTCTCATTGATTTGTACTTACATCTCCTTTTATTCAAGACTGCCTTTATATTTGAGCTTTTTGTATATTCTTATTATTTCATTAATATTTTGAAGTTTCATTTTGATTTCTTTACTTAATTATTTATGTGTAACAAAATGTCTCATTTGAGTACTACTACAACGTAGAGAGAAGAGGGCATTGTTCCTTTACTTTTCTAATGAAACAATTTAAAAACCAAAAACCCATTGATTGAGTAATTTTCATTTCCCATTTAAAAATGTATACCACTTCATTGTTACTGGGAAGTGTAAGGTATAAAGCTTTGTGCCAGTGGATTATGTCCTGAATATATGTGGCTATTGTACAAGTTATATATTTTATGCCTCTGTTAAATCCTAAAAAATAAATAAAAAAGGGAGACATTAGAATGACTATTCCTTTTGCTAGTCTTTAGGGGTATAATGTATCATATGTATTATCTTGGAAACACCTGAAACACCATAAGTACATCTGCAATACTCCAGTCCAAGAATCCTTTTTATGGTCTGCTTTTGATAGTAAAGGGGGTGTTTTGTTTTCTGTCTGTAAATCCATCTGATAGTCCATTTGTTCGTCTGTTTTGTATCAGGTTTATGTTTTGGTTTGAGGTATTAATTCACCTAGAAGTTGTAGTGGCATCAATTTGAATCTTACTAGAGACATGTTCATTATCATGTTATCTTTAATTAGTATAGTCCAAAGTAGAGTTTTGACCCACACACCCCTAAATCATAGTCCAGGGCCTTTGAATATGAACAATTTTTAAAGTTGTCTGCTTACGGATGTTCTTAGGTGAGGTTTTGGAATTTGTGTCAAATGTTCTGACTCCTTGGTGTTTTTCCATACAATACAATGTAAAATATTTTGCCCCATAACACCCATTTATTTTTTCATAGAAAACTTAAAGTCATATGAAACGAGTGAGTGGTGAAAAATAATGTGTTTCCAATTCTTGAACCAATGCATGTATATATCACAAACTAAGTCCTCTGTGCACGATTTCATCATTATTTACGCAAATATATCGTATAATCGTCAATTGTTAATCTCTCTGTCTGTTATGATTTAACAAATATGGCTGCTCATTAAATGCCGTGTTTTGAAGCCGAAGTTTACCGATTGTCACCTTATAGTAAATAAATAACAAAAAGCATGGGTATTGAGCACGTGCTTAACATGTACAATCAGATAATTGTTTATTTTAATGACAGATTCATGCGTATTGCGACCACCGGATTTTTACGAGGAGGGTTACGCTCAGGTCACTATGCATACGGAAAATATGTCGGCGAATTGCTTCCTGGAAGCAAGCAATTAAAAATAAGTAAACTTCTTCTAAATGTGGACAAATTAAAGAATTTTCCTCAGAAAAAAGTATATGTACAAAAGTTTTATAATGAAAACTATCCATTTAGTTATAAAAAACAGATGCATATTTTTTTTTAATTTGAGGTTTCTTATGACTTTAATAACTTATGAAAGATCTTTTACCAAAATTTTAGAAGATTCTTGATTTTCTTTCTTTTGTTTTGAGACCCAAATAATACAAATCAAATATAAGGTAAAAGTCCGAGTCAGACTTTTCCCGCCATATTTTAAATCTCAAATATCTCGAAAAGGAGGTCCATGACCTATCAATATTTTTAGCTTATTTTTATCCTTAATTGATGCTCTACCAGCTTATAGTATCAATTTTAGATTCTTAATTTATTAATTTTCACCTAACCTTACCTAAGTACATCCTTAATTAAGTTTGATAGGAACTACTTGTGATAGATCAATGATATTTTCATTAAACTAAAGTTGCATTAATATTATCAGTTAATATCAGTTTAATAACTATTTCAATGCCCTGATCCGTTAGGTCATGTAACTTTCAATTTATTCCAAATTTTCAATGTAAAGTTTTCTGGTTAGGTTTATAGTTTGATAGGAACTAATTATGATTGAATTTTCTATAAAGTTACATTAGTATTTATAGTACATCTCAGTTTGACAATCATTGACGAACTGCTCTCTATGTCATGGTCCAGCCCCTTTGAATTAATTATTAATTTTGCTGTCCATCAGATGTCTTTTTTCTAATTTTTTTGCAGATATGCAAGACACATCTCTGCCAACAGTTTATTGAACATATGGATCAATATAAACTACCTGCTGCTGGTTTGTCTTTATGGTCCAGTGCATAATGCTGTTAAGAAAATATCTGGTGTATTATCCCTGTAAAAATTCCCTGTGCTAACTTACTGGTGAATTTTGATCACTGAGAAATAATCTTGTTAATACCAAATGTGCATAATATCATAATTATTGTGTTTCTTTTAAGGTACATTAATTTAAATCGTTTGTAAGGAAAGTTATCTTGAAAGTGTTATTACTGACATACAAATGAGCAGATAACTTTATTCCATGATAGTAACTATTGCCTCAATAACTTTAAACTGGATGTTAAGCAAATAATCAATAACTTTATAAGGTTTTTAATTATATATATGGTACACTTAATGCACACTATAGGGTTTTTAATTAGATATGGTACACTTTTAAAATGCTGTGCTTGGGATTCCCTTTTGCTGGAGCATGGTAGATGACAAAGAACTTTCTAATAAACTGTTTCATCTTTTTATTGATCATTTGAAAACTGATTCCAATATAAATCAATTAAATGCCAGAATTAAATTAAACCACTTGAAAGAAAGTCATATAACTTAAGTGAGCCAATATTTAATAGGTTACAGGTAATTGGCAATTAAATGCAAACTATTTATGTTATAGGGAAACAAAGCAGTTAGTAGCATTTTCTGTACAGTATAATGATTTGTGTGGTTACTTATAATTAGCAAAATGACATGTTTTAATTTTTTATTAAAAAGATGAAAATCAGAACAAATATCAACTTTATTTTTAAAACAATTAAATTGTATGCAGTATTATTAAGGAGTTAATGTAGGTTTTACTGTTATGATTTTATTAAGATGACACCAGCCAAATACAATGTACAACCACTTTATTCTATAAATGTTTTATGTCAGTCCATTTACATGCTATTCTATGTTTTGGACTTATATGGCTAATGCATAATGGTTTAAGGTAAAACTTTCCTTTACTAATTATACCTTTAGTTTATTAACATAAATGACCTTCCTATCTGAATCTCGGGTACTGGAGATTGAAGATAATAATCATAAGCTGGTTTATATTCTTAAATGATCATGGAAACATCTAAATAGGCCTGCTTCAAATACAAATTAACCCTTTAAAAAAAAGTTTTAACTAAAAAATAAAAAAAAAAAAAAAACATTAAAAACGTGTAATTTAATTTTAATGCGTTTTATCATTTAATTAGGATTCTCAAAACCAATTACTAATGTCAGGAGGATTGTTGTGACAGAAAACAATATTCAGACAGTAAATACTGTGTAGTAGAAATGATTTCTTTCACAGGATTTTTTGAGAAAAGAAATACAATTTGGAAAACTTTGAATTTAGTAAAATCTTTCTTATAGACATTTATTTTAGTAATTTTTAAATCTATAAATACTCCTAACCCTTTATGCATTGAAAAAACAAATATAAAATTGTATGACTCATAGTTAGATCATCATTTATTATTATCAATCTTACAATCTAATATAACAATACTATAAGCTTCATAATTTAAATGTCTAAATACACATATAATAATTAAATGCTGGATTAGGGGCACTGAATCATTTAAATCTGGTTCTCAAAGTTAAATTCTGTTTGTAACATGCGTCAAAAACAGATTTATTTCTCTAAACAAAGACAGTCATTAAACTATTGTTATACACTGAAAATCGGGTGAATATTTAAATTGACAGCAGCGTTATTGACACCTTTGTACATATAATTATCTTCAATGTTTGCCAAGATACAATGTGTGGAATCATTTATAAAATGCTAGATATTTGCATTTCTTCAAAGAGTATCTATTGAGAATTATACAGATATCACATGAGATTAAGCTATAACAAATAAGGAATTTAATACTACTATAGTTCGATTGATACAATTTAATGTGTAGTATATGCTGATACTAGTTTAAAATACATTGGAACTATTCTAGCTAAAATAATTAAATGAATATGGAAGGAAGTGATATCAGAAAAGATAAGTGCAAAGTCTGGATCAGATAATTTAAAAAATTGTAGAACTGCAGATAGGGTCTACTCTGAAGGTGTCTGAGTTTCAGTGAATTTGTCAATGGATATTACAGAGAGTCACTAACACATTTTGATAGTTAACATTAAATAAGGAGGTTTTAATGACTGTATAGTGTAAAATGGAATGCCACACAAACGAATAAAGATGAAAGTTAAATCGGGATCAGTTGGTTGTCAGACTTTAAATTGCTCTGTACAATGTGGAACAGTGGGATGTCAGACACCCATCAAATACTTACTTTGTACAAAGTGCAGGTATATAATTGTGAATACTAGAGATTACTAGATTATTTGTTTTCCTCATTAAAGCTGGTTTTTGTATTGTAAACATTGTATACATAATATACAAGTTTCAACTAATTGTTATTATTGTTGCTGCCATTTGAATTTTAGTTGCTGAATAAGAGAGAGCTGCCTGAAATATTTTGTTACATGTTTTTAATTTAGTTTTAGTCAGGTTGGTCAAAATGAAAATAATTGAACCTTCTTTTTGACTTCATGAATATGATAAAATATTGTAACAGTGTTGTGACCATAAATGCATGATCACAGGGGTGTAACCATACATACATGGTCACTAAAAAATATGGAGCCAACGGAAAGCTTTTTTTTCAGAAGAAAACTAATGACAACACTAGAGTAACATCCCATGGTCTAAACCTTTCCATTTTTTAGAATTCTTAATAAACTCTTAATCTAAATATTTCTGTTAATATTAAATTGAAGGCAATTTATTTTCTAAGCTATTCCGTCATATGACAGTTTCTTATTTATCATATGCGTTTGAATGTTCTTATTACATCTTACTTGTTTGCACTGTGGCAATTATTGAAACTTTTGTGACTTTTAATATATATTATATCCTCTGGTTATTGTATATTGATAAACCATAATGATAACTAAGTTTTATCTATTTTTAGAATGACTCTTGAAGAGGATGATGAAAATCATTGTAGAATAGAAGACAACAATAACTACCATCCAGACAGAGAAAAACCAATGATTCATCCTTGTGTGGATCCTCCTGTTTGTGAGAGTTGTCAGAGACTAGAGTTATCTTTCTTTGATCCTGGATGTCCAGGATGCAAGGAGATACTAGAAAATCCAAACACCACCGTCCCTGAAATTTTTGCAGTATTACGACAATGGACACCTCAGACACAACAAAATTTAGAATTACTTGTTAATGAGGTATTTTGAAAATTAATATTCACTTCCTCAACTATTCCTGAAATATCCCTTCAATAAATAAGGCCATCAAAAGTAATTCATAGATTCTCTTTCTTTCTTTCTTTCTTTCTTTCTTTCTTTCAAGAATAAACTATTGTGAATTTCTTTACATTTTGCATTAATCATGTACTGGTAGACATATCCACATCAATTATGACATTTATTTTTCATATGCATTAATTCTTTGCTACTACCATGCCTTACTATTATATAGACATTTATTTTATGACTTTTATTAAATTGATATTTCAGATTTTGAAACGTGGAGCACATATCAATGATCGAGATGGCCTTACAGACATGACATTACTACATTATTCCAGCAAATCAGGAGCTGCTGGGATAGGTGATTCAGACATTGCAGCTAGGGTTTCATCCATGTTAATATCAAAAGGGGCAGATGTAAATATAAGGTGCAGATGGACTAACATGACTGCTCTACATTATGCTGCATATTTTGATGTGGTACCTGTGATAAAAGTCCTTTTGAAGGCAACTAAAGCTTTAGGTATGAGATTTTAGGTTTTTTATAATGATTTAAGTAGTTGTTATATTAATTTTAAGGTTTTAACTTTTTGCAGTATGGGGCAAAAGTCATTCCATATTAGATTGATGCAACAACTTTTTTGATGGGCTTTTTAATTATCATTGACAACCTATTTTGGGTTTATGCCAGATTGCACAAAACACAAAACTTGCTTATAGTATGATGGACAGTTTGGCAGTTTTTGTCATCAACTCCTGCTTTCAACACCATTCTTAGTTGACTAGCATTATCAACTTTCCTACCACAGGTTGTTGTTTTCTTTTGACACACCGGTTTCCTCCACCAATAAAAACTGACCAACATGAATTATTACAAAAGTAGCTTATAAGCCAATCAATTAATCAATCATTTATGATGAAAGTCCACATTTAGATAAAGTTGACCTTGACCTTTACTTTATTAAAAGATTATTATATTTTATATAGTGTATTGAGAATTGCAATATACCCTAGGTAGGGTACAGAATTTTCTCATCTATATGACAATTACCAGAATTCAATACAAATTTAAGTTCAAAACTTCTTTACAAGTGAATAAAGGATTATGTTAAGTTTATATCAATGAGACTACAACCTGATAAAAAACAAAACAAATAAAAGTCGTTAAGAGATAGTCATATCCTCTTCAAGCCTATTTTTAAAAAATGTTCATAATGATTTTTAATTTACAATTCTACAATGCTTTTATCAAATCAGATATTCACATAGGATCAGTTATCTGGTTACTAACGTAATTGTTTATTAGATGAAAAGAATGTGGGCAGATTACTCAGTATGTTCAGGGACTTGATATCATTTTCACAGTTTTACTTTATTGTTTACAGATGTAGATAGTATCTGTTCAGAATTTGACAATGGTGGTGTCTTACATATCGCAGCATCTAATTTAGCATATGAAGCTATAAAGGTGTTACTACAGAATGGTGCTAATCCTTCATTGAAAGATGATAAAGGACGAACACCAATAGGTATGTTTTATGAAGATTTTTTATGCCACTGAAGTGGTAGGTGCCGTGAAAGACTAATAGATGAACTGTTTTTCGAATTAATAAATAAAGTTGTGAAGAGGTGAAATTGATTTTTTTGTCAAGTTTTTCACAGTATTAGTCAAGTTGGAATATGACAAACAGTAGTCCCCGTATTGTACAAGACATTAACCAACAACTATATGAACAAGATTTGAATACTAGTAACTAAAACTAAAGCATTAAACTAATCTCCTGGAAGAATATTACCAAGGACCATTGATTTTGTAAAAGAAATTGGACTTTATTACTCAGAAACAAACATAAGATTGGTGTCTGGATTGTTTCAATTTTTAGTTTTTTATACTAGTTAGATGATTTATACTCAATAATAAGTGAATAGGAAATTAATAGGGTAAATTGTACAAGTATCAGAAGCTCTTTCAAAGTTAGTGTGTAGAATTGCCATTTGATAAAAATCAGTGTAGTCCTCAATATCAACTTAAGCAATCAAAATTTAGGAAGTCTTTTTCAAACCAGGCAAAAGCCTGCATCTCGGGCACTTATATGGTTATATAACTTGAAACTGGGAGAAATGTACCAATATTATATGTACCATGTTAACATTAGTTTTTCTTTACAGAATGCATTCCAGATCCCAGTGATTTAGATTCAGACCCAGATATGGGAAAACTAGTCATCAAATTAAAGAAAGTTTTACAAGAAGCTAGTCAACCAGCACCTAAATTACCTCCACCGAATTATGATCTAGTCCAAAGTAAAGTAACTCTCCAGTCATTAGGACTGGACTTAGGTGATAAGGTCGTGGTAGGAGGATTAAAGGTAAGTCCTCAACATATATTTTCAATTATGTCTCTGAATAATTCGGTCTTTTAATAATTATTCACAAATATCTAAATATGAGGTGGTTATTCAGTTAAAAGCTTCAATAACTGAACTATGTCCAGTGCACGATGTTTTGTCGATATTGTCAACATCGCAATGTCAACTTTATAGTGTCGTTATTGTGTTTACATTGTATCCTATCAATACGTTCTATACCTTTCTGTTTACATCGTTCACATCGTATACATCGTGATGTTGACAATATCGTGTCGACATCGTGTTTATATTGTATATATATAGAGTCTATAGATTTCTGTTTACATCGTTCACATCGTATACATCGCGATGTTGACAATATTGTGTCAACATCGTATTTATATTGTATATATAGAGTATACCTTTCTGTTTACATCGTTCACATCGTATACATCGCGATGTTGACAATATTGTGTCAACATCGTATTTATATTGTATATAATGTCTATACCTTTCTGTTTACATCGTTCACATCGTATACATTGCGATGTTGACAATATTGTATCAACATCGTGTTTATATTGTATATATATATATATATATATATATACAACTCGTCTTAACATCAACCCAACAATGTTAGATCTGTAAATTTGCTTTCGCAAATTTTTGGTTCTTCCCTCGCCGGGATTCGAACCCATGCTACTGTGATATATATATATATATATATATATAAAGGCTATACCTTTCTGTTTACATCGTTCACATCGTATACATCGCGATGTTGACAATATTGTGTCAACATCGTGTATATATAGAGTCTATACCTTTCTGTTTACATCGTTCACATCGTATACATCGCGATGTTGACAATATCGTGTCAACATCGTGTTTATATTGTATTTATATATATAAAGTCTATACCTTTATGTTCACATCGTTCACATCGTATACATCGCGATGTTGACAATATTGTGTCAACATCGTGTTTAAATTGTATGTATAGAGTCTATACCTTTCTGTTTACATCGTTCACATCGTATACATCGTGATGTTGACAATATCGTGTCGACATCGTGTTTATATTGTATATATATAGAGTCTATAGATTTCTGTTTACATCGTTCACATCGTATACATCGCGATGTTGACAATATTGTGTCAACATCGTATTTATATTGTATATATAGAGTCTATACCTTTCTGTTTACATCGTTCACATCGTATACATCGCGATGTTGACAATATTGTGTCAACATCGTATTTATATTGTATATAATGTCTATTCCTTTCTGTTTACATCGTTCACATCGTATACATTGCGATGTTGACAATATTGTATCAACATCGTGTTTATATTGTGTATATATATATATATATATAAAGTCTATACCTTTATGTTTACATCGTTCACATCGTATACATCGCGATGTTGACAATATTGTGTCAACATCGTGTTTATATTGTATGTATAGAGTCTATACCTTTCTGTTTACATCGTTCACATCGTATACATCGCGATGTTGACAATATCGTGTCAACATCGTGTTTATATTGTATTTATATATATAATGTCTATACCTTTCTGTTTACATCGTTCACATCGTATACATCGCGATGTTGACAATATTGTGTCAACATCGTGTTTAAATTGTATATATAGTGTCTACACCTTTCTGTTTACATCGTTCACATCGTATACATCGTAATGTTAACAATATAGTGTCAACATCTCGTTGTTGTTGTATATACATTTTTTTTCGTTCTTTTTTTTTAAATAAGTTAACATGGTTAAGCAGTTAGTTATAGTGTTAAAATTGTTTTCCATTTTTCATGTCGGCGTCTTTTATTGTTAACTATGACATATAAACTTTGCTCAATGTTAAAGGCCATACGGTTATTTATAGATGTGCCAGTTAGTATGTATGTACTGGAAATTTTACTTATTTGCAATCATACCACTTCTATTTTTATAAATACCTTTCTGTTTAAATTAGTTCACATAACAATGCTAACAATATTGTGTCAAAATCGTGTTTATATTTTATATTGAGTCTATGGTACGTATATAAACGTTAAACTAACTGCATTTGTTTGCACCTGTCCTTAGTCAGGAATCTGTCGTTCAGTAGTTGTCGTTTGTTAATTGTTCATACGTGTTTCTGGTTTCATGTTTTTTTTACCTTAGACCTTTATTTTTCCTGTTCAAATAGTTTTACATTAGTGTTTGTTTGTGCCTTTCATAGCTTGCTACTCGATAAAAACCAAAACTCCGTATTAATGTCAAACCTATAGGGGTATACTTATAAAAGATGTAACTTAAATAAAAAGTTGTCTCATTTGAACTTATACCGCATCTTCTTATATGTATACATCGCTATGTTAACGATGTCAACGATGTAAACAATATATAAGAGTTCAAACAATATCAACAAAGTTGACTAGATATCGTGTACATCGCGATGTTAACGATGTCAACGATGTAAACAATATATAAGAGTTTAAACAATGTCAACGATGTTCACACGACATCGTTTTAACCTTGTAAACATCACGATGTTAACGATGTCAACGATGTAAACAATATATAAAAGTTCAAACAATGTCAACAATGTTGACACGACATCGTGTTTACATTGTATACATAGCAATGTTAACGATGTCAACGATGTAAACAATATATAAGGGATCAAACAAAGTAAACGATGTTGACACGACATCGTGTTAACATTGTAAACATCGCGATGTTAACGATGTCAACGATGTAAACAATATATAAGAGTTCAAACAATGTCAACGTTGTTGACACGACATCGTGTTTACATTGTATACATCGCAATGTTAACGATGTAAACAATATATAAGGGATCAAACAATGTAAACGATGTTGACACGACATCGTGTTAACATTGTAAACATCGCAATATTAACGATGTCAACTATGTAAACAATATATAAGAGTTCAAACAATGTCAACGTTGTTGACACGACATCGTGTTTACATTGTATACATCGCAATGTTAACGATGTCAACGATGTAAACAATATATAAGGGTTCAAACAATGTCAACGATGTTAACACAACATCGTTTTAACATTGTATACATCTCGATGTCAACGATGTATACATTATATAAGGGTTCAAACAATGTAAACAATGTTGACATTATATCGTGTTAACATTGTAGATATCGGGATGTCGACAATATTGAATAAACATCCTTCACTGGACATGAATGCAATAACTTGGTGAAGTATTTAAAAAATTTATATTTAGGAATTTAGCAAAAAAATATTAGATACAGATTAAGTCAACATATTTCACATTGTTTTTCTTGAGTTATCCCCCTGGATTTTCTGGAAAGTGGGCAAAGATTTTTATTTTTATTTTGGCATAATGATTACAACTTTTGAAGATATGTTAAAGTTCCATAATGATTGTTCTTTAGTATAAATAATGCAATATTTTTTTCCACCTTGCAAATGACTAGTTACCTGAACCTATTTAAAAGTTTGGAGCAGACCCCATGATAGTTAAAATAGAAATAAATGTAAGGTTTTGCTTTAACAGTTACATTATATTTCCTAGACTGGAACATTACGATATTGTGGACCAACAGAGTTTGCCAATGGTATTTGGGCAGGAATAGAACTAGATGATCCCGGTGGCAAGAATGATGGTAGCATTGGTGGAATATCTTACTTCCAGTGTCCTCAAAATCATGGTTAGTCAAATTTAAAGACCAGTGATTCTTTTCACAAAAATATCTTATGATTAAAATTGGTAGTAATTTATACTTAAATGTTAATGACTTACAAGTATTTTTACTCATAAGATTTTTGTGTGAAAATAGCGGCTGACCACAGAATTTTGTTAAAATTAGGGTTTTGGCCACAGACTTTTAAAAAATCACGGTTTGTCAAATTTAAAGACCACAGACTTTGTCAGAAACATGGTAAATCAAATAAATGAAATGTTCTATACATCAATATGTATAAATACTATCAAATAAATAAAATATTTTACATGTGTATTCATACTAGGATATATGTGTCATTTTTTTATTATTAAAGTTCATATTCCCTAATCTTTTATTGAAAATGAAGCACTTTCTAGTACAGTTTCCTTGTTCTATTTGTACTTTCCAATACTTTTGGTAATAAGTATTGTAATGCCCCACCTACGGTAGTAGAGGGGCATTATGTTTTCTGGTCTGTGTGTCCAATCGTTCGTTTGTCTGTTTGTCCGTTATTTCGTTCGTCCGTTCGTCCCGCTTCAGGTTAAAGTTTTTGGTCAAGATAGTTTTTGATGAAGTTGAAGTCCAATCAACTTTAAACTTAGTACAAACGTTCCCCATGATATTATCTTTCTGATTTTAATGCCAAATTAAAGTTTTGACCCCAATTTTACGGTCCACTGAACTTAGAAAATGATAGTGCGAAGTTCAGGTTAAAGATTTTGGTGAAGGTAGTTTTTGATGAAATTGAAGTCCAATCAACTTGAAAATTAGTACACATGTCCCCTATGATATGATCTTTCTAATTTTAATGCCAAATTAAAGTTTTGACCCCAAGTTCACGGTCCACTGAACATGGAAAATGATAGTGCGAGTGGGGCATCCGTGTACTATGGACACATTCTTGTTAAGCACATGTTTTGTCTTCTATAATTGTCAGAAAATATATCAATTGATGAAATTGCTTCAAATTATCTTGGAAATCAGTAGTATAAAAATAATTTGAGAACTTATATTTTAAGGTATCTTTGCTCCAGTAAGTAAAATAGCTAAGCCAGGAAGTACACCAGCACCTCGTCCATCATCTGCATCATCACCTTCTAAGTCATCACCTAGCAAAACAGTACCAGTAGATGTGTCAAATGTGAAAGCAAGAGTAGATACAGGTAACAAAACAGTACCAGTAGATGTGTCAAATGTGAAAGCAAGAGTAGATACAGGTAACAAAACAGAACCA
The DNA here is from genome assembly GCF_963676685.1 of Mytilus edulis. NCBI lineage: Eukaryota > Metazoa > Mollusca > Bivalvia > Mytilida > Mytilidae > Mytilus > Mytilus edulis. The sequence continues at coordinate 100,142,806 of NC_092344.1, forward strand.
GTAGATTTGTCCAATGTAAAAGCAAGAGTAGATACAGGTAACAAAACAGTACCAGTAGATGTGTCCAATGTGAAAGCAAGAGTAGATACAGGTAACAAAACAGTACCAGTAGATGTGTGTAATGTGAAAGCAAGAGTAGATACAGGTAACAAAACAGTACCAGTAGATTTGTCCAATGTGAAAGCAAGAGTAGATACAGGTAACAAAACAGAACCAGTAGATTTGTCCAATGTGAAAGCAAGAGTAGATACAGGTAACAAAACAGTACCAGTAGATGTGTGTAATGTGAAAGCAAGAGTAGATACAGGTAACAAAACAGAACCAGTAGATGTGTGGAATGTGAAAGCAAGAGTAGATACAGGTAACAAAACAGTACCAGTAGATGTGTCCAATGTGAAAGCAAGAGTAGATACAGGTAACAAAACAGTACCAGTAGATGTGTCCAATGTAAAAGCAAGAGTAGATACAGGTAACAAAACAATACCAGTAGATGTGTCCAATGTGAAAGCAAGAGTAGATACAGGTAACAAAACACACAATTTTGAAATTATATTATAATAGTGCTAGTAGACATGTCTTTTAGACATCTGAGATGTAATTAGGTCACATGAAAATTAGTTGTGTTGTTCAGAGATACTCTATTTAATGATGACATGTAGGGAGCATAAAGCTCACTGCTCATTTTGCAGGATTATATTTTTCTCATGATCTCACAGATTTTACATGCAACTCATTATTTCATAATTTAAACACTTAATAATTTGGCTCTATATTATAAATATTATGACATCTGATTATATGATATAAGGTTTAAGTACAAGGATTGTAGGAGGATTTATAAAAAGAATTATAGATTATCGTTGATCATCTCATGTACTACTTAAACATCTGTTATGCTAAGTAAATTGTGGTACTGAATTTTCGGCTATCCCTTGACACCATTTTCGAGTATGGTCTTGAGGAAACGTTGATAGTCCATCGGAAGGAGACGATAAATGGCTGACCAGTGTTAAGAGAGAGCCAATCTCTCGCACGTAAAAGACACCCTTGTAGATTTTGAAAAAGAGCAGGCTAATGCCGCTACAAGGCAGTACTCGCACCGCAAAGTGGAAAGAGATTAATATAAGTTGCAAAACTGTTTCCTAATCCACTATGAATAAATATGTTTAAACTAAAATTGTGGTAAAAACAGCAGTTGACATACTTAAAATTGATAATGGAAATGGGGAATATGTTAAAGAGGTTTTTATTGCCAATCCCTCAGTCATTAAGCCAATGATGACAGTTATCCTAAAATTATGGATGGTTTTTAAATTACAGTGATTTTTTTATATTTTCATTAGTAAATTATTTGCTACCCTTTGTAAATTGTAAAATAAAAACAAAATTTTGGTGATCAAAATGTTGTACATTTTTTCTACAGTATTAATTTTCCAAAAAAAATCAGTATTAAAAGAAATATATTTTATGGAATATGTCCTCTTTCGCATGTATCAAATGCCTCAGATTATACTTATTTAAAAATAATGAATCTTGTAAGTGTGATGAAAAGCCTATTTTTTTTACTACAAGTTTTTTGTGAGAATTTTTTTTAGATAGCTCATTATTTTTGTCTCAAACAAAATTGATGAATAGTTTAGTTGTATCATCTAAATGGTCATTATTTTATACCTATTTCATTTTTACTTAGTATTGCTTACACTATTTTTATTGTAAAAACCCTTTTTTGAACCTCTATATCCACCTGTTCGTCACGTGGTTTAATTTCGCGGAACCTCTCGGGCTTTTACTCAACAATCAAACGTTAAAGTACTTCCGCTTTGTCAAAGCGGTAAAATCAAGTTTATAAATTAAGCAGTTCAACAGTTAAATGAACAAGATCAAAGATGAGTAGCATATTATCAAACACTCCAACAAAGTTGATGGAAGCCGAGAGGTGTTTTAAGAGAGCGTGTGACGAGATCCTATCGCTGAACAGAAGGATCGAAGACCTTTCAAAACGATACGACATGGCCAGACGAGAAAACAGGCGATCGTACCGTTACAACCTCAGGTTGCAGATTGCAGTTGTCGAAGGTGTTCGAAACATGTTTTACGAATATGCTACCAAGAAAGCAGATGAGATTTCAGAGCTTCGATTTCAAGTCAACGTAGAGATGTCGGACGATGAAGATGATTTCAGCTCTCGTGGATACTCCTTGTCAGCCGTATTGGACGACGATGAAGATTCGTCACAAGAAGATTCTGAGGATAATGACGATGAAGATGAAATAGACGAAATGGAAGTCAGCTGAACAGACCATCTGGAGGCTCCTTACTTATAAAGGCTCTTTTAAGAGCCACACACATATTTCAAAAAGAGTCTAGAATTGTTTAGCCTGAAATAAGATATATATAATCACTAGAGCTTTAAAGCAACCTTCTTTACATCATTCCTTCCAAAATTTGAGCACACACAGCTAGCTTGTCCACTTATCAGAGAAGTTAAAAATAGACAGTTTATAATGAAGTTTACATTAAAAGTATTTCAAAGTTAAAATTATGAATTAGTCCTGCACTTTAAAACATTGCATTATCTGTATTTCCCACGTCTGTAATATGGATGGGAACTTCACAGATTCCTTTTGACTATTGTGTGACAGGTTGGTCTGCACATAAATTAGTCGCGCTTGCTGAGGGGTGTATATATATGATATGCTCAAAAACAATTTACGGGGATTTGTGTAGTAAGACATACTTACATATACTATACTCATCCTGGGCTTTTATAAAAAAAGAAATATTCCATATATGTCGGTTTGCCTACACACTCATTTGCCAGAAAGCCTTCATACTTGACAGGGCTTTGGAATTTTCTTGAAAAGGCACTTATCCTTGGAAAAGTTATCTTACAATTTTACTTTCCCGCATCAGTTTTCACTTTCCCGTTGACCAGTGTTCTTGCCTTTATGGTAATGTGATGCTATCTGAAGTGTTTTTTTTTGTTTTTTTTTATAGATTATGTCATGAATATGATGCTATAATTTTTAGAAACAAGGTGGTATTTCAATTTCCCCTGTTTACCATGATGCTAAATGAAATATCTGGGGAGAACACTGCATTCATAATTTTTTTACTTGGAAGTCCGAAATAAGTTTGATATTTGAACAATTAAAAAACATAAACAACTTTATATATAAACATACAACATTGTACAACAGGTTTGATTTCATTCAGTAACTGTTTAAGTCTCATAATTTCCATTTCATTGATGAATCAGCGGGGATAAAATATTTATGCAAACTCTTTGCTTCATGACCTTCATTACTGTTAACGATGATAACAAACTACTGCTGTAAACGTAAGGAAATAAGTGATAACTTCAGGGAACCAGTTTCTAAACTAAAATGTGTCCAATATTTATCAGGAATCTGATGTACAGTAGTTGTCGTTTGTTTATGTAATATATACGTGTTTCTCGTTTCTCGTTTTGTTTATATAGATTAGACCGTTGGTTTTCCCGTTTGAATGGTTTTACACTAGTAATTTTGGGGCCCTTTATAGCTTGTTGTTCGGTGTGAGCTAAGGCTCCGTGTTGAAGGCCGTACTTTAACCTATAATGGTTTACTTTTTAAATTGTTATTTGTATGGAGAGTTGTCTCATTGGCACTCACACCACATCTTCCTATATCCAATAACAGACTTTGTCAAACATGAATACAACACAAAAAAGTACCATGTAAAGATGATTTACTTACCCGATTGGAAACTGGTACCTAGATGTCTACACTTACACAATGATTTTTTTTACTTTCCTTGGGAAATGAGAATTCCAAAGCCCTGCTTGGTAGAATGGTTTTTCATCTTCTACATATGACCAGTCTTTTTCTACAAGTTTTCATTCTTTGTAGCATTTTTCTGTATTAAACTGTTTATTTGAATGTAAAAATTGCTGAATTTGCTGTTTTCAGCATGCTAACCTTACTGTGCTTCAACTTCTGTTCACTTGAACACAATGGTTATTACCAGCAAACCCAGATCAAGTGAATTTTGGTGGCATCAGTTTCCCTGTTCTGGAGTTCTGTCCCTTTATTGACTGGAAAACTACTAGCAGGGGAATTATATATATATATAAAACTACACATATAAACTTCCTATATTGCAGGATTAAAGGGTAGAGCACCATCAATAACAGATCTTGGTGATATAGAATATGGTGACAGAGTTATAGTTGCTGGACAACGTAAAGGAACTGTCAAATATGTTGGTGAATCAAAATTTGCACCAGGTTAGTAAAGAAATTGTTATGAAATATTGATATACATTCTATTTTAGCTGACATATTATAATTAAAACCTTTCTGGTTGGTATTGTCTTTGCACACAGTTGCTATATATATTAAAAGTCGTTCTTGGTTTCCCTCTGTATTTTCTTCTTTTTTAAGTGATTTTATTATTAAGACATTTGTACACAAAAATGAAATGGGACATCAAAAGATGAAGTTATTTCCTCCCTCACTGTTTTAGACCAGCTGACCTATGTAATTTATTGTCAAGTCATCTTTAAAGATTATAACTTAAATTAATCATGTTTATATGATAACCAATAAATCCTTCAAGTAGAGCAATTGGAACAGGATCATTCTTACATTTTATCTATATGAAGTTTGTGTAAGATCATGCAACTTATTCTGTACATGTTAGACATGACTGGTCATATATCTTCTTTTTCTAACAGGTATATGGTATGGTATTGAATTGGACCGTCCTGTTGGGAAAAATGATGGATCTGTGAATGGGGAGCGATATTTTCAGTGTAAAACTAAACATGGTGTATTTGCACCTCTCTCCAGAATACAGAAGTAGGTTGTAACTCCTTTCTATAATTGACAGAAGTTAATGTACCCCTAATAACTATCAAGCATGATGCTACATTTAAGATGTAGTTCAAACAAAGTACAAACCTTAATAATTTGGGAGCAATCTTGTTCTTTCAAGTTGATGCCATCTTTATTTGTGCAGAGTTTATTTTTACCTTAAAACAAAATTGAATTAAAAAGAACAGTGGTCGATTTTCTTTTAAATGTTTAATGCAATTAACAGTACAGTGAAAACGACTTAAAGGGATTATGAGCCACACAATAATTTGATTTGTTATTTGCATTACTATTCGTTGGTATAAATAACTTCATGAACAAAATTCTCAATGAATGCTTTAAACCTGGAATCTTAAATTTTTATTTTAATGATCATTTACTAATCTGAAATAATAAAATAAGTCATTTAACTTTTTAATACAACAGAATTTTTCTGAATAAAAGTGAGCCCAGTTTAAAAAAAAAATTAAAATTAGATTTGATTATCTAAAGATTTGGCTATTTGTAAAGATCTGATTTTATGTCATCTGGATAGGTCAAGTGGTTAACTTTGTCAGTTAATGTCAGTTATTTCTGAATCCAGTTGACTAGATAAATTTCACCTAAAATTGTAACTATTTCAGGTTAGGGGACAGAAGATTTAGTTCAAGTGAATCATTAGATGCAATAAGTTGGGGAGCTGTATCAGAGAAGGTGGACAGGAGGAGTAAGTATTTTTTTTTTTATTATTTTCCTTTAATTAAAGGAATGTCAAGTTAACATTGTCAACTATTTTTAAGAAATTTGTAAGAATATATATATGATAAAAAGACACAGAAGATACCAAATGAATAAATAAGGTATAAAGTCCTAGAAAACAATTCCAAGGGCCTTAAAAGGGCATCAAATGTTCTTACCATTAAAGTGAGTAAAAGTCTGTCACAATTGAGATTGACAGTTACAACCCTACCTATGACATCTTAACTGACAAGGATTGTCTGCTTTCCTGAAAAAAGTTGTGAGCTCACTCCTGTTACACTGACTTCCTTCATCAATAAAAACTTGTTACTGCAAGATAACCATCTTTACTGAGAGTGGCGTTAAACACCAACAAAAAAAAACAAAACAAAGTTTGCCCCAAAACCAAAGCAGCATAGTACAAGAAACTACACAGAAAACTTTAAACTGACCAACATCACAAACTTTATCAAAATACTAGAGTGAACTCAGGAGTTCTTGAATGGGTAATCAGATTCTGCTCTGCTAGCTGCACCTGTCAGTTTGCTCTTGCAAAGCAACATGTTGGTGATAAGTCATAATATGTTAAAAAGGACCAGATTTTGGCTATAAAATTTAGTGAAAGATAAAGTGTTTAGATGAACTTAATGATTATATAAATGATAGTATGTTTGCTTGGTAGGTATTTTATTAATATGATAAATTAAAAAGATGAATAAAAGATCTAAAGAATTGAAAAAGCTGTTTTAACACTTCCATACATTAGTTTCTGTGACAGCCTATAAGCATTTCCTCTTCACAGTTTAGTATTTCCACATTTTATAAATATATTTGATTGTTTTTCAGGTGGTTCATTTACTGGCAGATCAAGAACTCCAATTAAAAGGTACGCGTTAATTGATTGATAAGATAGAACAGTTATTTGTTGGTATATAAAAGAAGATGTGGTATGATTGCCAATGAGACACTCTCCACAAGAGACCAAAATGACATAGAAATTAACAACTATAGGTCTCTGTATGGCCTTAAAGTATATATTAGACGACATTATACAAAGCTGTCCAAAGGTTTATAGCCTTTATGAATGTTTCATCCTCATATACATTTTAGTACATGGAAAATAGAAATTAAGATAGCCCATTCTGCATCCATATAAAAAGAGACAGCAGAAAATAATTCTATGCCCCCAATCTGAGGGTATAGGATTAAAATATTTTTAAAATTGGATGCCCATTTTTAACCTTAACATAACTGCAGATATGCTTGATTTGAAAAATGAAAGCTAAATGAGTACGTAATTTGTATGTGTACTGAGAGCTTACTTATTCAGGTGGACATGGATTCTTTATTACCTTAACAAACTGACCCCTTTTCCACAAATCTTATGATTTGATTGGCCCATAATAATACTTTGCTCCCTTCAGAAAACTGATGTAATATTCAATTTTCAAAGGACCATGGAGGGGAGCTTTATTACTTGTCAGTTGTTAAACACTCTCTTAGAAGTCTTACAAAGGAACATAATATATTTTCATCAAGTCAAATACAGGTAGATGAGCTGTATGATTAGAATATGAAAATTTTGCATATGTATGTATAAGTTAAAATTGTGGACATTACCATGACAATAAAACAGAAAGTATTGTTTTTACAGACCAAAAAGTGGCCACAGCATATCAAGGACTCCTGGATCTAGTTCAGAGTTTAAATTAGAAGTAGGCATGAGTGTGTTTTGCAATAATGAATTAGGTAGGTTATAATATAAAGACAGGAAATGTATTTTCTTGTTAATATGAAATGACATTAACACCAACAGATATACATTAAAATTGACATTATAATAGTTTCTCCTGTTGAAAAATGTAAAATATGTTAACTTTAAAAACTAAAAAAAAGAAATCTATCAGTAATATCAATGCTTTCATTAAGGACACACTACGTTTTCGCAATGCATTATAATTAAGACAATAATTTCCTTTTGAGCTAGTACAGATTCACATTATGATTATCTTTTAAAATATTTCAGGTATTGTTAGGTACATTGGCCCTGCAGAATTTGGAGAAGGGCTTTGGGTTGGTGTGGAATTAAGAACTCCTAAAGGTAAAAATGATGGAAGTGTTCAAGAAAGACGTTACTTTACATGTAAACCAGATCATGGACTACTTGTACGACCAAATAAAATAACTGTTCGTGGAATCAATGGTGCCAAATTACTAGGAGATTACTTTGGGTCCAAGGAAGGAACGCCTGAAGATGTTCGGACTGATGGAAGATAATTAGTCATGTGATATTGGAAGTCTTCGAATTGCAATCAAATACATTTCTACCTTCAATATTTATGAATTGTATAATTAAAAATGTCTCATTTCATTTTCCTTTTCTTTTTTTTTTTTAGAATAATGGAGTTAGGTTTCACTTGAATCTAGATATTTATTTTTATCTATATAGTATCATTATTTATGTTCTGGGGTAAAAGTTCAGATATTTTTTGTTGTTGTTGAGAATTTTAGAGTTAAGGAGTACAAAATTGTTTGTTACCAGTTGAATTTATAATTATTAATGACAACATTCGGTTTATTATACTGTAAGTTTAGAAATTGTATGCATTTATTATTGCGATTTTGTCATTTTGGACTACATGTATAATGCGATGTTAACTTTTGCGACATGAAATAAATACTGTTAAATTCATAACAAATATTTCAAAATGCTAGATTAAATTATTGCGATAATAACCTTGTCGCATTTTTCGCAATAAGAATAACATCTCAATAATTTCTGAATTTACAGTACATTGTTATTTAGGGTTAAAATAAAATAAACCTTTGCATACTTGAATCATTATTTGATATTTAAGTGTCTATGTTCTGGTACATATTTAAAGAAGACTGTAATAGAAGTGACTTGTGGTAGTCTCTGATATGATGGAACAAGAAGTCTCAACATTTTCTACATTACTTCAATGATAGGGAAATTTTACATAAGAATCTGCTTTCATACTGCTTTAAATAATCAATTTAAGAAAATGTTATATTTTTGCACAAATTATGTTGTCATGTAATTATTTAAGAGCTGTTCCTAAATTAATCATGTTGTGAGGATGGGAAGCATTCAAATTAATTAAATATTGGTGGTTGCATTTTCTTTAGAATTTTGTAAGAATTATTAGAAAAAAATGAATTTTAAGGGTGTCTGGGTCTTAAAAAAGTGCCTCACATTCTCCTATGCATTTAAATCTGGAGCAGCCCTAATGTTAGTCTTCATTGATATGAATTTTTTTTGTAAGTCCATTTTTATGAAGTTTTTTGCCCTTTAAGTTTTGTTTTTATAAAATTTACATGTAGCTTTTGATTTCAGTTTTCGTTTTCGGAAATCAGTTACCATGTATTAAAGGACTGGACTATTCACTAAATTATTTACTTAATTTGAAGTTTATGATACAAAGAGGAATTACAGTTATTAATGACTTAAGATTTATATACATTTTTATACTGTACATATACATACATCTGGTGAGATGTTTTATAAAGTTTACAACTTGTTATATCTTTTTACGATATTTGATTCATAGAATAAGAACTCAAATTGTTTGCTTATGATTTTAAGATGATATTTAAAAAAGTTTTTTTTTTAATTGAATGGACTTTACTGTTTTGTTAAATAATGTTGTCCAAAGACTTCTACAAATTTGACTTTTTTGTTATGAGTTATCTATAAGAGCACTTTAGTACATATATATAATACAAATGGTTATGCCATCCTTCTACCAAGAATTCTCTGAAAAAACTGCTGTCAACTTTGTGAGAGAAATAAATCATGCCCTTTGCATGTCAATATATAACTCAATTACATGTTGCTGAATTTCTGTGGTTTAATGATTGATATATTTTCTTTTATTTCATTTTTTGCTTAATTTATTTATTTTCTCATCAATCATTATAAAGTCATTCCAGTCATATGAAAAATTTCAAAAGCTTCATTATTCAAAATCATAACAGAATGCTATGTTGTCAAGCGTATTTAAAGGCTGTATATATTATTATTGTTTGGTTGAACTTTATGATCAGAGTTAAAAGATGAAGGTACCAAATGACAACTTTATAGTATGTCACTTTGTGTATTCCCACAGTGCAGAGTGTATATCAAATCATGATTCATTTTAGTCTTTTCTGATTATTACACAAATTTAATATTCAATAAGTTTAATCTATTGGAAGTCATAATGTAATTTTAACTCTTGATCCAGAGTTGAAGAGAGATCAGAAATTTCTGTTAATGTTGCCTAATTTTGACATATCATTGATATACTGATATCAGTACCAACCTTATCCAACAACTGTGTTAAACGGAAATGATTGTCTGTTTGATGAATTCAACTTGGCTTTGTCCAATCATTTGTCTTCTTAGGCATTTGTACTATTGGCCGTTAGACAGAGTTTGATGGCAGCTATCTTCATAATGTTACAAAGTTCTTCATGTAGAATAAGTAACAAGAAAATGTTTAATCTTTGGATAATATCTGCTAGCACAAGTTTCTTTGTGTTAATTCTTTTAGGAATTAATGATTATCTGATACAGACTGAGCTAGAATTTCACTATAAAGACACAATTCTGACATTTTATGTTGATCGTAAATTATCAGAATAGTGATATAATTATACACTTGGTAGATTTCAGAGGACAGGTTGATTAGGAAAACCTATTTCATATATATTTATTTTATAATATAATAATAAACTTTAATAAATTAATCATCATCAACCTTATTTGACAATATTGTTTTCTCCATTAAATGGCAAACATTGTTATTTCCAACAGCTTACACATAGTACACTTTGGTATTGATATATGCTTCTAAGATATTTTTGAGATAAGTTTAATATAATGAATTGAATTTGCAAGTTTCGTATTTGTTCTTTGAGTACCAACATGGGACCAAGGTGCCTTCATCATTGATGTTTAATTAGTTATACAACTTTTGACCAGCTTTTTCTTTTTATTTGCAGAAGAGCTTGCACATACATTCCTTTTTTGTAAATGCTTTTATAGCAGCTGGTGCTGCAATTATTGTTTAAATCATCAGTGTTGTAAAATATTCTGGAAAAGGAACCCAAAAAAATGAGTAACACAATTATTGTTTATGGCACAATAACTGATTTATACATACAACTGCTTGTCCTTCTCATTGGATTTCCTGGCCTTCATTTCACAACAAATTCTTACAACAAAAGTCATGAACAATTCAGTATACTTGTGATCAATTTAAGACCTTACATTTTTTGTGAAACTCAGCTTTGTAGCTTTGTTACTGCCTCACATACCATCCACATTTATTTATACGTCTACAATTTTTGGTGCTTATATCATGCATTTGTGAGAAAAAATAGTCAAACTTTGTTGAGATAAAATTTATCTTTAGTTGTCTCCCTTGATTTTTAGAAATAATTTCAATATATATTTATTATATGCTTAAACAGTTTTTGTTCAACTGTGTCATCATGACCTACATTTTATACTTTACCAGTTTATTTGGTTTAAAAGGGTATGTGTGTAACAAGCAGTTAACCGAGTTGGCACATTATTTCAGATTGGCCTTGTGGCTTTTAAGTTGAAACCAAGAAAATGATTGACCTACGTTTCCATACATGTACTAGAAATATAGGACACATCAATCCTTTTTCAGTATGTCAATTATTGCTGATGGTTTAAATGTAGTTATATTTGCCAAACCACACAATGATTTATACTTTTAATACATTGATTCAGCAGAATTCAAATACAAATGAAAAGAACTTGATATAAAATTGATTTGTTTTGCTTGATATATTTGTATGAAATTGTATACACAGTTTGTTAAATGCATGAGAAAGGAAAAATAAAAAAAGAAATTCTATAAAAATCATAAAAGGACAATCTGTTTTTATTTATAGCCTTTAGTACTTGATCTCAATTAATGAGAAGTATACTTATCAGGTTATTACAGGGGAACACATAGATTTTTGTCTTTCCTTTGACAAACAACAGAATGCTAGACAAGGGGATTACTATCCGACTGGCATGAACTATTTGTATAAAGCTTAATATTTCAGAAGGCAGAAAACCTGGATGCTTTATACCTTGTATGCAAATGGTTCAAAGTTTCTGTGTGTCATATGCCAATTGTCATTGACCTCATTTTCTCGGTTCTGCAACTGCTTGAAATATTCTATTATTATGTTTAATAGAATAATCATTTTTGATATACAAGATTCTTGCAAGGGTACATTTTTGTCAGACAGGGTTCATCTGACCTCTTCATGTATAAGTGATCAAGGTTAAGTCTGTAAATCATACACATTAAGCAAAAGGTTGTCTATATTTGTTGTGTGGAATGAGTGTAAAATGTACATGTCTGTCTGTCAGGATTCGTCTGACCTTGGCCTCATTTTTATGGTTAATTAGTCAATATGATCAAGGGAGAAGGGCCTAGAAAAAGTTATTTGTACTAATGCTAATGCAACTTTAAAGAAATTATTATTGATCTATCACAATTAGTTCATATGCAAACTTAACATGGAAAATTGCTTATCAATTGAAAGTCACTGGATAACAATGTAATTAAGGGGTAAGGCCTTAAAATAGTCATCAAACTGATATGTACTGATAATTATGCAATTTTATTGATAATATCCTTAATCTATCACAAGTAGTTCCTATCAAACTGACCTAAGTAGAAAACAGAATATATGTTGAAGTCAAAGCATCCAGGAAAGAAACACCTATGTCTCACTTTCTGTATTCAGAAGCAAACAAAATTTAGATACAAGTAATTCTGAAAGGTTAAACTACATGTTCTTACAACAAAGCTCATAAATGGTACCCCAGCCCTTGTATTCATCTTAATATACAAATTATGATGGTTGACCTTACAGACATTCCATCTTTATATGTATCACACTCTATGTTGTGTGCAACAAGAACAAGACTCAACTTTGTATTTTGTGGGAATAATTAGTTGAACTATGATGGTGACATTGACTTTGCAGACATATAATCCAACATTATTGATGACATTCACTCTGCTGTTACAACAAAGATGAATATCGGCTATATCTATCAAGGCATTCAAAATGTTTGAATTGGATATTACTTGCAAAGACAGATGAATGAACTTTGTTCCCAGACAAGATGATAACAAGAATTGACACGCATCTTAGATGACTTAGATTATTGTGGTACTGCCACAACACATCATATTTACTAGTGGCAATAACACAGCATATCTTGAATGTACACATTGAACACATTTTAGATTTATTGCTGCAAAGATACAACACATCTTATGTCTGGTTGCAATGTGAAAACACATCTTAGATATCTGGTGGCAATGTAACAACACATTTACTGTGCCTAACCGATCACCTTTGGGGTATTATAATACCTACAGTGTTACCTGGATAAAAAATTGTCAACACAATTTGTCCATTTAAATTATACAATAGGTATTGTGAGAGCTATAATCAACAGGTGGTCATTTAACTACCTGTAGATTTACCTGGTTGTTTAAATTGACAGAGTTAATTTAAATGACTGATAGCTAGCTTGCTTTCCTCATGTCCAATGTCCTGAATGGACTATTCTATTTAGGTCTGGGACATTTTACATTTAATACACAATTTGTTCTACTAATAAAGATAATTATTGTAAAATTTTTGTTTTGCTAACAATCACAAATAAATCGTTGCTGGTAAATCCCACTTTCATAATGAAGAATAAAGCACTGAAACTTCTATTCACTAAGCTATTTGTACTTTTTTTGATATATTGAAAATAATTTTTTCACAGTAATTCCAATTGAAGAAGATCCTGAATATTAAATGAAACTTAGCATCACTACTATTCCATTTCAGGAATCATATTAAATATAACATGAAAATATATCCCATTAGAAAACACCAAGCCACACATAATTCATCTTGTAGAATAATTCACAATTAGATGGGCTATCCAAAAAAATCCATTTCACAAACACTTTAATTCCATATCAGGAATCAGAAACTTAAAATATATCCCACATTAAAACACCATGAAGCAAACATATTTCTCCATTTTTAGCTCACCTGGCCCGAAGGGCCAAGTGAGCTATTCCCATCACTTTGCGTCCGGCGTCCGTCGTCGTCGTCCGTCGTCCGTCGTCCGTCGTCGTCGTCCGTCGTCGTTAACTTTTACAAAAATCTTCTCCTCTGAAACTACTGGGCCAAATCAAACCAAACTTGGCCACAATCATCATTGGGGTATCTAGTTTAAAAAATGTGTGGCGTGACCCGGTCAACCGACCAAGATGGCCGCCACGGCTAAAAATAGAACATAGGGGTAAAATGCAGTTTTTGGCTTATAACTCAAAAACCAAAGCATTTAGAGCAAATCTGACATGGGGTAAAAATGTTTATCAGGTCAAGATCTATCTCCCCTGAAATTTTCAGATGAATCGGTCAATCGGTTGTTGGGTTGCTGCCCCTGAATTGGTAATTTTGAGGAAATTTTGCTGTTTTTGGTTATTATCTTGAATATTATTATAGATAGAGATAAACTGTAAACAGCAATAATGTTCAGCAAAGTAAGATCTACAAATAAGTCAACATGACCAAAATGGTCAGTTGACCCGTTTAGGAGTTATTGCCCTTTATAGTCAATTTTTAACCATTTTTCGTTAATTAAAGTAATCTTTTACAAAAATCTTCTCCTCTGAAACTACTGGGCCAAATTAATCCAAACTTGGCCACAATCATCTTTGGGGTATCTAGTTAAAAAAATGTGTGGCGTGACCCGGTCAACCATCCAAGATGGCCGCCACGGCTAAAAATAGAACAAAGGGGTAAAATGCAGTTTTTGGGTTATAACTCAAAAACCAAAGCATTTAGAGCAAATCTGACATGGGGTAAAAATGTTAATCAGGTCAAGATCTATCTCCCCTGAAATTTTCAGATGAATCGGTCAATCGGTTGTTGGGTTGCTGCCCCTGAATTGGTAATTTTGAGGAAATTTTGCTGTTTTTGGTTATTATCTTGAATATTATTATAGATAGAGATAAACTGTAAACAGCAATAATGTTCAGCAAAGTAAGATCTACAAATAAGTCAACATGACCAAAATGGTCAGTTGACCCGTTTAGGAGTTATTGCCCTTTATAGTCAATTTTTAACCATATTTCGTTAATTAAAGTAATCTTTTACAAAAATCTTCTCCTCTGAAACTACTGGGCCAAATTAATCCAAACTTGGCCACAATCATCTTTGGGGTATCTAGTTTAAAAAATGTGTGGCGTGACCCGGTCAACCAACCAAGATGGCCGCCACGGCTAAAAATAGAACAAAGGGGTAAAATGCAGTTTTTGGCTTATAACTCAAAAACCAAAGCATTTAGAGCAAATCTGACATGGGGTAAAATTGTTCATCAGGTCAAGATCTATCTGCCCTGAAATTTTCAGATGAATCGGACAACCCGTTGTTGGGTTGCTGCCCCTGAATTGGTAATTTTAAGGAAATTTTACTGTTTTTAGTTATTATCTTGAATATTATTATAGATAGAGATAAACTGTAAACAGCAATAATGTTCAGCAAAGTAAGATTTACAAATAAGTCAACCTGACCCAAATGGTCAGTTGACCCCTTTAGGAGTTATTGCCCTTTATAGTCAATTTTTAACCATTTTTCGTAAATCTTAGTTATCTTTTAGAAAAATCTTCTCCTCTGAAACTACTGGGCCAAATTAAACCAAACTTGGCCACAATCATCATTGGGGTATCTAGTTTAAAAAATGTGTCCGGTGACCCGGCCAACCAACCAAGATGGCCGCCATGGCTAAAAATAGAACATAGGGGTAAAATGCAGTTTTTGGCTTATAACTCAAAAACCAAAGCATTTAGAGCAAATCTGCTTGGGGTAAAATTGTTCATCAGGTCAAGATCTATCTGCCCTGAAATTTTCAGATGAATCGGACAACCCGTTGTTGGGTTGCTGCCCCTGAAATGGTAATTTTAAGAAAATTTTGCTGTTTTTGGTTATTATCTTGAATATTATTATAGATAGAGATAAACTGTAACAGCAATATTGTTCAGCAAATTAAGATCTACAAATAAGTCTACATGACCAAAATGGTCAGTTGACCACTTTAGGATTTATTGCCCTTTATAGTCAATTTTTAACCATTTTTCATAAATCTTAGTAATCTTTTAGAAAAATCTTCTCCTCTGAAACTACAGGGCCAAATTTAACCAAACTTAGCCATAATCATCATTGGGGTATCTAGTTAACAAAATGTGTCCAGTGACTCGGCCAACAAACCAAGATGGCCACCATGGCTAAAAATAGAACATGGGGGTAAAATGCAGTTTTTGGCTTATAACTCAAAAACCAAAGCATTAAGAGCAAATCTGACAGGAAGTAAAATTGTTGATCAGGTCACGATCTATCTGCCCATGAATTTTCAGATGAATTTGATAATCGGTTGTTAGGTTGCTGCCCCTGAATTGGTTATTTTGAGGAAATTTTGCTGTTTTTGGTTATTATCTTGAATATTATTATAGATAGAGATGAATTGTAAACAGCAATAATGTTCAGCAAAGGAAGATCTACAAATAAGTCAACAAGACCAAAATGGTCAGTTGACCCGTTTAGGAGTTATTGCCCTTTATAGTCAATCTTCAACCATTTTTCATAAATCTAAGTAATCTTTTACAAAATCTCCACTGAAACTACTAGGCCACAATCATCTTTGGGGTATCTAGTTTGAAAAATGTGTCCGATGACCTGGCCATTCAACCAAGATGGCCGCCACGGCTAAAAATAGAACATAGGGGTAAAATGCAGTTTTTGGCTTATAACTATGAAACCAAAGCATCTAGAGCAAATCTGACAAGAAGTTTAATTGTTAATCAAGTCAATATCTATCTGCCCTGAAATTTTCAGATGAATCGGTCAATCGGTTGTTGGGTTGCTGCCCCTGAATTGGTAATTTTGAGGAAATTTTGCTGTTTTTGGTTATTATCTTGAATATTATTATAGATAGAGATAAACTGTAAACAGCAATAATGTTCAGCAAAGTAAGATCTACAAATAAGTCAACATGACCAAAATGGTCAGTTGACCCGTTTAGGAGTTATGTCCTTTATAGTCAATTTTTAACCATTTTTCGTAAATTAAAGTAATCTTTTACAAAAATCTTCTCTGAAACTACTGGGCCAAATTAATCCAAACTTGGCCACAATCATCTTTGGGGTATGTAGTTTAAAAAATGTGTGGCGTGACCCGGTCAACCAACCAAGATGGCCGCCACCGCTAAAAATAGAACATAGGGGTAAAATGCAGTTTTTGGCTTATAACTCAAAAACCAAAGCATTTTGAGGAAATCTGACATGGGATAAAAATGTTTATCAGGTCAAGATCTATCTGCCCTGAAATTTTCAGATGAATCGGTCAATCGGTTGTTGGGTTGCTGCCCCTGAATTGGTAATTTTGAGGAAATTTTGCTGTTTTTGGTTATTATCTTGAATATTATTATAGATAGAGATGAATTGTAAACAGCAATAATGTTCAGCAAAGGAAGATCTACAAATAAGTCAACAAGACCAAAATGGTCAGTTGACCCGTTTAGGAGTTATTGCCCTTTATAGTCAATCTTCAACCATTTTTCATAAATCTAAGTAATCTTTTACAAAATCTCCACTGAAACTACTAGGCCACAATCATCTTTGGGGTATCTAGTTTGAAAAATGTGTCCGATGACCTGGCCATTCAACCAAGATGGCCGCCACGGCTAAAAATAGAACATAGGGGTAAAATGCAGTTTTTGGCTTATAACTATGAAACCAAAGCATCTAGAGCAAATCTGACAAGAAGTTTAATTGTTAATCAAGTCAATATCTATCTGCCCTGAATTTTTCTGATGAATTGGACAACTGGTTGTTGGGTTACTGCCCTCCAATTGGTAATTTTTAAAGAAATTTTGCCGTTTTTGGTTATCTTGAATACTATTATAGATAGCGATAAACTGTAAACAGCAATAATGTTCAGCAAAGTAAGATCTACAAATAAGTCAACATGACCTAAATGGTCAATTTACCCCTTAAGGAGTTATTGCCCTTTATAGTTAATTTTTAACAATTTTCATTAATTTGGTAAATTTATGTAAATTTTTACCAAATATAGTTCTCTGTTACTAATGGGCAAAGTTCATTATAGATATAATTGTAAGAAGCAAAATCGTTCAGTAAAGTAAGAACTTCAAACACATCACCATCACCAAAATACAATTTTGTCATGAATCCATTTGTGTCCTTTGTTTAATATGCACATAGACCAAGGTGAGCGACACAGGCTCTTTAGAGCCTCTAGTTTATAAACTAAATTCACTGCTTGAATTTCCATCTTCACTGTAAAGAGACACAAAAAGAAATGGCTTAAAATGTCCCATCTCTAAATAGAATAGTCTATTCAGGACATTGGTCATGATACATGAGGAAAGCAAGCTAGCTATCAGTCATTTAAATTTTACCTTTTAGTGATTTTTTTTCACTGGGATGTTAAATGACCACCTGTTGATGAGCTCTCACAATACCTATCATACAATTTAAATGGACAAGTTGTGTTGACAATTTTTTATCCAGGTAACACTGTAGGTATTATAATACCCCAAAGGTGATCGGTTAGGCACAGTAAGTTGTCTGTTGGCAATGCACCCACACATTTGAGACTTATTGTGGCAAAGTACAACACATCTTGATGTATAGTGGCAATGTAACAACACATCTCAAGTGTTGTGTGGCAATGTAGCAACATATCTTAAGTGTTGTGTGGCAATGTAGCAACATATCTTGATTTTTAATGACAATGTAACAACACATCGTAGTTTTTGAAGGCAATGTTACAACACATCTTAGTTGTCTAATGGCAATTAAACAACACATGTAGTTGTCTTAATGGCAATATAACAACACATCTTAAACCGTTGGCAATGTCACAACACAACCTAGTTGTCTGTTGGCAATGTAACAACAAATCTTAGTTGTCTGTTGGCAATGCAACAACACATATAAGAAGTCTGGTGGCAATGAAACAACACATCTTGGTTGTCTGGTGACAATGAAACAACACATCTTAAATGTTAATTGGCAGTGTTGCAACCTTTCTTAGATGCTTTGTCAGGGTTTCCCCTTGGTCAATTATTTTTTGCCACCTCTTTCCCAAAAATAATATATTTTGCGGCACTTTATTATTTTTTCGCCAAGGAGCATAAATATATATTTGGTTTAAGATTTTCCTTCTTTCTCCCCCTCCAAAAACAAAGATATGAGATGATCATTTTCTAATTAAT
This sequence comes from Mytilus edulis, assembly GCF_963676685.1. NCBI lineage: Eukaryota > Metazoa > Mollusca > Bivalvia > Mytilida > Mytilidae > Mytilus > Mytilus edulis. The sequence goes on from NC_092344.1 coordinate 100,161,729, forward strand.
TGTTGTCTATGATTATTCTCTCAAACTTGTCTTATAGTCTACATTGTACAATGAATAAACACTAAACATTTTCTTTTTAAAAGCAAAATTTGTTTTTAACTTACAAGGGGGGAAATTCATTATATTTGGAACAACTTTTCTAAAAGAGGGGTCCACTTACTTTTAATAATAAAGAAGAGATAAGTCCAGGTACATAGCAAATTTTTAGGACACATTTTGACCATATATTACCAGATAGATGTATAATACATGAAAAAAAGTTTCTTTATAAAATAATAATATGTGCCCTTCGTACTAAGAAGTGGTTTGAAATTGATATCTCATTAAGGGGTAGTCATACATTGAAGGGTTACCCTCCTTTGAGTGGTTGTTCCCAACCTTTTGATTATATTTCTTTATAACGACAGTTTTCAATTAAATATATCAAAGTCAATGGATAAAGATTTAAGTCGGAGATTTTTCTTGCTTTTGAACATATTTCATCATAACAAGTTTTCCTTTCTGGACTATCGGTAAAAAGAAAGAGATGTCAAACGTTTGCTTTGAACACGTACACAGTGGTTAATAAATCCTTTGTGTGACATGTGCAGACGCCATTTAACCATATTATTTTGTCAAACAATGTAATCAACACCTTTATTAATTAGTCCTTTGTAGACGACAGCTATAAAATGCAATCAGCTGATTATTGATTTTCTGTTTAAAAAATCTTAACGAGTTCAAGGTCAATACCGAGTATTGTCTGATCAGGTAAAGTCTGATAAATCAAAAAAAATAAAATAAACAAGATGGATGCAATTAAATCGTTAAATATATTTCTTTCCACAAATTCTTTCGCAAATGATGAATTTTAATCGCCGCAATTATTATTTTTTCGCAAAAAGCGAAAAATGGCGACCGCCAGCCAAAACCCTGCTTAGTGATAAAGAAACAACACATTTAAGTTATCTGGTGTCAATGCAAAAAAACATTTAAGTTGTCTGGAGGGAATGTAACAATACATCTAAGATGTTTTATGGCAATGTGGCAACACATCTTAAATGTTTATTGGCAATGTTGCATTGCAACATATCTTAGATGTTTAGTGACCATGTCTTCATTGGAATATAACAACATATTTTAGTTGTCTTCATAGGAATAGAACAAAATATTTTAGTTGTCTTCATGGAAATAAAACAACATATTTTAGATGTTTGGTGGCAATATAACAACACATCTTAGTTGTCTGATTGCAATGTAACAAAATGACAAAATCTTGATTTATATTTATTGGAAATAACATCATTAAAAATTAACCATATAAAAGATAATTACAATGATTTGATAAAAGAAAAAATATACAAAGTGGAATGTACATAATAAAATGATATGTATGAAGTTAACATATGATACTTTACATGCATATGTATCTGATATGTGGACTGACAACCTATTATATTAAAACAAAACATTATTGCAATTATTTAAAAGAAAAATGTAAAGTTTCAGATGCCAAATGTATAACTGAGCCACAATTCACTAGACAACTTGGACACCATATTAAAATTTGTCAAGCATTATTATTTCAGCTGCAGAGTTCAAAATAGTAAATATGTAAAATATATAAATTTCAACTATTGGTAAATCTTTTTGTTAGTTTATTTGTTGACAAGTTACTTTTACTTATTTTTGTTGTCATTCAAATATGAACATACTATTTTATAAATTTGGTGTGACAAAAGTTTTTTTTCTTGATTTACCTTCATCAGGTATGCTAAAACTCAAAATATTTGTAGCCAAGCGACATTAAATCTATATATTTTATCTGCGATCAAATTTCAAGATAATTTGTTCATAATTTCTAGAAATCAATAATACTAGATAGAAATACAGGTATATGGTTTAATGTACATGTGTATTCACTCTTGGCTGTAAATGGTATAACACATTTTTTTCTATTATAAATATGTACAATATACACTTTAAACATACATTAGAAATCTTATTTATAATCAAGTATCAAGAAATATACTATTTACAAAAAGCACTTTGATTATAAAATATAAAACTTACCAGTATCACCAATAAATGCATATTGATGACACCCCCCTCCCCCTAAAAATGCCAATACATTTTGATGTTTCAAGTTCGTTTATCAGATCTACATCATAAACATGTATTTCTTAATAAAAATACATTAGAAAAATGATTAATATGATTGTAAGCTAAAGCGGTACACAGCACGGCCAACTATGTTGAAACACCAAAGTACTATTTTAATATAGGTACTGAAGATTTGTTGACTTACAATATCATTTAAATCAGTGATTGCAGCAGCAGCAAATACATAAATTTTAAGTAGTTAAAAAGGTAATTTAATTTATTTTTTATTACATTTTCCTCATTAATGGAAATCTAATATACTATAGTCCTGGCTAACTACCACTACTGGGCCTCTTTGTTTTCATCATCCAAAAGTAATCCTTAACATAGCTCTTTTTAAACAAACAGTACTTAAAATAATCTCTCATACAGATTTTACTGTTTTAGCTCTCTTTTAACTATCCAAAAATAATCTCAAATACAAATTTGATGCTTTAGCACTTCTTCAACTACATTAAAAAATTTCTAATCAAATGCAGATTTTCATTATCCAAAATAATCTCATAAACACATTTGAAAGCAAATCTTTCTTTTCTTCACCTCAGAATAATCTCTGTAAAGCTTTAAGCAATATGATAAGTAATCTCATAAGAGGAAAAAATATAATATAGAAATCTCAAATTTTGGAAGCACTTTTAACATCAAATTTCTTACAACACAGGAATTTATCATATTATGCTTAATCATAATCTCAAAAATCCAAATCCAAAAGCTGAATAAGTTAAGAATCAAATGAGTCAAAGTAAAAGGAGTATTGATAACAATGTAGTAAATTCTAGCTACAATATGTACCGTAATATATAATCTCTTAAAAAAAAATACAACACTGAAAAAGATGCCCTTTACAATTGCAAGAATCTCATAAATTAAGGTCACAAAACATTTTTATAAAAATCTGAAAAAGGCACCAACACATTAACTATTGCATGAATTAAAATATAAAGTACAACATATATCTGACAGTTTTAAAATCTCAAATAGTGCAAAATATGCAGAACAAAAATATGCTGGTAAGACTGATAAACTAAAAACAGTCTATTTTTTTTATGTATTTTCAGATTGTAGAGGTTGAATTATAATAACAAAATATCATTTTTATGTATAAACATAGTAAACATAAGATAAATTTTCGTTTACACCCGTATCCCTTTAAACAGTTAGTCTAAACGACGACCAGTTCACCAAAACACATCAATAAACCTATAACTATTTTTTGTAAAGATTTTCAATAAAAGCTCATCTATCAGATCCTAACTTCAAATAATAATCCAATGTTAAGGTAAAGTGAGATTCTTTGAGGAATGAGTAAATGTTTGCAGATTATAATTTTAACAGATTAATGTAATTATGCAAATAATGATATAATATCTTCTGTGACTTCCTAAATAAAAAAAAATAGAGAAAGTGTATATCAGACAGTATTTTCATTCATAAAACAAGCTGGTGTATCTATGGTATATAAATAGATATACATGAAAACCTTCATATATTCAGACATATCAGATCTATATAAAAAGAATAAACAATATATAATTTACTCGAAATCATGTAAATTCTTGATTGAAAATAAATGTTGAATTATATGTAATGTAAACCTGGCAGCATGATGCAGTATAACATGTATAAACATAAGATATAATTTCATGATAACATTGTCATCTTTACACCATACAAAATGTATGGGGCATTCAGAATCTGTTATACATATTATATCACAATATATCTAACATTAGAAAGTCAAAACCATTGCTTGAATCTTTCATTCTGTGGTTAATGTGTATAATGGCACAGGCTTTCAGTGATCATGGTTCAATGATCAGTGTATAAATGTCAATAATAATGATAGTATTGATATGATGATGATGGACGGTGTAACAGCTGCACTTTTGTTTAATATGTAAATTATTGTTGGCTTTCTGTATGGATCTAACCCAGGATCAAATCTCTGTGGGCAATCATCAACTGCAAAACAAAACAAAATAATCAGAAATCTGGCATCCGTATTGGCTATTGGACTTGTATGATAAAATTAATGATAATAAAAACTGTATTGGTTAAAGTAAATATTGATAAGAGTTGTAACAGCATTTTTTTGTTATTGAGGTTATCTAAAATTGATTTATTAACATTCAAACATTCATAACGCAATCGCATGTTATTTTCATTTAAAGTCAATTATTTAGTCTGTCTGTACAGTGCTTTATCAGATTTTTAAATAGTTATTCATTTTGAAACTCCATTTCGTTCCACAAATTATTGCGAAAAGAAGGTTGTAAAAGAGAACAATTTGTATATAAAGCTTCCTCCGTGATGATTATTTATTCAAATTACATTATTGTTTCTTGAACAGAAACTTGTGAATCCAAAACAATTCTATTTCTTTCTAGCACTTCAATATCTGTATCTCATATCAGTACATAAATACTGAAATTGTTCTATGGTATGAAGTTTCAAGTGAAAAATGTTGTAATTTTATTGAAAATTATCTTGTATCTGATTTTGAGGTTTTTATACTTCAAATCTTTAATTGACATAAACAGTATAATAGAACAATTTATCATCTTGGATTCTTCTTTATATGATAAATGATTTGTGAAGTGTATTCAAACTGTCATTTTGCTCCACAAAATTCCCAACCTATTTACAAACAGTTCACACCATTTTAAATTACAACTTACATAGTCTTTCACTTTCTGTCAGTTTCAAAGCCAGTCCTGTTCCAGGTATTTGAAATGAATCTGCCCTCTGATCTGGCACACATCGTGCGTTCTGAGACCTTGACATCATAACATCAGTCCAGCTAAGTCGTTCATAAACCTATATAAAATATTTAATATGAAAATGACACTAAAAATAATTTTCAATACAGCTAACATTGCTGACACTTTAAATGAGATGTTGTAACAGTGAAATAAGATAATCTATGCTACAAGTAGCAATATTTCCAAGAAAAAATTAAAACAGGTTTATCATCATCTAAAATTTCTCTCTAAAAAAATGATAGTTCAGAATTTTCCTTGAACTTGAAGAGACAAAATAACTAAAATTAAAACACAATTGCTACTGATAGTTATTATTAGATTAGTATAGAACTTACCCAACATCTAAAATTAGAAATGGCATCTTCCTCATCCCATGTGATTAGGTAAGATTTATAATCTTCCATCCAAAACCCTACACAGGTCAAATCATAATCCGATACATCTGAAATAGATGGTTAAGTTTAACAGATTTGATAAAATACAAATACACTGGTTAAATCAATTCAACAGATGATATGCTAGAATTTTAGAAAACATAAACATAAGGAGCAGAAGGAAAATTTTCCAGATATCGGAATTGGGGTGTTATTTTTGCTGGAAATCGGGATTTACACATATCATAAATTAGGAGATAATTGTATTGTATTTTTAGCTCAGACGGCATCACCAATTGATGCTGTCGGAGCTTGAAATACAATATTGTTACCTCCATTCTAATGAATCCGACAGGAAACAACATTAAATCATACATCTAAACTAAATTTGTCGACGTTATCCAATCAAAATGAACGTTACAATGGATGTTGCATTAGAATCAGGAATTGATTACCACCCGTCTCTATTACAAATACAAATACAAATATTTTATTGGCACAAACACAATTACAATAATTGGCAATGGCCCATACAACTGGTATACAAATAGTAATAATGCATAGAATATCAATAGGCATATTTAGAACAATATCATCGAACGATATCAATATCATCAACAGTAAATGATTAAAAAAAAATATATCAATTACATAGTTGGTCAAACATATTAAGTATTGAAAATAATGACAATATTAATATGTAATATTATGAACAATGATTATTAGCAATTTTATAGAGTTTGTTCTGCTTTACGCAGGTTCAAACTGTCTGAGATGAAAGAGGAAGTTAATTTTAGGATTGTGTATGAATTATTATTTAATAAAAAGATTATATTATTTTCATGTTTTTGAAATTTTGTAGGATCAACGATTATATTTGAAACTTTATGGTAAAATATGTCCCTCTTAGTTGAGTATTTTTCACAATGTAAAAGAAAATGTTTTTCATTTTCAATTTGACCAGAATTACATACAGAGCAGTATCTCTCATTTCTGGGAATATTTAGATGTCTCCCTCTTTCAATCATCAGTGTATGAGTGCTTATACGGATCTTACATATTGAGACTGATCATCATCCATTATAAAATGATAAAATAATATTTTAACACAAAGGATGTCTTGTTGTTACTATGAAATCCGTAATAAATTTGAATATCAACCTCTAAAATTATCCATTTTAACTCATTGTACATACTGAGGATTCAAAAACAACATTTTACAAAAATAAATGAGTAAAACAGTTTTTACAAACCATATTCTCCAATGGGACGTCCCCTGTAATCAACAGTTTCACAGTACTCTGCATCTATAGATATTCTGTTCATATCAACAGGACAAGACTTTATTTCAGAAACAATGATCCTGCAATCAACCTGTATACGTGGTCTTGGTGTAACACCTCTGATCCTGGTAGCAATCTTCTCACTATCTCTGACAGGCCACTGCTCAAAGTTAAATCGTCCTGCTATTGGACAAGGCACTGGAGTAGGTGGGTTCACTGAAATAAAAAAAACAATGTTTTTCATGAACAAGACATTTTACAGTTAAAAATACTTTATACAAGAGCTGTCAGAGCGACAGCAAACCGGATTTATTAACATTTATTTGTGTCCTGGCATTTTTCAATATCACAAGAACCATGCATAACTGCTGAATGGTGAAAGTGAAAATCGTCAATATCAAATTTGACCTCCATTTTGTCATCAGTAACAACCTATTAAAATTTGAAAGCTTTGGTTGAATGGTTTATGAGTAAATGCAACAATATGACTGGAAACACATTTTTTCAATCTTTCAAGAACCATAACTCCTGAACAGAAAAAGTGAAAATCGCGATTATTGAAATTGACCTCAATTTTGTCATCAGTAACAACATATTTAAATTTGAAAAGCTTAGATTGAACAGTTCATGAGTAAATACACGGACACGACTGGAAACGCCATTTTTCAAACTTTCAAGAACCATAACTCCGCAAGGGTAAAAGTCAAAATTGTCATTATTGAACTTGACCTCCATTTTGTCATCAGTAACAACATAGTAAAATTTTAAAAGCTTTGGTCGAACAGTTGATGAGTAAATCCACAGACAACATTTGGCTGCCGCCCGCACGGACACCCGCCTGCAGTCCATCCTCAAATCAATAACCGACATTTTCCTAAAAAAAAAATCCAGTTAAAAATCATACATGAGTTACATTTTAAATGTCACTTTGTTCCCTAAATACAGTGGTCCTTTAAACCAAACAGACTTATTCTTAAATTTCAACCTGCAAAAGCAAAGACATAAAATGCAGATTATAATAAGAATTAAAGAAACTAGTCAGTTTATGACACGACAGCAACCCCTAAAAGACTAATAAAGATGTAACTTGATGAAGTTAGATAAGGAGAGATCTAAGTTTTACATATTTGTGACAATTTCATTTCACGTTATTTTCCTACTTGGGAAAATCGCAAAAATAAATCTCTCTTGAAATTAAGTTGGTTTGCAGTATGCAATTGAAAACTTACAAATAAGAACTTCATATTTCCAGTCTGTTTCATCTCTGTTGTAGGTAAAAGACATCCAACTACAGGTTTCTCTGAATTTCTTCACCATGAAATTTCCTGTGTCTTCATCGGACAGTCTACTGGGTTTACCTGAATATAAAGTAAAATTATTATAAACACTTAAATCCAGAAGCAAACATTTCACACATATAAAGGAACAGTTTTTGTGAAAATGAGATTAAATTGTAATTTACAACTTTTTTTCAAATAATAAGGTTAACTTTTCAAAATTATAAGTTTCTTACATATGGTAATTTCATTGAAAAAACATTGTTTAAATAATTGAAGATTAAGGACATCTTTGCAACACTACGGGTGCCAATTGTGGAGCAGGAACTGCCTATCCTTACTGAGAAACTGAGTACACCAAATTATTTTTAGTGGGATTCATATTGCTTAATCTTTAGTTTTCTTAGTAGTGTTTTGTAGACTGTTATTTTGCCGAGTTCTATTTTAGCATGATGTCTGATTTCACTTATGGTTTTTGATTGTCTCATTGGTATCTTTTGACCCCTTTTTCCAACATTACAACCCTCAATACATTATGAGCAGCTGGTAATTCAAAGTATATGTTATGATAAATTAAATGTCTATACATGTACATACCAACTCTGTATCTGATAACACTGTGATGTCTAGGCATTAAATCAAAACATACAAAATCCACTTCACTGAAAATTTAACATAATGACTATTCAATACAATTCGATTAAAAAAATACATATATTTACTTTAATTTGATTTGAAGAAATGCCTGCTTTACTGATCATCGTTAAATTTATGTGTGAATCTTATAGAAAAAGGTTATTAACTTATACACAAAAATTGTATTTACATAAAATTAACATTATCACTGCTCCATGTAAATTAGGTAATAAGTGAGAAATTCACATGAAAAAAAATATATACACAATTGGTAAATATTTTTAAGCAATCACTAAACCATGAAAAGAGGTCAAGAATAAGGGACATTATGCATACAGAAACTTTTGTAACATTCAAAACCAGATGCTCCGCAGGGCACAGCTTTATACGACCTCAGAGTTCGAACCCTGAACAGTTGGGGCAAGTATGGACACAACATTCAAGCTTGATACAGCTCTGAATTTGGATTGTGATTAAATAGTTGACACAACATAGGTTTCTGACACAGAATGAATGTGGTCTTAGAACTTAAAAAATTAAACTTAAAAACTTAAAAATTTTAAATTGGACATTTACCTATTATGGTCCAATACCCAAAATCTAAATACATGGTTAGATTCAGCATATCAAGAACCCCAAGAATTCAATTTTTGATGAAATCAAATAAAGTTCAATTTTGGACCCTTAAATAGACCTCAATGTGGACCAATTTGATAACCGGGCCCAAATATCAAAAATTTTAGTTTAATTTTGGACCACAATTTGGACCAACTTGAAAACAGGGCCAATAATCAACAAAAGTGCACACGCTGAAATGTCTCGCCTTCTATACTATAATCATTGATATTATGTTGATAGTCCTAAGTATAAAGTTAAGCTTTATAACAACTGTCACATAAACTTAACATTAACCAAGATAACTAAACAAAGACCAATGAACCTTGAAAATGAGGTCAAGGTCAGATGAACCATGTCAGGCAGACATGTACAGCTAACAATGCTTCTATACAACATATATAGGTGACCTATTACTTATAGTTTAAGAAAAATAGACAAAAACACAAAAACTTAACACAGTGCAATGAACCGTGAAAATGAGGACACGGTCAAATAAAACCTGCGCCACTGACATAAAGATCATAAAATATTTCCATACACCAAATATAGTTGACCTATAGCATATAGTATTAGATAAAAAGACCAAAACTCAAAAACTTAACATTGACCACTGAACCATGAAAATGAGGTCTAGGTCACATGACATCTGCAAGCTAGACATGTACACCTTACAATCATTTCATACAACAAATATAGTAGACCTATTGCATATAATATGAGAAAAACAGACCAAAACACAAAAATTTAACTATAACCACTGAACCATGAAAATGAGGTCAAGGTCAGATGACACCTGCCAGTTGGACATGTACACCTTACAGTCCTTCCATACACCGAATATACTAGCCCTATTGCTTATAGTATCTGAGATATGGACTTGACCACCAAAACTTAACCTTGTTCACTGATCCATGAAATGAGGTCGAGGTCAAGTGAAAACTGTCTGACAGACATAAGAACCTTGCAAGGTACGCACATATGAAATATAGTTATCCTATTACTTATAATAAGAGAAAATTCAACATTACAAAAAATTTGAACTTTTTTTTCAAGTGGTCACTGAACCATGAAAATGAGGTCAAGGACATTGGACATGTGACTGACGGAAACTTCGTAACATGAGGCATCTATATACAAAGTATGAAGCATCCAGGTCTTCCACCTTCTAAAATATAAAGCTTTAAAGAAGTTAGCTAACACCGCCGCCGCCGCCGTAGCCGGATCACTATCCCTATGTCGAGCTTTCTGCAACAAAAGTTGCAGGCGCGACAAAAATCTAAGTACATGTTTAGATTCACCATATCAAAGAACCCCAAGAATTCAATTTTTGTTGAAATCAAACAAAGTTTAATTTTGGACCCCGATTTGGACCAACTTGAAAACTGGGCCCATAATCAAAAATCCAAGTACAGTAAAACCTGTATAAACCGGCCGGCTACGGGACTATGAAAAAGGGCCGGTTTGGACAGTGAGCCGGTTTATTCAGGTTTCAGTTTTGACCGGAAGTTGATGACTTGTGACGTCCGACATTTTGCATGTAAAAGTTCTCTCTGATTGTAAATTATATCTGATAAATTAAAATAATTTCACTTCGTTTTTCCTTGTTTGCATTTGCATCATAATGCTCGCGTTGTTTGGAAATTAATTAGACAAACCGGTTTAGACAGGTAATAATTAATGTAATTAAGAGTATTGGACTTCATAATTAGACCGGAATTCGGAATACACAGGGTCCGGTTTACAAATGGTATTTTAACAAAGACTTTGAATGGAAAAATAAGGGACTTTCATTTTCGGCCGGAATGGACAGAAATCCGGTTTATTCAGGGTCCGGTTTAATCAGGTTTGACTGTACATGTTTAGATTCAGCATATCAAAGAACCCCAAGAATTCAATTTTTGTTAAAAATCAAACTTAGTTTAATTTTGGACCCTTTGGACCTTAATGTAGACCAATTTGAAAATGGGACCAAAAATTAAGAATCTACATACACAGTTAGATTCGGAATATCAAAGAACTCCAATTATTCAATTTTTGATGAAATCAAACAAAGTTTAGTTTTGGACCCTTTGGGCCCCTAATTCCTAAACTGTTGGGACCAAAACTCCCAAAATCAATCCCGTCCTTCCTTTTATGGTCATAAACCTTGTGTTTAAATTTCATAGATTTCTATTTACTTATACTAAAGTTATGGTGCGAAAACCAAGAAAAATGCCTTTTTAGGCCCCTTTTTGGCCCCTTATTCCTTAACTGTTGGGACCAAAACTCCCAAAATCAATCCCAACCTTCCTTTTGTGTTCATAAACCTTGTGTCAAAATTTCATAGATTTCTATTTACTTATACTAAAGTTATTGTGCGAAAACCAAGACAAGAGGCTGTCACAACGACAGCAAACCGGATTTATTAACATTTATTTGTGTCCTGGCAATATCACAAGAACCATTACTGATAAATGGTGAAAGTGAAAATCCTCAATATCAAATTTGACCTCCATTTTGTCATCACTATCAACATATTAAAATTTGAAAAGCTTAGATTGAATGGTTCATGAGTAAATGCAACAACGTGAATGGAAACGCCATTTTACGATCTTTCAAGAACCATAACTCCTGAACGGTAAAAGTCAAAATCGTCATTATTGAACTTGACCTCTATTTTGTCATCAGTAACAACATATTAAAATTTCAAAAGCTTTGGTTGAATGGTTCATGAGAAAATGCACGGACACGACGGGAAACACCATTTTTCAATCTTTCAAGAACCATAACTCCTGAACGGTAAAAGTCAAAATCGTCAATATTGAACTTGACCTCCATTTTGTCATCAGTAACAGCATATTAAAATTTGGGAAGCTTTGGTAGAACAGTTCATGCATAAATGCACGGACATGACTGGAAACTCCATTTTTCAATCTTTCAAGAACCATAACTCATGAACGGTAAAAGTCAAAATTGTCATTATTTAACTTGACCTCCATTCTGTCATCAGTAACAACATATTAAAATTTGGGAAGCATTGGTAGAACAGTTCATGTGTAAATGCACGGACACGACTGGAAACTCCATTTTTCAATCTTTCAAGAACCATAACTCCTGAACGGTAAAAGTCAAAATCGCCATTATTGAACTTGACCTTCGTATAGTTGTCAGTAATAACATATTAAAATTTTAAAAGCTTTGGTTGAACGGTTCATGAGTTAATGCACGGACAACATTTGATTGCCGCCCGCCGTACATCCCCAAATCAATAACCGACATTTTTGTCACAAAAATCCGGTTAAAAAATGCTTATTTGGGCCCTTTTTTGGCCCCCAATTCCTATACTGTTGGGACCAAAACTCCCAAAATTAATCTGAAACCTTCCTTTTGTGGTCACCTTGTGTTTAAATTTCATAGATTTCTATTTACTTAAACTAAAGTTATAGTGCGAAAACTAATGTGTCTTCGGACGACGACGACGCCAACGTCATACTAATATAGGACCGCATTTTTTGCAGTCGTATAAAAAAATTCACACAAGAATACTCTGTACAAATAAATGATTATGACATATTAATCTGATATATTACCATCTTCCGGCTGTAACTCTAGTCATCATGTATCTTGTTCCTTGGGTCTGTTGACAAGAATAATATGTCTCCAGCAGCTCAAACTCGTTTATCTTTGTCTTATATGCAATGTGTGTTTCATTTATAAAAACATCCGACTTGAACTGTTGACCTTGTGTAAACCATGTGCCAGACATATTCCTTGGCAGTACACATTGTGGTGGTAAGTAGTCTGTAGTTGGAATAACTGCAAAGAGAAAATCAAGTTCAATTACAAAATGTGATATGCTAAGCCAATCTCAATTTTTAATTTAAATTACCATATCTTTAAAACAAAGATGTCTGACAGTAGTGACAGATCAGAATATTGTTCACATTTTACAACTCATCTCTGTCAAAGTCTGCGGTTTTATAGTACTGGAGGAATGTCTGAAGAAAATTTTTAAGTTCATTCAACATATTGATTAATTTAAAAGATAGATGGTTGGTGTCTGACATATCTAATAAGTGATAACATATTGCATTTCATCGCTGCTGACCAAAGATCAAGTCCGTCTGTTTTGTAGCACTTGATTAAAGTGTGACAAATTATTTAAGATCAATTCCAAAAGATTTATAAACAGGAAGTAGGTGTCAGACTAGAGAACATCTGAAAAGTGCTTTACATGTTACAAATTATAACTGTCAAGCTGCTCACCAAAGATGAAGACATTTTGTTCTGTAGTACCTGAGAAAAGTGTGACAGAAATATTTGATGTACCAAGGGATGAAAGAATGAATAGACTGACAAGATGCATGCACGAATTCAAGGAATTTCACATACATGAAAAAAAATAATTGAGAACAAATACAGAATAAACAAATGTCTCCTGTGAACATATAACATAATTGTTAGTGAAAATGCAAGGAAAAAACTTACTTTTTGCTATCCATGAATTTTGATAGTGTATAAATCTGTTCTTTACCTCTTGGTAACACAAATTTTCTGTCCCCGTCATAAATACGGTTTAGACTTGTACATGTAGGGAATTGTTTTTACCTCTTGGTAACAAAAGTTTTCTGTCCCCATCATAAATACAGTTAAATATTAGACTTGTACATATAGGGAATTGTTTTTAACTCTTGTAACACAAGTTTTCTGTCCCCATCATAAATATGGTTTAGACTTGTACATATAGGGAATTGTTCTTACCTCTTGGTAACACAAGCTTTCTGTCCCAATCATAAATACTGTTTAGACTTGTACATGTAGGGAATTGTTCTTACCTCTTGGTAACACAAGTTTTCTGTCCCAATCATAAATACTGTTTAGACTTGTACATGTAGGGAATTGTTCTTACCTCTTGTTAACACAAGTTTTCCATTCCCATCATAAATACTGTTTAGACTTGTACATGAAGGGAATTGTTCTTACCTCTCATTAACACAAGTTTTCTATCCCCATCATCAATACTGTTTAGAATTGTACATGTATGGAAATGTTCTTACCTCTTGGTAACACAAGTTTTCCATTCCCATCATAAATACTGTTTAGACTTGTACATGAAGGGAATTGTTTTTACCTCTTGGTAACATAAGTTTTCTATCCCCATCATAAATACGGTTTAGACTTGTACATGTAGGGAATTGTTTTTACCTCTTGGTAACAAAAGTTTTCTGTCCCCATCATAAATACGGTTTAGACTGGTACATATAGGGAATTGTTTTTAACTCTTGTTAACACAAGTTTTCTATCCCCATCATAAATACTGTTTAGACTTGTACATGTAAGGAATTGTTTTTACCCTTTGTTAAAAAAAGTTTTCTATCCCCATCATAAATACTGTTTAGACTTGTACATGAAGGGAATGGTTCTTACCTCTTGTTAACACAAGTTTTCCATCCCCAGCATAAATACTGTTAAGACTTGTAAATTAAGGTAATTGTTCTAATTACCTCTTGTTAACACAAGTTTTCTGTCCCCATCATAAATACTATTTAGACTTGTACATATTGGAAATTGTTTTTACCTCTTGTTAACACAAGTTTTCTGTCCCCATCATAAATACTGTTTAGACTTGTACAAGTAAGGAATTGTTCTTACCTCTTGTTAACACAAGTTTTCTATCCCCATCATAAATACTGTTTAGACTTGTAAATGAAGGGAATTGTTCTTACCTCTTGGAAACATAAGTTTTCTATCCCCATCATAAGTACTGTTTAGGCTTGTACATGTAGGGAATTGTGCTTACCACTTGTTAACACAAGTTTTCTATCCCCATCATAAATACTGTTTAGACTTGTACAAGTAAGGAATTGTTCTTACCTCTTGTTAACACAAGTTTTCTATCCCCATCATAAATACTGTTTAGACTTGTAAATGAAGGGAATTGTTCTTACCTCTTGGTAACATAAGTTTTCTATCCCCATCATAAGTACTGTTTAGGCTTGTACATGTAGGGAATTGTGCTTACCACTTGTTAACACAAGTTTTCTATCCCCATCATAAATACTGTTTAGACTTGTATATGCAAGGAATTGTTCTTACCTCTTGTTAACACAAGTTTTCTATCCCCATCATCAATACTGTTTAGAATTGTAAATGTAAGGAATTGTTCTTACCTCTATGTAACACTAGTTTTCTATCCCCATCATAAATACTGTTTATACTTGTACATGTAGGGAATTGTTCTTACCTCTCATTAACACAAGTTTTCTATCCCCATCATCAATACTGTTTAGAATTGTACATGTAGGGAATTATTCTTACCTCTTGTTAACACAAGTTTTCTATCCCCATCATAAATACTGTTTAGACTTGTACATGAAGGGAAACGACTCATCACCCAACGGATCTGGTTATTAGGATCCTTCTGATCTTTTAATGTCATCTGAAAAACAACATCAACAATAAATTTGAAGTACATGTATATAATTGTTTAACATTTCACAGCGGTTTTATACTTTTACCTTAGTTTAAACCTATTTATTTACTTTTTACCTTAATTATTCATCCCATATTTTTATTAACTATGTACATGTACTTGTATTGTATCACAGATCAAATATATTCGTTCATTATGTGTTAATTTGTGTTCCTATATTTTTTTATTGAGTTAAGCCTTCCAATTGATATTTCATAGTATGTCTTTCTATGTTGTGATTTTAAACTATTGATACCATTAAAATGTTTAATCCTCCTGCAATTGTTTGCACCTGTCCTAAGTCAGGAATCTGATGTTCATTGGTTGTGGTCTGTTTATATGGTTCATAAGTGTTTCTTGTTTCTCGTTTTTATATAGATTAGACTGTTGGCTTTCCTGTTTGAATGGTTTTACACTAGCAATTTTTGGGGCCCTTTACAGCTTGCTGTTCAGTGTGAGCCAAGGCCCCGTGTCGAAGGCTGTACCTTGACCTATTTTGGTTTACTTTCATAAATTTTTACTATGACTGGGAGTTGTCTCATTGGCACTCATACCATATTTTTTTATACCTTTATAACAATTTCTCAAAATAATCATTTTTAAGTACTTTTCTAATAGAGTTTTATGTTAATGTATCTTCTGGGTCAGATGATCATGAAATTTGTCAGCACTAAAACTGTCAATTTTATAATAAAAAAAGATCAATTGGTCATATCTGTATAATATAGAGTCTATCTTTGTATAAGAATGATAATTCAAAACTTACACATATCTTTTCTAGAATTTTAGTACAGGATTCTGGATTGTAACTAGACTAATTACTATTTTTTTTCTATAGACACTCACCATACATTTGAACCTTTCCCTTTCATCTGCCTCTACAGTATCAGCAACAGCAGCAAAGGTATACCCAACACCATTCTTTACAGCATACCAAGCCCCCATACACTGGTACCTGATCTCTGTCAAATAATTATTAAATCAAAGCAGGGTAATCATTCTATATAATAAATAATTTAATGAAAAATTCAATAAGTAGTACATTTAATAGTTCAAAATTTTGTCATTTTCATTTTTTTTTTTTAATTTACAGGAAATAAATACACCAAAATTTTGTACCAAACACCTGCATGTTAAACTTTTTGCATGCAAACTTAACTACTGTATATGAGAATCTGCATCCATTAAATTTGTTTTTCTCCTAAAAATAAATACATACGCTGATCTACAGAAGTTGATACATCACGGCATTTAGCATAATTAATCAGAAACATTCTGTTATCAACATAAGCAGAACCAGGATCTTGACAAGCTGCAATCCTACTTCGTGGCTCATTACAAATACCACCCAGTGAAGTTGGTCCTCCGACCTCATAGGAAAATTGATATACACCTTCTATTGTGGTAATACAGTTTAATTTGACTACAGATCGCCCTGGAAGAGGAGAAATATATATGACATATCACTTCAGGTCAATTGGCACATAACAATAATTTGAAAAACTTTTTTGTTAAGTTGTTTCCCTTATTAAAGTGTGTTTTGTTGTTTGATACAACATGAAAATGGTTAAAGGTCAGTTCATATCTAAAATTGTAGTACCAAATCTTGTTAATTAAGGAATTTTTGGGTAAAAAAAAATCATTCAAATGCAAATACATGTATATAGTTACCAATCATGTTTCAATATATACAGGTTGTGAAAAATTGACACATTTTGTAAAGCAGTGAATATTTAGAAAGAACACTAAATGAATGAAATTGGAAATAAAATTTAAGACAATGGCTCTTTTAAATATGCAATGCTTCAAGAAAATGAAGAGAAAAGGTTGGACTACCCACAGGCACTTGTCTCAGAATTTTTTTTCCCTATATACCTTATTATAACACAAGGTACTTAACTTGCATTTTAGAACAATGTTAGGTGGTGACGAAGTTCCGTTATATGCCGCTTTATATGCTGTTAATCCCACTAAAGCCTGTTTTGTCGTAAATCTAAATTGATTTATCTTTACAATGGTGTATAACATGCCTACATTTATTGTCGGAATCATCCGTAGCAATCCTACCAAAGTATGTCAATCGTTATAATTTTGCAAACCGCTGAAGAATTGGCAATAAACGCGTCATGCTCCTTGTATATCTCGGTTTCCGATTGGTCAATTCTATGGGAAAGTCTAAATGATTCTCGGAGTTATCTGATCTTGTTTCATTTCATACGTAAAGTCAAGAGAGAGTCTGCAAGACATAATTGACGTCATGGGAAAATTTGTAACTTAGACATACCACAAACAACACTTGTTAGATTTTTTCACGGTATATCATACATTTTTACTAACTGTATAATAAGTTCTATTCATACGGAAACTAACATTTTTTTTTACAACAATTATTATAATAAATCATTTACTGCGGCTGTTTATTGCCAATTCTTCAGCGGTTTGCAAAATTGTTACGATTGACATACTTTGGTAGGATTGCTACGGATGATTCCGACAACAAATGTAGGCATGTTATACACCATTGTATAGATAAATCAATTTAGATTTACGATATAAAAAGCTTTAGTGAGGTTGACAGCCTATAAAGCGGCATATAACGGAACTTCGTCACCACCTAACATTTTTCTAAAATGCAAGTTAAGTACCTTGTGTTATAATAAGGTATATAGGAATTTTTTTTCTGAGACAAGTGCCTGTGGGACTACCCTATATTGGTATTACTGTAATATAAAGTACAACATTTTACTGTACATTCCTATTCAAAAAAGAGTTATCTGAGTTATCTCTTGTTAAAAAGGAAAGTTTAAAGTCATATGAAACCAGATGCTCCGCAAGGTGCAGCTTTAAACGACCGCAGAGGTCGAACCCTGAATGGTTGGGGCTAGTATAGACACAACATTCAAGCTGGACACAGCTCTGAATTTGGATTGTGATTAAATAGTTGACACAGCATACAGTAGGTTTCTGACACAGAATAAATGTGGTCTAATGAACTTTAAAAAAATAATTTCGCTTTTGAGCAATTCACTATGCTGTTGAATATTAATCCTCTTAAAAAAAAATATTTGAAGAAATTTTCTTTTTATTCTTTGAAATCTGAAATGTGAAAAATTAACCCCCCGCCCCCAATTTTTTTTCACCTCCCCCTTTCCCTTATTCAAAAAATGATCTCAATTCGAATTTCTAATGGAGTTTGCAACAATAAATATACATCAAAAAATATTAAAATATAAAATGTCATACAGTCAGGGTTAAAATTAATATTAATTAAAGTCATAAGAAACCTCAAATTAAAAAAAAATATGCATATGTTTTTTTATAACTAAATAGAAAGGAAGCAATTCGCCGACATAATTTCCGTATGCATAGTGACCTGAGGGTAACCCTCCTCGTAAAAATCCGGTGATTACAATACGCATGGATCTGTCATTAAAATAAACAATTATCTGATTGTACATGTTAAAGATGTGCTCAATACCCATGCTTTTTGTTATTTGTTTACTATAAGGTGACAATTGGTAAAGTTAAAACTTCGGCTTCAAAACACGACATTTAATGAGCAGCCATATTTGTTAAATCATAAAAGACAGAGAGAATAAAAAATGGACTATTAAACGATATATTTGTGTAAAAAATGATAAATTCGTGCACAGAGGACTAAGTTTATGATATATACATGCATTGGTTCAAGAATTGGATAAACATTATTTTTCACCACTCACTCATTTCATATGACATTAATATTAACTTCTAAAAAAATAAATGGGGAATGTGTCCAAAGGGACACAGATGATGCCTCCGCTAGCATATAACATAATAAAGAGACATAACTCAAGAACTGTACAGGTGAAGCTGCCAAAAATTGAACTTAAACTGAGTTTAGAGGTAATAAGCATTATATACACATTTCATTAAATTTAGTTGAGACAAACTTAAGTTAAGCGAACAGATACTAAAAAATTCTTCAATTTTCCATTTGTAAAAAACAGCATTCTTTCCTCAAAATTTGACAAAACTCCCATATTTCATGTATTTACTTAAAAGGTGGTGTGAACAACATAAATGAAATAAATCAATCTGAAGTTTGTCTAAGATGAACAAGTACTTACGAAACATAGTGATAGCATTGTCCATAGTAGGTAAGCCCTCTGTTATACCCCTGCATGATTTATCAATAGTTATAGGTTTTCCTGAATTTAATCTAATACAATCCTCTGAAAATTGAAAAATTAAATAACAAATTCAATAATATGTTTAAAATGAAAACAAATGCAGAGCTTTGATTTCCTTGGCTCTATTAATGTGAAAAAAATAAAGATACCTATCTTAAATGATAAAGACAACATATTTGACTCTAGATATCTTTTTTAATATTTTTAATAAAATAATATCACATGCACAAAGTTAATACAATAAATAAAAGTTAAATGATATTTTGTTCCAGTTATGACTACAGCTAACCCCCACTATCTACTTGACTGAATTTGATCCATTTAAATATTTCTCCAATCAGATCTGCACCAAAAAGAGGTGTTTTGTGTACAACAAAACTATCTCAACAAGTATCTTTAATGAATCTCCAAGTTTAAACCTTAACTCAAGGGCTTATCTTCACCCCAAAGAAAATGCATGCTGCTACGTATTCCATCCTCTTCCTGAATATTTTAAAATATGTCTAGTCTGTGGCTGTTTTATTTGTCATTATGGGTGGTTAAATGACTCTTTAGTTAACTTACGTCTTTTGTACTGTATAATGTTTGGGGTCCTGTACAGTACATCTATACAGTAATAACATTTGTTTACATCAGTTTCTCCACTGAAATGAAAAATTATTGTCAGCTTTCTATTATTAGTATCTCAAAGTTTTTTGTGTGCACATTGATTGCATGTAAATAATTACACTGGAGAAGTGTTTCTATAAGTGGCTGAACACTTTACAAGTAACATGTATGACTGGTACACAAATTACATTTTTTGTACTTTATTAGTTAAAATAAATAAACATAAAAAATATTATTGTGTTGTTGTTTTTTGGAATAGAGTACAATAAACATTCAATTATGAATTAATTTTGAGAATGCACAACTTAACATAAACAGTTTTGCAAAGCATTTATATTTTCATATGTTAAAAAGTTTCATTTATGTTGTGCTTGTCTTGAAAATATCATGGGTTTTGCTCATCATTGCAGGCAGCATACCATGACCTGTATACATTTGTATGTTCACATCCTAGTTTTATAGGTGAATATTTTTCTCATTGGCAATGCAACCATATCTTATTTTCCTATATACAATGATGAATGTAGATACATACAATATACCCATGAGCATTGTAGTGTTAACCATGGAACTATTCATCCCACCAATGATCGAGCTTTGTTGTGGGTGGGTATATATTGATATGCATTCTAATTGTTCCTGTGGCACAGAATCACGTCTCCATTTGTCGAAGGCAACATTTGTCTTTACATCAACCCCAGCTTCTTGTGAATACCAATCTCCATGATATATGCTTGGTATGTTACAGACGGCCACTAGAAATAAAGTTTAAGAAATATGAAATACATGGCATATATCCCTTTTAAAGAGTTAGAAAGTTACCCAGTTCATTGAACAATCTATAAACAAAGATATTGAATAGGCCTACCTTCTAACAGGTTGGGAACAAACCCCCTATATGGTGATTATACCTGTATAGAGGAATAATCCTTCTTTAGAGGGTAAAAATTATCCCTCTATAGAGGGGTATTTTTGTTTGCACTGGATTTAAAGCAAATTAGGGCAGAATGGCATTCTCTTCTTATTATGGCAGTAACCTGGAACAGTTGATGCACCAATTGATGTACTTAATTCAATATGCACATGCCCAGTTTGATGCTCATCTAACTAAATATAAAATCTATTGTTAACCATGATTGAAAGATGTGATGATCAGGTAAAATCTACTCACTTATGCCTCACTGAACAGAATTTCTATTGTTAGATTTAACAAGAAAATTAAAGGTCAACTATTCCTTTTGTTGTTGATCAGGTGTTCAGATAGGTATACAATAGATTGCAAGTTTTGTCACTTTAGCAGAAAACTGGTTATCCCAATTTTTAGTAAAGTGCATATGTTGATGCATATAATGCTAGAGATTATAGCCAATATAACTAGAAAATGCCATTCTGCCCTAATTTGCTTTAAATCCAGTGCAAACAAATATATACCCCTCTATAGAGGAATAATTTTTACCCTCTAAAGAAGGATTATCCCTCTATACAGGTATAATCACCATCCAGGGGGTTTGTTCCCAACCTGTCTAAAACATCACATACATGTATTAATGTCTTCTATACAAATCCTTGTTTATAGTTATACAACACTTTTATGAAAACAAACTATATATATTATGATTTTGTAATATTACCTATAATTAATCTACACTTAACCCTACAAGAATGTCGTTTCATTAAATATCTAAAAGAAGGGAATATCATTCTCTGTGATTGTTTTTTGTGTAAGATATTTAAAGGTAAACAAATTATTATACCAGTCCGGAAATGAATCAGGTGTTGAATCAACACTATGATGTCATAAACATAATGTTTCCATTTACATATAATATAAGTCTTATCTTTGTTTGTCAATATTTTGTTCATACCTGCAAGTCTAAAATTCAACGATAAGCACAAGATACAAACAGAAAATGGGATCATTTTGATCGCCATTCTGTTTTGATTCCAACTATGGCGGCACAGGTAAATCAGAAAACTGGTTCCTATCCAATAAAAGGTAGATGCTAGGCCGACGATAAGAAAATAGTAAACCAGTCGTCATCCAGGTGCGAATGATGACAGTGGCCGCTTTCGGAGCCTCGCTTTCGAGCCTTTTCGGACATATACCTTGGCAGACTACGTGAAATAAATATACCTTTGATTTCGTGATCCTCATTATATGGCAAAGGAGCGCACGAGTAGCGATAGATCTAAGTTTTTTTAATCAGATTGCCTTATTTATATCTTGATATCTGTCATATTTGGTTTTCGTTTATTGCTTTAATAAACGAAAAAAAATTAATATGAGATATCAACCAACGACAAAGTTGACTTGTGTGCTGCATGGTAATGAATCAGAAGGCAACCGGTACAGAAAGTCACAGACAGGCCTGATAGTCAGGATGTCACAGTAAAGTCACAATTCATTTTTGGATTATTTTTCTGTGAATGAGAAAACTTTTTATTTTTAAAAACATATCTATATTTTCTTGAATTATTATACATGTTTATATATTATTTTAATATGTGTTAAAACAATACCAATCTTTCCACTACATAAAAACAATTGACCCCCCTATTTTCTGATTATAATTGAAAGGTTTCAAATGTTTCAATCTGCATGATTTGCTGCGAATATTCCTTTTAACCACAGGCACTTGTCACTCAGAAAAAAACCAATATACCTTTATATAACACAGGCACTTGTCTCAGAAAAATTTCTTTCCTTTATATACCTTAATATGATCTAATATATAACAATCGTATGTGGAAACAGAATGTCTCCTATCACTATAGCTCGTTCATCTCGCAAAATTCCAGTTTTTCATTCTTTTTGATTTTTCCAAGACCATGTTTTCCTATTGTTCGCTGCCTGTCCTTGTTTTCTTTTCCAATTTTCACATTTATATCACATAAAGTGACCTATTACTGTTTTGGTGTCTCCGTTTGGAAGATAATGTCGTTGGTTGGAAGAAGATTTATTCCAAATGGACTAATACCAAGACATAACATTTTTACATTCAACAAACTGTTTAATTCAAAAAAACCAAAGACACTAAGAAACCTCTGCAATTTTATAAGATGTATTAATAGTAAGCTCACTCCTTCTTAACAACCATAATTTATTTAACATACTTATAGAAAGTATTTCTTTATACAATTTTAGCTTTTACATTTGACTATACAAGTCTATATATATATTCTTTTATATGTTATCTCATCCGAAATTTTGAATTTTATGCATTTTTAATGCATTTTTTATTTTTATGTATACTATTTTTTTTTTTAACTTCTCTGTAACCTTTGTACTTGCATGGTTTTATGAGAATAAACTATCTATCTAACCTTCACATTATTCTGTCATTTGTTGGTTCCCATTCAAGCAGGTTTTTCTTTGATATTTTAGAAAACATTACTACCACTCCTTTTGGTGTGATAAACATTTCATTGGCATTTCCCTGAGTGTAGAATTTTCTCACCTGTTTAAAAGTGTTAAAACACCACTTTGGTTCCATCTTGCTTCCTTTAGGCCAAGTGTGTTGACGTCATAGTTACTCATCTTCTTTGCTATCTAAGCATATTTTTTTCGCATTCATACATGGTGCGTACATTGTATTGTGACTTTTGAGTCTTTTTTGGGGGAAAACAGAGGTATCGGTTTGCTACACCTCATTGTCTGCCTCGCTTAGTGGTCATTAGTTAGATTTGAACAATTTCTGATTCACTGTTGCCTTATTATTCATCCATAGAAGGGATAACATTTTAAACTATTGTATTAGCTTTGGAAATCAGCTATTTTATACAGGGCAATGTGATTAGTCTGGCGCTGAACTCCGTATCAGGAGCACGGGGAATTTGCTTATAAAGGTTTCCTTCCTCTAGCTGAGCTGCTATCCAAAGCTTACCACTCCTTTTTAGTCATTAATTCTCTATAAAGTTGTCTTATTTTTAGATGAACTGCTTAATGAGAGTTGTGATCTTACTGATCAACCATTACCAACAGCTGGGGCAAGGTTGATGAGTGCATGGGAATGTCCACATGACAATGGGCCTGCACACTGCATCTCTGGGGCCCTTACTGCTCCGAGATCTTCTACAAATATGCCTAAGATGCCGGACCCTAGTTACCATGTGTAATCGCCAGGAGGCATTGCAGAAGACTCATATAGTTCAGAGACTTTATACTGGAAAAAAGAATTACACAGTCGGTTTTCTTTTTACCTGCAAAATAGACTAGTGAGCGGCGGTAAAAAGCATATGGCGCTTACAAGCTTTAATTGATCAAATCACAAAACTTTGCATTGGTACAGTACTGTAGATGAGGTCTTTTCACATAAAATTGAATACTGGTTAACCGATTAATCGATCCAATTAACCAATTAGTCAAAACTATTCAATTTGACGACACTATTATAAATTACAACACTACGAACATTTTTTAAGATTTTAAGACACACTATGATAGAAGAAGGAGAAAGATACGAGAAGGACAACCAAACTCAAACAAGCTCAAATACCTAAAGGAACACTATTATGAAATAGGAAGAACACACATTTACCATAGAAATCAGAGGCCAATGACTAACTAAATTGAAATCAACTCTGGAAATTAAATATTTGAATTGAGTTTGTGAATAGAATATATAACTATGCTATCCGACCACAGCGACATGTGCCCATTATTGAGAGGGAGTTCATAGGCGTAGCATATAACAATCCATGCTAGAAAATCCGTGACAAGTCTTTGCTGTGCCATTATTCACCAATCGTAAGGTACAAATCATCAAACACCATGGCATACCTCGCTACATTTCTATCTGCCTCTGAAAAATACGAGACAGCAGCAGTATCGTGCTCAAATTGACTTTATGTATACAGTACATATTATTCCATTCAGTTGAACGACAAAATTATTAATTAAAATTGCACCGAGTACCCAAATTGCACCTATTTAGAAAAAATAGCAACGGAAATCTTACAAGATTTCCTAGAGACTAAACAATTGTAGTTTTATGATTTGATACTATGCACGTCTTTCAACATAGGTTAACATATTTAGATATACACAAAACGTGCACAGTATTTATCAACAGATGGACTGTTTACTGAAAAAGCAAAATGTACGAAAAGGTCACCATGCGACGTCATCAAAACGTCATCTTTTTAAAATTAGCAAATACAATATATTATAAGTATCCATTTCGTAAAATATGAAGAGTAAGCATGGACTAATATCCAATTGTTCAAAATATTTGAAGAAATTAAACAAAAGCTCGGTTATTAGACTTTTGACGATGTGAATTTAAGCATGGATGCAATTTGGGTACTCCTCATTACAGAATCATGGATAGTTTGGAGGTTGATTTAAACCCATTTTTGTATGACTCAATATGGATTCAAAATTAAATCGGTGTACCTATACAATAAAGAAGGGTAGGGCTACAAAGTAAACACAGTATGGACATTTTTTTCTTGATCATAAAAAAACGTAGGTGAAAAAACTGTCAAAATAGGTGCAATTTGGGTACCGTCACGTTACCTGTGTGACGTTTACATTCTGACGTCAAACACGCGATCCTACACATCCTACACCAGAGTTGACATTAATGTAGCCATTTGGTCACAGAACTTAAAATATTTCAATCCTTTATGGGTTGATTTAACATAATAAATAAATTAAAAAATAAGTAAGAAATGAACGTTGTTGTTTAATTTGATATATATATGCTTTTTGTGCTTCTTTGTTAAATATTTGTTTGTCTTTGTTCTGATTGAGATTGTGACACGGTGATGACGGCTGTACCCCTATTTTGACAATTTTATTATGTCTGTTTTGTTCAAGCATCGTTGTCAATATAATGGAACTTGAAGCAACTGTCATACAAGTGAGAGCTTTAGCGCTATAAAACCAGGTTTAATCCACCATTTTCTACATAAGAAAATGCCTGTTCCAAGTCAGGAATAATATGCCAGTTGTTGTCTATTCGTTTGATGTGTTTTATCTTTTGATTTTTGCCATAAGAGACTTTCTGTTTTGAATTTTCCTCGGAGTTCAGTATTTTTGTGATTTAAAATTTTACATCTATATACAAACAAGAGTGCACACGCTAAAATGTCTTGCCAACATGATCCAATAAAATGAGACCAATGTCAGATAATCCAAACGGGAAATACATGTACACTTTACAATCATTATCCTCACAACAAATATGCTTTAATAAAGTTGACCTATTGCACATCGAAGGAACAAACTTAACCAGGAAAACACTGAAAATGAGGCATAGGTCAGATAAACGCTGCCAGACAGAGATGTACACCTTAAAATAGAACTGTTTTGATATGGAACACAATGTTGAAGTTATTGCTGAGAACGTAGTAAGATCGCGCTATGAGCGTAGTATAATCGTGGTAAGAACGTGATATAATCGCAGTAGTAGCGTGGTAAGATCGTGTTAGAATCGGATAACTCATGGTATGGTCGTAGTGAGAACGTGATGAGCGTAGAAAGATCTTGATAAGCGTAGTGAGGTCGCAGAATAAGCGCGGTGAGAACGTGGTTAATCGTAACGGGATCGTTGTAGAAGCGTAATGAGGACGTAGTAGCATCGTGAAAGCAACGGAAATTTACATTTTCATGCCGCTCATACCGCGACTTCACCACGATCTGAATTTATTTTAGATCGCGGTGAGCGTGGTGCGATCGTGGTCTAGTGGGACTGGGGCTTAAGAAATAAACTTAGCTGACTATGCGGTATGGCCTTTGCTCATTGTTGAAGGCCGTACAGTGACCTATATTTGTTAATGTCTGTGTCATTTTGGTCCTTTGTTGATAGTTGTCTCATTGGCAATCATACCACATCTTCTTTTTTATATTAACTAGGAAACATAAGTTTAACCAATAAACCCTGAAAATGAGGTCATGGTCAGATAATACTTGCCAGACAGACATATACACCTTAGACAGACATATACACCTTACATTCATTCAAAGCATGGTATGACGTCTTTACACTAAACATTGCTAAATCCATTGGATGTTGGATGTGTACGGATTGATAGTTTAGTCTTAGATGCATGATTTTTTTATTAGTTGTTAGTGGCTTTGAACTAGCTGTCAGATAACTGCGAGTACTCTCAGATCTGTTCATTGTGACTTTTAGTGTCGGGATGTATAAGTACCCGGCCACGTCTACTTGTATTTTTGTCCATCTGATGAGTTAAGCCTTTTTCAACTGATTTTTATAGTTTGTTCTTATGTTGTTCTGTTATACCACTGTCCCAGGTTAGGGGAGGGTTGTGATCCCGCTAACATGTTTAACCCCGCCACATTATTTATGTATGTGCCTGTCCCAAGTCAGGAGCCTGTAATTCAGTGGTTGTCGTTTGTTTTTTGTTCATTTTTTTACATAAATAAGGCCGTTAGTTTTCTCGTTTGAATTGTTTTACATTGTCTTATCGGGGCCTATTATAGCTGACTATGCGGTATCGGCTTTGCTCATTGTTGAAGGCCGTACGATGACCTATAGTTGTTAATGTCTGTGTCATTTTGGTCTTTTGTGGATAGTTGTCTCATTGGCAATCATACCACATCTTCTTTTTTATATTGTAAGTTTTCTTTAGTGATTAGGATTATAGCACAATGTTGACTGCTGTATTATTGACAATTGTACATTTTATGTATGTTTGTTTTGTTGCATCGTTGTCAATATAATGTAATTTGATGCGACTGTCACACAAGTGAGAGGTTTAGCTAGCTATAAAACCAGGTTCAATCCACCGTTTTCTACATACGAAAATGTCTGTACCAAGTCAGTGATATGACAGTTGTTATTCATTCGTTTAATGTCTTTGAGCTTTTGTTTTCGCCATTTGATTCGGGACTTTCCGTTTTGAATTAACCTCGGTGTTCAGTATTTTTGTGATTTTACTTTTTCCATACACCAAATATAGGAGACCTATTGCTTATATATAGTATCTGAGATTTAACCACAAAAATTTAACCTTGTTCACTGATCCATGAAATGAGGTCGAGTTCAAGTGAAAACTATTTTTGGTAATACATTGTATACTTTATGGCTCGGTGTTCATACATCCCGCCCTTTTGTGCTATGGTTATTTTTTGTATTGTTGTCATTTTTACTTATATGTGCTTTGTCTATACATAATGTTTCTGTATGCCGTTTTTTTTCCTTTGTTGTAATTGTTTAATTTGTTTTTATGATGATAGAGATTATAATGTAATGTTGACTGTGGTACCTCAATTTTTGACAATTCTACCTACTTGTTTTATGTCTGTTTGTTTTGCTCACACATTGTTGTCAATGTAATGAAAATTATATGCGTCTGTCAAACAAGTGAGAAGTTTTGCTGGCTGTTAGACGGGTATTAACCCACAATTTTCTACACAAGGTGCATGTATCGGATCATGAATGAGGCAGTTGTTTTCTATGAGTTCCATGTGTTTGAGCTTTTGATTTGCCATATGATAAAGGACTTCCCGTTTTGAATGTTCTTTGAAGTTCGATGTTTTTTGCTATTTTACTTTTCACACATTTGTCCTGGTTTCTTTTTGCAATATATCATTTTGCGTTTAATTTGGCCAAAGCACAACCATACCGGTCTTGTTGAAACCCAGACTATGATACATTCGTCTCTGTCAATACGGTTCCTGATAAAACACTAAACGAACGAAAACATGGAATTTTGAAATCAAAACTCACTTGAATATCTTCTTTTTCGTTCCAAAAATATTTTAATAAATCAGGATGATTAGGTAAACTTAATACGTCTGATCAGAGCATTGACAAGGCTGAATCAGGTCTGTTTATGCATTTATAGCAGGTTATACTTACCCAGTCGACACACCTGGCCTTGCAGTCATAAAACTTTCGAGTCAATTTTTTTGTACTCGTACTCCAAAATCAAGCAATAAAAATTTATGGATTTCATGTTTCGAGCATGATTTTTTGTGCTCCAAGCACTGAGTAAAGTTTTATGACTACAATCCCTGGTCTTGTTTCCTATTGAGTTAATGCGTTGCCCTTTAGTGTTTTTTACCTTGACGTGTCTATTCATGATAAGGTTTCAAGATTTAAAAATAGGAAAACTACTGTTACCTTAATTCGTCAGATTGTAAAGACCCAAACATTCGGATTTCCCTAGAAGCAAAGAAGAACAACAGTCCTAGCTTTATAACATAAACAAACATTAAATGGTTTGATGAAACCCATTCTTTAAAGAGGCATCTGTTTCAAGAATTGCTTGACCTTAACGTAGATGACCTATTTGAGAGGCAACATTTCGACCCCTGTCCAACTACCTTCATTGCATACAGCAGTCGAAATTCTTGTCTTTTATCCGGGTATACAGAACTTATAATCGTACATATTTAAGCCATTATTCTTGTTCTTAATATATGCAAAAATCGAAAGCTAAAACACACTAAACGAATGGATAACAACTGTGATATTCCTGACTTGGAAAGCGTCTCCTGTCAGTCAAAATGTCACTTTCTGGAATATGATATAATTTATAATAATAAGTTTGAAGAATATTCTGGTACCATAAGAACCAAGACTATTAAAACATGTAGACAAGTGAGTTGAGACACAGATAGATATCGTTTCGGTATTTGAAAATGCCTGCACCAAGTCATGAATATGACAGTTCTTGTTCATTCGTGTTTGATGTGTTTTGTCATTTGATTTTGCCATGTGATTAGGGACTTTCCGACTTGATTTTCCTCCCGAGTCCAGCATTTTTGTGATTTTTGCTTTTTGATACGTGACGACGACAGTTAACCTTTTTTTGTAGTTTTGATTTTAGTAGTTCTGTCTAATAACTCTATTGGAGCACTTTTTATGTTTGAAATATACCACTGCTAATGAAACCGTATATCAAAAACATGCATAAGCGTGATGTATGAAATGAGATATGTCTATGTTGTAAGATGGAGCAAAGGGTATGTTACAACTGAAAAACTAGAATTTGACAACTGGAAATTTATCATTGATTCTAGTTAGAAGTCGTCAATTTGTGTCGATATTGAGGAAAATGCAACATAATTGAATTGAGAATTGAGAATAGAAATGAATGCAACCACTGAAATGTGGGTTATTGATTGACAGGATATTGTCATGTATGAAAGTGAAATTGAAGAGCTTTACAATATGTTTTTTCCTTCTGTCTTTGAAAAGGTGTTGTATGAATACTGCTTCATATGAATTTAACGGGGTTTTATTCTGTGTCTTTTGTGTAACTATTCATTTTTCAAATCTGTTTATCCGGGTTTGGTTACTCCATGTGTTGCCCATTGGTATCGGGAATCGGTAATGTTTCTCCGTAAGCTCACTAAGGTCTATAACTTAGTACATTTACTGTTCACATGTTTAATGTTTATAGATTTTCATATAACAGTACATGTATAATAAATATATAAAGTTTCACAATTATAATTTCCAATTAACATTCGTGCATACAACATGTTACTTGTAGCTCTTACTGACAACATAAAGTTTCTCACGTGCTCGCTTCTCACATTTATATGTTCTTAATTTAGACTTAACATTGCTTAATAGTCTGACAATATTTTCATAAACTTATCAATGTTATTGTAACACTTCCGAACAACCCATGTACCGGATAAACTATCGTTTTAATCAAGATTAAAGATTATTAAACTGATTAATTATTGACCATAAACTCTTTGATGTAATTGACATAAAACATACAAACATGTAACAAAGAAGCACAAAAATGGCATACAGACCAAGCATATTAGTAAAAATTAAAGACAAGAATATACAAATTTACCACAGTTCAATAACACAATGACGGAATGTATAAGTACAGAGCCACGTGATATATGTAACAAAGAATTATAAAAAAGCCATATATAGACAAAGCTCATAGCAAAAATAAAAGACGTGCAACAAACAAGTTTTCGAAGTAACACCAAAAGCTAGGCATATAGACAATGCACATTAGCATAATGAAAGACAAGAATATGAGAATATCATAAACAATAATGGCAAAATCTGCAAGTACAAGTATCTTAATACCAATAAATAATTAACAAAGAAGCATAAAAAGGCAAATATCAAATGTAACAACCACATTCATAAAAGCGTCAATTATAATCAACTTATCATTATCTCTGTGCAATCAAATTAATACTCAATTTACCAAGTAAATCAGAATCGCATTGCTTGAAATTATTACTTCGTTGTGACCTTATCACCATAGAATAACCAACACTGTCAATTATCTTAAAGGTCTCTCCCATGTAAATTCATAATAGTATAAGAAATCCTTGTTCTTAACTACACACAACACACTCACTCTCTTAATGACGAGATTTAAACTAGCTTTATAAAATATGTGAAAACTGTAATACAAAAAAAACCAAACAAAATAAAATGCAACAAAAAAATTATTATATATAATATAAAACTAAACCTGTGCATAATAATTACTAAATGAATAAAAATGATAACTTAGAAATTATTTACAAAAATCAAAATTATTGAATCAGTTGCACTATGAAAAAGATATTTAAAAAGGATTTTGTTATGCGTTTCTTTAACATTTTCCTGGCATTCTGGGGACAAGTCCTTAAAATCAACTCGAAAATTTTGAGCTGCATCAAATCATAACCATTTGATTCCGTGAGTCCAATTATTTCTAACTTTCTTCTTTCTAATAATTTTCTATTGAGAAAAATGTCATCATCTTTGGGATTTTTGATATTATTGTCAACAGGTTCATTTTTTGGGAACTTGATCGGGGTCAAGGTCCGGTTCCACTTGTTCAGTTCATTCAATTCAAAAACGGCTCTAGTTGATTGGTTGGCGGTTTCGGTTCGCGAGGTTTGGCAGTTAAAACCGGTATAAACATATATACAATGTCACCAACACAAAAGATAAATATTCATGTTTACTGCAATTTTTTAATAAAATGAGGTCGAATTTTCAGAAAATACTCAAAATTAGGATTTGTGGTCGTAATTTTCCTTTAGACAGAAATACATAACTTTTTTGTTTTAAAAGATAAACAGAAGCTGTTTTTTTCTAAATTATTTGTAATTTCTGTTTCATATTTATATATAAATGGCCTATAAATTTATGCATTTTATTATTATCATGGACCCCTCTTTGGTCGGGTTGTTGTCTCCTTGACACATTCGTCATTTCCATTCTAAATTTGATTTGCCCGTTAACATAGGTAGCAATACAGAGGGGGAGGACAGGGGTAAGGGAGACAGGGAGAAAGGGGGTGGGAGAAAGGAGAAATGGGGTAGGAGAAAGGAGAGGAAGGCTGGGAGAAAGGAGAAAAAGTTAAAGAAAAAAATAAAATATGAAAAAATAAAATATCTCTTTTTTTCCGGTAAATTAAAAAAAATAAAATAAGGAGAAGAAGAAAGGAGAAGGGTACCCCCTGTCCTCCCTCTCAATACACAGTTGGGAGTTTATAGTTTCGCATTTTGGCCACGTTGGATTTTTCAAATATGAAAGTTATTGTGTAATAAAACTCATTTTAGACAGCTGAGTACTAATTTAGCCTTCAAAGATGGCTTATAAGATCATCAAGATTATATGTCACATGTTTTATTGGCTATTTTCTGTTTGACTCTCCGTGTTTTCATAGCTAGACCAGCCATCGTTCCAGAAATTAATGTAATGTTTACAAACACTTTTTTTCTACATGAAGTTTTGGACGCAATTTTACAAAAAAATGAGACGAAAGACATATGATTTTCATTGGATTAACTGAAAGATATATGTAAACAGCTTCAGAAAAGGTATTACTTCAAGCGATTGAAATTCTACTTTTAGCCAAATTTTGGGGAAATATGTGACATTCCCCCCCTTTTGCAATATTTTATAGCAAATAAATGCAGATTGTTGCCATGGATACACCCAAAAGAAACTTTATTTTACCATTTTATATAATACAGTCTGGATATAAAATCTATGGAAGATTCTGATTACATACATACGCACATATATTACACAAATAGTAAGCTTAATAATGCAAGAAAGCAATGAAAAGGGGATGGTAAAATTTATGAGAGCAAATTTTGATATTTTTTCCTAACTGTTTATTTCCACCATAGGGAACCAGCTATATTGTAATTTTCTCTCCGTACGGTCAATACGATCTTTTACTAAGTATATATAATGTTAGTTAACATGTTTCATGTTTATAGATCTCCATATAACAGTACATGCATTATATACATAATGTTTCACCATAATAATTTCCAATAAACATTCGTGCATACAACTTTTACTTCTAGCTACTACTGATAATATAAATTTTCTCACAAGGTTTTGCTGTTATTATGTACGCTTAATTATGACTAAACATTGCTTTAATAATATAATCTTATAGTGAATATGTTCAAACTTATCAATGTTATTACCACCCCTTCTTTGCATCCCATGTACCGTATACACTGTCGCATTAAACAAGATGAAAGATCAGTTGCATCCCATGTACCGTATAAACTCGCATTAATCAAGATGAAAGATCATTAAACTGATTAAGTATAGACCATCAACTCTTTGATATTATTGACCACGACACATTAGTACAAAAAATTGTAGGTGTTCCGCGGAACCCAGTGTCTCGCCTACATTTGCTGTGAATCGCAGGCTCAACAAAAATGAGGAAACAAATCAATAAAAATATTCCTCTTAATATCATCTTTTGATTGTCCAAGTTTGGTAATAATGCAGGATAGTTTATGAATCTATTAAATGTTTTAAAAACTTTAACTGCACGCTGTATGTAATGTTAAAACTCCATTATAAGTAAAATACAGATACACAGGTACAAAATTTTAACAAGATTTTCTTCTAGATACTAGCTTTTGATCATAAACAAGCTTCTTTTCAAGTTAAGTACAAATTAAAAATAGCATAATAAAGTTATTAAAATGTTTAAACCTTTAACCACAGAGTAAAGGTGTTGTTGCCTGGCAGAAAATCTAAGTCCATTTAAAAGTAAAATACGGAAAAAATGGATTTATTTTTTTACAAAATTTACTTCTGGATACTATTTTATGATCATAAACAAGCTGCTGTCAAAGTTTGGTACACACCTAGGATAGTTGAAGAAAGTGATTAAAACTTTAAAAACTTTAACCACAGAGTGAATGTAATGTTTCCCCGTAGAAAAACTCGCTCCATTCATAAGTAAAAATACGGAAAAAAATGGAATTTTATTTTTACAAAATTTACTTCTGGATACTATCTTATGATGATGAACAAGCTTCTGTCCAAGTTTAGTAGAAATGCAGTATAGTTTAAGAAAGTAAATAAAATTTCAAAAACTTTAACCACAGAGTGAATATTTGTTGACGCCGCCGACGATGACACCGACACCGACGGAATGTAGGATTGCTATGTCTCGCTTTTTCGATAAAGTCGAAGGCTCGACATAAAATCAAGTCGGCCAGTAGGCATACATTAAGCATCCGGGAGAATACCGACTGTCTGCTGAAATATCAACTCACTTAACTTATATATATTGTCGATCAAGAAGTTTAACTTGAGGGTACCCAAATTGTACCTGATTTGACATTTTTTTCGCCTACGTTATTTTTCTGTTTCTGACAAAAGCTTCCATTATGTGTTGATTTTGAAGATGTGTCCTTATTTACTATATAGTCACACCAATTCAATTTTGAATCCATATTGAATCATAAAAAAATGGGTTTGAACCGACCTCCAAACGATCTTGGATTCCGTAATGAGGAGTACCAAAATTGCATCCATGCTAAAATTCACATCCTTTAGAAATGAATAACAGATATTTTGTTCCGTTTCTTCAAATGTGTAGAACAACTTGACACAAGTCCATATTATTATTTTTTTAAGAAATGGATTCTTGCAGCATATTTCATTTGCTCATTTTCAAAAGATGACTTTTAGATTTATCGTTTAAAGTGAAGTCTGCATCGGTTGATATTTACTGCGAACGCGTTGTGCATATTTAAATATATTCAGCTATGTTGAAAGACGTGTATTGTGTAAAATCATGAAAATACAAATTGGTTAGTCTCAAAGAAAACTTTTCCGAAGCTATTTCTGTTGAATAGGTGCAATTTAGGTACTGTGACGTTAGCAATCGATGATATCATGGTGAATTTGTTTTTTGGAATCAATGCGGTTCTTCAATTTATAGTAAGGATTTATATGACATAAAAAAGAAAGCTATCATCAGTTTTCAAAAAAAATATTAATAAAGGTAGTATACCGCTGTTCAAAACGCATAAATCGATTGAGAGAATAAAACACCCGGGTAAAAAACTAAAACCGAGGGAAACACATAAACTATAACAGGAAAACAACAAAACAACAAAAACACTGAAAAGCAACAAAAACCAAACGAAAATGCAACAAACATAGAAACGAACTATTAGATAACAACTATTAATTAAATAAAACAGATAGCACATTTTCCGTTTAACATGAAGATATTTATACTAAATTAGCGTTAGTACTAGTTAAATAAAGCTATGATATGATAACTAAATATTTCGGTATCTTATAATTTTGAAAGGATGAAGTATTTTATCCTACTATTTCATTGATTACAAATCCATTTTCTCAGCATATTCAGCTTGTAATACAATAAATCTCATGCACAGAGAAGATTTTCTGTAAGTTGGTATAAACTGCATGAAATACAATAACATGGACATATTTTTTTGGAAAAATTTTACCTTTGCCTTAAAATACGGATTTTTATTGGCTTCCTTTTCTAAATAGACAATTAAATTATATATGTTCATTTGAATCTCTGCAGTAGACATTTGCATAATGTTATTGTAATTCGTATATATCATTTCTTCGAAACAATCCATTTCTAACAAAAAAACATCCATAACACTACATATCTCAGGGAAATTTTCGATCATTGCACTTCTCATATTTTCACACTGGAGGCAATCCTCGTTCATGTTTTTTTCGTAGACTTCTAACATCGATTCATAATGTTTACGTTTTTCATCAAATTGAGGTTGAATTCCATGCAAAGATATATTTGAATTCATCCAAGAAACTAGATTATACTCAAACTTTGAGTATTCATTTGAACTTATTTTATGTTTGTCTTCCAGGTCTTTCGAGAAATATGCTAACCATTGAACATGAAGGAACTGTTTTTGTTTAAGTTGCTGTAAATATCGGAAACGAGGACTGACAATGGAGTTAAATGATAACCCTTTCAAATATTTCCGTTCCGTTTCATTGAATAAATGACGTAATGCACTTTGATACAAAAACATATGATCATGATCATCAAATTTCATCAATTTTCTTAAATGAGTATAAGCTTGTTTTTGTAGTGATTTTAAGTGACGAACAATTAAATTGTTCATGCCAACTACAGCGGAACAAATATGAATCATGTCATCATATTTACAAAAACCTATAACCGGTTCAATCTTAAAGTTCGTCATGAAATTTAAAATTAACTGAAATCCTTGTATATATGCGTTTCTATAGAAGTTTTTGTATATTATAAAGTTGTCTTGGTCTTTACCTCCATGTCTACATTTCGAGACTTGTGTTTGTATGAGACCATAATGTTTATAACTATAATGAAGGCGGCATGTCCAATCAAATAAATAGTGTCTGTTGTAATTGAAAAACCTATTATACATCAACAAACTTTCAACTTCTAATTTTGGTTTAGTTCCGGGAACACGAATGCTGGTCATCCATTTTATTACACTTTCCTGTTGGTAAATCTTTGCCAAATAAAAAGGTGTTATTTTGTTAAAATCACAGCAGTTCAAAATATCTGCCCCAAACAACAGAGTGCATTTTTTCAGAAAACCAATAAAACCTTTGGCTGCTGCCAAGTGAACCAGACTTAGATGACTTTTATTAGGTTTACACAAAAGTTTTGCGATTTTTTGTCGTCTCGATGGCCTAGATGTATATACATTTTCTAGTAAAAATATCGCTGTTTGGTCATATTGCAAAGTTATATCAAAATCGATTATCGTTTTGTCAGTTCTGTTTTCAGATATGTATTGCAGTACTTGAAATGGAAAGCTTTTACTATATCGAAAAGGTACGACATCATTCTCTAGAAAGGGAGCTTTGATTATTGAAATCTCTAAAGCCGATTTTTCATGACGAGACACATGTATAACATTCATTCCCTTTTTCACCAAGAATTGTGTTCCCAGCAAGTTTCCCCCCATGACGGCTCTATGGAGCAAATTATATCCATCCTTATCAAAACACTTGTCCAGTATTTTGCAAGAATAATCTTTCAAGTATTGGGTTAGAAACTTATGATTATAATGCATTGAATGGGTATTTCTTTCGTTCATAACAATCTCATGAAGAGGGCTGAAGCTGCCGTTACATTTCAGGGAATTATCCCTCGTTAAAAAGAATTCTGCAATATCTGGCCCATCATATTCTGTAATGAAGTGTAGTAAAGGCGGGTTGTTCTGAACAATATGTTGAAATTGTTCTTCAGCGTAGACCTTTAGCATCAAAATCGGATAAATCCTAGATTTCCGGATTGCTATTGATAGTAACTTAGTTGCATTGAATTTTGAAAATCCGTCCTTTTGATGAAGATACCACAGTGTTTTCAGTAAACACATCTCATGATTCGTTAATATATATTCAAATTTTGTTTGGCATTTTGTGTAGAAAACATCTTTGATCTCACATCCTGAAGGAATGAGTATAGGATCAAAGAACGAACGTTTTTCCAATGCCTGAAATATTTCGTCAACAGGTGTATTTTCACTTGTGTCCTTTTGGGTCAAAAGACTCATAACATCATGGTCAGACAAACTACGAAATACATTAATAAATCCAAAGTAATTTCCGTTTTTAGCAGCGTAGTGCAGAAAATTCTTTCCTTTATTATCAATATGGAGAAAGTTATGCTTAGCATTGAGACAAACCGCAAACATTGCCAATATGAGTCCACTCTCTTTATCCCCGGTATACAGATCATCACGAGTTTGCCTCATTGGAAGTAACATGCTATAATGTAAAATACTTCTATTTTTATAATCCAAACAATCAGGAATATTAAATTGATATCGGTCGTGTCTATAAAAGAGATACAATATAAATGACCGGCATGTTGCTGCAGAGTGATAAATACTGGAACCGTTTACAGTGATAGCAGAAAAATTTAAATTCAACTTCTTCAAATAATTGAAAACTATGAAAATATAGTTATAATTGCAAAACGCAAAGTGCAACGGAGTAGCTTCATCGGCGTCCCGTTGTTCCCAATCTACAAATCCATTTTTATACATGAATATCATCATCTCAAGATTACCATACATTGCTATAAAATGAACAACAGATGCTCCAGCGGGACATTGTTCAGTAGTCAGCAACGTTAATTCTAATAAATCTAATTTGGATCTAAGTGAATTAATATCAAAGGCATGAACACATTTTGTTGTTAAATTGGCACCCCTAAGATACAAATAATAAAAAATCTCTGTGCGGTTATATCTCACAGCTGTCATAAGTGGCGTTTTTCCATCATAAGTTTTACAGTTAATGGAACTGAATGTTTCGTTTAAAAGTAACTTAACAATTTCAAGATGTCCATGCCGTATAGCAATATTCAGAGCCGTTTCACACGCAATTAATCGCCAATCGTCATAAAAGAATGTTTTCAAATAAACATAATGATTGAATGAAAATTCTGCTCTAATCTTATAAAATTTTATTGTTTGTTGTTGTCTGTTGGATAGCAGTGGTAGCCAGTAAAGCGTACCATTACATGGTAAACATTCATCTTTTAATCCATTATCAATCAATAGCTTCACAATCTGTCTATGACCTTTCTCGCTCGCCTTATATAAAGAATGAGTGTCTGCAAAACTCTTGTCGTATTTTAGTAAAATATTTACTATATCCAAATGGCCGTGTTCTACCGCAAGATGGAAAGCATTTAAGTGCATATCATTTTCTGAATAGACAAGATTTTTGAATTGCCTTAGCAACATTTCAGTAACGTGTTTGTGTCCGTTTTGGACAGCAATATGAAAGACATTATAGCCGCAAAAATAAATATATTTGCATAACTTGATTATATCATGATTAGTGCTAAAATTTGAGTAGAACTGCATATTTTTCTCGTAACTTACATAAAATGTACTTTGTATCGACGAATATGCGTAATCGACGGATATTGAAGCGTTTGCCCCATTGTTAAATAAACATTTTAAAGTCTTCTCGTTGCCTTGGCTAGCTGCTATAAACGCTGGAGACTGATTCATTGCGTTTGGTATATTGATTGCAGCAACACCCATGTATTTAAGTACCAGTTCCGTTGTATGGTAATGATTATATTTCCAAACTACCTGATAAAGTAGCTCTAGCTTAAACTTTTTATCCTTTTTCATCAAATCTTTGACATAACCAGATAGCATATTTTCGTATTTGACATTTTTGTTCATTGCAACATGATGAATTAGCTCTATCAAATTGTGTTTTGAAATCGAGTTCATTTTTAATTTTCCAAGCAAATATTCTGCAAACAACTTGTGACCATTTTCTTTATGAACAAAAAACTGCAATTTGTTTCTCCTTTCATCAGTTAAAAAGTCAATAATTGATTTGTGTAAAAACGACATTTTCCCATCCTCAAATTTAAGAAAATGTCCCAATTCATTCCCAAGTAACGTTTCAAATTTTCTCTTTTTGCTGTTACCATGAATTTGTGATACCTCTAAAAGCTG
This sequence comes from Mytilus edulis, assembly GCF_963676685.1. NCBI lineage: Eukaryota > Metazoa > Mollusca > Bivalvia > Mytilida > Mytilidae > Mytilus > Mytilus edulis. Next base: position 100,201,779 of record NC_092344.1, read on the forward strand.
ATCTATACCTATAGGATTTTGAATAGTGCTTAATACTTCAAATACAGGCAAGAAATCGTTGAATAAGTTCTCCGAATCTTTGAAAACTCTGTCGAAATTTAATTGGTATAACTTAGCTAGAGAATTTGGTACATTCCTAAAATCAAATGTATCTGTTTTCTTACAGTAATGTAAATATAGTTTAACATGCAGAAAATTCCCATTAGCAGCTCTTGTCAAAGTTGAAATCTGAGGTTCGGTAAGCTGATTGGTTTGGCGGACGTAATTTTCTACATCATTTAAATTCAGTGAATCAGATGTATTCAAGAAAACATGCGTTATCTTTTCATCTAGGAACTGCATTTTTTTATGTATATTTTCAATGTTTCTTGAAGTGAAAATAAATTTGAAATTAGAGGGAAATCTTTGGATCCGAGTCAAAAGAAAATGAAATAAATTATTTCTATCGCCATTGTCACATTCATCTAAAGCATCGATAAGGATTATAAACTTCTGATTGGTCCAATGATCTCGCAATGGATTTAAAATAGACATTTCAAAACAAGATATTGGATCTTTATTGCATTTAGTCCCGTAGAAAAAGTCAGAAGCGACGACATCTGCTAGGATTGCATTTCCCATTTCAGGAACACGTTTTACGATTGCACTTGCAAGATTTCGAATGAATGTACCTGCACTGACGGACATGGCCATATCATATCTACAAAAATGGTAAGCTAAGATTTGTTTCCGCAAGACATACCATGCAGATGAACTATTAGCACACACTATATTTGATATAATGGACGATTTCCCATAGCCCATATTTGCTGTCAATAAGATTCCGTTTGCCTCGAGTAACTGTTCATGGACTATATCCTTAAGCCAGTATCTTTCTATGGAGCTTTCATTATTCAGGTTTTCGACATAGATGTCAAAATCCAAATCACTTTTCCAGTGCTCTAAGAATCGCATACTGAAACAACCTACATTTAAGAAAATGTTCGTTATTACTGTTTAGGTAAAAAATAATGTGTAGACACAAATTTACATAAAATGCAATGAGTTGTCGTATTTATACTATAAGTGTGTTTAACTTCAATTGAGAATTTCTTTCAAATCCACATTTTCTTCAATTTATAAACTTTATATGTAAATTAATATATAATATATTAGAACTGACTATTTATTTAATTGTTGTAGTCAATTAAAAAGATTACCCGTTAGATCTTTTATTTTTATTTTTTGAAGTTTCAATGTACAAAAAAAAAGAATACTTTATTTAACAAATAAACGCCTCATAGATACCAGGATTTGATTTTGTATTTACGCCACACGCGAGTTTCGTCTACAAAAGACACATCAGTGACGCTCGAATCCAAAATAGTTAAAAATTCCAAATAAAGTTTAAGAGCATTGAGGACCAAAATTCCTAAAGAAAAATTCCAAATACAGCTAAGGTTATACATTTCTGAAAGAAAAGCCTTCGACCTATAAAGGGCATGGTACATAGAATGATTATACGTAGACATAATTAAAAATATAGTTATGATTATGCTTATGATTATATGAATTTAATCATATATATATATATATATATATATATATATATATATATATATAGCTGTTTTTTCTAATTGTAAAAACACTTGTTTTTTTTTTTTAAATATTACAAATTTTTAAATCAGAATTTAACATAACTTGTCATTGTCGTTCGATTGCTGAATTTTCAATAAAAAAAAAAGAATTCATCTTCAATTGAATTCATAGAACAAAATTCATAAATTGTTTTATCTTATGACATTTTGTAATGCGACAAGATTATATGAGAGAATTCCATGTTTGCAATTCCAAGATCCAGCAAAATCGTTAGTAAGTTTGACCAAGAAGGTTATCTCATATCTCATATAACCTCCTTGGTTTGACCAAGGTTATTAAGGCATCTTACAATTTGCTGGAGAAAAGCTTAATCTTGTGACTCGCAGCTGATATTTTACGATATCAGTATTTCGATAACCTGATAATCCTGACATATGCGCTTATGGGAGATCGGAAAGCATATAATTCTAGCAAAAACGTTTGGTTGTTATTGTTGGTGGTCATTTCAAGAAATCGTAAAATCTTATATGTTCCTCCTACCCAATTTACCTCCTCACACATTTTGGTTATATGGACTTACAACAATGATACAACGTTGATGTTCCAAAAAGCAAAATAGTAATTTATTCTAATGGTAGACCACTACAAAATGGTATTCTTAAATATATAGATATTCAGTTCGATATAGTTGAAGAATTTACATATATTGGTGTGTAAGTTTAAAAAAACAGGAAGTTTTTTTTTTTAAAAGGCACAATTAAGCTGAGAAAGTAACAAGGGCTATGTACGATTACATAATTTAAACATTAAATATCAACTAGAATAATTTGACAAAGTAGTTTAGCCAATAATATTGTAGATGGGAAGTCTAGGGAATGGGGAACACTTCTTTTATAGTAAGTGTTTATCTTTAATTTTGTAAACTACTGTATAAACCGCTTAATCTTAATAAAATCCACTCCTGATTACATGATTAAGGGGAACGTGGCCGATTCCCACTGGATATTTTTTTATTGAATTACGTAATATTAATCATTGAGCAAAACTTGTAACTGTGGAAGACAAGAAAATTCCTGCTATTCTATACAAGCTTTTTTACTGATGGTAATAATGGAAATATAGCTTGATGTAAGAATGTAAAATGTGTGCTTGATAATTGGGTACTGTTAAATATATGGAACACTAAATATTTTAAAAACTGGTTGTATGATACTGTTAAATTCAGGTTAACTACCAGTTCAGACAGACATTGTATGCTACTATACAGAATTCTCCAAAAGCTCTAAATTGCAAATTATTCAAATATAGTATAAAACCTAAACCTCAGATACTTCACGAAATTATTGTTTCTTTTGTTGAGTTAGAACTTTTGAACACAAAACTTCCTATCGAAATTGGTAGGTGGTAAAATATTCAGAGACAAAACCCACCGTGTAGAACGCCACATGCGAGGTGTCGGCTATGTTTGACACGGGTGGCAATTTCGAAGAGAAGAAAAACTATAAACTATCAAAGTAAGTTCAAGTATCAAAAGTTCTTTTTTGTAGAATTCTTAGTACCATATAATATATTGCACGGAAGAAACTGAAACATCATCTATTTCCTGCAAGCAGAAGACTGTAAAGAGCTCGCCATACGCCAGAAATTAGGTCTTCAAAAGTATGAAGGAATAGCAGGTGACAATTTGCGTTAATCGAAATTTGTGAATGTAATCAGTGGATCACATGCCTCATTGTGTTAGCTACCGGAACTTCTGGGAAATGGTATTTCTTGTATCAACTCGGTTCTTTCTCGTGCAAGTGACATATTTGGAACACAATCACATTATGTTAATGAAAGCACAGTAGCTATCTCGTATCAAGGAAACCATGTCAGCCTCATGGAACATGATGAAATGTTTTAACGTTATAACCAAGATATCTAAAGCAGAGGTCAGACTTTAGAATATCAAGGGTCCATGGCGATGACGTCTGATAGTGTCTTTTGGCTTGGAACTGCAAAATTAATTCCTTGTCTTGGGGATCGGCTATACCGTGCTCACGCAAGTTTTCTGTTATATGTCCAATACCATTTGGTCCACCCATAAAATATAACAATTTAACCTGAAAAAGTCTGTATCAAGTTTTCTGATATCAGTCTCCAGGAAAAGAAGAAGAGAAAAATTGTCTAAAGGAAATTTCTTTTCTTTTCCCATTTGGAAAATCAGCAGCCAAATGAAGTTTTTTTTTAAGATTTTGAATCGCTGTTTTGAAATCATTACAAATAGCAGTGTCAGTGTCTTCATGCCTCCTTGAATCTGTATTGTCATTTGATGATAAAGATGCCGGTGAGTGTTTTATTGGAGAGAGTAATCGGATTCGTTTTAAAGGGAGTCCTCTTTGCGGCGTGAACCTGGTGAAGAACTTTGATGCCAATGATGGAGTTTGACTGTTGGTGGCTTTGGCCAAATCATATATGAGATCTGCTCTATGATTTTCCTCCATGTTTTTAGTGCATTGAGCCACATCCGTGACTTTTGTTTAACATGATAGTGACTGAAAAGGAAAATAAATCATTTTCCAGCTTTAAAACAAAATATTGTGAGTAATTTTTTACTATTTATGAAATCAAAAGCACATGTACTTTCAGTTTGTAATGTGTTATCATAATATTGTAGATGTGTTTGAATTAAAAAGTATCAGATAAAGACCGATTTACATGCAATCTATTCTTTTTTTTAATTTTTTATCAAAAGCCTCTACCCCTCGAGACACAAAATCTGACACCCCGAGCGACAATTTATATTTGGATGAACAACTAGTTTTAAAACCAACTAATTCTAAGTATGAAGCTGATATTTGATTAAATTCCATGATTGGAATTCAATTGTATATAAATGATACAGTTGGCAGTCGTCTAAAGTAGTTTTTATCCCGGAAAACTAGAGAGAGGTGTTTGAGAAAACGGAGCACTGAAAACGATTGCTTCTGCTTGCAGGAAATAGATTATGTTTCAGTTTCTTCCGTGCAATATAATATATGGTACTAAGAATTCTAAAAAAAGAAATTTTGATACTTGAACTTACTTTGATTATTTTTCTTCTCTTCGAAATTGCCAACCCGTGTCAAACATAACCGAAACCCCGCATGTGGCGTTCTACACGGTCTCAATAATATTGTACTTTGTGTTATTCCGATGATATTGGCAACGAGTTTCATTTTGTTTTAGAATGTTCGACAATAAACAAAGAAGACAAACGTACGCTACTGAAGCATAACTTTGTAAACAGACCAAATATTTTAAATTTCAAGTTCGAATGAATAGTAACAATTAACCCGTCTAAACTAAAAAATCTATGCAAGTTTATAATAATAATTATTAAATGCATAGTTTCTCCTGTGTAACCATTCAATGTCTCATACAAATGAGTAGGTCCGGTAAGACCCCTTTTTGGCCCAAAAATATAGGAGTTTTACCAAATTATTAAAATTTAATCTTTAGTAATTTATTGGAAAGTAGAATGCTTCTGCTACATGCATTTTAGTTAAATTTTAGACGGTTTCTGTCTTAAATGAAAGTGGCCGCATTTGTGTTCATTCTTAATATTGAATTGTAAGTTGTATTTGATGATAATACATAACATTATAAAGATTGAGGATGAACACGGATGCGGACACTTTCATTTTTGACAAAAACCATCTGAAAAGTGACATTTTTTTTAATATTTGAAAGATTTCTCATATTTAAGCTTGAATCGGAGCGTTTTTAATTAGTAACTCAGTTAAAATATTTCACTTAAATGAATCAACTGAAATAGACACTAAAGTGTTTAAAAAGTGTCCAAAATCTTTCGTCAGATGAACCTGAAATTTGAGGCCAAAATCGGTCCTTTTAGAAACTAATCCTTTACATTTGTATTTGAAATGTATACTATGTATGTTAATTATTTGTATATGACTGTATATCCTTTGTACTTAACTTTAGTTTACGATAATAAAGTTATGAATACAAATAAAAAATCGACGACATCCGCTTATTTTGTGTACATGTCTATGTCACGTTAACTCAGTAATCTTGATTTTAAATAACGAACAATGCCGCTGATAAATAGTTATATATGGATTATTCGGTGATCTCTTTATTAAATCACATTGTAACTTTTAAGATTGATATACATGTAAAACAAGAATTCTAAAGTTTAAAAAATATAGACATTTTAGAATCAGGTTATGTACTATTGTATTAAAAGGAATTTTAGTTTCACTATAAATTCCTTTCAAATGAACATAGATATGTTTCATACGCGATTTTTCACGTATATATTTGGTTTTGCCAATATAACATAATGACATATAATGTAATGTCGATATTCAGATAACCCAGGGTCTTTCAATTGGTATTATTGACAACATTTCTAATCATTGATTCGGTTGTGTTATATTATTTTTCGTCAAGCTTACTTCTGTTTATAGTTGTATTTATAGGAAAATAATATAATTATATGCTGACCCTGTTTAATATATATACCTTCATTCGATGGATCCAACTGCATTTGGAAGTTTGATAAAATATAAAGCATGCCAAACAAAGCTATAAGAATACATATACTTTTTAGGATAAACCTCACTGTTTGACCTTTTGGTAATCTCTGTTGCTTAATTGTGGATCCCAGTATTAAATTATCAATTCTTTCTTTGAAGGCATTTCTTGCCGACGCAAACGCCACAGTCTGTAATTCAGTACAATGTGCAAGTTGCTCAAAATTTTCTCTTACTAATGCGAGCGTTTCCCGTGCGGCTTGATGCTGTAAGAGACTGGTTGGAATTCCCTTTGTTGATAGAAGTTCTTCTATCAGTATAACAGCAACTTTTGCACTTTCTTTACAAAATATATCTGGGACTTTTAACATTCTAATTAAGCTCTGTAAGCATAGTTTTTTCTCCGTTTCGTCTACACTAACTAAATAATTATGGGCAAAACTATTGTTTCGGTGTCGTTGAACATCTGCCATTATTTGGTTATCTATTGAAAAGGTTTTCATATTCATAAATAAAGATATAACAGCACCAAGATCTTGATAAATTCCTTGTCTCAACTGATGAACATCTCGAACAAAAACTTTCGATATTGCTTCATATGAATCTGGTGTCGAGTGTGGAAAATCTATGGTATCTATCTCCTTCCAGTTGATTCTGTCCCGTTGTTTCTTATATCGACATAGTTTGCCAAGTTCGTCTTTCCATTGTCTGCAAATATTGCACCACTGACTGAGGAAATTTCCGTATTTTCTACTACAATTTTTATTACAAAAGCCTTTAGGTATTCGTTGTAAAATAGTTTGATGTGTTGTTTCCATAGTGTCTAGTATAAAGTCTTGTAATCCAGATACACAAAACCTTAAACCAAGGGCAAATGATATGAAATTATCTAATTTATTCAGATCAATGGGTGCCATTATGTTTGTTCTTAACTGTAATATCTTACAAACTCACGAAACTTCACCTGACGTTCGTGTAATATATTACTTCCTTGTTGTACATATTCAATAAGAGTGGATAGTGGAGATCAATAAGTATATTAGCTTTTGCAAAAAGCACGTCTGACTTCAGCATAGTACTCGATCCACAGAGATCATAGATAGATGACTGTCTATCGTCCAGTGGCTATTCAGGAAGAAAACTTGATAATGTTATGTTAGTATAAACCATATGTTATACTTGACCGACACGTTGGGTCAGGGTTTTAACGTGTTAATTCACAAGGTGACAGTCCGCAGGAGGACATGTCACCCTAAACGGACACAATATTCTCCAAGCCGACCATTTTTTGCACTTTTCCTAGAAGCCACGTGCTAGGCGGGGAAATAGCAGATACTAGTGTGGTAGAGTGTTTAACATTAATATTCATTTCTTTCAAAATAAATCATACTAATAAGTAGTTTATTATATGTATTTTAAGAGTTAATCAATTCTTCTACTATAGATAATTCTTGATTATTTAACAAAACAATATCATCATATGGTAACGCTAAGTGTTACGTTGAATTTTGGTGAAATTCTTTCAGGAAACAAACCACAACAAATTGAAATCCCTTTCTATTCAAAATCAAATTGTTCTATCCATTATTACAGGTCATAACATTTTCAATGTTTTTTTTTATCGTTAAGTACTATATGATCTGCAAAAGCATTATTGTTGTGAGAGAGGTCCAGGGACTTGGTATCAAATTATTTTGCAATTCAATTTGACTAAGATTTTTGAAACTATTTTTTTTAGTAGGTTCTTTCTCCATATACATGTATTGTTGTTATAACAAACTTTCGGGAAGTTTTTTTTAAAATTGGAATTGCATTTATGGACACTAATTTGTTCAGTAAATGATATTGGAACAATATTTTTATACAAATATATTGGATACATTCATTTCTAAAAACATTGTTGCCTTTTTTGTTGGTCAAACTTTTTCAAGAAGATTACCGATATAAGAATCATATCTTTTGAAATTCAATAGTACCATGTATAAGTGCAGGCTATGGTCACTTTTAATTGATTTTGAACATCTCATTAAAGGGTATTACCTTTAAGAGGCAATACGTTTTCTTTTAACCAGAATCACTAATAAAGATATTTTGCTTCTTTTCGATGTGGAAAAAGAGGCAGAAGAATCCAAGAGAGTACACAATGGACAAAAAGAAGCAAAGTGATGAAATTCACTCATGGGATGATTTAATGAGTAGTTTGATAAATTTCAAATCAAATTTAGGTAAGGTGTAGACAAAAAAAGCATCATTATAATTTTTTATAACTATTGCTGAAAATTACATTAACTGCATGTATTTAGAAGAATAAGTGCTTTTCACCAATCATGACTGGCAATAATTGCAGGTCCCTTAAATTGTACAACAATTTCATGTCTTAAATAAAGGCAACAGTAGTATACCGATGTTCAAAACTCATAAACTAGAAAAAAACAAATCCGGGTCACAAACCAAAATCGAGGGAAACGCATGAAATATAAGAGAATGATGACACAACATTAAAATGTAACACACACAGAAACGAACTAAGCATTGGACAAAATCCGATGAGAATAACAAATATAACATCAAAACTAAATACATGAATTTGGGATAGAAAAGTACCGTGACACGTCTTATAATAATGTGAATTCACACTCAAATATAATAGGAAACAAACGACACAAAAGAAACACAACGTTAAAATGTAACACACACAGAAACGAACTATAATATAACAATGACCATATTCCTGACTTGGTACAGGACATTTTTTAAAAGAAAAAAATGGTGGGTTGAACCTGGTTTTGTGGCATGCCAAACCTCCCTCTTTTAGCTTTACGCACACCAAAACCGGTCCTAAAAAACCTGCAAAAAGATATTAAACCACAAAATTACTTTATCTATACATAGCAATTATTCGGACGTTCTGGACCGCGCATAAAAAATATCATTTCGACAGCAAAATAGACCTTAATTTTAATTTCTATATGAATAAGTATCAATGTCTTGTATACAAAATTTAGTCCTGGTATCTATGATGAGTTTATTTACCTGAGTGTTGCAATAAAAAGCCTTTGGATACCCATGTCCTGGATAGAAAATTATAATAACAAACTGATATGTTTTACCAACTCTTGACTCAGCACAAGCGTGTGTTTTACTCAATGGCCATGTGTCGATCTGAAACCCACATGTTATATTTCAATAGGTTCCCAATCACGTGATACACATGAAAGGTCAGCTTGACTATATAGTCCGGTGTTCCCTGTTACATTTTACATATTTCTCCTTTTACGCGTTATCTTAAGAAACAGCAGCCATTGTGAAGAAAAAAGTTAAATCACAAAAATACTGAACTCAGAGGAAAATCAAATCGGAAAGTCCATAATCACATGGCAAAATCAAATGACAAAACACATAAAAAACGAATGGACAAGAACTGTCATATTCCTGACTTGGTACAGGCATTTTCAAATGTAGAAAATGGTGGATTAAACCTGGTTTTATAGCGCTCAACCTCTCACTTTGATGACAGACATAACATCAAAATAGTCAACAAAATAAAAACCAAAACAACTCACAAGACCAAGATGGCAGCCTACCAAAATGGTGTCCTTCACCTGTTCCTGACCGATGGCACAAAATTATTTAAACGCTCACCAAACGCCTTCGGGCACCGAGCCGACCGTGCGAGGGATGTATATCAAGTCAAGGTCGTTAAACACTTCCATCATCATCTTAAGAACAGAAGAAATGACCAAATACATATTCTTCAAATAAAGTTCATCAAATATCTTGTAGGACATGAGACCAACAAATAGACTTTCTGATAAATGATTAGGTCACACACAAATAACATAAAAGTTTTAAACGTTAACTAAATTCTTCCATAGATATAAAGATTTTGAAGTTTGGTTGTACCTGTAGAAAACTTATTTCAAACAGGATAACACATCCTCATTTATCCATCTGATTAGTTATACTATAATACTAGTAGTTCGTTCTCATGTTGTATTGCTGCACCACTGTCCAAGGTTATGGCGAGGGTTGGGATCCCCAGCACATTCTGTATTTCTGTGCCTGTCCCAATAAAAGCAACAGTAGTATACCACTGTTCAAAACTCGTAAATCCATGGACAAAAAACAAAATCGGGGTAACAAACTAAAACTGAAGTCAGTGTCGTTTGTTGCTGTCTTACATTTGTAGGTTCAGATTTGTTTTTTATAGCTGACTGAGCGGTATGGGCTTTGGTCATTGTTGAAGATGAAGGTGTAGGTGACATAAAGTTGTTAATTTCTGCGTCATTTTGGTATCTTGTAAAGAGTTTGTCTCATTGGCAATCACACCATGTCTTCTATTTTATATATAGTGAAACTTTAATCCTTTTTGTTTTGTGTTCATGCGTATCTACAATGAATGCATACAAGTATCATTGAGACCAGTTTAATATCATATATAAATTATTAAAGCTTATACAATATCCAATATTGAGAATTCATTTTTTGAATAAGAATAACAGATTCAGAGTGTACATCAACATGATCAATGAGACAACAACCAAACCACACAAAATTTCATAAAATGTTTAGCAACACCCTGTGTCTTGCCTGCACTTCTGTCAATATATACAGTCTTTTGGTAAACAAAAAGACATCTCAGTGTTTAAATTCAGTTTCCGAAAGTTACATCAAGCTTTGACATATCTTTTTATGTTTAACCATAGTTTGATTCCTGACCATTAATGATCCTGGCAATGTCAAGAAGAATCACTATATCTTGGTCCTGAACATAATATCACAAGCTAGACCAAAAACCAACATATAACAGCTCAAGAGAAAATACATACAAAAGACATTTACAGTTGATTATACTATCAAAGTTGTTGTTTTTATTGTATATCTAGGTCTAATTTGCTCAGATTCTAAAGAAGTTGTGAGAAAAAAATTAACATATACACATACCACAAAAGAATTGACATCAACACATCTTCCTTAAAAACATATTTTTAAGATGCAACTTAAGACAACCACTGATATGGTTATGACTTCAGTTTGACTAGGCTACAGACATGGAACAAATAAAACAAGAGACCGAGATAATATATTAATGAAATGCAAGGATCATGGTAAATGAATTTATTTATACAAAAATATCCATACATACTATTGATAAAACTAGAGGCTCTCTAGAGCCTGTGTCCCTCACCTGATTCTACTTGGGTTTTGGAATAATATTGAAAAATGGAAAAATTGTAACAGATACTTATAATGATGTTTGAGGCCAAATTTGGTTTAATATTGCTTTGTTTGCATTCATTCCATTCAGTAATTCTTCAAAAGAAGACATTTGCATGTATTTTCCATAGGGTTCTATGTTAAATTAAGTCCCCCGCTGGTGGCCATCTGGGATAATGGATCGGCTACAAAGTAACAACACTTGGTCAGCATCTCATAAAGAACATTTATGCCATGTTTGGTTTCATTCCATTCAGTAGTTCTCTAAAAGAAGACATTTGTATGTATTTTCCATAGGGTCCCATGTTAAACTCAGTCCCCGCTGGCAGTCATCTTGGATAATGGATCAGCTACAAAGTAACAACACTTGGTCAGCATCTCATAAGGAACATTAATGCTATGCTTGGTTTCATTCCATTTAGTGGTTCTCTAAAAGAAGACATATGTATGTATTTCCCATAGGTCCTATGTTAAACTAAGTCCCCCAATGGCGGCCATCTTGGATAATGGATCTGCTAAATAGTAACAACACTTGGATCAGCTACAAAGTAACAACACTTGATCAGCATCTCATAAGGAACATTCATGCTATGTTTGGTTTCATTCCATTCAGTGGTTCTCTAAAAGAAGACATTTGTATATACATGTATTTCCCATAGGGTCCTATGTTAAATTAAGTCCCCTGCTGGCGGCCATCTTGGATAATGGATCGGTTACAAAGTAACAATACTTGGTCAGCAATTCATAAGGAACATTCATGCTATTTTTGGTTTCATTCCATTTAGTGGTTCTTTAAAAGAAGACGTTTGTATGTATTTCCCATAGGGTCCTATGTTAAACTAAGTCCCCCGCTGGCGGCCATCTTGGATGATGGACCAGCTACAAAGTAACAACACTTGGTCAGCACCTCATAAGGAACATTCATGTCATATTTGGTTCCATTCCATTTAGTGGTTCTCTAGAAGAAGTTCAAAATGTGAAAAGTTAATGACGACGACAGACGATGACGATGGACGACGACGGACGTGATAAGAAAAGCTCACCTGGCCAGAAAAAATGAAATACTAATTTAATTGCTGTTCTTCATGAAACATACACCAGTTTATTGACCACACAACCCACCAATTTCAAGGTAGATAACTGTATACCGCCATCTTGGATTGTAAAATAGCAGTACACAATTGATCTAGTTCTTTGCTAAATTTGCAAAATTTGAGACAGATTGGTTATTGAGTGTAAGACTGTTATTTGATTAAAAAATTGTGACAAACAGAATTATTCAGAGGTTTTAACATAAACTGTTGACACAGATTCATGTCTCATCTGTCTAAAGAAAATTATAAAAAAAAGACAATTAGACAGACACCAAGAATGTAAAACAATTAAAAGCACTATGACCTAGGGGCAGGGCCTTTAAATAGTTGCTAAACTGATTTGTATTTATAGTGATGTAACTTTAAAGAAAAATTCATTGATCTATCAGAAGTACTCTCTATTAAACTGATTAAAGCAGAAAAGTTTAATTAAAAAATGCTTCAGTCACTGGACAATAAACTAGGGGGCAGGTCCCTTGAAAAAGTCTTCATACTGCTATGTACATGTAAATAGTTAAACAAATTTATATAGAAATGTTACAGAAATTTTCATTTTTTACTTGTAACAAGAACACAAATTCACAGATACCATTTTCCCTATTATTTTCTTAAAACCTATCCTCTCATATTTTACTTCAAAATTCTATTTCAAAGATTTCTATTTATTCACCAAAGTATTTTTTTCATACATAATGATTAACTCTTTGCAAAATTGGGTAATTTTGCTTGACTTGTAGATTGAAATATAGCAAGGTGACCCATAATTTTTAAGAATTTTTGAACAAAGAATGGTAAGATCTACATTTTGGCTTTGTATAAGAAAACTATCATCCATCTTAAATCTTCATCAAAGTAATAATAAAATTTAATTATAAAAATTTACCAAGAAAACAAATTCAGAGACACCATTTTTCTTATTATTTTCTTAAAACCCATCCTATATACAACATGTACAAAATGCTATCTGAAGGATTTCTATTTATTCACAATTGTATTTTTTTTCATGGATAATCTATGTAGAATTAGGTAATTTTGCTTGACTTTGTAGCTTGAAATTTAGCAAGGTGACCCATACTGTTTATGAATGTTTTGATAAAAGAATGGTAAAATCTACATTTTCACTTTGTAAAAGAAAATTCTTTCTGAGGAAAATATATACACATGATCGATCTTAAATCCTCATCAAAGAAATAATAAAATTCAATTATAAAAATGTACATTAAATATAATTTCTGATGGAAATAATGATCTCAATAAGCTCTGTATGGCAAATACATAGATACAAGTAAAACTGCACTACATAATACAGTTTTAAATAATGCTTGCTTATACCTTATTTGTCAATACAGATATGTTCCTACACTTCAAAACTTCAAGAATAAGTACCACTGTGGTGACGGTGATGATGCTTTCTCTTTTTACTCTTATGATGCTTTTTGTATTCTATCTCACTACTGTCACTATCAGATGAACCAGAGTCACTATCAGGGTCACTTTGATGCTTGTACTTCTTTTGCTTTTTATGTCTTCTCTTTCTTTTACTATAATCATCATCACTTGAACCAGTTAAGTCACTGTATTTATGTGAATGTTTCTTTTGACGGGAATATTCATCCTCGCTGTCAGATGATGAATCACTATAATGTTTATGCCTTTTGTGTTTTTTATGAGATGTTTTATGTTCATCACTATCTGATTCTTCAGAGTGTTCAAGGTGCTTTTTGTGTTTTTTTCTCTTCTTTACTTTATCCTTTGCCTTTTTCATGACAGGAGATCTTGATCTTGATCTGAAAATGGATATAACTGACAGCTACAGTTCACAAAAAACAAATATTAAAATTTGAAATATATAATATTTTGAGTGTGTTCCTGTGCAATCAAGGCCAACAATTGGTTTAAAATAGGTCAAATGATTCAGAGGCAAGGATCTTTGAAATAAAACTAAAACTTGTTAATGAACAGCCAATTGCCACTCACATAAAAGTATGTTATGCTTATTTAGGGGCCTTAATGGCAGAATGATTAAAGCAGTTTATCTACTGTCTTACTAGCTTTCCAACACTGAGGTTGTGAATTTAAGCTCAGCACTATGTATGGGGGTTTGACTCTAATCGTAAATTAATAACCAGGATGCTAGTTTTCATGCCAAAGGTAAGTGGAGCTTTCCAGAACTTGAGCTTTCCTCAACCATGAAATTTAGCTGCCAGTACATAGCAAATAGTGAAACAATCTACCTTTAGATTGATCTATTGAACAAAGCAACATATATAACATGTTTATCAGCAAATTAAAATGTATGTAGCAATTAGATTGAAAAATGTTGTCCTGCATTTTTTTAAGTTATAATCTCTGTCCTGCCTTTACTCTACCTGGTACTGCATTTTTCTTATTAGTTTATCTAGACTTTTTTTAACATAAAATGTCATTCTGCCTTTTTTTGCAAAGTGGCTCAATCTCCCTTTTTTTGCTCTAAACTCCTGTCCTGCCTTTTATCAAATTGTAGCTCCATAAAGCTTTATAATAAACCATGAAATTAAGCAAGAAACTCACTGATTTATACATTAACAGCTCCCAGAGGCATCACAAACCTCTTTATATCAACCTTCCATCAGTTGCAATTCTTTAAAGTATGCCAAACCAGAAAACAATTCGATATCAAAACACAATTTGGTCTCAGTAAAGCTTGAGAGAAAGAAGAGGAAAGAAAATATACAGCAGCAAAGCAGGCAACTTTCATGCATAATGCAACAGCATACAAAATATCAATAAGACTATTGAAAAATATGAAATACTACTTTAAAAAGAAACATCATCAGAACAATATTCATAATCGTATGATTTAAAAATTTCAAAGACACAGGAGAATAATTTGTGAACGGGACAATGTATGTGAGTTGCTTGGATACTAATGCAACAGTTTACTAAATATAAAATGTGAATCGTAAATTATGATTATGAAATAAATGTTTTATTCAAACCTTTTGTGTTTTTTCTTTTTCTTTTTCTCTATTTTCTTTTTCTTTTCTTCTACCTTATACTTTTCTAAAAAATACAATATGAAAATTTATTTCTGTATAATAATAAACTTTTAAACCAGGTGCTCCGCAGGGCGCAGCTTTATACGACCGCAGAGGTCGAACCCTGAACAGTTGGGGCAAGTATGGACAAAACATTCAAGCGTGATACAGCTCTGAATTTGGATTGTGATCAAATTTTTGACATTACATGGTTTTTTTTACACAAAACAAATGTCAAGATTTTACAAATCAATTAAAGATTTCTCCTTCAAACTTATTTAAATCTAAAATTAAATAGTTGACACAGCATAGGTTTCTGACACCGAATGAATGTGGTCTAATGAACTTAAAAATTTTTTTTTGCCTTTGAGCAATTCACTATGCTGTTGAATATTAATCCTCTAAAAAAAATGTTTGAAGAAATTTTCTTTTTATTTATGAAATCTGAAATGAGAAAATTTTAACCCCCCCCCCCCCCACCCCATTTTTTTCACATCCACGTTTCCCTTTTTCCAAAACTGATATCAATTCAAATTTCTAATGGAGTTTGCAACAATAACTACTCTTTTAAATACATCATAAAATATTAAAATGTAAAATAAAGTGCTTGTTATCACTGAATGGTAAAGATTGGTTGGTAGTAAAAGTGAATATACATTGTTTATTGTATAAAACAATAAAAAAAACTTCATCAGCAACATTTAATATTGGCAAATTTCCAATGAAGTTATTTACATAAAGTTATTGGCAAATAAAAATAGAAAATGACATCATAGTCATGTCTGGCAAATGTCCAACATACATTATCTAAAAACATTTTAGATAAGATAAGGAAAAAAAGCTTCATCAGCAACATTTTATATTGGCAAATTTCCAATGAAGTTATTTACATAAAGTTATTGGCAAATAAAAATAGAAAATGACATCATAGTCATGTCTGGCAAATTTCCAACATATATTATCAACTACTATTCTATACAAAAAAAGATAACTCCAATTGAAAATTAATTGCTATTGCACAATATTGTGCAATTAGATATTTCTTGCTATTGTGCAATACTGTGCAATTGAAAATTTCTTGCTATTGCACAATACTTGATATGGAATCCTGATTTGGACCAACTTGAAAACTGGGCCCATAATCAAAAATCAAAGTACATGTTTAGATAAAGCATATCAAATAAGCCCAAGAATTTAATTTTTGTTAAAATCAAACTTAGTTTAATTTTGGACCCTTTGGACCTTAATGTAGAACAATTTGAAAACTGGACCAAAAATTAAGAATCTACATACACAGTTAGATTTGGCATATCAAAGAACCCATTTATTCAATTTTTGATGAAATCAAACAAAGTTTAATTTTGGACCAACTTGAAAACTAGGCCAATAATTAAAAATCTAAGTACATTTTTAAATTCAGCATATCAAAGAAACCCAAAGATTCAATTTTTGGTTAAAATCAAACTAAGTTTAATTTTGGACCCTTTGGACCTTAATGTAGACCAATTTGAAAACGGGACCAAAAATTAAGAATATACATACATAGTTAGATTCAGCATATCAAAGAACCCCAATTATTCAATTTTTGATGAAATCACACAAAGTTCAATTTTGGACCCTTTGGGCCCCTTATTCCTAAACTGTTGGGACCAAAACTCCCAAAATCAATCCCAACCTTCCTTTTGTGGTCATAAACCTTGTGTTTAAATTTCATTGATTTCTATTTACTTATACTAAAGTTATTGTGCGAAAACCAAGAATAATGCTTATTTGGGCCCTTTTTTGGCCCTTAATTCCTAAACTGTTGAAACCAAAACTCCCAAAATCAATCCCAACCGTCCTTTTGTGGTCATAAACCTTGTGTCAAAATTTCATAGATTTCTATTCACTTAAACTAAAGTTATAGTGCGAAAACCAAGAAAATGCTTATTTGGGCCCTTTTTGGCCCCTAATTCCTAAAATATTGGGACAAAAACTCCCAAAATCAATCCAAACCTTCCTTTTGTGGTCATAAACCTTGTTATAAAATTTCATTGATTTCTATTCACTTTTACTTAAGTTAGAGTGCGAAAACTAAAGGTATTCGGACGACGACGACGACGACGCCAACGTGATAGCAATATACGACCAAAAAATTAAAATTTTTGCGGTCGTATAAAAACCACATGGATCTATCTTTCATATAATTGTAAGTCAGTTAACTTCCCATAAATGATAACTAAATAATATAATAACATGGTTACCTGGGAAAGCTTGAACTGATACAGCATTTCAGAGTTAATCAAAGCTGATTCATTATATCCAATTAAATACATTTTGTAACAGACATCAAATAATTGAAAATAAGAACACAATTTAAACTGAGATAATGTATATGTAACTGTAAATCTAGATCTGAGTGACAAATTTTGTCTGGTAAAAAACTTTAAACACCTCATACATGTACATGTCATACACTCCTTATTGTTCACTAACTCAATAGATTTGTTATTAAACTTTTATAATTGAATGCCATTAAGTTATAAATAAATGAGTTATAGCTGATCATATACATGTATTACAATGCATTAGCGACAAGATCTCCTCAAAATATAACTCAGTGACAAAAAATAAACAGATGAACAAACCTTGTTGAAACTGACTGAGTGGTGAAATAAAATCATCTTCTGAGGAATCTGAGCTAGTACTACTGACATCTAAAACAATATCTTTACCAGGATCTGCCTTCACAAAGTTACGACACTGAAATGTTAGATGTCCAGCTAAAAAACATAATGAAAATAAAATAAGAAATTTTGTCTAAGCATTCTAAGGACATGAATGCCCTTGCTCAAGCTTTGCAATTTTCAATTATCAAAACGTTTAATGACTCACTGCCCAAATTAGAACTTAGTCTGCATGTTAAATAAAAACTTACCTAGAGTGAGTAAATTAAAATATTTACAATTTTCCAAAGTATAAAGGGGTATAACTCTAGAAAGGTTAATGAAATATTGCCAGAATTTAAACTCTGCGTGTTGTGGTTTTCAGCAATGATCAGCAATACCTTTAGTCCAGTCAAACTAAGTTTGAACCTCAAACTAATTGCAACAGAAAATGCTTTAATTCTAATCTATAGCATTTAGCCCCAAATATATACAGAAAGAAGTCCCATAAAATCTAATTTGAGGAAAACTCAAATTTTGCATTTTTAATTTCTTATAGAAATTAACATTGGAAAGGGAGATAACTCAGCAAAAATGAGACTTTTATGTCAGTTTTTGTTTGATTTTCTTAAAATTCATGTAATATATGATACTTTGATGGAGTTATAACTTCGTATTTGACTATATTATATAATCTTCTGCTCATGAAATGTACAAAACCGAAGTGCTATGCATATTTTTTTAATTCTTTTTGCACATTTTCATTAAAAAAATTGCAAATTTATGGCCTAGTGACCATTTTGAAAAAATGAATATTTGGTATTATTTCTATCTGTAAATTATATTTGTTCAGCATCTACCTTGTTCATAGAAACTTTAAACCACAAAAAGAGGAATATATGCTTAATTAGTTTTATTATTCAATTTGAGATTCTTTACCTTAACATGCTGAAAAATCTAATAAATGGTCAACTATTTAATTATGAAGTCTAGGTTCTAGCTTGATAAAAGATATGATAATACCTTAAGAGTTCTTTGTTATACTCTAAAGATGACTCAAATATCAAGAATCAATACATTCTGTTGAATAGAAGCGGTAAAGTTATAACTTTTTATCAATCTTTATTGATATTTCTGCATTTTTGCAGAGTTATCTCCCATATGAACGCAAATCTCCATAGGAATTTTAAAATCATGATTTTTTAGTTTTCCACAAGTTATATTTTATAGGACTTTTTTCTGTGTATATTTGGGGTATAATGCTAAAGATTAAAACTTATGTATGCTAGATTGACTGGACTACCAATGATTTTCTTAAAATTTGGATGAGGCAAACTTAAGTTAGAGTGCGAACATGAACAGACTTGCATTTCCAAGTTATACTTATAAAAGGGCATAACTAACTGTAAATGACTCTGTGATCAAATTTGATCTCTGTCTGCCACTTTTGGTTTTTAGCACCATGTATGACTTTCAGAAAGTTTGGATGAGGAAAACATAACCAAGAGTGGTAAAACAAAAATGGGTCAGACAAAAGGACTGACAGATGGACAGAGGGATAGTCAAGGGTAACAATTAATGCCCATGTTGCCTACGGTTGAGGCATAAAAAGAAAACATAATTATACTTAAAGGAATAGGAATGAAATAGTCATGGCTGGTAAAAGATTTCCATTACACTGCACGTCTTATGATACGGAAATAAGAATGCTATAATGTCTCAACTGCTCAATTAACTATTTTTTCTATATAATAGCTCAATAGAAGTAAGTAGACAGTTATTTAGATAAAAAAAAAATCATTCAATTTTAATAAAAATTAAATAATGCCTGAATATTTTAAAACAAGAATGTGTCCTCAGTCCACGAAAGCCCCACTCGCACTATCATTTTCCATGTTCAGTGGACCGTGAAATTGGGGTAAAAACTCTAATTTGGCATTAAAATTAGAAAGATCATATCATAGGGGACATGTGTACTAAGTTTGAAGTCGATTGGACTTAAACTTCATCAAAAACTACCTTGACCAAAAACTTTAACCTGAAGCGGGACAGACGGACGGACACACAGACCAGAAAACATAATGCCCCTCTACTATCGTAGGTGGGGCATAAAAAATAAACCAGAACAATCCACATTGTCAATTAAAGACTTGTGAATTGAGATGTCGCAAGTGGGAGCAGTGTGACAAATTAAAAACAAAGATCATGCAAGTGAGGAATGTATATAGCAATAAACAAACTACATTATTTCATGATTATCATGAAGTTTTAAAAGATATAGTAACTTGCCTATGCTGTTAAATGGTACACAGCTGAATACTGTGAATTTATTTATTTTTGTTGATACTATAGTAAAAATAATATATAGTGGTATTTGATTTCAAGGTTTTTGCAATGTCTTATTACAAGCCTTTAGAATATTTGTACTTTGTTAAACATGAAAAAGTTTGTTTTACCAATACCAAGGATTAGTTTACAAATCCTTGCATTTACCCACAAATTCCATAAAATTTGGTATCCCATATAAAGACTCTTCAGTATTAAATACAATACAATCTGCTATACATACCATATCCACATTTTTTACAGGCTGGTTTAAGTCCATCATTTTTATTGGTGTATTTGCTGCCTATGCCTAAAAGTTTTAAAAAAAATAATGTTGATAAGGCATCAGTCATGTCAGTCAAAGATTAAAATCAAATAATAAGACCTAAAAGATTGGAATATCTTGCCTGCTATTTATTATTGAAAACCCGAAGGGACTTCTTTCAACATGTTAATAGAGATTTTATTTGTCGATAGATTATATCATTATTTTATAATAAAAAAAAAATATCTTGCTTCACTTTTGATGATTTTTCAAATACCCGCAAAGTTGTTATAATGTATGTGACCTCATGGATTAGAAAATACTTTTAAATAAAATTCATCTGTTAGACAATAATGATAGGACATTAACTTAAGCATAATAAATTAAATACATGTAACACATAGTGAGAGGATGATAGAGCAGATTGGTAACCCTCAAAAAAGCATTGTCAATCTTGGCTTGGTAGTGATTGACACTGTATTCTTTGGTAACAATCTGTCATTGGATGCCAAATTGACTTTAAATGGGTGCCTATTTTTAACCAGATGTCGATTTAACAAGGTGCCAATTTGACTTTTTCTGTGGGTGCTGATTTAACTTTTAGTTGTATCCCAATCTGCTCTATCGTCCAATGTTTTATTTATATATGGCAGTGTCTGCGCCTGTCTGCGAGTACCTGCATACGGATACACTTAGCCAAATTGGCCTTTTTAGGCTATGTGTACCCGCAACCGATTTTATAAGAAAGTGTCATATGATTGGGAAAGCAACGTGAAAGATACACAAAAATTATTGGTTATTTTTCTGATTTTGTGAATTCTGTGAAGATAATAGCAAATAATATTTTTTAAATTGTTTTTAATGTATTAGTTAGAAAAATAGAAATCAAATATAAATGCATATTTTTACGAAAGTGTATCACGGTACGTCGTAAAATAATAATAGGCGTAGAACTTTTTTTTTCATATATATTGACATTTCAAATCTTAAAATCTCTGTGAGTAATCAATTTATTCTCTCACTTATTGCGATGTTTTCTGAGTTAATTTTACAATTTATTCCTGATCCGATGACATTAAATTATAAAACTGGAGGCGGGTGTGCGTAGCCGTAGCCTACAAAGGCCAATTTGGCTACGCATACCTCACATGCAGGTACGTACATACACTACCTATTCATATACTCATTATTACTGTCATCTGCGAAGAGTCGGATTTTACTATGTTGGATGTATTTTGGGAGGTCGTTTATGTAAATTAGAATAGTATTGGTCCTAGCACTGTACCCAGTGTGACACCTGATCATGTGACTGGTATAATTTTTAAAGATGACTCTTTCTAAAAGTACTGACTACTGTTTTTGTTTGTGTTCTGTTTGACAAAAATGATTCAATCCAGTTTATTATTTGATTCCTGTCATGAACAAGTTGTATCAAATTTGTCTTTCTTTGTTTACCTTGCATTGTGTCATAAATCGTAAAACTGCGGAATGGTCTAAATTTTTTGGTTAGGTACCTAAGGGAGATAATCTGGTATCATTCAAGTCAAAACTAAAAGAAAATCAACATTAACTTTCCATGATTATTACGAAATTACATTCTGTTTAAAAAATCCCATAAATAATCAAATATAATGAATATTATGAATTTGAATATGAAATTCTTAGTTTATTATACAAATACATCATTTACTATTTTATCTTTTAGTTAGACCTAAACAAAATGGCTGCGCCCATTGACATTTCAAATTAATGGTCTAGTTTGTTTTTGTTTGACAGGCTATGAGCAATATTTATATACAAGAACCGCCTACGAGCGGAAAGGTAGAAAATTAGTGTTTTACTTTGCTGTTTAAAAAAAAAGTAAACAGTCTTGCTATATTATAACTCCAGCAGACAGTTGACAATATCAATAACAACAGCTGTTTTACTATCTTTCTATCTGTATATTTTAAGCCAATGAATTTTACTGACACCTCATCTTGGAATGTCTTCTTCTTCTTCTCCTTCTTCTTTAGTTACAGAAAACCATCAACATTTTGAAGATTACATTCTGGTGCATGCTTGATTGAGGTTCTTCTTCTTCTTCCAGGTAAGGAACCAGATTCATTGCTGAATGTTAATGGTTCCGCACGAAAACTTTACGCAGTGTCGGGCAACACAGAAAGATTTCTCTTGGCTATTTACAAATTACATTTAAAACGTTCGCAGAAAAATATACAATTAAAATTATTTACAACTGGTTTTCCTACTTCCTTTCAGAGCATGCCTTCAGGGCAGCTCTGAATCCCTCAACGGTGTTGGTCGCTGTAACTGTCGTTGGTAGGTTGTTCCAGTCCCTGATTGTCCTCGGGAAGAAAGATTGGCCGTAGGTGTCTGTACTTGTTCTTTCTTGGAAGAAGCGGTTTTTACCTCTGGTCCGGTTATCATTCGGTGTCAAATATTTGTGACGGTCTATATCTATAAGTTCATGCTGGATCTTGAATAGCATGCACAATCTATTTGTTTTCCTCCGTTCTTCGAGGCTTTCCCACTTTAGATTTTTAACCATATTTGTGACACAGCCAGGTGTTCGGTCTGTGTAGTTGTTATTCACAAATTCGTGCAGCTCTTTTCTGAACCTGTTCAATTGCCTTGATTTTATTTTGAGCGGTTGGGTCCCATACTGTGCTTGCATATTCCACTGCAGGTCTTACCATGGACACATATGCAGCTGCCTTTACAGGTTTTGTACAGCCTTTGAGGTTTCTACGTATAAACCCCAAAGTTCTGTTTCCTTTGCCTACTGTATTGTCTATGTGTTTATCCCATGTTAGGTTGTTACTGATGGTTACTCCAAGATATTTACTTGCTTCCTCTGGTTGCCTTTTAAAGTTTTTAAAAATTTTGTCATCATGGTCATAATGCAATTTCTCATTGTATAATAATTGCATAATGACAAGGAGAAAAATTAGAATAGTTTTACAGTTCTGCCAACTTTTCGTGAAGCAAATGTGTAAGATTTTGTCAAAATTGAAAAGATCAAAGAGAAAAAACAATACATGTAGATCAAAAGAAAATGCCAAAAAAAAAAGCACACACATGCGTGAGACTTGGCAGGTTTTATATATACATGTATTATAAAAAAAATAAAATTTATTTAGGTGTCCATGTTTTAATTTATGCAAGCTTCTCCTCATTGTTGTATCTTTTTCAAATAAAAGATCAAATATTTGACAAGGTTATATTTGTCTTCAAATTTCAATGGGACCTGAATGTAACGGTCATCTTGTCGTGATGTCATATACATTTTGTATCAGATGACGTCGTGTTTGGACATCTGAGGTCACAAACATCCAGCGGTCGTATTTTCTGGCACATGAAATGCAACCTTGAAAAACAACTGGCAGTAAGAGGGTTAACAATTGACAGGAACATATAAATTGATACAGGTTCCAATTTTTGCCATTTAACTGACTTAAAATTATTCAAGGTCTTTGCCGTCACTGTTAAATCAGACCGGTTATTCCACTGATCCACTACTCTAATTGAAAAAGTATTTAGTCTATGTCAGTATGTGTTGTCTTACAATGTTTCTTAAAAAGTTTTTTAAGGAGTGACCTTTCGTATACATTTTGTAACATTATAATAAGATGGTGATTAAGTAAATAAGCTCAATGAACGTAACCTATCTTCAAAACTTAAATGATTTATGTTCTTGACGAGTTAAGTGGTCTTTCTTTGGACAGATTCAAATTTACAAATATTTTTTTAAGAGTGGCGACACCTGTAGCATATTCCAACTTTTGTTTTTAAATCGGTTCTCATTAATTCAAAATTTTAGAATGTACCAATACATGATCTTCAAAATGGAGATATTCTATTTGTTAATATTTATTTCTAATTATCCTACCTGATAGCATAATAAGAGGTTCTTTTTCCTGGAAAAATTTGATTTCTAACAGCAAATACCTTTGACTTGTTTCATTTGAACAACAACAAGATAAAAATGTCTCTAGTGTAAAAAGAATTGAAAATACTTTTTCATTATTGAATAAACAACTTGGTACACTTGAACAATCATTAATGACATTATAATGATATCATGCAATAAACGATTTCTGTCAGTGCAGGTTTTTCCATCACACTTGTGCTCATTGGTTGTAGAAGTTAATATAAACGGCTCATGGTTAAGGTCACTCCATACAGAAAAGCTGTAATCAAATTTGAGTATTGGAACACGACAATAAATAAATAGCAGTTAGCTATGACATGTACATGTATGAAGATTAGGATGTTCATTTACAAGAAAGTTTATGCACATATCATATGTTTTATAATAAAACTTTTCCATTCCATTCAAGTATTGAAAATATATTTTCATCTGTTACTTAGCGCATAACTACTTGAGCTAGTGAATATAATGTAGCTGAGAAAAAGAAAACATTAGTTAATGAAATTAGGTTTAATCAGAAGTATATCTCATCTAAGAATTGTGATAAAAGAAGGAGCACAAACCTTGTTCTTTGAGATAAGTAGATATAAAAAAGAAGGTTATTAGACTATATTACATGTACATGTACTTGTATGTGAAGCCTCATATAATTTTATGTTCAAACAATGTAGAAAAGCTTGCCTAGTTGAGAGTCTCAATGTTTAATCTGTTTCAACTTGATTCACATGAACATGACCATCTGTATTATGTTAAATCTATTTGTAGGTTCTATTAGATACAAGTGTAGGAGACATTGACATAGAATTATGGTCGAAGGAAGCCCCTAAAGCATGTCGAAACTTTGTTCAGTTGTGTATGGAGGGATATTATGAGGATACAATTTTCCATCGCATTATCAAGGATTTCATTGCACAAGGAGGGGACCCATCAGGCACTGGAGATGGTGGTGAATCTATTTATGGTCATCCATTTAAGGTAAAGTGTTTTACATCTTCAGTCAGTTTTACATATATATATTGAATAAAAACTGATTATTTCGTTTGTTTATTGTCAAATAGAGAATGTGTTTGGTATATAGATGCTTTAAAATTAAAAAAAACAACACATAATAGATAATGTTTTTCGTATAAATCAGTGGCAGATCCAGAACTTTTTGTAAGGGAGGGCCTGTTGACTGACCTAAAAAGGGGGGGGGGGGCTGGTCCAGTCATGCTTCAGTGATTCCCTATAAAACTGATTATTTCATTTGTTTATTGTCAAATAGAGAATGTGTTTGATATAGATGCTTTAAAATTTAAAAAAAACAAAAAAACACATAATTATAGATTAGGTTTTTAATATAAATTATAATGGTGTACAAATACTGATGAATTTACAAACATCATCAACTTTAAGTTTTATTTGCAAGATTTTGTGTATTAAAAGAATATAATCATGATAATCAAAAGGCGTTTTCAACATGTTACATACATGTATGTTGACTTTGTTTCCTTAAGATTGTTTCAGTAATCAACTAAATTAAAAACTTACATCGTACATGTTTCATGATATTAATATGTTTCATGTCACAATAAACATCATAAGGAAACAATATAAAACATATAATCTAACACTTGCCAACTGTTTTGTAATCAATAATGACTTTTGATTTGTTTCAGGATGAAATTCATTCAAGACTTCGTTTTGTTAGAAGAGGACTGGTTGCCATGGCAAATGCAGGGCCGAATGACAATGGTAGTCAGTTCTTTTTCACTTTGGACAAAACACCAGAGCTGCAAAGTAAACACACCATTTTTGGAAAAGTAAGATTTATTATACATGTAGTTTCTGTTTTGGGTTGTCAATAAAAGTTCTTAAAATACACAATTATGAATTATATGTGTACGCAAGCCTTAGTTTATTGGGGTTATATTTCCAGTTGATGTGTTAAAACAGATCATTGTCAGAAGAAGAGAAAATGCTTCTAAAGTCTAAAGATATTATAAATAATTTTCAATTTTCTTATTCTAACTCATTGAATGCATCTAATTTTGACATATTATTTCTTTTTAATGAAGAGAACAAAAAAAGCATGCAGATATAAACAAATAGCTTTACAGCAAAGATATTGCCACTGACAAAACTACAAATAGTTTATCTTAAAATTAAAAACATTAAAGAGTCATGATTATTAATTAACACTTCAATGGTCTATAGTAACATGTTATTCTCTAGTACAGGAAATTGTAGGAATTATCTAAGTTGGTTCAAATCAAGGACTATAGCAATATTATTTGCCTTCTTCACTAAACACATATCATTTCATATTAAAATTGACTTAGATTCAGAATAAAATGTCTAGATTAGTTACATGCCATTCTTTGGACTTACAACAAGGAGCTAGACCAATACAAATTTAAAATTAGTTTGTTTGATACAATGCAGAACATAATATGGCATGGAATAAAACATCATCTAAACATCTAGATCTATAGTTTTTTGTAATTAATATCTGTAGTAGTAACCAAGATGCTTGATATACAAAAATATGATCACTATGGCTTGTTCTTTTTTAGTTTAGTATTTACATCCTAGAGATTTAGCTTTTTACAATAGTCCTTTAATGGTATAGTATCTGTGTATTGCAGATAAGTCATCTTAAATTTTTATAGATAGCATTTAAATTTATTTATTTCTGTCATTTATAGGTTACTGGTAATACTGTATATAACATGATTAAACTAAATGATTGTGAAACAGACGGTACTGACAGACCATTATATCCACCAAAAATTAATAAAGCACAGGTAAATAATTTAAAATACTGAAACCAATGCTTTAAATAGACAAAACATAGATAGAAGGAATAAGAGAATAAGGAACCAGTTTCCCTAACTTACCTTTTATCAATGTCATATAAGAATGGCAACTGCACAACTAAATTAAGTATATGTACTCATGTCTCCTTCAGATGTTTGCAAAAAGTTCATTTTTCAAAGTACAGACTTTGTTTCCAACTTGATATTTTTTCCAATAGACAAAAAATCTTTCATTAGACATACTAACAATTGTCCCTGCCAACACAAAGCTAGAATGGTGGAGGAGCTGACATTATTTTTATCTTATTAGAGCATCTGATATTAAGGGCAAAACAATGTTTGTAAAGAAGGCAGACTTAGGAAAGTATAAAAATAAAAAATACTCAACTCTGAGTAAAATTCTATGGTAAACAGAAAGTCCCTAAAGCAAATGACAAAATCAAAAGCTAAAACACACCAAACAAATGGAAAACAACTGTCATATTCCTGTGAAGGTTTTCAGTATTAAGAATGTTAAAATTCTATTAATTAATATTATGGAAGAGTTCAAATTTTAATCTTGCAGATATTTAACATCTAGCTCATTTCTGAATTCAGCTAGATGCTTGGCCTTTATAATGTCTTTCAACTTCTTTTATTGGTTCTTTTTATACTATTGATGTGTTGGAGTCACAGAAATAAATATAGATTTGAAATGCAGTTAAACAGCAATTTTTTCTAAAAACCTGAAAATCTGAGATACTTTTTATGCTTTCAATGCTATCTTAAACAATTAAAACAGAATCAATGTTCGATTAAAGATTGTAAATGCAATGTATTGGTTTTGGATGGTTTATAAAAAGTTTAATATTTATGGCTAAATGGTCACACTGCTATTGATTGTTTTAGATTTTATCTAATCCATTTGATGACATAGAACCACGGACTACAGGCAAAGACAAGAAAAATGAGGACAAGAAGATCAAAAGTAAATCAAAAGCTACAAAGTAAGTCTGCATCTAGGCTTTCAGTCCAGTAGGTTTTTTTTTATTTGTTTGTACTATAAACAAGCAATTTTCTAAATGAGTTTGAATGTTTTTATTTTATCTTAGAACTTGGCCAATCAAGTTTGAAGAAAATATCTACTGTAAATTCAGAAATTATTGCAATGTTTTTATTATTGCAAAAAATGCGAAATGGTTATAAAAGCAAATATTAAAGTCTCATTTTGAAATATTTTATAATCATGATAATAATTAATCAGGATTTTTTTCGATATTGCAAAAACTAAAATTACATTTGATTCTACAATGACAAAAAATTGTGATAATAAATGCACGCAAAAAATTCTGAATTTACAGTAATGCCTGTTGTAAATTACTTTTGTAAGAAACAAGACATATGAGGTATATTTTCTTATATAACAATCAGTTTAAATTTCTGTGCACTGTATTAAAGATACACACAGTCATTTATAATTTATTTACCCATCAATATTATACATGAAGTTAAAACGGAGAATGGAAATGGAAATAGGGAACATGACAAAGAGACAACAACCTGACCAAACAGCAGAATGTGTGGTGTTTGTTGTACATTTGATGAACATTCACAGCTTAATACACATACATGTACTTTTTTTGTTACTTGCTCATCATCAGCAGCAGTGATAATAGGTCTATTAAAGGTTGACATCAGACAATAGAACACTTATGGTCAAAGGAACTCAATAAGATATCAGATAATTTTTTGTTAGTGACCATCACCTTAGTGAGCTACATATTTGGAATTACATGTATTACCATATCCATAGATTGACCGTTACTGTGTTATGTATTCTCATAATACATATTGTATAAAGCTGTTTCTTTTATATGGCATTGAGCTCCATTAAGATATATTTACCATGTATGAACCTGACACTGATCTTCTTCCTGTTTTCTTAATGCTTTAAAAGTTTAATGTCTACTAGTATTTGAGTTTACATTGGTTTTAATAATAAGTTCAACTTCGTGTCATCAGATGACTTATATGAAAATAAGGAGATGTGGTTTGATTGACAAAATAATCTGCCAGAGATAACAGAACAAGGATGCAAACAACTATAGGTTACAATATGGCCTTCAATAATGAGCTAAACCCACACATTGTAGTTTGCTTTAAATGGACCTGGCATGACAAAATTTGAAATAATTCAAAAAACAAATTGATGGCCTGATTAAAGCAAAATCAATAAGATAAAATCATCTATTGCAGACAACAACTAAATAACAGGCTCCTGACTTGGTCACATATAGAATACTCAACCATCTTCAAAACCTGCTTGTTCATTAAAACCAATGCATAAATATCAATTAAAAAAAGATTTATTTCTTTTATAGAAATTTCAAGTTGTTATCATTTGGTGAAGAAGCAGAAGAAAATGAAGAAAATGACACCATAGCAACAAAGGTTATAACTGAGAAATAAGCGGAAATATTCTTATCTATTAGCTTATCATATATATATATATATACAAGTCTAAAGATTTGTGCTAGGATACTGATACTTATAGATTATCGTTGATCATCTCAACGAGATTGATTTTCTCGCTTGAGCTGGTACAGCGAAAGTGAGAAAAGCAATCGAGATGAGATGACCAATGATAATCTGTTTATCGCTATTTTACCTATGACAACGTTGTCAATTTCATGTCAATTTCGTTAGAAACGCCACGTGGCCTCCTTAGTTTCTAGCGATAATTTTTCCATCTCAAGCGAGAAGCGTGATATGAAAATTATCACAAAAAAAGATCAAAGGAAAAATGCACAAAATAGCGATAATTTTTGTTATCATTGCACAAATCCTAAGACTTGTAAAGGTTTATTTCTGTCTATGTGGTATCATCAATTTTATAATATCTGTTAAGGTATCATATCATCTTAAATTGACAATACATTTTGTACCATGAAAACAGAAAGATTATACAACACTTCAGATTTGCTTTACATTACTGAAAACAGATGTACGAATAAGATTTTATCAATATTGTTGCACACATCTTAAGACTTGCATAATATTCATATATAAATCATTTGAAATTAAATCCAAGAATTGCAGTTCCCAACTTGTTATCTTTCCTCAGCAGCATTTGAACCTGGTTTTTTTTTGTGATCTAACACCAACTGCAATGTGGCCAGGGTCGTTTACCACTCTGCCAACTATGCTATGTATAGACATAGTGGTCTAAAGCACTGGATAGTCTAGGGCAATGGACATACAAGCAGTGTGACAAAGATAACACAGAAGCATGGGTTTCATACATTGATAATCAGATATTGAAGGGAATTTATGAATAGATTGGATTATTGTGTTAGAAGTTTTTGTTGTATCATCATACCAAGTGTTCTATAGAACGAGGCAGATAAATGTTTTAAATGACTAGTGACTAAATAAATTTCATCATTATTGGTATAACTTACAAATGGTCTGAAGTGCATACATACTTCACAACATTCAAAGAATTTTCAAAAACATACATTTATCATTGTACTTCAGTTATTTATCTGTTTGCATTCTGTGCATAATGGGTTATTCCCCTTTATAAACAGTTTAATTTTGGTAAGAGTTCTTCTTTTTTGGGAAGATGATGTTATGTTATTTGTTTAATTCCAATGCCTCCATTTGAGAACCAAAATGAATGAGAAACTAAAACCTTAACATTTATTAGTAGATATAAGAAGATGTGGTATGAATGCCAATGAGACAACTCTCCATCCAAGTCACAATTTGTAAAAGTAAACCATTATAGGTCAAAGTATGGTCTTCAACACAGAACCTTGACTCACACCAACCAGCAAGCTATAAAGGGCACCAAAAATTACTAGTGTAAAACCTTTCAAACAGAAAAACCAACGATATAATCTATTTTAAAAACGGGAAACATGTTGCTTATAGTTAATAACCAATTATATATCAAACTAATTCTTTTGTCAAAGTTGAATAGAAATAAGTTTCAAAGTGCTTTTAAAATATGCCTGTATAACTGAAAAAAACAACACAAAAAGGAATTTTGGATAACCCACATTTTTGAGCTGTGATGAAATACATATTTATAGCACTAAGCATTGATCAAAATTAGAAATAACCAAATAGATACAAAAATGAGTTGAGTAAACAAGTAGTGATTATGTAATAATTTATTTATAGGAAATGAAAGGAAAGGGTAAAAGTAGTCATGATTTGACTGATGATCCTACGCTTAGTACAGATGTAGAAAATCTAGAGGAAAGAATCAAGAGTCATGAGGTATTACAGATGATAATTATGTTATCTATTTAAATAAAGGAGTAGGTCCGGTAAGGACCGATTTTGGCCTCAAATTTCAGGTTCATCTGACGAAAGATTTTGACCTCTTTTTAAACACTTAAGTGTCTATTTCATTTGATTCAGTTAGTTTTTGTGAAAGATTTTAACTGATTTGGTCATTAAAAACGATTCGATTCAAGCTCAAAAAGAAAAATCTACCAAATTTGTTAAAAAATGTCACTTTTCAGATGGTTTTTGTCAAAAATGAAAGTGGCCGCATCCGTGTTCATCCTAAACCTTTATATATGTTATGTATTATCATAAAATACAACTCTCATTCCAATATTAAGGATGAACACGAATGCGGCCACTTTCGTTTTAAGCGAAAACCGTCTAAAATTTAACTAAAATGATAGAATTGTGAAGATTTCAGTAATTTAGCATGACTTAGTGGTGCTAGTACTCGATTTATGTACATTGTATTGTCAAAAACAGTCCATATTTATGTAGCAGAAGCATTCTACTGTCCAATAAATAACTAAAAGTTTACATTTTAACAATTTAGTAAAACTGCTATATTTTGGGGCCAAAAAGGGGTCTTACCGGACCTTCTCCTTTATGACACGCTAGAATATAATTAGATAAAGAATAATGAGATGTGGTACGTATGACTGCAAATGAGAGAACTCACCACAAGAGTCTGTTAATAACTAAATGTCATAAATTGAGAATGGAAATGGAGACTTTGTCTAAGAGACAAGACACTAGACCTAACAGCAGAAAACAGCTGAGAGTCACCAATTGGTCTACAACACAGTGAGAAAATCATGCACCTGGGGTTGGCTTCAGCTGGCCCCTAAATAAAAATGTATATGGTATAGATCTTTATTTCTTATGGAGCAAAAATACTGCAATATGATTGGTTAATCACCCAGGAATAAATAAAATTTTGCCAAAATTAAAAAAAAAAAAAAAATTGCCAAAATTAAGAAAAAAAAAAATAATAATTAATTGTCAAAAAAAAAAAAAAAAAAAAATGAAAATTAAATAAATTTGAGGACAAAAGTTGAAAAAAAATGAAAAAAAATGAAAATTTTGTTTCCCCCAAAAATTCCAAAGAACACATTTTTTTCTGAATTTTCCCCAAAATAAAGAAAAAAAGTATTTGACAATGCGAGGCAATATTGACTTTGAAAAAATGATACACTGGAAAATTTTCATTACCATTTTTCAATTTTACATCCTGTTTTAAAAATGAGTAAAGGCATTGTTCATAAGAAATAAATTTGTTATCTTAGTGAAATCAGGGGTGTACGGAATTTTACACCGTTGTTGAAAATTCAGTACACCCCTGATTACACCAAGATAACTAATATTATTCCTTATAGGCATTTCAATTGCAAACTGCACAATTTTGTAAGCTATATGCACCTATATATCTAAGGCACCAATAAACAAAGTGAAAACACAAGCCTAAATTGATATTCATTTACATGGATATTAAACATAGTTTCCACAATTTAGTGACTTCAAAATGAAAAAGGCAATCTTGTTAGCTCAGAAATCTATGTTTAAAAAAAAATAAGGAGATGTGGTGTGATTGGCAATGATACAACTATCTACCAGGGTTTAAATGAAGTAGATGTAAGCAATAATAGACCACTGTACGGCCTGCAACAATGAAAAAAACCCACCATGTATAGTTGACTATATAAGGCTTGATATGAAAAATATGAAACAATTCAATCGAGAAAGTTAAATGCCAAAATTTATAACAAAAGTTAATGAAAAACAAATATGATAGACTGGAACCAACAACAACCACTGAACTACTGACTTGGGACTGACACATAA
Source organism: Mytilus edulis (assembly GCF_963676685.1). Classification (NCBI taxonomy): domain Eukaryota; kingdom Metazoa; phylum Mollusca; class Bivalvia; order Mytilida; family Mytilidae; genus Mytilus; species Mytilus edulis. The sequence continues at coordinate 100,235,286 of NC_092344.1, forward strand.
AGAATGTGACATATATCTAATCATGTATATGAATGCTCAATTAAAAATATTAATTTTCAACATGACCTTCATGTGTCCTTGTCCTCTGAAGTAAAAATTTAAGTAGTTGACCTTTTGGGACATTTTCTGGTCCAGATCACACATTTTTGATCGTAAGACATTGGGTTTTGAAGTTAAGGTGTACCACCGTAATATGATGTATCTAGTACCATTCAAAGTTACTTTGCATTCCTTTAAGTTCTTGACAAACATGTGTTGAAGTAAGTTTGAGTCTTCCTACCTTTTTTCAGTACAACTTTTGCAAATTTTCTGTCTGAAGAATTGTTCTCTGGCATATGAATTGTTTATTTGAAGGAAGATGAAGCTAATAGACAAGACATAGCAAAAACAGTGGCAGAAAAACTGAGAGAAGGAAAGAATAAAAGAAAACATGAAGAAAATAGTGATGGCGAGGATGATCATGAATCAAGTACATTGTAAGTATGGATGGAGGAAGAACAAGTGCCCTGTATTAACAATAATTAAAGTCATTTAAATTTATATTTCCTTTGAGAACAAACATTCTCCTTTCCACTGTTGAATAATTTCTCTGATGTTTTTGGATTTCCTATAGGGAAGCCAAAAGGTTGATGTCCTAGGTCCTAAAAAATTAGAAAATATTAAATGGCATAAATTAAAATAGGTAAAGACAACTGGGTGTGGGAGACCATAGCAATAGTCTAGTAAGTTAAAGTGCTCTTTAGTCTGTTACCTAATAGATAAAATCATTGTTCTACTGGTTTCAAAAATTCAGGGTACATCTCAATTATACGAACTAAAGAAAACAATATTACACTGAAATCTATTTAATAAAAGTTGCTGCTTTAGCTACTTTCGACATGATGTAATAAGAAAAAATTAACATATCATGCTAAATTATGCATACGAAAATACATAACAATGTGAAACAAGTTTATACTGAAATGCGAGTGTGTAATATTGTTAAATGTTTTACAGAGATGAGCTTAAAAGAGAAGCAAGAAAACTGAAAAGAGAATTGTTAGGAAAAACAAAGACAACGGAAGATTTAACACAGTCAAAAACAGGTAAATTGTTTACATGATATAGATGAGTTTAAATGTAAGGTATGTGCCAATTAGACAGCAACAAAACAACACAAATAATACAAAGACATTTAAAAAATTAAAAATAACACTGTTAATATTTTTGCTGTGGAAGGCCTTTTCTGGATTTACCTTTATCAGGAACACTCAATCTTAGACATTTGAAAGCAAGGGATTCTGAAATTTTAGGAGCTCTCAGACAAAAAAGGACTAAAAAGAAAAGATTAACTCATTAAAATTAAATATGCATTAGGTATATGGAAAGTTAGTTTCTTAATAATATCTTAATTTATCAATAGGGATTTAAGATTATTTTTATTAAATCATGTCAGTGCAGGAACATGTATTTTAAAATGCCACTGTGAGATTCCAAATAGCACCGTTTCCCCTATATTCAAGAATCAAATTAATATAATCATCTCCTCAGTAGCACTATGGTAAAAATACATATAACATTATGGCATAAGGCCCTGGAGAGAATACTGACTAAAGAGTTAACATATGGGTTCTACAATAATTACAATACCCAGCCATCACAACCTAAGATTCAATTTTTAATCTCAAAAATCATATTAATCTTTTTTTAATTTTTTGTTTTGTCAAAAACATGATTAGTTATGTTAAAACTTTAAAATTGAAAACACTTTCATCTTTAATTCTTTGATTTTGTAGAAAAGCCAAAAATAAGTGAAGTTGTTGAAAGTTATATGAAAGAAAGACAAAAGTACCAGGATTTGAAAAAAGTGCAAGGAAAGAAAGGAAAAGATAGAGAAGCCATGACACTTGAAATGTTATCAAAATTCAAAACAAAACTAAGCTCTGCTAAACTTTTGGGTGGTGATTATGATGATGATGAAGAAGAAAAAGCAAAGGAAAAGATGGAAGAAAAGAAGGAAGAAGAAGGAGAAAAGATGGAAGAAGACGAAGATCCAACAGATTTGTCTTGGTAAAAAAAATAATAGGAAAATATGATAATTTGATTATGTCATCAAAAAAAAAAAAATTAATTTGTGTAAAAAAAAACCACCCACATAATGTACTAAAATTTTAGAACTTTTTCATTCATGAAAATAAGAATAAACAAGCTTTACCTTTTCACAGTATCACAAAATAAAAATAAGTTTTTATTTTTAGTATTTTTAAAGAAAACAACATTTTGAACATCTTTTGTTAGAAGTATTCATTATTTCTTTTAAACCATGTTCCTTGGGATCCACCTACAATATCGTCAATATATTCTTGTTTGTTGGTTGTTTGTTGTACTATTTTTAAAAGTATTGTTTTAGAACCATAATTTCTAAATTGTATAATGTGATAGTTTTACAAATTATGTTTAACAAGCAAATGTTAAATAATTGCATACGCGCGTCTGGCGTACTAAATTATAATCCTGGTACCTTTGATAACTATCAGCATTAAGCATCAATGAACACAGGTATCATTTTCTTATAGTAAATGTAATGACTGATGACATGATATTTATAGATTATTGTTTATCATCTCAATGAGATTGGTTTTCTCGTTTGAGCCGGTATGGGGAAAGCGAGAAAAGCAATCAAGTTGAGATGACCAATGATAATCTGTTTATTGCTATTTTACATATGAAGACGTTGTTAATTTCAATGACAACGGAACGTGCACACTTAGTTTCTAGTGATAATTTTCATATCACTCTACTGTGCTGAGAAAGAAAATTATCAGTCAGTAAGATCAAAGGAAAATTTCATTAAATAGCGATAACAATGCCTTATTCATCATACGTAGGAAAAAGTATGAATAAAACTAATCCTATTATACAGACTTAAGCAGAGAAAATGTGTGATATTTATCAATTTAAACTGTCAGCACTTATCCAATAACATGTAATCCTAAAGCTACCTAGTCACTGTATATATATATACTAAGCACAGAATTAAATATTTTGAATCAGTATATTAAATCATTTACTGTACAAATGAACATGATTTATCTGTACAAATGAACATGATTTATCGTTAGTGCAATGTATACATTTGTAAACTTACAGGATGAGACACAAGCTCAGATTCATGGATGATGACCGGAAGAGAAAAGTCATTGATGCAAACATTGAAGAACTGGACAGATATGAAATTCATGATCCAAGAAACCCACTGACTAAACGAAGACGTGAAGCAAGTAAACAAGCAATGAAAGAGCGGAGATAACACATGTTAATTGTTTTGAGTCTGGTGTTCTCTTCATGAACAATTGGATGTCTTTGATAAGGCATTTGTAAAGATCTCTTTATGTGAACTGAGTGTGAAAAGAAGAAAAAGTTCTTCAGTTTTATAAAACTAATAACACTTTAAAGTTTGTTTCATATTCAAGGTTATGGCAATTGAAATAGGCTTAAAATTGACATATTTTGCATGACTTTTGAAAGGAGTTTATTTATTTTTTTGTCATTTGTTAACAAAGTGTTATTAATATTTAAGATAAAAACAATTTTAGCTGGTTTAGAATAAGACTGCTAGATATTGTTATTAAACTAAATTAAATTGCACTAAGATTTAATTTCATTTGTTGATACATGTAGTTATATTAAATGATGTTATGTTGACAGATTATTGATTCTTTATTTTTAGTAAAATATTATAAAACAAGAGATAAACTGAAGCTGGCACTAGTCAAGAACTGTGTGTGTTGACGAAAAGAATATTTCATTTTGTATGAACTGTCAAACAATTTGAAAGTAAAGCATACCTGTCTTAAAAAAATATCAAGGTAAATCATGAACTGACAGATATAGTTTAGTAAGCATCTATTTGTTTACTTCATCAGAATATGGATAGAATATACATATGGAAATTTTCATCATTATCTGAGCAATGTCCTTATACATTGCCCTTAAATGAGTCATTATACTTATATCAGCAGCTGATATTTATGCCCAATCTAACGGCATTATGTTTTTCAATCTGTGCCTCCGTTAGGCAGTCTGACCCGCTTCAGGTTAAAAGTTTTTGGTTAAAGCTTTTGTTCAAGGTAGAGTTTGATAAAGTTTTAGTCCAGTTCAATCAATTTGAAACTTTGTACACATGTTCCCTGTGATATGATCCTCCTAATTTGAATGCCAAAATTGACCCCAGTTTCACAGTCCACTGAACATAGATAATGATGGTGTGAGTTGGGCATTTGTGTACTATGGACACACTATTGGTATGTTGTTTTGACAGTGAAAAAAAACAGAAACTTGGTTATATAATTTAACATTTACTTAAACGTTGCAAATTTTTCACTAATTAAGGTTTTATCTCATTGTTACATACTGTAAATTCAGAAATTATTGCGATGTTTTTATTATTGCGAAAATTGTGACAGGGTAAAAATCGCAATAATTTAAACTTCGCATTTTGAGATTTAGTATATGACTTTAATAGGATTTTTCTCAATATTACAAAAATTAAAATCGCATATTAGTCTATAATGACAAAATCGCAATAATAAATGCACGCAATCATTTCTGAATTTATAGTACTGCATAGTTTAAACATTTGAGCTTTCTTCAGTGTAGATATATTTTTTCAATATCTTTTAGTTTTTCTATCATTTTCTTTATCATTTCAATTTCAGATATTTTTTTTGAATTCTTACGCCCATCCAGAAGACTACCACATTTTTATTATTTTGCAGGACTCTTTATTTAGGATATTGTGCAATATTATACATATCCAGAGGTGTTAAAGTATAAATATTCCAGATTATGTCTGCTGCTACATGGTTACATTTTTTTGATTAATTTGTCCAGATATATTAATACTTTATGCTTTCAAACATGACAGCTACTACATATAGAGCAGGATCTGCTTACCCTTCTAGAGCACTCTAGATCACCCCAGGTAAATGTAAGTTTTGTGTTGCTCAGTGCAAGGATTTGTATAGTTAGCTACACAGATCCTTGCTCTGTCTCAGTCTTCTGTTTTCTATGTTGTGTTTTGTAGACTGTTGTTTGTCATTTGCTCTTTTCAAACTTCAAATGTTGTTGTTCTGTATAATGAATAATTGAGGGCAGGCTGTATTATAAAATTCCAACTCATGATGCATACTTTCTCAATAAAGCTTTCATGATGTTTTACTGACTATGCTATTTATATATTTGTTGAAACTTGTTCAGTTTAGAAACATAAGTGCTGTTTCTAAACTCTATTTTCTTAGCCTGTGTAATTTTAACTTTTTTGTGAAAATTTTGGTTTGTGGGATTCTATCATTCATGGTTTTAAGATTAACACATTGGTACTTAATATAGACTATATTTCATTCTCATTTCATGGTAAAAAGGGACCACACTGTCAACAACAACTGTACCATAATAACATAGTACTTTCACAGTACTGGATTTAATGGCAATGGTTTTAGACCCCTTTAGTTACATCACCTATCTGATGTCATGTGTTTACCATTGCCTTCAATTTGCTATAATAAAATGTTTTTCTCTGAAACCAGTTTCAAACTTTTTAGTTGACCAATCTATATAGTCATTTGTGTTAATATTACTATTAATGTCTATCAAAGGTGACTATATAAAATTGATAGGCAAATCGCCTTATTCACCATATATTAAATGAAATTGGTATTGTATTGATGTATTTTTGTTTGCCTTTTTTATGAAAAAGTATGTTACCTTCAGTTTGTTCCCCAACATGAATGTATGCTTTATCAGCCAGTACCAACAATTCATTTTTCGTGAAAATGCTGAGTACAGTGATGCCTATCAACTTTTTATTGTTGTTTATAAACAGCAATATTGTTATATCTTCAAAGCATCCTGTTGCCTAAATAATGCAAAACAGATTTTTGAAATACAACCTCTTTTGTGAAGTCATCAAATGAAGCAGATATTCATATTTTTTTTTAAAAGCAGTAGAAGCCAGCAGTGCCTTGATTCAGGCTTTAAAGTTCAAAAGGAGCAAAACATATATTGGATTTGTATTTACTTATTGCACATGTTATACAAAATATAAAACTCATTCTCAGGAAATTGGCCTCCAAGTTGTGTGCTGTTTAAATGTCTCTTTTTAACAAATCTATAAAGGACTTAGTAGGCCAGCCTTACACAGAGTGAAAATATATGATGAACTAACCAGGGTCTTATTTCGTTTTAAAAACACTAATTATTTTTTCCATGTATTTGCCATCTCTTATCTAGCAAAAACCATACCTTTTTGCTAGCATATATGATGGTGAAGGATACACACATTTTCATGATGTGAAATATGATATTAGAATATCGTATGGACGTTGTATTATAGCAAGCCAACCTGCTGTGCTGTATTTTTTCCTACTTGTTCTAAAGGAATCCATTTCATACCAGGACACATTTTCCTGATTTCAAAGCATTCAGTCTTTGATCTTGACAATTCCTGAATGCTACATGCTTAGTAAGATATAAGAAGATGTGGTATGAGTGCCAATGAGACAACTCTCCATCCAATTCATAATTTGTAAAAGTAAACCATTGTAGGTCAAAGTATAGGTTTAAACCTACTTACATATATTTCTATGTAAATTGAAAACATCGACTTCCCCTCGGATACCAATTAATCATTGATGACGATTGGAGTTTAATGTCTAGTTGCATATACTAAATGCATATCGGGGACAATAACAAGCTTATGTGATATAAATAAAAACCCTGCTTTGACCTATATCTTGACCAACACGCTTAGCCAGATTTGTCAACATACCTATTCACATGGTAACTGTCCGCAGGAAGACATCTAGATCGCGCTACCCAGACACACATATGACTCTAAGCCAACCAGTTGCATCTCTTACTTTAAATCAAAGATCAACAAAGACAAGATAATCAATCAAACACTGTATACAACAGGATAGACATCAAAGAATTTAAACAAGCATGATTCAATAGTACACGGATGCAGGGTCACCACACTGAACTTATCATTTTCTAAGTTTTCTAAGTTTGTTGGACCGTGAAATTGTGGTACAAACTCTAATTTGACATTAGAATTAGAAAGATCATACCATAGGGAATATGTATACTAAGTTTTCAGTTGATTGGACTCCAACTTCACCAAAAACTTCCTTGACAAAAAAACTTTAACCTGAGCGGCGGGGCAAACGGATGGACGAACAAACCGAAAAACATAATGGCCCTAAGTTGGGTATAAAATACACCTTTATTCCTCTTGTATTGTTTATATTTTGTTTGAAACAAATGAAACAGTTCTACTGCTTTATATTTTATTATTATTGTATATATACATGGCTTAATACCAAACACAAATACTGTTGATTGTAATTCAGTAAAAGGTCAATATTTCCAGATCTTAGGACGAATTGGTCCTCGCTTCTTTTTATTGAACTGTTGGTCTTCGTAATCAGAAATGTATGGTTGTTGTTTTATTTTCAATGGAATAACTTTGTTGTCATCTAAGTTCCTATTACATCTGAAATATATGAAATGTATAAATTATAAATGGGCAAACGAAGATTTCATCAAAAAGTAATGTATAAAAAATACCGAACTTTGAGGAAAGTTCAAAACGTTAAGTACCTAATCAGATGGCAAAATCAAAAGCTGAAACACATTACTCGAATGGAAAACAACTGTCATATTCCTGGAATTGTTTCAGACATTGTCGCATGTAGAAAATGGTGGATTGAACATGGTTGTATAGCTAGCTTAACCTATGACTTGTATGACAGTCGTATGAAATTTCTTTATATTGACAAAAATGTGCGAACAAAACAAACAGACACAACAGGCATAAATGTCAAATATAGGGGTACAGCAGTTAATGAGGGGGGGGGGGGGGGGGGCAGGGGTTTAGCTGTTATGGGGCATTTTAATTTTTTGTTATCTGTTATTCTGAAAATATATTTGCTGTTTGCTGTTATTGTCTTATTCTTTGTTAGCTGTTATTGGGCTTTTAGTTTTTTTGTTATCTGTTATTGTGATAATGTATTTGCTGTTAACTGTTATTGAAAATTGGAATGTTAGCATTTTTATGACAGCCAAAATTTTGGTCGAAATTGAAGATCATTGGACATTGGGGTCTACCACTGCTAATATTTTGGTCCCGTATTTCGGACAATTCCAGTATATCTTATGATTATCCTTTGTAATACATTCCATTTTTTTGGAACATTTATTTATAATTATCTTATTTTTTTGTATGATGATAATGTTCCTTGTTTCCCGTACTAACATATTAATTTAGAACAATTCTTAATATGACAAAAAGGAAAACATATGGCCAGGAATATCTGACAAGAATCTCAATTAAGGACTAGGTCCTTACAACCAGTTAACCTTTTATATTATATGGTACATAGACTCAGCTCTTTTCATAGAATAACCAAATACATTGTACAATGAAAGTTCCCACCATGTACTGGGTTCCGAATCTGCACATAACTCATTACAAACAAAGATTTATTTCGTCTTAAAGCCATTGTTCCCCTACTAAACTATGTATTCTACTTACTACTTAGACTTGGTATAATCAAAAACCTGACAAAAAATTGTTAAAATAAGGTCTTTGAAAATAGTGGAATAAATTACTTTTGGAGTGTCAGAATTGGTCAGTTGTACTTGATAAATTGCATGCTTATAATTGGTGCTTTTGATTTTTCTACCCTATATACAACTTTGCCTCATAGTCTTTTTCAGAAAAATTCACATACCTCATTAAATGGGCATTCAAAAAAGTCAGAATGCAAATATATATATATTCAACTCTTTTAGGTCATTTTTTAGTAGCAACAAACATAAGAACTATATGTCAATTGGACCTACTTTGATACCATAACTGCCCTTGAATTTTTACTAGATATCATTTTTGTCTCTTTGACATATTCCTCATTTCCATTCTCAATTTTATTACACACTATTTAAATTACAAGCATGTGTGAGTTTCTATAACTGTACAAAAATAAATGCTGAAAAACAGTATTCTATAACAAATAAACAGCTACGCCATGAGCGCATGATACGACCGTTGCCTTTTTGAAATATCAGATATTTATAAAAATCGAAAGGGAGCTTCAGTCAATATATATCATGTATATAAACAATACATCAAAGTTTCATGAGAACTGCTGAAAACATTTTTGAGTTATTGTCTGAAAACTGGAAAATACCGCCTTTTTTAATGAATAAACCCCTTAACTGAATAACATAAAATCGAAAATTAATAAAAATCGAAAGGGCGCTTACAACAATAGATATAAACAATTCAGCAAAGTTTCATGAGAACTGCTGAAAACGTTTTTGTGTTAATGTCCGAAAACTAGAAAATCCCCCCTTTTTAATTAATAAAACCCCTTAACTCGGAAACGTAAAATCTAAAATTTATAAAAATTGAAAGGGAGCTCATGGCAATAGATATAAACAATTCACCAAAATTCCTTTCAAATTTGTGAAAGGATTTTTGAGATAAAATCAGAAAACTGAAAAAAAACACCATTTTTATTGAATAAAACCCCATTACTCAGAAAATCTAAATTTTATAAAAAAAAAACAATAGGGAGCTCACGTCAATAGATATACACAATTTCCCAAAGTTTTATGTAAATTGGCAAAAGAGGGTTTGAGTTAATGTCCGACATGTTGATGACGGACGGACAAGAATATACCAAATATATTCTCTAAAATGTTCATAGAAAATGGAATTCATTTGAAACGTCGCACGCTACTGGTGTTACTTTGGTAAAATCACGGACAAGACACATTTGTCTTATAATTTTCAAACATAAAAATTGATATTATAAAGTGTTGTATATCATTTTAAAGCTTTTAAACTCTTCTTTCAGATTATTGCAATTTTGTATATGTAACAGACCATTTTCATTAATTAAAACTCAATAAAACCTGTATTTTGCAATGTGATTTCCTTGTCCCGCGTTACACTTTTAGTTTTGTGAAATTCTGAATAGCGTAAAAACATATAAATTTTATTACCAAACGATATAAAAGTTTGTCTAGAACAAACAATTCATAATTGGGCGATGACGTAATGTCGATTTTTTCTCTCGAAACCACGGAAATATATAAAAAAAAAAGGGATCAAGATGATACAAATTATGTGTCCCATGCACGAAAGGTTGCCGTAATTTTTGTTAAATTGTCCCAAAAAAGGGAATTCCAGAGCAATCCCCATGTCGAAAGTAAATAATTCTTATACTAGTATTTTGTACAAAGATCACACTTTCGCCTCATGCAATAATTAGGATTTTTTTTAATAAATTCTTATTATTCGAGTTGAATAGCAATGTCCGACATTTTGTCCCCTTCAAACCAAATTAAACGTATAGTTACGTTTTCTATTTTTTCATGATGTTTATTTAATACAGTGCCATTCGCTACATAATTTTTTTTATAATGGATAAAAGTACAAAAAATTACCTCTATTTTGATATCAAATTTCCATAAATTAAATCTAAGATACGAGATATCAGATAAAACTAAAATGTCCGATATAATGTCCCCACATACGAATTTGACGTTATTTAATAAAATATACTTGTAACGTTCCGTCTAATTGTCATTATTGCGGTTTTCACAGACGATTTGGAATACGGCTGTTTTATTTTGTTGCTTAATAATAAAACTTTAAAATTAATGTTTTATGTTGAAGCTCTACCGATTCATAGAGAAGGGGTTGGGAGAGATTTTCTCGCGGAACTGAAGTGTTTTCCGGACTACATGTAGTCGGATCCGCTATAATACAAATTAATAGAAAAAAACAGCAATAATAATTGTTCCCTCTAATTCCCTTGCATATATTTGTGCAGAACTGACATGCTAGAAATGCCGTAGTCCTTTCGCCTTGACATTCTGGAGTGCAAAAATGAGTGCATTTGCAGTGCATAGTTTATCCATAAAAAAAGTAATCGATTGCCTTTATAATTAAAATGTATATAAAACAAATGGTTTCAATTCAAGTTACTTTTTTATTTTTAATTTGTTAATAAAACTAAAGCTTAACATCTTTTATCTAAATAAAAAAAATCAATCCTTTAAAATTTATTATAAAAAAGCCATCTGAACAACATGCATTCCAACGTTTTTATTTTGGCTTACGTCTTTGAGTGTGTAACGTTATACCCAAGTGCCACTAGGCCACGATCGCACTACGATCTGTGAAAAAAATGCAAATTTTGATGATCGTAGTGCGATCGTGTAGATCGCAGTAAGGTCGTATCACGGTCGTGGTGAGGTCTTCAAGATCGTGAAGAGCGTGGCCAACTTTGAACATGTTCAAAACAATCGTGGTGCGGTCGTGGCGAAATCAGGTCGTAGTAGAAACGTAGTGAGAGCGCACTAAGATCGTAGTAAGATCGCAAAGGTCGCTGTACAATCGTAGCGAGAGCGTAGCGAAAGCATGATTATATTCGGAGAGACTACGCTACGATCGTACAGCGACGTTATCACGACCTCACTACGACCATCACGTTCTCACTGCGACCCAATTACGCTTCCACTACGACTACACCACGCTGTTCACGACCATAGTACAATTTTAGCACGACCTTGCCGTCCTCATCACGCTCTTCTTACGACCTGACTACGTTCACACTACGACCATCATTCTTAATCTCATTGTCATTTTCACATAAAACATATAAAAAATTCCCTAGATTTTGTTTGTTTGAATGTAATTATCCATTTGCTCTAACGGCTCAACCATGCTTCTCGTTTTTATATAGATTAGACCGTTGGTTATCCTGTTTAAATGGTTTAACACTAGTAATATTTTGGGTCCTTTATAGCGTGCTGATTGATGTGAGCCAAGGCTCCGTGTGGAAGGCCGTACCTTGGCCTATAATTGGTTTACTTTTATAAATTGTTACTTGGATGGAGAGTTGTCTCATTGGCACTCATACTACATCTTCCTATATATATTGATACATCTATGTCATATCTGCTATCGTTCACTAAAATATCGTCATTGAGCTTTATGGACCAGCAATAGGTTGGATTAGTCGGTCCGACATCTCTGCTTCTGTTTCTGTCGGGTAATAGCCTCCTTCAACAAACTGAAGATTCTGCTATATATGTTTCTGACGAGTTCCGTTTGCAGGAGAAGACATCCAAGTAAATAAATTGTTGAAGTAAAACCGTGGAACTAACTATATACAGTGAATTTGAATTAAACTTTAAAAACTGGCTAAAAACAGTAGGAGCCTCCAAGGCTCTAGAGGTTTGACACTAGGGCCTTGAAGGCACCTAGTGTCTCTGCCTGTGGGATGTCTGGTGGTAAGGCGTTCCAGTCCCTTATAGTCTGTGGTAAGTATGATGTCTTGTGTGCATCAATACGTAAGTGCGGTACTTGGTATGCCTTAGGATGTATATTTCTCCCTTTTCTTACTGATGGTGTGAGTCGTCCTTCTTTCTCTATTGCTACCATATTATTCTCTATTTTATAGAACATCACTAGTCTGGTTTCCTTTCTTCGTTGTTGCAGTGGTTTCCATTTTAGGTGGTCTATCATTTCTGTGACACTTGCAGTTGGTTTGTACTTATTTGTCACGTATCTTGCAGCTCTTCTTTGTATCTGTTCTATTTTGTAGATTGATTCTTTTGTTGCTGGGTCCCAGACAGATGCTGCATATTCTAATTGTGGTCTTACTAGTCCAATATAAGCTTGGCTCTTTACTTTTGTTGATGATATTCTGATGTTTCTCCTCAGGAATCCCAGTGTTTTATTTGCGTTATCAGTTATCTGTTGTATATGTTGGTCCCATTTTAGGTTGTTTTGAATGGTGAGACCTAAATATTTGGCTGCCTGCACTTCTTCCAGATTGTGACCATGGAGATTGTATGAAGTTTGAATTGGTGTTTTCTTGTTTGTTACCCTCAGTATGTTGCATTTGTCGGGGTGGAATTTCATGCACCATAATTGTTCCCATTCAGCTAACTTATCAAGGTCTTCTTGTAGTATTTTTCCACTGTCTTTTGATGTTATTGTCAGGTAGGCGATGGTATCATCTGCAATCAGGCTTGCTTATCTGCTTGATCAGGATTCGTTACTTTGCTCCCTCTGCCTCTACATCAACTCCTACCACCATGCCCACATGTTCTGGTAGATTTTGGTGGCATGACTGTATTGTTTCCGAGAAACAGAAATAGAAGGAATTGAACTGTATTGATATGGAACACGATGTTGGCGTTATTGCTGAGAACGTAGTAAGATCGCGCTATGAACGTAGTATAATCGTGGTAAGAACGTGTTATAATCGCAGTAAGATCGTGTTGCAATCGGATAACTCGTGGTATGGTCGTAGTGAGAACGTGAGGAGCGTTGAAAGATCTTGATAAGCGGAGTGAGGTCGCAGAATAAACGCGGTGAGAACGTGGTATAATCGTAGCGGGATCTTTGTAGAAGCGTAGAGAGGACGTAGTAGCATCGTGAAAGCAACGAAAATTTACATTTTCATGCCATTCATACCGCGACCTCACCACGATCTAAATTTATTTTAGATCGCGATGAACGTGGTGCGATCGTGGTCTAGTGGGACTGGGGCATTAGGTGACACCAGTATCGTGCGACGTTTCATTACAAAGGATTATACCCGCGTAATAAAAAATACTGGATTTGTCAAGGACCCGACTTATCTTAATATTTCATTTACTGTTATCTGTTTTTGTCCATTTTAATTCCTTGTTATCTGTTATAAGCCAAATCAATTTGCTGTTTTGCTGTTATTGGGACCCCCTTGACCCCCACCCCCCTCGTTAATATTGTGTTTGAATCTCAATCACTACAAAAACAAACAAACCTGCCAACAAAGAAAAGCAAAAAAGGCATATAGACAAAGTAGTTGGAGGTCATTAGTTAGTAATGCAACTATATCCTAGGCAAAACAGACTTTGTTTCAACCTGCGAGAGTTCTGCGTAAAAATATCGCGAAAATGAAAACTCAAATTTCAGAGTTATTTGATAAGTCTATTGATATTTTTTAATACAGAAACATCCCGTTGGTTATTAAACAGATGTTTTTCTACCAAAGTACTGATTACATCTATGTGTGGTTCTACTGACGTGTTTATGTTTGACTTTTTATTGTTCTTTATCAGAATTTAATTTGATAACTACTTACGACAGACAGAAAAAACAGCAAGTTACTATTACTGCCAAGGCCGCTATTGATATGCATACTATTGCCCAAATTTTCACTTAAATACAAGAACATACATATTATTATAATAATACCACTATACCTTATATTTTTATATAATGTAAGAAACTCTGTGATTGTGTATCAACAGGAGTGGTACAGCATTTGAATTTATCAATAAAGCAATAGGGTTGACTGGGGTATTGGAAATGGTCATCCATAGATTCACGCCATCCCTCGTTAAAAAATTGACTGTAGGAAAGGTTTTATTTGATGCCTCTAGTTTATATTTTTCCTTATTTCAGACAAAGTAAGTATGACATCGACTCTGCAACGTGCAGTTAAAGTTAAACCCTTTTTATCAACATAAAACATTAAAGATTGATACCAAAGAGGTGTCAAAATTGACATAGTCAATTCGTGGACATACAGAGAAAATAAGTCTATAATTTACGATGACCACATATATATGTGAAAATAGAGACAAGTCGTTAGGAACCAAACAACTTACAAAGCCAGAATAACAACAAATTTGGACAACAACAAAAATACAAAAACTTAAAACAAACACAACCATGGTTTTCAGTGCAACATATCAGTGTTTAGTTCTTTCATTGTGGTTCTATGCTGACCAATTTCTGATGAATATGTTTATTACTAAACACAAACTGTGTTTTAAAATTATAATGAAAAGTTTCTTTCTTTTTTAAATACCTGTATTTTCTTGTAATATTGGCGCACACGAAAGATTTATTTTGGCGCAAATGAAATGCCTGTGTGCGCAAAAGCAAATCACCGGTTTTTTATTATTAGTTTTATTGGCTTTGAAATGGCTGCCATGCAGTAACTGCGAGTGCTCTCGGATCTGTACTTAGTGTCTTTTTGTTGTAGGAATGTATAAGTTCCCGTCCACGCCCACTCTGTGTTTTTGTAAGATGTATTTCTATTTGTATCCATCTGATGAGCTAAGACCTTTTTCAACTGATTTTTTATAGTTTGTTCTTATGTTATACTCATAAATAGAAATAATTTCAGTTTTTAAAAGAAAATTTAAAAGAATAATCCTCGAAGCTTCTGCTTTTTCATTTGCGTATAATCCCGTATACTTACTTTTAGTGCAATGTTTGCCTTTGAATAATATATTACACACGCAAATATAACCATTAACTTTATCAATGCATTCTCCATACAGACAGGGGTCATCCTTGCAGATATCTATAATTTTAAAATCATTTCAATTAATGATGATGGCATACATCTGAATAGTTATATGTTAATACGTAGATTTATTTCTAATACCATTTCACCATGTATTTCCAAGAAATCATGGTCAAAATGTTTAAGTAATAATTTGTCTAAGGAAATTAGTTTGAGTTTTATATCCCCTTTGTTTTGTGTTTATAGTACATCATGTGCCAAATGTAAGGAGGAACAAAATTGAAAAAAAAAATATAATTATACAGCGTTTTGCATTTGCCCCGATTTTTCTTTCACTTAATCCGATTTTTTCTTTCATTTTCGCCGATTGTGTACTGGTTGCCATTTACCAGTGTCACTTGATTTGTCTTTATACTCTGTACTCTGACCATGGGCCAGCAGAATGGATTAACAGCCATATAGACCTTGTTATCTTAACGATGGCTGTTCAGTTAATTCGTTAATAAATATTCCATGTTTAGAATATGTCAAAACGGGTTAATACGTTAATCTTTACTATAGGTATAAAGCTACAAACCACTATCATTTTTCTGAGCAGTGTGTGAAATTCTTATGGATCTTATAGGAGGGTTCCTGTTGATAGTAGGACTGGTGGTTGAGATCGTGGCTGAATGTGAATTAACGCTGGTTGCAGTTGAAGTTGTGAGTGAAGTTGGTATGGTTATTGAAGAACCAGTCGTTTTTGTGTTAGGCATATTTTTTGTTGTTGAATAAGAAGTTTTGGATCTAGTAAATATAATTGTCGAAGCAGGAGTAGTTGATGAAATTTGAATATTAGTCGTTGTAGGTTTAGTAATTGTAATAGGCAGTCCAATACTGAGAGTAGATTTAATTGAGGTCATAGGTATTGTTTTAACCGTTGTTCTTGTGGGTCGCGTCGTTGAAGTCGTTGCATGTGTTGTAATAGGCGTGGCTGTTGAAGTAGGTTTTTTCATATGCGTGGTTGTTGTGATAGGTGTTGTCGTAGGTGTTGTTGTACTAGGTGTAGTAGGTGTGGTTGTAGTAGTCGCGGTTGTACTGTGTGGTGGTGTTGTCGGCGTGGTTGTACTAGGTGTTGTAGACTTTGTTGTACTAGGTATTGTTGTTGTAGGCGTTGTTGTACTAGGTGTTGTAGGTGTGGTTCTAGTAGTCACGGTTGTACTGTGTGGTGGTGTTGTCGGCGTGGTTGTACTAGGTGTTGTAGACTTTGTTGTACTAGGTATTGTTGTTGTAGGCGTTGTTGTACTAGGTGTTGTAGGTGTGGTTCTAGTAGTCACGGTTGTAGCAGGCGTTGTTGTTGTAGGAGTTGATGTTGTAGGCGAGGTTGTACAAGGTTTTGTACTAGGTGATGTTGTTGTAGGCGAGGTTGTACTTGGTTTTGTACTAGGTGGTGTTGTTGTAGGCGTTGTTGCACTAGGTGTTGTAGTAGGTGTTGTTGTTGTAAGTGTGGTTGTAACAGGTGTTGTTGTGGTAGGCGTGGTGGTACTAGGTGTTGTAGGCGTGGTTGTAACAGGTGTTGTTGTGGTAGGCGTGGTGGTACTAGGTGTTGTAGGCGTGGTTGTAGTAGGCGTGGTTGTAACAGGTGTTGTTGTGGTATGCGTGGTGGTACTAGGTGTTGTAGGCGTGGTTGTAACAGGTATTGTTGTGGTAGGCGTGGTGGTACTAGGTGTTGTAGACGTAGTTGTACTAAATGTTGTTGTAGGCTTGGTTGTAATGGGCGTTGTTGTAGGCAGGGTTGTACTAGATGTTGTAGTAGGCTTGGTTGTAGTAGATGTTGTTATAGTGAGTGTGGTTGTTGGTGAGGTTGTTTTAACAGGAGTTGTTGTTGTGGTAGTTGTGGTTTTGGTTGTAGTGGGAATTGTTGTTGGATATTCTGAAATCAATGCATCTTGTTCATATAAAAAATGCTAAATAATAAATTCGTATGATATCGATTATATTTTGATAAATACAATCATACGATCAGATAGGCATAGCATGTTCTTGATCATTAACACCAATGGACATTTACATTTCAGACCAAAAACTGACAAAAATAAAATTTGCCTGATGGAAGATGCATCGTTAGTTTTATTAAAATTACATAACTGATATCTGCAATTGATAGTAATAATAGCCCAAAAAAAGCTCGCCGATACTGACCTGAATAACAAAGTATGCTTCTGACTTCAGTGTGCAAGACTCATGATAAGTGTAGAAAATGATTTCAAGATAATAAAAAAATACCATCATCTGGATTTTTCTCAGTGTTATTTAGACTAGGATTGTCAGCTTTCCTGTCGAAGGTCGCTGGTATTCTCCGGGCACCCCGACTTCCTCCACCAATAAAAGAAATTTTGAAGACACGAAATAATGGGACGTTCATCACTGTCTTAAGTAAACATGTCCAATCCATATTAAGTTTAGTGTTTCAATTCCTTAATTTAAAGAACAATTGCTCAAAATTTGGAGGTTTGTATTACAGTAATTTAAATTAGTTAATTGTCTTGTGTCTCAAAATATTTACCAAATTCTAACAAATATACAAAAAAAGTAAAATCACAAAAATACTGAACTCCGGGGAAAATTCAAAACAAAAAGTCCATAATCAAATGGCAGAACCAAAAGCTAAAACACATCAAACAAATGGACAACAACTGTCATATTCCTGACTTAGAACGGGCATTTTCTAAAGTAGAAAATGGTGAATTAAACCTGGTTGAATAGCTAGCTTAACCTCTCACTTGTATACAAAAGCGATTATGACATATATACTTATCAACTTTTTTTTTAAATTTCTGCTCAGAATTTACCCGTTATTTATATTATTGAAATTGGTGACAATGAATTTTCGGTTCCAAAATGTCGGACAGAAATGTGTTTAAATGTTTATATTTTTTGTTATTATAATGGAACAGGTCGTAGAACTTAAATAAAGAAATTTTGTTGGATGTTTAAGAAGATATTTTGTGCAATGTGTCCAAATGATATGGCTGGTATGCATATTTTAATGTTATTGTATAATATGTATGTCAATCAATATGTGACACAATAATAAAATAGATTATTGTTTATTATTTATAATTTTTTATATAAATTTGTAATTATTTTTTCCGATACAAAGAATAACTTGTCATGTCAGTGCAATTACGATGATATTTATTTGAATTACAAAGTCCTATCAAGCTTAAATACGATGTTTTTGTTAACTGTTTTAGTGATAATATCAGATTATTACATCGCATTTTTCATATGGCATGTATTATCAGCCCTAGGTTCAATATCAGCCCAAGATCCGTATGGCTCGAGGGCTGATATTGAACGAGGGCTGATAATACATGCGATATGAAAAATGACATGTTATGATCTTTTTATCATAATTATGCTTCAACAGTAGAGAAAAATAACACATTCATATATTGATTCTTTACGTGGTTCCCGAAAAGAAGTTCAAAGAGTGAAAAGTTCACGGACGTTCGACCCCAAATTTAATACATTCGATATGAAATCTTTCTATCATATGCCTCAACAGGGGAAAAAAAAACCATATTAATATGGACAAATCTACAAAAAAAATATTCAACTTTTAAAAAATGCATTTATTTAATAATTTGTTTGGGTCTTTTTTTTTCTTTACTATTATTTAACACAATTGACTTAACAGTATCCATATAATTGTTTTGTACACTATTTCGTAATGTTTTTCACTGAAAACGTAGCATTGAGGTGTATTTTCCGGAATTTGCCGAGTATCATCGGAATGCCATGTGATAACGTTACGGAAAGGCATGTGATAACAATCGAAGCATGTGATAAACTTTTCATATCAGCCCGCTAAGCACCAATTCGAAAAATATGGAATTTACGTTAATTTAATGCTATTATCATACAGTAAAAATCATATGTTATTTAGTCTAAGTATATGATAATTTCCGATACAGATGGGTTTTCTAAAATATCGAAATGTTTTATCAGTTTGATTATTTTATTTATAAATTCTAGTGATAAATTTATGAAGTGTTGCGGGTACGGAAGCCGATAAGGGCCATTAAAAAAAAATTATGTCGAAATAACGACATCGCTATGTCGTAATTTCGACATAACATGTCGTTATAACGACATCACTATGTCGTAATTTCGACATAACATGTCGTAATAACGACATCACTATGTCATAACGAAAAAGCTATGTCGTAATAACGACATCGCTATATAAATAAAAGAATATGTATTATGATTGCCAAGAGACTAAATGACACATAAATTAACAACTATAGATTATCATAATGCCCTCAATAATTAGAAAAGCCCCCGCATAGTCAGCTATTAAAAAGAGGGGATAAAGATACCAGAGGGAGAGTCCCCGAAATGCTATGTGGCAGACAGTGTCATAAATTAATTATTAGCTCCCTTGGTTAAACTCCAAATTTCATATTTAATGTATTTCATAGTTAAATAATTTACACGAAAATTAATAAGTAT
Organism: Mytilus edulis; assembly: GCF_963676685.1. Classification (NCBI taxonomy): domain Eukaryota; kingdom Metazoa; phylum Mollusca; class Bivalvia; order Mytilida; family Mytilidae; genus Mytilus; species Mytilus edulis. Next base: position 100,255,154 of record NC_092344.1, read on the forward strand.
ATATTTGTTAATTGCATACCTTTTGCTATTTGAATTTATTGGTTAAAGATATTTATTTGTATTGTAAAGTTAAATATTTGTAATCGTCGCAAAATCTTTGGTTACCTTCTGTGATAAACATTTATATTCTATAGATTCCAATTTACATTCATTAAATTACATTCAGGCCAACCAACGCAAGCCTAACACAAGCCACAATAGAAATAAAAAAAAAACTTTCCACCACCTTTCAAGTTAGCGCATACTTATTGCCTTTTTGTATTACGGCAAATTTTGTAAAAAGGGTCATATTTAAAAGTATTAATTACTATACGTTGAAATATTGGGCACGATTTTCCTACAACACAACGTTACACTTTAAAATGCGGCGTCGAATAGGGTTTTTGATTTCGATTAATTTTTGCAAGTTTTATTCGTTTTTTTTATGTTTGTTGATTGTGATTCTGTTCGTTTTGTGATGTCATTTTATCATAAATTACCTCAAATTGCGGGAATCGATTTAATAACGTTTATACTTTATAAGTTATTTCAACTAAAAATGCAGTACATGTATACGGTTTTCCATCAATATTTTTATTTTAGATGTACAAAACTTTTATCATAGGATGTTTAACTTTCAAGGTGCATATCATCTGTCATTGTAAAATTTCTATATCTTAATTCAACCCCAAAACAAATATATCTGACACTTCAAGTAAATCCAAACATTTTCACCCTTGGTTAAATTTGAATAGAATTGTATGTTCCCGGACACATAATTTGTCGAAATACACCCCTTCAATTACTTGAACCTTGGCTTGAGAATTATTTCCCAAGGTCATCAATAGTTGCTTGCTTAAATTGTTTAACTTCTGATATACATTTTAAAATATAGTAAAAAAATTATAATTTTACTCCTGGATCTTCCGCGAAAACGGCTAATATAATCCCGGGTTTTTATTAATTCGATGAAAAGGTTTTCGTCGCTGTTTTGGATTTGTCTTTCAATTACCTCCATTTCATGCATAAGTTTATAGTAACGAAAATTACTTTCATCGCGACAGTTATAACATGAATAAAAGTTAGATACACGAAGAGTAAAAAATGCCAAGATTCTTTTCTTAATAACTACATATTTATGTCTTAATGGAATAAAATGCTTCCACACATTACAAAACGATATCCAATTTGTCCAAACGTCTGAAAACGTCTAAAATCCGAAATACGCTAATTTCCGACGTTACATGTGCTAAAGTTTCAATTAAATGTTCATGATAATTAAAACAAATCGTATTATGAAATTTGGAAGAAGAGGTTGATGATTGCTGTCGAAAAAAAGGTGTATTTTGCTATAGACTCCACCCGGGGACATAGCATCATAGGTTCGACACAGGTTAAATTTTGCAATTTTTATTAATCGTTTATATCTTTTAACGATTTATTTAAAAGAATGGTGAAATGGGAAAAAAATATCTCATTACATGAACTTCGTCCAACCTTTGCAAAGACAAATTGGAGACACCAAGACAGTCCTCTAAATGTAAAATGCGAATTGAAATTTATGTTGCAGAAGTACTCCGAAATAGATCATTATAAGTCGTCACTTCAGTAAGGTGCAATCACCAATATTAAAAGACTTAATGTACCAGTTCACGGAATGTTTTACTTCGCGATTTGTCCTGATATTCATGTTATAACTAGCGAAGCCGGAACTTTTCGTCAATATAAAGTTGTGCATTAAAATGGAGGTAATTGAAAGACGAATCCAAAACAGAGACGAAAACCTTTTCATCGAATTAATAAAAACCTGGGATTATATTAGGTGTCAGACCACCAATTACTCCCTCCAATTTAGAACGTATGTAAAAGTAGCCCTTCTCTGACACAAAATAGTTCTTTTGATGTCCTTGTTTACTTAAACTAACCAACAAATTTGCAGAAATGAAACTTTTGGTGAAAGAGAAATATATCTAGATCATTTTGAGCCAAAATTTACTTGTCTATAATTACATTAGATGTATGTTTCATTATAATATTTTATTCTGATTGGCTAACTTCACATCACGTGTTATTCCGTAAGCAGTTGCATTGCTCAATACAACTTTTCACTCATGATAACACGTGCTCCAAAAATAAAGTGCACAGGTGAATTAAATAATAAAATATATAAAATTCGTGTTTTCATGATCATAGCTAAAAAATGTAATTATAAGTATTGAATGCTTCTTTTTACATAACTTTATAGGGTTGTAAAAGCGTTGACCGTGCGTACATTTTTAGAATGAAGCGCTTTTACATCCCAATAAATTTACAAAAAGAAGCATTCAATTCTTAAAATGAGTTTGCATTAAAAATTGAGGATTAATGCGCTCCATAGTATACTAATTTTAGATTTCCAGAAAACCGTTTTTTTTTTGGAAGTACCTCTATTTGAAGGTCAGTTATTTTGTTAGAAGGCTTTAAAGATATGGTGAAAATTGGCATGTAGAAAGCTGATACATGTACAATTAAGGATATACCTGGTTTCTATGAAGTTAAACTTAAGGTAGAATATTTAGAAAGCTGTGAAAATTGCAAATATTGGTTGAACAGATAGGGATTTTTAATTGATGGTCTGACACCTTTAAAATAGCCGTTTTCACGGACGATCCAGGAGTAGATTACTATACTTTAAAATGTATATCAGAAGTATCAGAAACAATTTAAGCAAGAAACTATTGATGACCTTGAAAAATATAGCTGACTATGCGGGGGCTTTTCTAATTATTGAGGGCATTATGATAACCTATAGTTTTTAATTTATGGGTCATTTAGTCTCTTGGCAATCATAATACATATTCTTTTATATATATAGCGATGTCATTATTACGACATAATTTATATAGCTCGTTATTTATTACGACATGTTATGTCGAAATTACGACATAGGGTGCAATCAACAGTTTTTTTCTATGACGTCACATTTTGAGGACCATGCATTTAAGTGACCCTTAGTGGTGGACTAAATAATAAAGATACTTGTATAAAACTAGATATCACTGGAATCAGAATGTTCTCTAGTTTATAATGAAATAAAAATAATGTGTACTTTTAATATATTAAAAATATTCCATCCAATGAACATAGGGGGAAAAAGGTCTAATTTGAACATAAAAAACTTGAAACCTGGTCATGTGCACACCCATGAAGACATGATCCATGCACATTTTACATAATCAAAACTGTATGAAATTTGTAGGTTTTTACCTGGCCTTTCAAAAAAATCTTGTTTCAGGGTACGGTTTCCTGCTCCGAAAAGAGCTACAGCGGCTGCAAATAAGTTTTCAATTTTCACTGCCAAAAAAACAGGTTGTTTACAGTGTTGTCTCCCCTCAAAACATGTAAAGTTAATATAATTTTTAAAATTATTTCAATCATTCAACCTGTTTTAATTCAAAGCTAATTAAATAATTTTTACAATCAAATACAAAAAACATGATACTTTTTCACCAATTGAGTAAATAAACAGGGGTTTCCCTCCATGGTTATTTTTAGTCGGGGAATCCCTAGTTTTTTATACGAAACTGTTTATAGCACCCATAGCGATGTTGCTAGAACGACATGTTATGTCGAAATTACGACATAGCGATGTCGTTATAACGACATGTTATGTCGTAATTACGACATAATTTTCTTTTTTAAATGGCCCTTATCGGCTTCCGTATGCGGGTACTATAATATAAAATTAAGAGATTTGGTATGATGGATAATGAGACAACAGTTATCCCATAATTTTGTTTTATATCTGAAAGCAATCAACGACGACCACATAACTAAGTTAATCATATAGGACTGAACTATAAAGAATGCTGCGTTGTTAAACTATTTGAGAGAACACAAAGGTGATAATAGTGCTCTGACTATTGTGTTAAGTTGATAACATTAAAGAATAAGTTTAAATAATTTTTGTTTTGTCAAGCAAGGACGTATAACTAACATCTAATATACGTCCTTGTGTCATGCTTTAAATAGAAATCTAAAGGTTTTTTTCAAATCAAAACTATCCTTTGTGACTGTCCACTTACTGTATTGACACCCGTCTCCATGATAACCTGTCTGACAGTAACATGTTTTGTTGGATCCAACCATGCTGCATATGCCATGGTTTTCACAGTAGTTTGTTAGAGGACATGCATCTTAAATTAGAAACAACACAATTGTCACAAAAAAAAATCACAGTTTCAGAATGTTTTGTTTTCTAACATTGTTTTATGTGTAGATCTATTTAAAAAAATATTCGTAAGTGTCGGTGCATAGATTTATGACGTTTTCCAATAGGAACGGGATCATGGGATGTCTTTGAATTGTTTTCATTTATTAGTAATGTATAGCTAAATTTGAGATTGAACGATGTTCGACAGTAAAAATATTGCAAATGAATATATCTAGGATTCGGCAATAAAATTAGATTTTGGAATAGAATGAAATTCAAAACAGTGTGGCTGTGGCCATAGATTGACACATTAAATTCATCCATTGACTGGGACAATTTAGGTTAACGTTTGTATGTAACGACCACTGCTCACTGTGTACTTTTTAAAGACGCTTAAACTATGGGGTCACCAAAGGTTCTCAACACCTTAATAAAGTAATTCGAAAAGTTAATCAGAAATAAAACGATGTTTTGATTTATATGAATTATATAAATCAAAACATAAAGGTTATTCCTGATTATTTTTTCGAATTATTTTATAATTAAAGGCGTTAAGAAACCTTTGGTAACCCCACCGTTTAAATGTCTATCGTAGGTACGTCGTGAACAGTGGTCGTTACAGACTTGAACGTTCACGTAAATTGTCCCAGTCAATGGATGAATTTAATGTGTCAATCAATGGCCACAGCCACACTGTTTTGAATTTCATTCTATATCATAAGGTCATTAGCACACTTTGAAACGAATTCAAAGTTTGTCTTACCGACTATCTTAACACGAGTGTCCTACCAAAGGGACCAAGAATGCAATAGAGAGAACCTAACAAATGGCAATAATAACAACTTGTTAGCTTGTAATGTATTTTCTTCATTTATCGATCAATTTCTTTGTTGTATGGGTAAAACGTTTCAGATTTTCATCAACGCCACGTGATCTTTTTATATATATAAAAAGACATAACATCGCTAATAAACCACTCTTATTAACCTCGTATTCTTAAATATACAAGGCTCCATATGGTTGCTTTCAAAACAACTTATAGTCCAAGAAATGTATTGGACTATACACGTCTAAACATTAGTGTATTACAAATAGCGTGTATTCTTAGTTCCTGGTTTACTATCCACTGCGGTCACTGAAATATTACATTGAGATCACCAGTGACCGCGCTGTGGATGGTAAACTTGGATAGTTAATAGCAAATAAGAAAAAAAAAGTTATTTGTAGCATATTTATGTTCGCATAATACAGAAAAACTAAAAACCCATTATCTTCGATTTTTACAATTATTAAACGGTTCTTTCTAAAATGTTTTCGAAATATGTTCTTGTATGACCGTATAAGGTAGTAAAAATCAAATAAATATGTTGAATGTTATTAAGATTTTTGTTATGAAAGTCTTATATAACTTCAATTATATCAAAACATCGATGTTATTAATTAAAAGTATTTAACTTTTTTTTTTTTTTTTTTTTTATATATATCTTTTATTCTGTCAAACCTTTGCAATTACAATGGTATACAGACACTACATGACATCAATAATACAGACATAAATACATGAATACACAGAGCAAAATATGTACACTATTTACAATTATACTGATAGTATTTAGCCAGGAGGGCACACATGGGAATTTATAAATCTAATGAAAGTACACAGCTTTCTCAATTTAGATTTTATATTTAAATTCATAATTTTCTTAAACATAATTATATTTGGACGATTTACATATTTTTTATCAATACATTCGTTTCTTTTTTCTGACATCTCTGTGCACATCATAATATAATGATACTCATCTCCAAGATCTTTAGAGTTACAGAATTTACAAATTCGTCTATCTCTCTGAATATTTGTCCATCTCCCTTTCTCGATGGGTAATTTATGGTTGATGGTTCTAAATTTGCATAACGTATAAATATCACGAAATTCTAAAATATCAAAATAGTTCTCAAACCCAAAAGTATCCTTAAAAATTCGATAATTTAATGTCTTCGAACATGCTTGCACATTTGATAACCATGTTTGTTGAAACTGATCTAGGAGTGATGTTCTGATTGTATTCTTTAGCCAAATGTCACTAATACATGTTTGAGACAACCACACAAAAGATAATCCCGTTTCATTAAAAATAGATTCAACATTGTTTAACCATCTAAATTTTACATCATTTTCATTTGACAGCTTATACAGTAGTTTATAAATGGTCGCTGATAATTTAGTCGGTTTACCACATACTAATTTCAACCAAAATGATACCATACGGACTTTAATATCTAAATTGATGGGATATCGTCCAAGTTCACCATATATTACGCAATTTGGGGTAGAAGACTTTAGGTGCAGAAGAAGCTTACAGAATTTTAATTGAACTTTCTCCAAAATGTCGTTATTCCCAAACCCTCAAATTTCACAACCGTACAATAAGACCGGTTTCACTAACTTGTCAAATAAATCTAATTGACAACTAATAGATAACCCATGTTTTCTCCCCTTTTTGATTACCTCATACATTGCCTTTGTAGCTTTTTCTGCTAAGTGTTTTCTACAGTGTTTAAATGTCCCATTTCGTCAAAAATAGATCCCAAGATAGTTGAATTCTTGAACGATATCTATAACAGAGTTATCATATGTAAAACTGAGATTTTTGGGTTGTCTTCCATTACTAAAAATTACAATTTTTGTTTTTTCTACATTAACTTTCATTTTCCAGACATCACAATATATATGAGTGGAATTTATCTAGCAATAGTTAAAGATTTTTGGCCGATTCCGCCATTAGCACAGTATCATCTGCATAGAAGATTGCGAACAATTTAACATAAATATCTAATTTTTCCTCGAGTGCATCTTCAATAGTGTTCAAACCAATCAAGTTCTCGTTGATAAAAAAGTTTTCCAAATCATTTAAGAAAAGTGAGAACAGAAAAGGAGATAAGTTTTCCCCTTGTCGTAGGCCAATATTGCATGAAAAATAATCTGATATATTGCCATTATAAGATAAACATGACTTAATATTATCATACATCTTATGAATTATGTTATACATATGACCATTTATGTTATTCAATAACATCTTATACCATAATGCGTCTCTTCTGACTGTGTCAAACGCTTTTTCAAAATCTACAAATGCACAAAACATTTTTTTCTTTTTTAATTTCAAAATTTCAAAGAAAGAGTGCAGTATAAATATGCAATCGACTGTTGAATAGCCACTTCTAAATCCAAACTGATTTTCATTTATTAATAAAAATTCATTGGAAAAATTTGATAATCTATTACATAAAATCGAAGTGAATAATTTCCCAACACAACTGACAATTGTGATTGGTCTATAGTTTTTTGGATCAAATTTGTTTCCCTTATTCTTATAAAATGGTTTGATCGTGCCAATTACCCACGATTCTGGTATAATACCAGTTCTAAAAACTAAGTTAAACAATTCAACATAAACATATTAGACCAGCGGTAGAATCAAAAATATTTTTTTTAATGCACCCACCGAACACACGGCTAAATTATATATCATTGAAAAGATAAAATTGTTAACTTTAATATTAATGATGCCGTAAGCATGAGAAGTGGTCGGAATTTTGCATAATTGAGGTCAAAGGTCAACAATTGAATATTACAACATTTTGTCTTTACTGTCTATTTTGGGCTAAACATAGGAACATAAAACATATTAAACAATCAGGGGACAATATTTCATTCAACATATATGGAGCCTGTTGGTCATACCATTTTTTTTTTCTAAATACGCCATTTTTAACGTTAAAATTGACGTTTGTCGTCATATGATACATTTTGTTTATTTATGACTTCATTTAGTTTCCATACAAGGATGACCTTGAACTTTGGTAATATTTTTTTCCCATAAAAATGAAGTCTTAAGACGACTTGCTACTATACAAAAGTTTAAAGTCACGTAAAGGTGGATAAAAGTTAATTTCATTGATTTCAGTTTCAATGGTCATGATGGTTATTTCAGTAAATTTTTTACATTTTTTTTGCAGACAAAAGCTGTCATTAATATTTTTGTTGTACAATCAAAATGTATTCATATAAGGTTTATAAAATATGTTAGCATCATATCAACGTTTTTTTTAACGTTTTTTAACATTAGGAATGCCCGATCGTCCTATCATAATAAACGGAAATAGCTTCATTGTCAAAGTAAACTAAACGTATATTAAATCAACAGAAAAAGTGGACAAAAACTAAAAGCAAAACAAGTTTATATATGAATTAGCTTTATCAAGACGTAGATAGGTCAGGTAATCAAGCATCATCATCATCATCTATATCTGCCAGGTGTGTATTGATGTTTTACAAAGGTCTGATGCTTGACATTGACACAGTTCAGTACAGGACAAATTCTGTTCAAAACACACACAACTTTTACTGCAAACTGATTTGCCTTTGCATGTGCACACCAAATCTTGAAGGAAGTCAGATGACATTTGACCATCAAACAAGACAGGTTCAAGACCACACTTCCCTTCTTTCCAACCAAACTGTAGAGGCGATCCAATAGCAGACTTGGCGATATGTGCAGTTATCCAGATTTTGGTTTGGAAAGAAGACCTAAGGACGTGCTGTTTGAAAGATGCTTCACAAGGAGGGAGTCGGACCAAGCTAGAATCTTTACATGTGGCTAATTTCACCTGGAAACTGTTCAGATTATTATGGCAGCGTTTGGACTTTCCTTTAGGATTATAAAGCCTAGTTACGAGTTTTCGACTGACGGCTACCGAATCGTCTATATCTAATAAAGATATCTGGGACAAGTCATTGAAATGAACAGGCGTTTCTTTTAGTGCCTTTAGCATGGATTTCTTGCCTATGCCAAATAAAGACGATGTAGTATCACACCCTGTCATAGCGTGTGCAGCTGGTAGGATTTTACACAAAACTGAATTTAACGACCCACACAGCTCATGAACAGGAATGTAACGCCGACAATCCTTAATGCCAGTGATCATTCCTGTTTGAAACCACAATTCAGATATATGAGTCATCTGTGGGAAATAATGTATTAAAAGTACTAGCACGTCCGTATCCGGAGACTTTACAATAATGCGACCGTTTACATCGTTTTCCCTGTACAGTTTGTCAGCATTCAATGCATGCAGAATAATACGTGTATCTGCCTCTGCTTGTGTACTTGACAATTCACTGCAATCTGATATACCTTTGGGACCTATTATTTTCACTATTTCTGGATTGGGAAATGATCCAGCAAGGTACAGTTTTTGTCCATCCATTAGACAACTATTTTCTTTCATATATTGCAAAGTGAATTCACCAAGAAACTTTATAAGTGACTGCTTGTTTTCACCTGAACTAAGAAATTTTTTCAAGTCTGGAATGATTCTTCCTTCGATTACTTGAAACACTTTTCTAGCTGCCTCAAGTATATTCTTAGTTCTGTCTTCTGATTCCACTTTGTGCAATTTAGCATCTTTTTTGTAAGTTTTGTTCTTACAAAAAATACAGGAATACCACTCTGATCGAGTTGTGATTCTAGATGTGCTTGCAGCAGGTGAAAAAATGCAAGCACCACCTATATTCTCCTCCGTTTCCATAAAATCTTGTTTATAACAAGATAGATTCTGCTTACTGGTGTAAGATTTACAACAAGATCTATGGTATTTAACATCAATATTTTCCGAAAAAAATGATTAATAGAAGACAACTCTTCTACAATCTTCAAATAGATCTCATCTTTCTGTAGTTTAGAAGCTTCAATAAAACTAACTTTGCCATTGTCAGTGAAAATATATAATTTTTCCGGGCTTTTAATCTGACAAATTATACATTCCTGCCAATCTAAGGAAGACTTCCCTCTCTTTGCACTTTTTGGAGTAAGTTTTAAAGGACTACCGAACTGTGACATTATCCGGAAAATTTTCACAACAGATCCGGAATAATTTTTAAGCGATTACTTAACAAAATGTAAACAATGATAAAAAACCAATATTTTACCACTCTGGGTATTAAAAATAACCAAAAAAAACAATGAAATCAACAACAAAGCAAATATAAAACTAGTGTAAAGACAAATATAAACCCTAAAACTGATATTAATCAAACAATTTCAATGTGAAATGCTAATCGACATTTGGCTTGTACAGTGATAGAACTGAACGGAGTGAGGATTAAACAAAAATAAACGTCCCGGACCGTAATTCCGGAATTAAATAAATGTGTAACAGATTGAGGTGTTCTATTCAAATTAAAAATTTCTTGTTAATCGAATAAGAAATGTTACAAACGAAAGTTGTTTTGTATAAAGTAAATATCGAAGTGTATATTTATGCCAAATAAACACAAATGAAGTGTTTTATAAGTATCCTGTTATTAACGGAAACCGGTGAAAATCGTGTTAATCACAACTACTGAAGTAAAACGGTTTTTAAAATGTTAATGGTAAATATTTTTAAAACAATTATTGACTATTTTTATCGTCAGTGATATATTCTTACATTATCAATTTAAAAAATAGCCGTAATATTGTGATTCGTAATAATAATTAACATTTTAGTGTATCAGTGAATTTTTTTTATACACTACATAACGCTCTAAAAAGCCATTTTTACGGAAATTCGACCATACGATTTTCTTACGGCATGTTTAAAATATAAGTTTAACATGTATTCTTTCATTTAAAAAAAAATTCAGGTGTGTGTTCTTTGGGTGCATTAAACTCCTTAACTAAGCGTCTTTTCAGATTTCGCCGCTGCACTATATATATATGTTACAGAATGTTTCGTTCTATCATTAAATTTTTTAAATGAAACCAAACGCGATCCCCTCTTCCAATCAGACTATTTATGTGTTCATATACCTATCATTATAAACATGATAAAACTAAACAGATGTGGTACTATTGCATAAGCGACAACTCTTCACTAGAAACCATAAACGACATAGAAGTTTTGCACAACTATAGGCCACGTTAAGGCCTTCACCACCGAGAAAAGCACATACCGTAATAAGCTATAAAAGACCCAAAAAAGGTCCCTATCCTTGTTAACTTCAGTAATTGTCTTAAATATATTTACCGCAGCAATTGCCAAAAAATCCTTTATAACACTTGCATTTGCCTGAATCCCAAAATCCATTAACACATCTTGGGGGAGATCTAGAACAAGGTTCTTTTATTATTAAATCTGCATCGGTTATGTTGCAAACTTTATAGCATTCTTTTTTCTTCTTAATACCACAGCATCTTAATATGTACTTCATTCTGAAACTATCACAGTCGTGCTCAAAACATTTTGTCGGTGGCATTGTCATTGTTATTTCACACAAATTAATACCATTTCCACATTCATTAAGACAGCAATAAAATGGAAACCAAAGCACAATCAAAAACAGGTACTCGATATTCATTGTTTTATCCCTACACCAGAATGATTGCGTTTACCTTTGCACTATTTATGGAATGAGATTTAATGGAACATATATGAAAATATAAGAAAAAATCAGGTATATTGTCAACAATTATTATTCAATCATTCATGGCAGTAAGAGCCAAGATTGATACGTGAAATAAGTACTTGCCAGTATACTGGAGGAATTAGTTAAATTACAAAAGTTATTCAAACCTTAACCAATTTTACCAAGTAAAACAGGAATACAAACATCTATACAATATAAGAAGACATAATTACAAATGATTCAAAATTTTGCATGTTCTTCCTTTTTTCTCCAAACTCCTTTCACTGACGATCTACAAATATTTAAACCAAGTTCTTAATACATCTTACTAGAAGAACTATATACATAGGTGTACGAACTATTATTAAATTACATGCAATTACAAGCAAGAAAAAAAAAAGAAATAAAAAGAAATTGCTGCTTCTTTTTCTTTTATTCTTTTATGTTTTCTTTTAATTTCCACGGCGTTGTCAATTTGCTTTAGTTGTTATACCCCTTTAGTGTGTTCCGCTTTTTTACTGACCATTCCATTTAATCTTTCCGTTTTTTTGAAAAATATCAACTTTTTTGTATGAGGCTGAGAAACTGGGGAAGGGCGAGGTTCTACCGAGCACTTCTCCAGATTTGCGCCGAATACAAACAAGTTGATATTTTTTCTGACATTGACCTAATATTGTTTTTATACTAAAACTTATATACATAAATTCATAGCTATTTGAATTTTAACACAAATTTCAAACTTATTTTCATCCCTTAATGAACCCCTGACTGTGGAAAAAGTGTTCCATGATCAAATTGACATTGCACAAAATATAGCTGTGTTACTATATTTAGGAAATAAACACAACTAGTTGCAGTATAAAAGATGTTTCTAGAAAATATATTTGAAAAAGGCTAAGCCGTTATATAAACAAAAAAACCAACAAAAAAAAAACCAACAAAAAAAACCCACGTTTGATTTGATAAATAACAAGTATGAGACATCGAGCTAACTATAACATTTAAAAATGAAACATAAAATATGCAAAACATGACCCAATATCTAAGCAAAAACGCAGAAAAAAATCGATTATTTGTTATTAATAATATATAAATGCACTGCCGGTAAAAAACCCAACTCTATGTATAGTTTGCTATATCGTATTAGCAATCAGTACTGAAATCAAGCTTTAATTGAATATTTTGGTAATTACTTTCTTGAAAAAACTTGTATGCTTCTTCTCTCAATCATAATATTTTGAATGTAAACATATTGCCAAGAATTTTAATCATTAAAACTGGTTGGTCGTGTTCTAAAAAGTGTTTTATACTTTCTTGTGTTCAGTGTATATAATTTGTAATTTATACTCAACGTCATAATTAAAGATAGACCTACTTTAAGAAATAACAAGTTAAGCCAAATGTCAATAACTTAATCTTATCTTAATGTCAAATTGGGTTCCATAAATAAAAATAGTTCAGGTTTTAGTGGATTTTTTGTTTTATAACAAAACATTACCTACTCATTGTTAACATAGTATTAACAAATTAGTGTGAAAGTCTAACTGTAGACGTTAAAATGATATATGGATACGATAAGGTCATTAAGGGTCATTTTAGGGTAAAATTTATATATTTCAGGTCAATCAGGAAGTAACAAGAGGTAATTTATTGAGATTAGCAGATGTATGTTCCAAGACATTTCAAAATTCTCATTTTATAGAAATACATGCCACCTTACTATGATGAAATCTGCGTTTTAAACATGCATTAATTTTTTTCGATGATTTGTATTCTGAATTACAAATTATTGAATTACTTGCGTTTGTCGGTGCCAATATTAAACGATATACTGGTGTTTATTCCTGTCAATCATCCCGGAATCGTAGAGGTGAAAGACCTTAAATGACCCAAGATTCTATGTGCCTTTGAAACTGTATAATTAGATGGAGAGCAGCTTAATGTCCGTAAAATCTCTTTCATACTATGCACGTGCTTATCTAAATACTAATTAAATAGTGATACATCAAAGTTTTGACTGACCGCAGAAGTAAAGACATCTGACAGTAGAGAACATAATATGTGTGGGTGTTAAACTGTAAAACAAATAAACATCAAGATCATTGATGAAGACCGTGAAAGTAATAAATATGTCTCATTGGCGATTTGTGGTCAACATCACCCAGTGGAAAATCAAGTACTCCTAAACATAAAATTGAGAATACAGACTACCAATTTTATTCAATAGATTTACATAAGTTTATGATTATACAATTATTTTTTTGGCCTTTGGGAATCATCTCAGCTTTGTATAAATTTTGACCGGTCCCTGCCTAAAAAGTTTATTAGCATTAATGAGAAGCAAACTTCAAAGGCAGTGACACACCCGTCAGTTCGAAGGAACCCATCATGGTTCCGAGGGAGCACAGCATGGCTCCCTACTGCTTTAGACAGCGCAGCATGGCTGCCAAACGAGTTGAACTGACGGTGGTGATGAGACAACTGAATTCTTAGGGGAATAAAAAATGAAATTTGGTTTATAGATCCAGACAATAAAATTTCATTAATGTCCCAAAACTCAGATGAGAATCAGCTGAGTGCCCCCAAGGATGGTGTGAGGTGGTTTAGCCTTCAATATATCAACGATAATAAACTTGTTTCAAAGACAAGAGAAATTAACCGCGTAAACTAAAAATAAAGTGTATTAATATACATAAGCAAACAATCCTATATAACACAATGAGTATATACAAATGTAAAAACAAATTTACGACTCAGTTAAACTTTGTTGAGCATATTTGATAGAAGTTGGGGAAATCTTGATATATGTACAGTAACTATCTGATTTCCATCGACCAAGTACTTTGATCATATGATCTTCTACGTGTGCTTTCCACGCACTAGTTGCGGCACCAGATCTGAAAGAATGACCATTATACAAGTTTGGGTCATAACCGCAAAGTTCTAAAATATTCTTCAATTTCACTAGAAAAAATTGTCTTGTTAAAGCTTCCCTATTAACTGTTATAAAAAGCAGATCAGATGGAAATCCAATTCCAAATTCAGAATGCCTAATACTTAAATATCTTTTTAAAGCCAAAAAAGGGCAAATAGAGTTATCGTTTTTAAAAAGTTTAATATCTATTCCCTTTCGGAATGGATCAGTTTTAGATTCTTTAAGTCTCAGAATAGCATAATCAGTCTTTAAAATAATATCAGATATGCATAAGGTAGTTAGAGGGTCAAACTTATCGACATTCATGACGGTAAATTCTCCACATCTCAAAAAGGCGAAAAACGCAACTATGCAAGTTGTTTCTATCAAACAATCAATATATTTACCAAACACGCCTTTTCTCATTCTAAAGCAGATTTCCTGTAAAATTGGAAAAGTAATCGGCAACCTAGTTCTAGTTTGTGAGCCTTGTATGCGTTTAACAGATTTTAAAATGAGAGTGAGTCTTGGTAAAAATTCGCCATGAGGCGTTTCTAGAGGATTATGATATCCTGACTTCAAATATAAATAAATGTTTATAGTAGTGTGTTTGAGTTTCAAAACTTTAAAACAATGTGCTATAAAGTAGATGAGAACGTCCTCTGATATAAGAGGTAGATAGTGTGAATTAAATGTAATACCATTTAGCAACAAAAATCTAACAAAGTGAGAAAAACCTATATTATACAAAGATCTTGTTGTATTAGCAACAGCATGTGTCCATAATTGTTTGACTGTTTCATTCAACACCACATTACTTCGTAGACACTCGGGCAGTTGTGTGGCAGCTCCTCTGCATGTGGAGCGAGGCGGTGGAATTTTTCCATCTGCAAACGAGATAAAGCGTCACTAATGTTATTTTTACGACCCTCAATATGTTTAGCAGTTACTAGTACCTGGAAGTTGTTTAGACCACGTTAACTGTCGCATAAGCTTCATAATTTCGATACATTTTGATCTTCCCTTTTTAACAATTGCTACAGTCGCCTCATTGTCACAAAGAAAGAGGATTTTCTTGCATTTCCATTCTTTACCCCACAAAAGAGCAGCTACTTCTATCGGATATAGTTCTAAAAATGCCATTGATAGCGATTTATCGTTTAAAGAAGGTAACTCTTTTGGCCACGTCGAACAAAACCATTTCCCTTGATAATAACCTCCGTACCCAATTGTAGATGAAGCATCAGTGTATAGTTGCATATCGAAATTAGAAGTTTAATTACAGTCGTAAAACATGTTTATTCCGTTCCAATTATGTAGAAATCGGAGCCAAAATTCTAGGTCAACTCGAGCTTCCTTGCGCAAATTGACATAGAAATGAAGTTCTTTAACCTTCGTGGATAATTTTATAAGATAGGAAACAAAAGATCTACCTGGCACAATAACACGTGATGTAAAGTTTTAAAAATTGCCTAAAAGTTGAAGTAATTCTCTTTTTGTACATGTATGTTGACTTTTGAATTATGGAAATTATAAATTTACAAATTCTTTCTACTTTGTTTGCAGGTAATCTAGCCTTCAATTTATCTGTATCTAACACAATACCAAGATATTCAATGCACGTTAGTGGGCCCATAGTTTTGTTTGCCGCAAGTGGAACATTTAATCGATTAAATATCATGGTCATTAACCCCATTGTTCTTTCGGCATCGAACTCTGGAGGGTCAGCAGTAAGGAAGTCATCCAGTAAATGTAGAATATGTTTAACTTTGTAATTATGTTTTGCTATAAAACAAATCGCTGTAGAGATATTATCAAATATTTTGGGCTACTACGGCATCCGAATGACAATCGCACATACAAGTAGTAAAGAGATTCCCATTTAAAACAAAATAATGGCCATTGATTCGGTAGCACTGGGCATATTTTAAATGCGTTTTGAATGTCGAACTTACAGAGTGTTGTCCCTTTCCCGTAATTAGTAATGAGACGAATTGCGTCATCTATCTTGACATACGTCATAGAGCACAAATCTTTGTCTATAAGATCGTTGATGCTAACGTTTGTATCGTTGTGCGGTGCGGACAAGTCTAAAATAAGACGCTTTTTGAAAGAATATTTACCTTTTGCAACTCCTAACGGACTTACTCGATAATCATCAAAAGCTAATTTTTCAAACGGACCATAAACATGATAAACGAAACCGTTAAGTAGTTCTTTGTTAATAAGATCTGCAGCTGTATCTTTATGTGACCTAGCGCATAAATTATTTCTACATTCCAATGTTTTAATGTTATCATATTTAATATTTAACCATATTATCAAAGCCATATTGCAACCCATTACATAAATAATCAACGAAATGTTTGTCGGGATGATTCATTAATTCACTTTTAAGCTGTTTGACATTGACCGGGGTTGTAGCGTGCATATCCAATTTAGTTAGTAACATTTTACTAGATGTCTTTGGAGTTTTTTTTATCATTTGGGGGTGTCTGATTGGATGAAGACGTTGCTGATGGGCGTTTCCCACATAGAACCTGTGAATGTCCTGGCGAACGGCATTTGGTGCAAACATGTGAAGAAGAACAGGTGCGTTTTGTACACCCTCTAATGCTATTAAAGTTATTACAAATATCTTTACCGTCCTGAAAATATTTTGGTCGGCCGTACTTATCGCCACGATCATCATTTCTCGAACTATTAATCTCTTGATGATTTACTGAGTTTCTCAGCTGCAGCGGACAAAATTCTGTAGTGTGATCGCACATGTGTACGCTGATTTGAATCCCTGCAGCTACTAGTGTGAATAAATCACGGTCACGTTTACTCCAGTCTACCTTAACGTGATGTTCTCTTAATAGTGTGGACGCTTTGGCTGAAAACATTTTATGGTAATCGTAATACTTAGACCCGTAAAAATTACTAATATCAATTATGTCTTCTTCGTACGCATCTAATTCGACGCGTCTTTCTGGATAAGCTTTTGACATTATTCTTTTATATTTGCCGAATGCCTTAATAAATTCCTGAATGGTCAGTGTGCGGTTTAATCGTATGTCGGGTTTCCCTGGGAGATTAACCTCAATGCTGTCATCAATTACGGTATGTGATTGTCTGCATTCATAATTAGGAACTAGCAAGGCAGCAATATTAACATCCTTACCATCGATAATCTGTCGCTACTGTGATGAAGATACAATATCTATACCGGTAAAATCATCTGATCTGGCTCCCTTGTTGGTGTCTACGGATACACAATTCTCCTGTATTCCGGAATGAGAAGCAGTATAGTTATCAACGGTAGTAGACTGGTTGTACCAATGCTGAAAGGTAAATCCGTCTTTGATTGTATTCTGCTGCTTTTCTCCGGGATCCCTCAAAAGAAGTTGGGTAACGGTACTTTGTAAACCCGTAAAGCATTGGGACATAGAGACGAACGCATTACACATATATTGCTCATTGGAATACCCGCCTCCGGTTCTGGGTTAATGAATGGGCGTTGCTCCGGTGGGGATTGTAGAGTTCCGATATCCGGAATTAATTCTGCTTCAATAATGGTTGCCTCCTTTCGTTCGATATTACTGTTGAATAATTGTAAGATGATTGGCTTACTAAGATCGACAGGAACTTCTATATCCATCCCCTTTAATTCTTGGATAAGTTTTGTCTTACTCCACGTGGATGGGTCCTCGCTAGAGTCTACAGGCGGACGTTCGTAAGGCATTTTCCTTTTCGGTTGTCTCTTCGACTTTCTGGTAGCCATAATGTTAATAATGGAACTGATTATAATGTTACAATAAAAGTTACCACTCACGTGTGAAAAAGGAATACAAATATCCAAGATTACTTAAATCCAAGTTTACTTAAATCCAAGGAAGGAAACTAAATCAAAGCTTAAAGTTCCAATCTAGATGACAACTAATATAAAAGTCTAAATCGTATAATGAAAGAAAAGTACTGTTATGATATAGCACAATAAAGAAAAAATTTGCTTCACAATATGAAATAGCGTCCTTCTATCCAAACAGAATAACAAAGATGAGTTCTGCCACGTGTATCTCTTCTAAATAAGGAACAACCAATAAGAGTAGCACATGCAGACACGAGCTTCTTTACACGAATAAATCACGCCTAAATAATATGTAAGCTAACACAAAAATGGAATAAAACATTTTCGGTAATAGACTATTAAAGTTCTTTGGTTATTGTAGCGTTCTATATTTAGGTACGAAAATAACTTTCTTCAATTGTCAACTATAATATATATTTGACTCTTATAGAGACTATTTATTTTTTCTTGAGCCTTATATTTTTTTTTAATGTAATATTGTATGTTAATGTCATATTATTTTTTAACTCAAATTACATAAAAATAAAAATGTCATGATTTGTTTTCTTAAATGTCATGATTTTTTCTTTATATCATTTAAGAATTGGATGTTTTTATACGCCCGTCAAAATTTTGACGGGACGTATAATGGTATACAAATGTCCGGGGTCCGTCCGTCTGTCTGTCCGTCTGTCTGTCCGTCCGTCTGTCCGTCCGTCTGTCCGTCCGTCCGGCGTAAACATGTCGCACCGTTACTTGAGAACGACTTATCCAAATTTCATGAAACTTAATATAGTTGTTTCTTATGATGGTCAAATGATCTGTATACTTTTTGGTGAAAATAAGATATAAACTTTTTGAGTTACGGCACTTTGTAACTAAAACAGGGGTGTGTTTTTTTTTCACATGTCGCACCGTATCTCAAAAACGTTTCTTGATTATTGCATAAAACTTTACACACTTCTTAGTTATATTAATCTTAATATCTGTATACTTTTTGGTGATGATTCAAAATTTCATTTTTGAGTTTTTGAGTATTTTGTAAAAAAAGGGGAGTTTTTTTTTCATGTCGCACTGTATCTCAAAAACGATTTATGATTATTGCTTAAAACTTTACACACTTTTTTGTTATATTAATCTAAAGATCTGTATACTTTTTGGTGATGATTCAAAATTTCATTTTTGAGTTAATGAGTATTTTGTAAAAAAGGGGGAGGGTTTTTTTACATGTCGTGCCGTATCTCAAAAACGATTTATGATTATTGCTTAAAACTTTACACACTTCTTTGTTATATTAATCTAAAGATCTGTATACTTTTTGGTGATGACTCAAAATTTTATTTTTGAGTTATTGAGTATTTTGTAAAAAAGGGGAGGTTTTTTTTTTACATGTCGCGCCGTATCTCAAAAACAATTTATGATTATTGATTGAAACTACACACTTCTTTGTTATACTAATTTAAAGATCTGTATACTTTTTGGTTTGATTCAAAATTTTATTTTAGTGATATTTGTAAAAAAAAAAAAGACAGGGTGGGGGAGGTTTCACATGTCCCGCCGTGTCTCAAAAACAGTAAATGGTTATTGCTTAAAACTTTCTCAGAAACTATTTATGATTATTGCATAAAACTTCCACACAAGACGTCGGGCGTATCATGCGCTCATGGCGCAGCTGTTTATTTTTGTAAATTTATTGGGGTGTAAAAGCGTTGACCGAAGTACATTTTGTATGAAGCGCGGAAGCGCTTCATTCTAAAAATGTGAGCACGGTCAACGCTTTTACAACCCTATAAAGTTACAAAAAGAAGCATTCAATACTTATAATTACATTTGTTAGCTAGGATCATGAAAGCACGATTTTTATCAAGTTTTTATTTAATTCACCTGTGCACTTTATTTTGGGACCTCGTGTCATCATGAATGATATATTTTATTGTGTGATGCAATTGAGTAAGGAATAACACGTGATGTGCAGTTAGTCAATCAGAATAACGTATTATAATGAAACATACATCTAATGTAATTATTATTAAAAATATAATCACATTATGGGAAATAAGAAAACACTAATACACACTAACTTGTTACAAAAATAAATTAAATTCTAACCGTGACTTATTATTTCAGAACAAGGTATTATCCTTGTAAAATTGAGGACATTGACATTTATAACTAGGAAAATAAATCTGTAAACCGTTTTTACTGTCGGCCTCAAACTAATAAACAAGACAAATACCCGGTCTGGCCATGCGTTGCTGAACATGTAATTGATTGAGGCAACATATGTAAAGCGGAACATAACTGATTATTCCAATATGACCAAAGACAAATTTTCCTTGTACAATGAGTTAAGTGACATTTCAAACTATCGGCAAAAAAGGAAATGGCGATAAGTTTAAGGCAGATGTAAAACTGATTGCTTACTGGCCACAACTCGACATTATCAATCTGCAGACTAAATATGAACACACTCCCTTTAACAGAAGCGAAGAAAACATAGATTGAGTTTTCCCTTATACAATGGATGCTGTAAAATTGGTAGCTCGCTACAACTCTGCATTATCAAACTGCAGACAAAAAACTAACTCTTTCCCTTTCAAAGAAGACCAGAAAATTTGACAAAAGTTTATTTCTCAAAGACGGATATTTTAGCGTTTACTAGACCAGCTCCAGCCTTAAGCGACGCAGGTAACATGCAATAGACTTATTACACTATATCAATTTGCATCTACTCCAGACACATTTGTTCTGGCATTAAATGCTCTCTTATCCATACGTTAAGAAAAAGAGTCAAATACTAGTAAATCTAAATAAGACTTTCGTACTTCAGAATATATATTTACTCTAAGACGAAATGAAATAGCTGCCGACTCCGCTTCATCTTTACAATAATTTACTAGAATCGGTCGATATTTCAAAAAAGACAATCACCCTTAAAACGAAATGCTCAACCTCTCGGTCTTTGAAGTAAGTGTTAAATAGCATTGAACTCTAAAATGTCAGTTTTACATACAAAAGAAACCCCCAACATAAACTCACACCAATTTGATATTAGACATACCACAAATTGATATTGAACATATTTACAAATTGATATTGAATATTACCATCCTGACAAGTTTTAGACAGTTATGCCGATATGTCGTAAAACAAGTCTCGGTTTGTTGAACAACAAGTCAGAAAGAAGAAAAACGTACAAAAAAAAATAGTGATAAAAAGCATAAAACAATAAAATGTCAGTACTAGATACAAAAAAAAAACATTAGCAAAGAGTCAAACAATTCTGCCTCATGATTCAACATTTTTAAAACACCACAAATTGTTATTATATCAGACGATATTCCCCTTAAAACGAAATGCTCAACCTCTCGGTCTTTGGCATTCTTAAGATATGCATGCCCTACGGATCATATCTAAATCTAAAATTTTCAACCGATGTTATGATTGAGGTACGAAATAAAAAAAAATGCATTTCTGTTAGGTATTCATAGTTAACTCGAGATAGAAAAAATAGTAATTCAGTACTGGAGATTATTCACTTCAATGAGGTAACAGTTTTGGACATTAATATATTAGTGACTTGCTAAAAGTTCGTTCTATTTGATCTACGAAATGAACATTGCATCATGACGCAGAATTTTTTGACTCTTTGCTTGTATGTAATATCGACATTTTATAGTTTAATGCTTTTTGACACTAATGTTGTTGTACGTTTTTCTTCTCTCTGTCTTGTTGTAACAAACCGAGATTTGTTTTATGTCATATCAGGATGACTATCTAAAACATGTCATGATGGCCATTTTCAATTTCAATTGGTTGTATATTCAATATTCATTTGTGGTATGTTAAATATCAATTTGTTTTATGTTTAATATCAATTTGTTTCATGTTTAATGTCAATTTGTGGTGTGTTAAACATCAATTTGTTGCATGTTCAATATTAAATTGGTGTTAGTTTAATATCAATTTGTTGTATGTTCAATATCAATTCGTTGTGTGTTCAATATCAATTTGTGGTGTGTTCAATTTCAATTTACCCCCATAGGGAAAATGTTAAATGTTAAATCATGACGCAGAATTGTTTGACTCTTTGCTAATGCTGATTTTGCATGTAATACCGACATTTTATAGTGATTCAGATTCAATAGTTTATTAAAGTCTTACCACATACAACATGATTAAAACAAGATACAATTATAAAATTAATTATACAGTAAACATAGTTATCGTTTTATAAAATACTACAAATACAGTAGTTAATGATATAAAATACTGTTTCTCCTTGTTAAAATGTTATTGCAGGTTTTGGCAACAATATTACAAATATTGGTATTTTTAAACATATATATAAATTTTTCTTCATCAGACAAGTTTAAAAACATATCATTATGACACAATATATCAAT
Organism: Mytilus edulis; assembly: GCF_963676685.1. Classification (NCBI taxonomy): domain Eukaryota; kingdom Metazoa; phylum Mollusca; class Bivalvia; order Mytilida; family Mytilidae; genus Mytilus; species Mytilus edulis. The sequence goes on from NC_092344.1 coordinate 100,277,930, forward strand.
AAAAAGTGCATGTCTTAGATCTTCATACAAGGGACAATTTAAAAGTACATGTTTTTCATCCTCTAAAATATTACAGTTAAAACAGACTCTTAGTGATTGAAACACTCAGGCAAAGTTGACCATTGACATTTCAGCAATTCTTTAGAATTGGATATATAGCTCGTTAAGTATTTATACGTTCCAGAATTTTAACTCTTGGAATATGAGCTTTTCTGGTAAAGGCAAGGCAAGAAAAGCGCCCGGACGTACCGTTTATGGAGCCTTACAGAATGTTTTTTTTTTTTTAATTTTCTGGGTCGATACCATAGCTACTGGACTGTCAGTTCTAAACCAATAAGTGGTCAATGTTTCGCAACCGACATGATTTAGAACATTGATTTTTTTTCCATTAATAAATAATTAGAAACAAAGGTTCCAACTTCTTATGCACAAAACGAGAAGTTTACTCTTAAGTATTAGCGACACAATTATGGTTATGTACATTTGCCGATGGTAAATATTAGTTTGCCTAAAATTTCTCTTCCTTCCTATGAAATCGGCACTTAATCAAAAAGCCCATATTTGTGTCGTGTTCCATATGACGATGAGTCAACAAGTTGACATGTCATAGAGTCAGCAATTCGACAGGTAAACGAGTTGACAGGCAAACAAGTGAACGAGTCCATATTTCAATTGTACAAGTGATGAGTAAGCAAATTAGTTGGTAAAATGACGAACCAGGAAGACAATGAGTTCACGTAACTTGTATCGAGTTCTGAAGATAGACGAGTCTGTCACTTGACATATCAGTTCCTTTCATGATCTACTACTCAGCAGGTCCACAAATCATTGGTTCGACAAGTCAACTATGGTATCTAGCATTTGTGTGTTGTGTTGAAATGGTGTTATAGGGACAAATAACGGTTGGTAGGGTCTACGTTATGTCCAAGGCAAACATAGAAATATTGTTACAATAACAGACACTGAAGTATTAAATAAAAAAGAGAAACTTAAATGTTTATATTATTTATATTGGCTTAAATCTTCAATAATTAAACGATGTTCTAACATCTATCAAACTAATTACAAGAAAGATTCTGCCAGATGTTTTAATCAATGTACAAGTAAATAAAAATCGAATAAATATTATCATATTGTATAAACATGTGTTAAACCGGTTGCTCAGTTATAGGTGGATTAAGGGGGCTCCTGGGTATAAATGATTTTTTTTTTCTAATATAGGATTTCGCTATATTTTTTCATAAATGAACTTTATCATATACTTAAAAGAAAAATGAAATAAAAAAATTTGGTCACCGTTCATTTAAGCTAAAATCTGCCTCTAGAAGAAGCATACATTTTTGTTAATGTCCTTTTTTTCTGTTGAACTAATAGGAGAAAAAGAGGAAATATCGAAATAAAAAAATAACCTAATATAAGAAATCGCTTAAATTTTACAATTATTTAGTTTATGTACAGCTTATTTGAAAACAATAATAAAAAATATAGGTCACCGATGAGTTAAAAAAGATATTTCAAATTTAAGGCCAAAAAATGGCATTTTTGCACCAAAGGGAGATAATTTGGAGCTTTTTCAATTTTTAAAGTCATCTGGGGCCAAACCAAATAATTTTTTTGGGTTGTTTTTTGTACCATATCATAAAGTAACAACTAATAGTGTAATAAATAAAATTTGTAATGAAAAAATAAAGGTTTAATTTTTTGCTAAAATTTTTGTACCCATGAGCCACCTTAATAGACACTGCCTCGTCATATGATGGGGGCTGTTTTGTTACGGTGCCATTTTGTTTGCTTTCTTGCTTTCTTCCATTCTGATTGGTTTTATTCTGTGTTGTTACGGCGCCATTTTGTTTTCTTTCTTGCTTTCTTCCATTCTGATTGTTTTCAATCTGACTTGTACTAGCGTATCGACATTGCTGGGATGTTGTTGCATTGCCTGAACGAGAGTTATTACAACAGTCCCAATCGGAAGTTATGCAGCAAAAATAAGCCGGTAGGCAACCTCCGCATCCGTCACCGTCTCCACCACAACAATCACATGTGCAACCATTACACGTTAAGATTTTGCAGCAATCATCACAACAGTCACATTTACAGTCATCACAACCGCAATTACAATCACCACCATCGCAATCACAACCACCACAGTCGCAATCACCACAATCGCAACCACCACAATCTATATCTCCCATTCTCTGAAATATATTACATTTTCTATTAAGCCAAAAAGAGAGGTTTGTGATTCCTATAAGTATCAAAATGACTTACCTAGCATTCGAAAAATGCATCTTAATCATGCATTTTCCAATTTCAACCCACCATTTTTTTCTTTAAATGTCCCGTACAAACACAGGATTATGGCCAATGTTATATTATAGTTCGTTTCTGTGTGTGTTACATTTTAGTGTTGTGTTTATGTTGTGTCGCAGTTCTCTTATATTTGATGCGCTTCCCTCAGTTTAAGTTTGTAAGCCGGATTTTTTTTTTCTCAATCGATTTATGAATTTTGAACAGTGGTATACTACTGTTGCCTTTCTTTATCTATATCATAAGTATCTACCCTTTTTATAACCGTTCTTAGACTTTAAAATAATCTATGATCTAGACTATTTGGATTTTGCTTTTTTATTTATATAATAGTTAGAAGTTTTGAGTGGTTATAGTATCGCCTTCTAAATCAAATCACTAATAGCCAACATCGAATTCTATGCCAGACGTTGTAAATTTTTCGATGCTAAATCATTTTTTTCAGATACTCATGACAGATATATTTATGTATTTATTCCTGTACCAAGTCTGGAATATGACAGTTCTTGTCCATTCGGTTTTGATGCGTTTTGTTATTTGATTTTGCCATGTGTTTATAGACTTTCCGAATTGATTTTCCTCTGAGTTCAGTATTTACCCTCAAGTGACAATGAATCCCCCCGAATTAGTACAACAGCGTATAGTAGTATCAACGTAAAAGCCAATCATGGAAGACTGAAATGAAATGTAAGGAAGACTTGTCCTGCACAGTGCACACAAACTCACACTACATGTCCAATTTAAATTCATCAGATACAAAACCGATTATTTGTTCTTACTCATTAATGCCGCGTGCTGAGTTGAAAATCAGCATTGACCAAAGTCATTGGTTTGAACCGATAATCTCCCACACTCGATGCGAACACGCTACCACGACACCACCAAGTCGTTCAAGAGTGAATATGTTAGTGGAATGGAAGGACAGATTGACGAACAGACAGACATCAACATTATTATATACCATCTGCTTAAGAAAACAGAAGTAAACATACACGTTGTGTTAAGATGTCGACTAACCGACTGTGTCCTCCCGAGGAATACATATATATTATTTTAGTCTCCATTAATATAAGTGTGTGACTTGTTTGATATGTGTTTGGCAAATACGACCGGCCTTCTAGAACTGAAATAGAAGATACTTATTTTAAAAGAAGCTAAAAGAGTTGCGAAATATACCAGAGGGACAGTAAATCTAATAAATCTAATACCATGGCTAAAAAAGGAAAAATAAAACGGCAAACAATTGTACAGAAAATACAACATCTGTGAAACGGTCAACCAACTCGTGATGGCGTCCGTAAAATTTACGACGGGATGATTTCAACTTCACCATTTTGAAAGTTTTGTTTTAATAGCTTCCTTGTGAGTAGAAACCTTCTATCAAGGAAATCATGATAGGGAAATACAAATACGGGAATATCGTATCAATTGGGAGATATATACTCCGTATTCAGGCGCTACTGGAATGTTGCTACATAGAAATCGAAAGTTCACAATTGGGAAGTTGAAATCATCTCTTTTGTAGTAAAGTTTTGTTTTCGACCGACCTTCGTTGTCAATTTCTAGATGTAAGTTAAGATATGATTCAGACTTAACTTCATCTACCATATCCTTCATCTCAAGTTCGATGGTATAGATGCGTTCAACATATTCATCAAATGTTAAATTATTTAGTGATAGAACATAATCTATATAACGGAAAGTAAAGTTAATGGATACTGCTGACTTCTTTTCTTCCTTCTTCAGATGTTCCTGTATGAAGTCAAACTAATGTTCGCCCGAAAAAAGAAATCCCAGCGTGGTATATATATTTTTGTTTAACACTTACCTTACAAAAATATTCTAACCAAATATTCCAATCTAGTTCACTTGATAGATGTGTATTTATATTAATTTGTTATGACGGATTTCCCGATAATTCACATGTTCGTGACGCAACTGATATATGTTGAGAATATACCCGCTTATCATACGGTTTTCCCAACTTCAGTGATAAGTTACGCATTTATTTCAAATTATCATAGGCCTAATGATAATGTTATCGCAAAAAAAAAAATCAGTACATTGTAGACGTACAGTCTGTTTGTTCATTGCAATTGCACATTTTAATTTATATGAATATTTTTATAAAAATAATATATTGACCCAAGAGGATATTTAAACAATCCAACCAAAAGAGTTAACTGGGATAAAAATATAATGATTCGTCGACCTATCCGGTCTAGTTGTAAAACTGGAGTTCGCCTGACTATGTATGATGTAAATATATAAAGCCTCATCTGTTTGGCTGTGTTGGATGTTAAAATACAAATCCTCAACCGTTTGGTTGTGTGGGATGTTAAAATACAAATCCTCAACCGTTTGGCTGTGTAAGATGTTAACAAAAAATACATGACATCATCCGATTGGCTGTGTGGGATGTTAAAATACAAAACCTCACCCGTTTGGCTGTTTAGGATGTTAAAACACATACAGTCGTTTGGCAGTTTAGTAGTTTAGAACGTGAAGTATTGTTTCTAAAAAAAAACATACAAATTACAAATCAAGAAGTTTACAAATCGAGAATAATATATTTCCACAGTATTTCACAAGAAGTCGCTGTCAATATCAGTTTTAGATGTGTTCAATATCATTTTCCCTTCACAGGGTAAATGTTGAAATGTTTCTCACTAAAAAATGGATAAATCATCCCAGTGTCTGTCAATCGTAAGGTGCGTTTGTTTTACTGTATTCCAGTCACTTAGTGTTGTCATTGTTGTCATTTGGTGGTGTTTTCAACATTATCACATTAGCGGGAGGTTTGGCTAGCAATATAAGTAGATTCAACCATCTATTTATTCTGAAAATTTATTTTCAAAGTTTGATTTTGTTGTAGTTCATCGTTTCTGTTGTTCCGTTGTTTTCTTCAACAAAGTTGATGTGTTTCCCTCGGTTTTTAGTTTGTTATCAGAATTTGTTTGTCATGATTAATCGAATTGTGAGTAATGAACAGCGGTAGTAAACTGTTATCTTTGTTCAAGCCGTCAGCAAGACGAACAATGCAAAACTTTTTGTAGTTGAAAGATAAAACAAATAAGCCATAAGATTCAATGACAAATATTATTAATCTCTAACGTTTATTCTATTGTTTGAAACCATCCCGCAGAGTTGATCATTGATATATTGGCAACTCTTTTATGTCCTTTTTGGTTATATAACTTGTTTGAAACCATCCCGCAGAGTTGATCATTGATATACTGGCAACTCTTTTATGTCCTTTTTGGTTATATAGCTTGTTTGAAACCATCCCGCAGAGTTGATCATTGATATATTGGCAACTCTTTTATGTCCTTTTTGGTTTTATAGCTCGTCCAAGAATTTATTTTTTCGGAATTGCGAGTTTTTGTTAAAGGTGCAACCAGATTAGGGACCCGAAACGCACAAAATTTATAAAACCTTATTTTAACTTTATTGGTCAATAGCGTGCAGCTATTGATCTGTTTGTTCCTTAGGTTATTGACCGCTCAGTAGTCAAAGCTTTGCAATTCGACGGGTAAACCCTGTTTGACAAATTGTACAGGTGATGAGCTTGCGAGTTGTAAGGTAAATTAATAGTTAGTAAATTGAAATATTTACAAGCTAATGGGTTCAGGTAACGTGTGTCAAGTTTTGAAGGTAATTGAGTCTTCAAGTTGACATAACAGTCCTTTTTATGATGTACTTGTCAGCGGGTCAACAAATCATTGGTTTGACAGTTCAACTATGCTATCTAGTAGTTTGATGTTTAGTAAAAAAGTAATTATATGGAATAAATAACGATAGGTAAGCCATAATTTATGTCCAAGGCAGAATGGGAAATGTTTTTCATATACCGTTACAACAAGAGATAATGAAATTTGTTTCTAAATGTTGTGGAGTAGAGATGACATTATCATTCTCCTAAAATTCCATAACACCTACCTGTTTCTACTGGAATTTTAAAGGTGCAGCACCTGAGTTTAGCTAGGAGGAGTTAAGATATATATTCACGAAATGCACACAAAACCTAGGTGGCCATGTGGTCTAAGCAGTTCGTCTAAAGTTAGCACTAGTGTTAACTCTAAGTCTGTAAAATAGGGACGAAAGATTCCAAAGGGACAGTCAAACTCACAAATTGAAAATAAACTGACTAAAAAAATAAACAGACAACAATAGCACACACAACACAAAAAACTAAAGAATAAGCAACACGAACCCCATCAAAAAACTATGGGGTGATCTCAGGTGCTCCAGAAGGGTAAGCAGATCCTGCACCCGTCGTGTTGCTTATGTAAGTTCGAATTCGACTTTGATCTTAATTGACAAGAATTGCCAGTGTACCTGTCAACAGTCGGTGGTTCTCCGATGGTACCCGGATGCTCCTACCATGAAATTTGGCAACCAAAATAACACCAAGGGCGCTTAAAGTGGTATTTAACACCAATGAACAAATAACTGCAACCGAGATTCTAGAAATGAATTTCTCTGAGCCAACACATGTTTTTAAAGATATCATAATCCAGCCTTCATTGAGTTATGAGTTTAGATGTGAAAATGTCGAATGAATTCATTAGTATTGTTTGCTACATAAACATTTTAGGCATTCCAGCAGTCATTACCTTAGCACTTTGTAATTGTTATTTCACCCACTATCCCTGAAGAAAGGTTAACAGTTATAAGGATAATAATAAAACTAGAAATCATTAAAAATATTTTTTTTATGAAAATATAATTTGCGATAACAATGATAATATAAAATTAATAATATAAGTGATACAGTCATTTTTTTTTTACAGAATTCAGCAAACATATTTGTCTACATGTAAAATATTATAAAAATAAGAAAACGAGATTTTGTGTCCTGTTTTGTCGTGAGGTAGATAGAAAGAAGCACTTAGTTCACTTAAAGGATAACATTATTTTTTTATTTCCCTTTTCTTCAATATTTTAACGATGCTTTTAAAACTATCAAACAATATTAGTATACAAATTGTTTTAGGTATAAATATCAATGTATAAATAATGAAATAGAATAAATATTATTCTATTGTATTAAACTTGTGAAACCGGTTGCTCGGTTATAGGTGGATCCATAGACACTGCCTCTTCATATGATGGGGGCTGCGTCGTTACGACACCATTTTGTTCGCCTTCTTCATTTCTTTCATTGTGATTGGTTTCATTGTGACTAGTATTAATGTAACGGCCTTGCTGGTTCGTTCTTGCATTGCCTGAACGAGAATTATTGCAGCAGTCCCCGTCGGAAGTTATGCAGCAAAAATAAGCCGGGTAGAAACCTCCGCATCCGTTACTGTCTCCATCACAACAATCACAACAATCACATGTACAGCCATTACACGTCAAAATTTTGCAGCAATCATCACAACAGTCAAATTTACATTCACCACAATCACAACAATCACATTTACAATCACCACAATCGCAATCACCACAATCACAATCGCCGCAGTCGCAATCGCCACAATCTATATCTCCCATTCCCTGAAATGTACATACATCATTTGGTCATTACATATATTCTGCTAAGCAAAAATAGATGATTGTGAATCTGCATGTAATTTACTCATTAAGTACCATTTTTTTTATTATACGTGTAATGCAATTCCCTCTGAAATAATTTCACACGTGTGCGTTGAAGACCCATTTATTATTTTTTTTTTTGAGGGGGGGGGGGCTGTTTTCTGTTCTTTTGTCAGGTCGTTGTCTCTTTGACACATTCCCCATTTCAATTTTCAATTTCAATCTAGATGATTTGTTCCGGTGCTTTGCAAGGAGTATACAATCAGCATACTTGTGAGAATATTTCATCATATTCCCTTTATATAACGTTGTTTTACTCCATGATCATCCGTCATAAAATTTCGCTTTTTTATTTATTTAATAAATTCTGAAATCGAAAGTTTGAAATACTGAAGTTACCAGACGCTCTTAATTTTTCGATGCTGAATCATTTTTACCAGACACTGATGCCTTATAAATCTATTTATTGTACCCAGTCTTTTCGGACAACTGACCCCCTCCAGATTTTATACAACAGTATAATAGTATCACATGAAAGGGCCACCACAAGTAAGATGGGCATGTCCTACAGGTATAACATTTGGGTAATTCGAATATAGTTTAAATGTTATTAGTTTACGCTTTTATAAATCTTAATTATTCATAATCGGTCATAATGTACACAAACTGACGTTACATGTCCAAATTATAAAATATAACCGTAAACGCGAGGGTAACATTAGTATTGGTGCGATATTATTTAAAAAAAGATACCCAATCTGAACTTGCACTTGTCTCTGGAAATAATTTCTTATATATAGCGACCCTTAATTCATTCATGTCATCTTATTTTTTTGCAGTCATTGGTTTGACCCAATGACCTCCCTAAATCGAGACGAACATGAGACCTCGAGACACCCGATGCTGTTCAAGCGTTGCATTGCGTAACCAATCTTTAGCTATTAGGTTAAAGTGATTAAAGTAACTTGAAAGGGAATAGTTCATCAGCAATGAATCTTTGCTTTTTATTTTACCAAATTGAACCAAATTGGTTGCTAAAAACGAATTGTTATTTCATCATTTCACTTATATTAATGATTGAACCAAACAAAATCATATTCTATTTTTTCATATCTCGTAGATCCTTTAAGTGTTCTCTTAAGCAAACAATTTATAACAAAAAACATGATGTATAAAACGCTATGGTGCATGAAAAGCCATGAACTTAAGTGAATTTGTTGATAAGTCTAACCCAAATATATAATACTACATATAGCTGGCTAGGTTAATACTAGTAGTTCAACTGAAAAGGGTCGTGTGTGTGTGGGGGGGGGGGGGGGAGGGGGAGGGGGGCTGTGAACTATCAATGTTTGTACAACATCAGATGTATATACATGGATAACCTGTATTCCAGAGCTGACATTTCCTTGGTAGAATATTTATGCTTACTATGATGTAGTTCAGGTTTATGATCGGGTTCGTGTTGCTCAATTCAAAATCTTACTTTCTGTGTATTTTAGTTTGTCTTTTCCATGTTTTTTGGTTTTTTTGACCGGTTGTTTTTGTCATGTTTTTTTTCCTGATTCAGCTTTGTTGTCCCTTTGAACGTACTACCTTCTCCCCTTATTGAAGAGTTTAGGTGAATGTGATAACCAAATCAAAAGTGACACAGATTTATGTCAACACAAAAGTGCTGACTTCTTTGCTGGCGGTGCCCTAGGAGATGAATGCATAATGTTGTAGATTCTGTAATTCATCTTTAAAGTGTTTAACTTTATTCATGACATCGAATTTCGCATGTTTAAAGTTTACACAGTACTGTATGTATGCATGATGTACATGTTCGCAATATTAAAGAGTTAAAATAGATCGATTCAAACACTGGAAGGGGTATGCGGAAACCGCATTAAATCGAGTTTTCATAGTACATACCACAGGCACTTGTTTCTATCCATAGGAAGGTCGACTATCCATATAAATAGAATATGGATAGTCGACCTTCCTATGGATAGAAACAAGTGCCTGTGGTACATACCTTGTAATGGAAACACAAACCATAAAGGCATCTAACCGTATGCGTAGTCGTCAACCTACTAGACCACGAGTCATTTTTACGAGCATTTCTATGGAAAATACTCCTAAATTATATCATGCGAAACCCCCTTGGCCATTTATTTATTAAAAACACAACACATAAGTTTAACAGGGGGTTCAAATGGAAGTATTGTTATTTGTATTTCCGATTTGATTTTATAATACGCACGCATAGTTTTACTTATAAATTGTTTTGAAATGTCAATCCGAGTGATGACAATCCTTGATCATCCTTTAAAAAGCACCCGGTTACTTACTGGACAGGTTTTTCATCCGATTTAATTGGTTCGGATACAATTTTATCTGTATTTAATAGTAAAACAATTATTTCCCTGCTAACATAACAACACTTACCTCACCAAAATATGTAAACCAGGTAATTCCACAGTGTAGGTCACTTATGTGTATTTATATTTATTTATTGTGACGGATTTTCCGATATTTCACCTCACATTTTCATGACGCAAGTTATTTATTTTTAGAACACACAGATAGCCACAATATTAGACCTATGATCATGGTGTTACTTAATCGCAGTCATATCAATACATTGTATATAAAAGATGAAGAAGAATATTATAATAATAATAAGAATATATATATATATAATATATAAAATGACTGAATAAATAGTCAACGATTAATCTTACAGGGCGATGGATCATATAATATGGTCTAATATGATACAGTACACTATAAAATTTAATATAAATCTTTATTGCAAAATTACACCCATGAGGGTCAAGCAATACAGTCAAACAATAATTTTATACTATACAATGCAATACAATGAAATACAATGTAATACAATGAAATACAATGTAATACAATGAAATACAATGTAATACAATGAAATACAAAATAATACAATACAATATATAGAATAATAGAACATTAGAGTTCAATTATAAATGTATGTAAAAAACACCATCATAACCTTGCCTGACACGGATCTGACTCCCTCAGTTCTAAAGACTGTTTTATGAAGACTCCAATATGACAAACAAGTTCAGGGATGGGGTTTAGAATGTGTTTAAGTTTATTGAATGCATCAAGATGTTGAAATAATGGTACATAGTCTTTATTATTATGAAGCTGACTTCATGCAGGAACTTCTTAGGAAGAAAGATAAGAAGTTAGCAATATCCTTTAACTCTACTTTCCGCTATATAGATGATGTTCTTTCACTAAACAATTCAAAATTTGGTGACTATGTGGAACGCATCTATCCAATCGAACTAGAGATAAAGGATACTACAGATACAGTTAAGTCGGCTTCATATCTTGACTTACATCTAGAAATTGACAATAGGGGTCGGTTGAAAACAAAACTTTACGACAAAAGAGATGATTTCAGCTTTCCAATTGTGAACTTTCCATTTCTAAGTAGCAACATTCCAGCAGCACCTGCATACGGGGTATATATCTCCCAATTGATACGATATTCCCGTGCTTGCATTTCCTATCATGATTTTCTTGATAGAGGTTTGCTGCTCACAAGGAAGCTATTAAACCAAGAATTCCAAATGGTGAAGTTGAAATCATCCCTTCGTAAATTTTACGGACGCCATCACTAGTTGGTTGACCGTTATGGAATAACCGTTTCACAAATGATATCGGATATGTTCCTTACGTCGTAACTACAATCCCCTTCCCTTTCATGAATATGACCTACCGAATTAGACTATTTACCGGATTTGTAATCACATAAGCAACACGACGGGTGCCACATGTGGAGCAGGATCTGCTTACCCTTCCGGAGCACCTGAGATCACCCCTAGTTTTTGGTGGGGTTCGTGTTGTTTATTCTTTAGTTTTCTATGTTGTGTCGTGTGTACTATTGTTTTTCTGTTTGTCTTTTTTATTTTTAGCCATGGCGTTGTCAGTTTGTTTTAGATTTATGAGTTTGACTGTCCCTTTGGTATCTTTCGTCCCTCTTTTAGATAAGCAAAAAGATTAGAACGCAAAGATAAGTTAATGTCACAATACAAAAAGAAATGAAATTCATCATCTAGGACTTCACATTTTTTACATAATCTTTGTGCTCTTGGAATGTTTCTGTACCTTCCTAATTCAATGCCTAGGGAATGATCACTTAGTCTAAATTTTGAGTAACTGCCTATGTATAAAATTATTGCAATTTAAATATTCCTCAGACTGACAATTATTTTTTAATTTACCATAAAGACAAAGTTTGGATGAGGAATCCATTTTTGAAAGTTTAATTAAAGTATTTTTTTCATATTCCTCTAAAACACACTTTTTTATATTACATTTTAACATGTTTTTTGATTGTTTAAAAGGTACATTATTATTAGAGTAATTTTCTGGGTTTATTTTCATTTCTTTAAATTTTTTATCTGCAAATGAGTACCAAGAATAAATTCCTTCTGAATGTAAATTTATGTTTGTTTGTAGAGATTCTTTAATCAGTGGATTAATATCATTACAATTTATTCTATAAAAATACATGAGTGTTTGAGTTTTTATATAGGAGTCCAAAGTAAATCTACCTAATTCTGATCTAGCACCTATGTTAGTGGCTGTCTTTTTCAGTCCTAATACTGCTTTACAAAATTTAGAATGAACCTTCTCAAAGGGATATTTTTCTGCTAATGCAAGAGTATCACAAAATGTATTATTTACTGCAGCTCTATTAGATGCCCTAAAAGCTGACTGAAAATTATCCATAAACCAAATTTCAGAGTTGTATGTCAAAATAGGTCTTATAAGAGTATGAAATAATTTACATGACAAATTAGTGGGAACAAAATTAAAATTGGACATATATTTTCTCAATAAAAATAAATGCCTTTTTTAGACAGCTCTTCAGTAGTTTTTGTAAAATTTCCCCTATAGTTAATAATATTCCTAGTCCTTCACTTCAGTCAAAAAATTATTATTGAACAAGAGGGGTGGGGATTTTTTTATAAATATTCTGAAAAACTAGAATTTTAGTCTTGTTTGTATTAACACTCAACTGCCATTTAGTGCAATAATTAATTATTAGTTTTTTTAATGTGTTTTGAAGCCCCTGGTGTGTCTCAGACAGTAACACTAAATCATCTGCATAGCTGAGAGTTTGTATATTTGAAGTATCAAGAACTGGAGGGTTACAATTTACATCAACAATTGAATGTTTTTTATATAACAATTAAACAAAGTAGGACTTAAACTGTCCCCTTGTCTTACACCTCTAATTATTGGAAAAAACAAAGAGTGTTCATTGCCAATCTTCAGTGCAGACTGGGATAAACTATACATATTTTTCAAAATTAACCGCCCAACGTGGGGCACGAACCCACGACCCCGAGATTAAGAGTCTCGTGCTCTGCCGACTGAGCTATAATATACACGATACAGTACACTATAAAATATAATATACACGATATAGTACACTACAAAATATTTATAACAAGCAAAAAAGGGTACAACATCACCATAAAATAACTATAATTAAAAAGAACAAATATTAGATATTTCGGATAACAGATATCCTTCTTCGGTAATAGCACGATGTAAAATGAATCACGTCAATCTATTCAAATTAAAACACTATCAAAATCTTGAAATTTATACAATTAAAGCAAACATCACAGACGATGGAACAATTTTTAAATTTCCAAACACGGCGCAAAGACTACAAAGATATGCCAGAATAAAAATAGCTATTTGCGATGTGAACTGGCACAACTCTAAATTTCCAAAGGTGGTAATTAACAGTTTAGATGTTACAACAACTGCATGGATAGTAGTCCCCAATTAAAAAAAAAATGCACTAACCGATCCAGGTTGGTATAACATTTCAAATTTGAATATATATATCTTTATTCTGACAAACCTTCGTCAATACAATGGTATACATAAGTTACATGTAATAAATAGCACAGTAATAAAATAGAGAAAACATAATATGTACACTATTTACAAATATAAGTTAATTTAGCCAGGAGAACACACACATGAATTAATATGTCTTATAAATGTACATAGCTTTTTTAAAGATGATTGCTTGTTCATATTCATTACTTCCTTAAATTTATTATGTTTGGATAATCAATATACTTTTTAGCAATATACTTTTGTCTTTCTATAGCCATAGATTTACACTTCATTATATAGTGGAATTCATCTCCAAGATCTTTCAAGTCACATAGTTCGCATATTCTTTTATCTCTCTGAATTTGTTTCCATCTTCCACTTTCTATAGGTACATGTAATCTGTGGTTAATGAGTCTAAACTGACATAAAGTATAAATACCACGAGGTTCCAAAGTGTCTTAATACTTTTCGAATTCTTTAAAAAGGCGATAATTTAATGTTTTCGAGTTCGTTTGAATATCTGAGTACCATGTTTATTTAAATTAATCTTTGAGAGATGTTCTTACAACAGTCTTTAACCAAATTTCATTTATACAATTTTGAGTTAACCGTACATTAGATAAACCAGTTTCATTAAGGATAGATTCTATACATTTTATCCAATAAAGTTTAACATTATTTCCATGAGATAAACTATATATTAATTTGTATGGAATTGCTGATAATTTACTGGGTTTGCTAAAAATCAATTTCGCCCAGTATGAAATCATGCGAACCTTGATATATAAGCTAATAGGATAACGTCCTAATTCACCATATATAACACGATTCGGGGTAGAAGATTTAAGATGGAGAAGAAGTTTACAAAATTTCAGATGAACCCTTTCTAAAATATCATTATTTCTAAATCCCCAAATTTCACAGCCGTAAAGTAAAACAGGTTTAACCAATTTATCAAAAAAATCTAATTGACAGCTTATGGATAAGCCATGCTTTCTCCCCTTTTTAGCTCACCTGGCCCGAAGGGCCAAGTGAGCTTTTCTCATCACTTGGCGTCCGTCGTCCGTCGTCGTTAACTTTTACAAAAATCTTCTCCTCTGAAACTACTGGGCCAAATCAAACCAAACTTGGCCACAATCATCATTGAGGTATCTAGTTTAAAAAATGTGTGGCGTGACCCGGTCAACCAACCAAGATGGCCGCCACGGCTAAAAATAGAACATAGGGGTAAAATGCAGTTTTTGGCTTATAACTCAAAAACCAAAGCATTTAGAGCAAATCTGACATGGGGTAAAAATGTTTATCAGGTCAAGATCTATCTGCCCTGAAATTTTCAGATGAATCGGTCAATCGGTTGTTGGGTTGCTGCCCCTGAATTGGTAATTTTGAAGAAATTTTGCTGTTTTTGGTTATTATCTTGAATATTATTATAGTTAGAGATAAACTGTAAACAGCAATAATGTTCAGCAAAGTAAGATCTACAAATAAGTCAACATGACCAAAATGGTCAGTTGACCCGTTTAGGAGTTATTGCCCTTTATAGTCAATTTTTAACCATTTTTCGTTAATTAAAGTAATCTTTTACAAAAATCTTCTCCTCTGAAACTACTTGGCCAAATTAATCCAAACTTGGCCACAATCATCTTTGGGGTATCTAGTTTAAAAAATGTGTGGCGTGACCTGGTCAACCAACCAAGATGGCCGCCACGGCTAAAAATAGAACAAAGGGGTAAAATGCAGTTTTTGGCTTATAACTCAAAAACCAAAGCATTTTGAGGAAATCTGACATGGGATAAAAATGTTTATCAGGTCAAGATCTATCTGCCCTAAAATTTTCAGATGAATCGGTCAATCGGTTGTTGGGTTGCTGCCCCTGAATTGGTAATTTTGAGGAAATTTTGCTGTTTTTGGTTATTATCTTGAATATTATTATAGATAGAGATAAACTGTAAACAGCAATAATGTTCAGCAAAGTAAGATCTACAAATAAGTCAACATGACCAAAATGGTCAGTTGACCCGTTTAGGAGTTATTGCCCTTTATAGTCAATTTTTAACCATTTTTCGTAAATTAAAGTAATCTTTTACAAAAATCTTCTCCTCTGAAACTACTTGGCCAAATTAATCCAAACTTGGCCACAATCATCTTTGGGGTATCTAGTTTAAAAAATGTGTGGCGTGACCTGGTCAACCAACCAAGATGGCCGCCACCGCTAAAAATAGAACATAGGGGTAAAATGCAGTTTTTGGCTTATAACTCAAAAACCAAAGCATTTTGAGGAAATCTGACATGGGATAAAAATGTTTATCAGGTCAAGAACTATCTGCCCTGAAATTTTCAGATGAATCGGTCAATCGGTTGTTGGGTTGCTGCCCCTGAATTGGTAATTTTGAAGAAATTTTGCTGTTTTTGGTTATTATCTTGAATATTATTATAGTTAGAGATAAACTGTAAACAGCAATAATGTTCAGCAAAGTAAGATCTACAAATAAGTCAACATGACCTAAATGGTCAATTGACCCCTTAAGGAGTTATTGCCCTTTATAGTCAATTTTTAACAATTTTCATTAATTTGGTAAATTTATGTAAATTTTTACCAAATATAGTTCTCTGTTACTAATGGGCAAAGTTCATGATAGATATAATTGTAAGAAGCAAAATTGTTCAGTAAAGTAAGAACTTCAAACACATCACCATCACCAAAATACAATTTTGTCATGAATCCATTTGTGTCCTTTGTTTAATATGCACATAGACCAAGGTGAGCGACACAGGCTCTTTAGAGCCTCTAGTTAATAACTTTTTTCTAATAACAACTTAAGTTCTGTGGCTGATTCAGCCATTAATACAGTATCGTCTGCGTAAAGAATTACAAACAGTTTAACATATATATCTAGTTCGTCTTCGAGGGCATCTGATATAGTTTTTAAGCCTATCAAATTCCCTTTACAATAGAAATCTTCCAAATCGTTCAAAAAAAGTGAAAAAAGGGGATAAATTTTCCCCTTGGCGTAGACCAATGTTACTTGGAAAATAATCAGATTTTTCACCATTGTATGACAAGCATGATTTTATATCAGCATACATGTTATGACTAATTTTATACATATAACCATTAATGTTATTTACTAGCATCTTATACCATAAAGCATCTCTAGTCACTGTGTCAAATGCTTTCTCAAAATCGACAAAGGCACAGAACATTTTTTTCTTTTTTAATTTCAAAATTTCAAAAAAGGAGTGTAATGTAAAGATACAATCACAAGTTGAGTAACCATTTCGAAATCCACACTGATTTTCATTGAGTAGTAAAACTTCATCAGAGAACTTTGCAAGTCTGTTACTTAAAATAGCTGTAAATTATTTACCCATATACAACTTACAATAGTAATGGGTCTATAGTTTTTAGGATCAAACTTATTGCCTTTGTTTTTATAAAATGGCTTGATCGTTCCAATCACCCAAGATACTGTTACTATTCCAGTTCTAAAAAATCAAGTTAAACAATGCAGCATAAACATCAATTAAAAAATCGCCAGAAGTCTTTATATATTCGTTAATAATCATATCATCACCACAAGCTTTGTTATTTTTTCAATTCTTAATACATTTTAATATTTCTTCTTTCGTAATTGGACTATTCAAATTATCATTCCGAGGCAATTCACTCATCAAATTTGTATCATTAGTTGGCAAGTCAATTAGATCTGAATTACCTGAGTTTAGCTCTTTGAAAAAATTGAGTAAATCCTCAAAATTAATATTCGGTTGTTTTGAATGTTCGCGTTGGTTCAAAATTTTCCAATACTCATTGGTGTTTTGAGATCTTAGATTTTTTAATTTTCGAGTCATATCTTTTTAGCTCACCTGGCCCGAAGGGCCAAGTGAGCTTTTCTCATCACTTGGCGTCCGTCGTCCGTCGTCGTCCGTCGTCCGTCGTCCGTCGTCGTCGTCGTCGTCCGTCGTCGTTAACTTTTACAAAAATCTTCTCCTCTGAAACTACTGGGCCAAATCAAACCAAACTTGGCCACAATCATCATTGGGGTATCTAGTTTAAAAAATGTGTGGCGTGACCCGGTCAACCAACCAAGATGGCCGCCACGGCTAAAAATAGAACAAAGGGGTAAAATGCAGTTTTTGGCTTATAACTCAAAAACCAAAGCATTTAGAGCAAATCTGACATGGGGTAAAAATGTTTATCAGGTCAAGATCTATCTGCCCTGAAATTTTCAGATGAATCGGTCAATCGGTTGTTGGGTTGCTGCCCCTGAATTGGTAATTTTGAAGAAATTTTGCTGTTTTTGGTTATTATCTTGAATATTATTATAGTTAGAGATAAACTGTAAACAGCAATAATGTTCAGCAAAGTAAGATCTACAAATAAGTCAACATGACCAAAATGGTCAGTTGACCCGTTTAGGAGTTATTGCCCTTTATAGTCAATTTTTAACCATTTTTCGTTAATTAAAGTAATCTTTTACAAAAATCTTCTCCTCTGAAACTACTGGGCCAAATCAAACCAAACTTGGCCACAATCATCATTGGGGTATCTAGTTTAAAAATTGTGTGGCGAGACCCGGTCAACCAACCAAGATGGCCGCCACGGCTAAAAATAGAACATAGGGGTAAAATGCAGTTTTTGGCTTATAACTCAAAAACCAAAGCATTTAGAGCAAATCTGACATGGGGTAAAAATGTTTATCAGGTCAAGATCTATCTGCCCTGAAATTTTCAGATGAATCGGTCAATCGGTTGTTGGGTTGCTGCCCCTGAATTGGTAATTTTGAAGAAATTTTGCTGTTTTTGGTTATTATCTTGAATATTATTATAGTTAGAGATAAACTGTAAACAGCAATAATGTTCAGCAAAGTAAGATCTACAAATAAGTCAACATGACCAAAATGGTCAGTTGACCCGTTTAGGAGTTATTGCCCTTTATAGTCAATTTTTAACCATTTTTCGTTAATTAAAGTAATCTTTTACAAAAATCTTCTCCTCTGAAACTACTTGGCCAAATTAATCCAAACTTGGCCACAATCATCTTTGGGGTATCTAGTTTAAAAAATGTGTGGTGTGACCTGGTCAACCAACCAAGATGGCCGCCACGGCTAAAAATAGAACAAAGGGGTAAAATGCAGTTTTTGGCTTATAACTCAAAAACCAAAGCATTTTGAGGAAATCTGACATGGGATAAAAATGTTTATCAGGTCAAGAACTATCTGCCCTGAAATTTTCGGTTGTTGGGTTGCTGCCCCTGAATTGGTAATTTTGAGGAAATTTTGCTGTTTTTGGTTATTATCTTGAATATTATTATAGATAGAGATAAATTGTAAACAGCAATAATGTTCAGCAAAGTAAGATCTACAAATAAGTCAACATGACCAAAATGGTCAGTTGACCCCTTTAGGAGTTATTGCCCTTTATAGTCAATCTTTAACCATTTTTCATAAATCTAAGTAATCTTTTACAAAATCTCCACTGAAACTACTAGGCCACAATCATCTTTGGGGTATCTAGTTTGAAAAATGTGTCCGATGACCTGGCCATTCAACCAAGATGGCCGCCACGGCTAAAAATAGAACATAGGGGTAAAATGCAGTTTTTTGCTTATAACTATGAAACCAAAGCATCTAGAGCAAATCTGACAAGAAGTTAAATTGTTAATCAAGTCAATATCTATCTGCCCTGAATTTTTCAGATGAATTGGACAACTGGTTGTTGGGTTGCTGCCCTCCAATTGGTAATTTTTAAAGAAATTTTGCCGTTTTTGGTTATCTTGAATACTATTATAGATAGCGATAAACTGTAAACAGCAATAATGTTCAGCAAAGTAAGATCTACAAATAAGTCAACATGACCTAAATGGTCAATTGACCCCTTAAGGAGTTATTGCCCTTTATAGTCAATTTTTAACAATTTTCATTAATTTGGTAAATTTATGTAAATTTTTACCAAATATAGTTCTCTGTTACTAATGGGCAAAGTTCATGATAGATATAATTGTAAGAAGCAAAATCGTTCAGTAAAGTAAGAACTTCAAACACATCACCATCACCAAAATACAATTTTGTCATGAATCCATTTGTGTCCTTTGTTTAATATGCACATAGACCAAGGTGAGCGACACAGGCTCTTTAGAGCCTCTAGTTTATGTTTTTTAATAGCCTTGTCCATGACCTTTTTATATCTTTTCTCAGCTTCTTTGACTTTATTAGATAATTAAGGCGAAGGTCTCGCCTTCAGTTTGCGCTTAAATTTTCTATAATTCTGAATTATAGAAAATTTAAGCGCAAACTGAAGGCGTTATTATTCTGTCTCTCAAATTTACACTCAAGGTTAAACCAAGGTTTATCTCCCTTGTTTTTGTATGCTCGTTTTTTTGGTTTGTCTGGTCTTGTTCCTAAAGTTTCTCTTGCGGATTTTATTAGGATTAATCCGATCTCATTCACAAAAGAGTTTATCATGTCATCATTAATACTTTCCAAATTTACATTTACTAAATCATGTAATAAACTTTCTAGTTTTTCAAAATTCTAATTCTCTCTAAATTCAGGTTTCTTTTCGTGATCCCATTTGTTAACCTTTTTGTTTGATTGACTAGTAAAAAACTTCTGTTCATTCTCTTCATTTACAGATTGAATACAATTCAAACATATATACAATGGGCAATGTACATCTGAATACAAATGCGAAAATTCTAAAACGTTCAAACTAATAATGTTTTTGATAAAATTAACATTACATAAACAGTAGTCTACTACACTTGCGTTTCTACAGGTAAATTTTCCAGCTCTATCAGTAGCTAGTCTTCCATTCATAATAAATAAACTGTTACATTTTCATAACTCAAGTAATTTATCAGCATAACGGTTGTTCCCTTTGTCCATACTATTGCGATCTATGGGTATATTAAAAAGGTTTAGGTTACATACATCATTAACAGATACACCTTCTAACTCATTATTTTTATCATTTTCGTCAGTAAAAATATAATCTTTCTCACTGGCCGTGCGGGCGTTAAAATCCCCGACCATAAATATATTTTCATATTTGGATGAGAGTTCTAGGTACTCGCTTTCAATTTCAGCGAAAGCATCAGGTGACGAATAAGCAGTGTATTCTGGTGGTATGTACACAACACCAAGAATAACAACCCCGTCTTTGAAGTCTTGAAATCTTACACCATAGAACAATTTACTATTTGTCTCAATTACTTGAATACGGTCAGAAATATTTTCCATAAACCCGAGTACAATACCACCGGACGTCACTCTAGATATCTTACGTCTATTTTTGGCTTTTATCTTATATTCCGGTATAAAAATTTCATCCAAATCGTCAGTTTTGGACTCAACAAAGCATAAAATTTCATGTTTTTGTAATAAGAATTCTGGGTATTGTAACTTATGTTTTAAGCCACAACAATTTATGTAAATGAGATTTATGTTTTGAATATTTGTAGCGTTTACCTGAGACAGGTCTAAAGATTCTCTGCTTAGAGCATTTGGATTCTCATCATCTAAAATATTTTCATTTTCAATCTCAACATTAACATCAAATATCATATTAATCTGATCATATATTTCATCAGTACATGTATTACTCCCTACAGGTATATTACTGGGTGTTATATCTATTGTATTATAATCATTAGTACATAAGTCTATAACATTATATCGTTGCCCACTAAATATATTACAATCAGACAAATCATTTAGAAAATTACTGTTTTCAATATGAACATCATTGGCACTCATTTGACAACAGTAGGGCAATTGCAACAGAAACTACATATTTAAGCCTCCCAAACGGATAGCAGTTCAATAATGATTACAAAAATAAGTATTTATTAAGGTAAATTAATTGAACGTAGCTGTGTACTTGTACATCCATCCCAAATGAATGGAGCCCTGTAATTTAAACTGGTATGATTTTTTTTTTTAAATCTTCAAACTGTTAATCCAGTACGGAAGCCGGAGTTACTGGAAACAAGTGATAGTAGGAAAAAAAAGTGACTCATTCTATGTTTTTTTCATTTATGTCCTCTGGGGAAACTGTCTTTAACTTTCTTATCCAAAATCTTTCCCGAGCGACTCTGTCAACCTTCGACTAACCCTCGTTGTGGTCTATGATTGTGATGGTAAGGTTTTTGAGATCAGCTTGTGCGTGTCCAGGTTATCTCAAATGACGACTTACAGGTAGGTCGGGCTTGCAAGTGTAGTCACTTCGATGACCATTCATGCGTATGTTGAATTGATGCTCTGTCTCGCCAACATACTGCATGACACATCGACACTGAAGGAGGTATACAAAATTCTGGGTTTTGCAAGTTACATTACAAAATATAGTGTACATAGACTCGGTCGAGTGGCAAGTAATGTTTGAGTATTCAGTATTTGTTGGCAAGTCAGACATCGGTTGTTACCACATGACTTGTACCATTCTGCAGTTGAACAGCTTTCATTTGAGGAGACGTCAGCTCTTACAAATAAGTCTTTCAGATTTGCTGGTCTCCGAAGAGCTAAGACAGGAGGATTGGGAAAGATCTTGGATAATTACGATGTCTGACTTTGGGGGGGGTATGGTTTTTGTCTTAATCAGAATGTTTTTTGGTTTGTCAACGCCATCAATCAAATGTTTTTCTTCAATATTTAACACTACAAGGTATAGGGGAAACCTGGATTCAGAATACAACTTTTTATCATCTGCTTTGCCAGATTATTTTGTTTCATCAACTTGGAGATCAGAATTTTTTTTTTAATAAAAAGCCATAACCAACCCTGCCCCACCCGGCCTTTTCACGTTAAATGGTTGTTCCCTAAGAATTGTTATTAATTTAGTTGATCTTCAAACAGTGGGACCAATAAGGTTTACTTGGATAAAAAATATGTTTATTCAGATATATATCTGGTCCAGTTGTAAAACCCGAGGTAAACCCGAGTACGTTTGGCTATGCTATAGGTTGTAAAATACTTAGCCTCGCCCGTTGGATGCGTATGATGTTAAAATAGATAGCCTCGTTCTTCATGACAATTTTAAAGCTCGATTTTTTTTTTTTTGAAATTAATTCTATCAAAAGTTTTGATTTTTCAACCCTGTATACCACAATTCCCCATGTGAAATAGAATCAAAGTACTGAAGTACTGAAAATCGGATGACCGTAAGTTATTGTGGATTGGCTGGGTCTTCCAAGTGCTCCACGAGACCTCTAAATCTAAATTATTAACATCTATTTTATTAGCAATCAAATCCGAGCTTCGAAATTATTGTGAAACTGCCTATTCTAAAGATGGCGTGAATCAGATGTGGATAATGAAAAATTCCAAAGATCTTTTGAGACTACCTACAATCTAAGACTCAATATATGCGTTTGACTGTCCCTCTGGTATCTTTCGCCCCTCTTTTAAAAGATACTTTTCAAAGTTAGGTTGTCGTTACTGAAGTCAAAATGGAGGGCAAGTTCGATATTGACGCGTTTCATTCCTTCTGTTCAGGATTTATGGACAAGGAACTATGTAGATGCAACACTCCTAGATAATATTGCATATATTTTTTTTCTTTGCAAAAATACTGAACTCCAAGTAAAATTCAAAACGGAAAGTCCCGAATCAAGTGGCAAAAATCAAAAGCTCAAACACACCAAACGAATGGTAAACAACTGTCATATTCCTGACTTGGTACAGACATTTTCTTATGTAGAAAATAGTGGACTAAACCTGGTTTCATAGCTAGCTAAACTTCTCACGTGTATGACAGTCGCATCAAATTCTATTATATTGACAACAAAACAAACAGACATAATAGGTAAAAATGTAAAAAATAGGGGTACAACAGTCAACATTGTGCTTTTTAAATCTTAATCACTATAAAAATAAATAAATATGTAACAAAGAAGCACAAAAAGGCATATAGACAAAGGACATTAGCTAAAAATAGAAGACAAGAATTCGTAAATTTTCAATTGCACAATAACGGGCGATATCTTTTTGCGCCACAACTTATTTGCGCCAATGCTACTTCTGCGCCACTTCATTTTAAAAAAAACTATAGGTGTCATTTGCGCCAGTTGAAAAATAATCTTATTGCGCCAATTTTGTCATTTTATTTTAACACAGAACAAAGTCATCATCTTCGATTGTTACAACACCAATATCATCAAGAGTTCTGTGACATTCAGCTTCATTTTATGGTTTAGATGGGTGCAGTGTCCTTCTTTCTCCGTACATGAATTGTGATATTCCAAATCTCAAAATAACCGTACATCATTCATCTGTTTAAAATAGCCTAGCACACTACGACTTAACGGTATATTTACATTTAATATCCCTATTTAACTAAACAAATGCCTTACGAAATTTGTGTTCTTTGACAAAGATGACATGTTTCCCTCTATCAAACTTTATTTTCTTTAACGATAAATCAGACAAATTTACATGTGAAAGTCTATTCTGTTGCTGAACAATTTATCCCTTGGTGAGTTTTCTCAACTTTGATGAGTGTTGAGTTTAATCTAAAGTTGATATATTATTCACAGCACATGTTACATGTATGCTATAGGTAACAACTGTACAGGTTAAGGTGGCGCAATTGATACCACCAGAAAAATAAAGAGTGGCACCAATTGACTTTTAGGATTTCTTCATCTTCGTACTTTATTTGGTCTTTTCAAATTCGAGCGTCACTGATGAGTCTTTTGTAAACGAAACGCGCGTCTGGCGTATATACAAAATTTAGTCCTGGTATCTTTGATGAGTTTATTGATACCTTTTCAAAACTGTAATTGGCACAAATTGATTCTGCGCATAATAAAATAATGACGGGAGTAGAAGTACAGAGCCACGTCCTATGTATAAAAAAAAACCACAAAAAAAGGCATATAGACAAAGTACATGAGCAAAAATGATCATAGAACAATAACACAATGACGAGATGTATAAGTACAGAGCCACGTCATATTTATTAAAGAAACAATATCTATTAAAGATACACAAAAGACATAAAGACAAAGCACATTCGCAAAAATGAAAGACAAGAATACAAAAACCATCATAGAACACTAACACAATAACAGGATAAATAATTACAGAAGTTACGTCTAATGGATATCACCAAAAAACAGACTAGACCGTAACAGTAGTATCTATAAAGACAAATAAAAGAATAATGTAAATGTTATAAGAATGCTAAACAATGTCAGTACCTATAATCTATCACGTCAAAAGAAGGTTATAAATATTCTCTGAAACTCACTTCATTAATTAAGATGCTTGTTTATTGCTGACACTGCTTTTTACGTTTTCGCTTCCTATATCATGATGTCAATGACAGAAAATTGCTACCCCAAATGCAGCTTTTGAACCGAACACTCTCGATGGTAGAGCTGAACTTGTTCTTGGTAATTTTTTTTCTGATTCTTGAATAATTTTGGATGGTCTTATTAAAAAGATTACGGATGCGTTTTTAATGAATGAAACTATAATCTCCTTTAATTTCCAGAGAAACTGTTTTCACTCACAGTTTAAGATTGCGTGTATGGTGCTCAACTTTAGTTTTCTGTATTGTGTTTTGAGAAATGTTTCTAGTCTTTTCGCCTCTTTGTCTAAGGTACTGTCTGTCTTTCTTCAAATTCGGGTTTCGATTGTCCCTTTTGTATCTTCTTTTTCATGTACATTAATGAGCGTTTGAAGATAAGTATGAAAATAATTCATCAAAGGAATTATATGACAACACGAAGAAATCTATTTTGCCCTTGATTCGATAATTTATATGGAAAATACTACTGAAATAAATATTGGTCTAGACCTAGTATCAGTTTATTAAAAAGCTTTTAGCTTTAATAAACCGAGGAAAGGTTTAAAAAAATATCCAGGAACAAACGACGATAGATGTTAACAAATTTTTAATAATATACCTGTATAAAAGTGATTTTTTTTATGTTCTAAAAGAGAGCAAAGTTCAACTTTTAATAATATATCTTTTTTTTTATTGTGATTGCCAATGAGACAACTATCCACCAACGTTCAAATGAAGTGGATGTAAACAATTATAGACAGCCGTATCATAAGATTTTACGGATATTATAATTTTATTATTGTCAATGAGACAACCATCCACCAACGTTCAAATGATGTGGATGTAAACAATTAAAAAGGGGTATGTCAAAGAACGTCTCGTCCTTTTTCTAAAAAAGTTCATCGGAAGATACCCAGAACTTGTTGATAAATATTCCGTATCAACTTCACAAATAATACAAGATGGTCTTGAAGTATAGATTTTGTGTACTGACGTTTGTTATCGTCTTAATTACGTATTATAGTATTCTTTTATATGTCTTTTTTAGATATTCATTTGAAGTGACTCTGTGGTTACGTAAAACCACATACTTTGAACGGCAAAATTATTTCATTTATTGATATTACTTTTACTTAAGGATCTTGACATACTATGAATGACTAAACTATTTTATTCAATAAGACTACTTTTTCTGTTTAGTCTGTTTTTTATGATATACATTTGACGTGAAACTGTACTTATGTATCCCGTCATACTTTGAACCACACCATTATTTTATTTATTATTATTACTTTTACTGTTAAATCTGGTTTTTGTTATATCTACTTTACGTGAGTCTGCATTTATGTATGCCGTCATACGACAAAATTATTTTTATGTCTACCTGTGCGAATTTCAAACGCGCAATTTTACACCAGTAATGAAAACCTTCTATCATTTATGGGTAGACTTTACATAGATAAATTCAGCCGTATTTGACGTGAAACTGTACTTATGTGTCCCGTCATACTTTGAACCACACCATTATTTTATTTATTTTTTTACTGTAAGTCTGTTTTTTGTTATATCTACTTTACGTGAGTCTGCATTTATGTATGCCGTCATACGACAAAATTATTTTTATGTCTACCTGTGCGAATTTCAAACGCGCAATTTTACACCAGTAATGAAAACCTTCTTTCATTTATGGGTAGACTTTACATAGATACATTCAGCCGTATAAGAAAAGCAAAATGAGAATGTTAAATTTGATGTATGCCTTTTTGTGCTACTTTGTTACATTTGTTGTTTATGTAGTGATATTAAGATGATAACACAATATTGACTGTTGTACCCCTATTTTTGACATTTTTACTCTTTGAGTATGTTTGTTTTGTTCATGCATCGTTGACAATGTAATGGAATTTGATGCGACTGTCATACAAGTGAGAGGTTTAGCTAGCTATAAAACCAGGTTCAATCCACCATTTTCTACATTAGAAAATGCCTGTACCAAGTCAGGAATATGACAGTTGTTATCCATTCGTTTGATGTGTTTGGACTTTTGATTTTGCCTTTTGATTTTTGATTTTCCTTTTTGAATTTTCCTCGGAGTTCAGTATTTTTGTGTTTTTACTTTTTTATAGACAACCGTATCATAAGATTTTACGGATATTATAATTTTTTGATTGCCAATGAGACAACTACCCACCAACGTTCAAATGAAGTGGATGTAAACAATTATAGACAACCGTATCATAAGATTTTACGGATATTATAATTTTATGATTGCCAATGAGACAACTATCCACCAACGTTCAAATGAAGTGGATGCAAACAATTATAGACAGCCGTATCATAAGATTTTACGGATAGTATAATTTTATGATTGCCAATGAGACAACCATCCACAAAAGTTCAAATGAAGTGGATGTAAACAATTATAGACAACCGTAT
Organism: Mytilus edulis; assembly: GCF_963676685.1. NCBI lineage: Eukaryota > Metazoa > Mollusca > Bivalvia > Mytilida > Mytilidae > Mytilus > Mytilus edulis. The sequence continues at coordinate 100,305,398 of NC_092344.1, forward strand.
CAGAAGATTTTACGGATATTATAATTTTATGATTGCCAATGAGACAACTATCCACCAACGTTCAAATGAAGTGGATGCAAACAATTATAGACAGCCGTATCATAAGATTTTACGGATAGTATAATTTTATGATTGCCAATGAGACAACCATCCACAAAAGTTCAAATGAAGTGGATGTAAACAATTATAGACAACCGTATCATAAGATTTTACGGATATTATAATTTTATGATTGCCAATGAGACAACCATCCACAAAAGTTCAAATGAAGTGGATGCAAGCAATTATAGACAACCGTATCATAAGATTTTACGGATATTATAATTTTATGATTGCCAATGAGACAACCATCCACCAACGTTCAAATGAAGTGGATACAATTATAGACAACCGTATCATAAGATTTTACGGATATTATAATAGTTACCTCGACGCCATCACGAGTTGGTTGACCGTTATGGAATAACCGTTTCACAAATGATATCGGATATGTTCCTTACGTCGTAACTACAATCCTCTTCCCTTTCATGAATGTGACCTACCGAATTAGACTATTTACCGGATTTGTAATCACATAAGCAACACGACGGGTGCCACATGTGGAGCAGGATCTGCTTACCCTTCTGGAGCACCTGAGATCACCCCTAGTTTTTGGTGGGGTTCGTGTTGTTTATTCTTTATTTTTTTATGTTGTGTCATGTGTACTATTGTTTTTCTGTTTGTCTTTTTCATTTTTAGCCATGGCATTGTCAGTTTGTTTTAGATTTATGAGTTTGACTGTCCCTTTGGTATCTTTCGTCCCTCTTTTATTTTCGTTTTTTATTACTGTTTCATCATAGATTATTGCAATTTATAAAACGATCAAGACTTTTATTATTAAGTCTTTATGATAGATTCAAATTATATTTCAAACAAAATATATATATATAACTTGATCATTTTGTTTTTAATTTGTTATTGTACAGATAATTTCTGGACTCTTTGTGATAATTGTTTGAATATTGAAGAAAAAAAAAACACTTTTGAGTATTTACAGATAAAACGATCAAGACTTTTATTATTAAGTCTTTATCATAGATTCAAATTATATTTCAAACAAAATATATGCATAACTTGATCATTTTGTGTTCTTAATTTGTTATTGTACAGATAATTTCTGGACTCTATGTGCTAATTGTTTGAATATTGAAGAAAAAAAACACTATTTTGAGTATTTAAAGGTGTACATATAGAGCATACAGATTTTGAAACCCGAAGGTTAAACTTAGAATAGAAATATGATTGTCAACAACTTGAAGTATGATAAGCATGCACATTTGTTGTGATAACTACTTGCACCTATTCCTTGAACGCCAACATATTTTTACAGGTAAATTGTCGGTAGATCAAAGGATGTTGGCATTCAAGGAATAAACCATTATGATTTCTCCTATCCTGCAGTAAAAGTTATTATTAATAGATAAACGTTCTTGTTGCAGTATTGGATATATACAGTTACTACTGATATGTATGGGAAGTTAAATAGTATGCCTTGTGTAAAGATCGAATACCACGCTATCTGGATGTTGAAGAACCATCGCAAACAACTCTTTGAAATTTCCGTAGGTGACCTGTTATCAGACTCAATTTCTAACCGTATCTTTTAGTATGATCTTTTTACAGGGAACGTTCGAATATTCCGCCATTCGTCCGTGTAGATCAACATGGTAAAGCTCATATATCTCTGTAACATTCCAGACGAAAACAATTTATGCCCGCGTCACACTGTCCCGATTTTTACGCCGATGGCAACACGATAATGGAAATTTTCAAAATCGGGACTGATCGTATCCAGATCGGGCTATTCGTAGTGCCATCTTTAACCATCGTAGAACCATCGGCCACCTTTTCTAGCCTTCGGGGACAACTTCGGGAAGGGTTCTAAATTTTTTAACATGTTAAAAAATCCCCGAAGGTGCGTCCAATGTTAAGGGTTCGTATTGAGTTCGTATCACCATCCTCACTATCGTAATGTCACCGGGAATGCATCTTTGCACATCGTATTGCATTCGTGTTTCCATCGTTTCCATCGGGCAGTTTTAACATTACGATGTCTACACGAATGAATCACGAAGATACCCGAAGGTCTTACGATGGCAACACGACTTCGTGAAGACCTTGTAATCCCGTCGTGTTGCCATCGAATAAAAGTACGAACGCGACAAGATGGAACTACGACGGCAATAAATCCAGCTAAATGTAAGTTAATTTTCGCGTTAAAATACATTTAAAGTGCCATGCGCGATATTAAGAAAGACGTTCACAAAACATGGAGGTCATATCATATGATTCTATGAGAAAGGCGACAGCGTCGTTTCTATTAATTCAAATGGAACAAGAAGAGCAGCTATTACAGGCTCAGGATTTACTTTTACAAATAAAATATTTTTTTTATCAATTTTCCATATCAAGTAACATAATGAAAATCATAAACGCGCCTTGTACACCAACACTGCAGGTACACGTATATAGGGGAACCAACTTTTTCTTCATTATTCTGATTTTTTTATGTATCGTCTGAGTTGTTGTCACACGAATGTTTACTCCATAACCATTTTGTTTTCTATATGTCATATTTTGCCGCATTTGTTGCTTTCTCCACATCCTTCCTATTGTCTATATTATTATGATATTCTCCTGGAAAGAACTCTTTTTGAATAAAAAAAAGGGATCAACGAACCCATTACATGTACCTTACCTTTAAGATAGATCAGTAAACATGGGCATAATTATGGGTGATTATTCAGACTAGTGCACACATTTTACAGTTCAAACAAGGCAATGCCGAGCGTGGCATCCCCTCGTATGTAACATATTGGGGACAAATATGGACACAATATTTGTATATACACATGCAGAAAATGGTAAATTGAATATGCATATTTGATACATAAACTATTTTTTTAGAAATCAACCAAAACATTCAGTAACTGGAAATACCTTTAATATTGTCTTTAGAACCAGCAGGTAAAAAAATGATCAACCGATTCCTGTGTTTTATGCTATTTCAAGGAGAAAAAACAAGTCCATCTACATGACCTTGACCTTTGGCCTTGAACGTAAAAAATGTCAGATCATTACAAGGAGGAACAATATACCAAATGTGGTTAAAATCTTTTGAAGCATATTGGTTTTACAGTGTCCACAAGGGTGATACTTGTATTACAACTGCCACTGTGACCTCGACCTTTGAACTTTAAAGTCAATAGCGCTTAAGATATTCTTAACGAGTAACACCATACCAAGTTTGAGCATTTTGGGTCTAACGTATCAATAACAATTTTACATACACGAAACTTACATGTAGTAGGCGAGGGGATAATAAACTAAGTTTTATAAGAATTAGACAAAAAGGTCGATTTCCCGCCATGCATGGCAGACTTGTACAGAAACGATATGTTGTAGAAATTCTGTTCGTATCTTTTAGACATCGTATGGCCATCGCGCCATTATCGTAATCCATCGTGTAGCCTTCGTAATCCATCGTGTAGCCTTCGTAATCCATCGTGTAGCCTTCGTGATCCATCGTGTAGGCTTCGACTGAGATATGAAGCTTAAATACCCGTCGTCGGTTAACCTTCGTAAGTCCATCTTTTGCTATCGTATATAATTTCGGCACCATCGTATAGACTTCGTTATTCATCGTACTTTCTTCGGTCACTTTTTGGTATTTTAACGAGATCGGGACCAACTTCGTACGAACTTACAATTTTCGCATTCGGGTGTCCATCGTATATGAAAATCGGGACAGTGTGACGCGGGCATTAATGATGGCAAAATTGCACTATTGGGTGAAATAACTTTCTTTATTATCGGCATCCTGTCAAATAGTTCATGAAAAGTAATAATAATTCTGCATTAAAAGAAAAGAAAGTTGCCCTCGTGCTTTAACTTTTTTTTGCCGAAACAAATCTGTTTTTACAAAACATTCTACCTCTGAACTAGTGGACTTCGCTTAAATATGACTGGACAAAAGGTTTGTTTTTTGTATTCAAAGTATGGTGGGCAAGCAAATTATTTATTAGCTTAAAAAATGATTGATCCGTGCTATAAATTAACTTGTAATTTTGATCAAGTAGGCCCTAGATCTCTAGCTTACGTTCTCACCTAGAGCAGATAAAAGTATTGCCGCAGAATTTTTTTATTAACTGTCTGGTAAGGGTTTTTGTAGGGTATACGACCTCAACTTTAGACCTACTTTAGAAAAAAAAACTAAGCAGAACAACACCCTGGATTTTTCTACTGTAGACCCCAGCTACCCAGCTTCCCTTTGCACCTAGTGAGGACAATTTTTATTACATTTTCGGTAAGGATGGGGTTCGGTGTTCGACCACAACTTTGGACCTATCTTTGAAAAAAAATAAGCTAAACAGCAACCTTGATTTTTTTCTCCAGCAGACATCAGCTACCAAGCTCCCCTTTACACATTGTTCGGACAGAAGTATTTCCGTAGACATTTGTTTATTAACTTTTATGTAATGATGGAGTAGGGTGGGTAACTGAGGTCCACTTGAATTTTTTTTACAGGGACTCCAATGTGGTGTGGTCTATGCAGAACAATTACCGGAAATCTGTGGTAGTTTGCAAAATAATAGTCTTTTTTTTATAATGTGATATGTAAAATGTTGGTAAATAATGAAAGCATGCTTCTTAATTAATAGACATAGATATAAAGAGAAACCGTGTGATAACCAATAGCAATCTCCCAGAGACAAACTAACGTTCATTAAGGCAACTAGTACGATGGTCTGGATTCGGGGTTTTTAATTTATGTATTCTTTGATATTTTATGCCATATTTCTCTATTCTTAATACTTTTTGACAATTATTCTCTTATCATTACATTTTAACACCATTATTCTAGCTATTTTATTTATTTCTTGGTCCATTGTCTCTATTATTTAAATTTTTTGTCCACTATTCTAATTCCATAATCCCCCATCAACGACCTCTAGTTAATGTCACCTTATAGTCTTCACAAATAAGCAAAATTAATACCTTATAGGCTCCTAATGACAAACCAAATTAATATCCCAGTTTGAATTGTGAAATTGCGGAAATTTTGAAAATTTGATCAAGCAAAATACATTATCGTCCTCGTAGTTCGTAAAATACTGGCAGATGGATCTTGGTCATCAATTCTAATAATCTTGGATCGACCTTTCTAACCTTAAAAGTAATAAAGTTCACGCACCCATATTGTTCCGATTGCTAAAGACTTTTGCATCCGTCGACATTATCTTCGATTAAAGTAGTATTGATCTGACAACCGCTTTGCATGTATACGTTAACGACCTTTAAATGAATGACAAATGACAACATTGTCATTTTTGAATGACAATTAAACTGTGTTGGAAAGATAACATAAATACACTTTCGTTTTTCGTTTTTTGTTTTTGTGAAATCAAAAATGAAAAAATGAAAACACTTTCATTTTTCGATTTTAGTTTTTGAGAAATCAAAATTGAAAAATGAAAATACTTTTGTTTTTCGTTTTTTGTTTGTGAAATCAAAAACGAAAAACGAACACACTTTTGTTTTTCATTTTGGTTTTTAAGAAATCAAAAACGAAAAATGAAAACACTTTCGATGAAATTTGAAAAAAATAGGCAGGACAGGAGTTTTGAGTAAAAAAAAAAGGCAGGATGAGACACTTGCACAAAAAAAAGTCAGGATGACAATTTATGTAAAAAAAGTCAGGATAAAACTAAAAAAAAAAAAGCAGGACCGAATAGAGTGAAAAATAAAAAGGCAGGACAGAGATTACAACTAAAAAAAAATGCAGGACAAAATTTTTCATCCTAGCCCCCCCCCCCCCCCCCCCCCCCTAAAAATCAAATGGTAGCTCCCTAAAGTATGGCCAGTTCCTGTTGAACAGTTAGTACAATTCATCGCTTATTTATCATTGAAGCATTATTCTCCAGCTACAGTTCGATTATATACAAGTGGCATTTCTTTTTCTCACAAGGAACGTAATCTAGAGGATTCGACTAAGAATTTTGTGGTATCAAAAATGCTTGAAGGTTTACACAGAAATCACCCACAGAGAGACAATAGGGCCCCGGTAACATTACCATTATTACGACAAATTACAGACGCTCTCCCTAGTATTTGTTCATCTACTTATGAATATTTATTATTAAGGTCTTTCCTTTTACAAAAGGGAAAGACCTTCCTGTATTTCTTCTGTTTATTATTATTATTATTAAGGTCTTTCCTTTTACTAAAGGGAAAGACCTTACTGTATTTCTTCTGATTATTAAGGTCTTTCCTTTTACAAAAGGGAAAGACCTTACTGTATTTCTTCTGTTTATTATTATTATTATTATTATTATTATTAGGTCTTTCCACTTTTCCGTGGAAAGACCTATTGGTTTTCTTCTGATTATTATTATTTTTTTTCTTCCGCCAACTTTTTGTTCCTTCGCAATTTTTTTGTTTCGCAAGATGTCGCTTAGATATATGGTATATGATATCGAGCAATTAATACGCTTTTGAAACTGACACCGCGTAACCAAAATCTTTTCATTGTAAGAGTTATCTCCCCGAACACTGTTTTTCTTGTGATCGCTTAATATTCGCAACCGTATAAGAAACCAACAAATTTATTTTACCAAATTGCTCGTTATGTCCTCAGGATGATTTGATTTATTTTGACCGAAGCTTTCCGGAGACTCCATATGAGAGTTATTTCCCCATTTATATTTGATATAAGTGATATGCATTTTTAACTGGAAAACCATAAGTGTTAGAGGCCTAGGGTCTTTTGTTTTGAGGTCCTTGGTCCAAAAAATTGAAAATGAGGTCAAGGTCAAAGGTCAAGGTCATGATCAAAATTTTGATTTTGGCTTGTTATCTCTTATTTTCAGAAATCATATAAGATATTGACAAAATATTTTCATAAAATTGTTAGTTACGACATGTAGTAACACATAAATTTTAGTCGAAAGGGTACGTAGACATTTGACGTGAGTTTTCCCCCTTTTTATATCTAATATCATATGTATGGTAATATAACTCATAAACAATATAAAGTAGAGGACTAAAGTCTTTTGATTTGAGGTCCTTGGTTGATGACCTTGAAATTGAGCTCAAGGTCATTGGCAAAATTAACGTTCTAGATTTTGACCTTTGCTTTTACCTCATATGTATACATGATAAAGACATGGGACTTTTTGCAATAGGTTGCAAGCAATGTGACCTTGTAAAAGCCAACCGGAAGTGACCTTTTGTTTACCGGAAGTAGCTATTTTTTGTTCTAAATAAATGTAAAAGTATATAGAACCATATATTTTTGGAATCAGTGTCAATTAAACTATCAAACTATACCGGAAATTACGTCGTTTGAACCGGAAGTTAACAATTATCTCCCTTATCTATATCTTTTTCCATAGAAATCATACATTTTTGGAATCAACGTTCAATATGCTGTCATTTGACGGTTCAATTGACATTTAAAACCAATTTTTTAATATTTTCATATAAAAAAAGATCCTTACTGGTGGAAAGACCATCAATGGTTCTCTGAACAATTGGTTTTTAATTATTATTATTATTCTTTTTCCGCCAAACTTTGACAAATTTAGCCGCGTTAACCGTAAGACGTGTCGCTTTCATGTTCACACTTTGTATCGGTGTCATGAATACCTATCTGGAACTCACCCTGTTAGTCGAAATATTTTGTCGGTTCGGAGTAATCCCTCCGAAACCCAAAAACCTTGTTATCGTTCCAACACCGTAACCGTAATAGGTAGAAAAAAAACAAAGGGTGAAATTTGTTCAGGACCAGACCCCGGTTCTTTGTTACATTTGGATCGAAAAGATTCAACGACTCATTGGTAGGGTTATGCCCCTATGAAAATTAACCGGTGTCGGTTGACCACCAAAACTCAGAAACCGTAAGTTGTAGACACCTAGGATCTTCACCATTCATCATCAATTCATGTATCTTTGTAAAATACCTCAAGGTCAAATTTGTATGTTGACCTTGACCTTTGACCTAACACCTTGTTATGGAATAATCTCAGGAACCATTATACTTACAGAAGTTTTGAATAGTGGAAAATGTTTGGATAATTATGGCGCAACTTTGTTACATTTTGACCAAAGAGATTTGACCTTTCTATAAGGGGCATAACCCCTGTTTTAGGTTTCTGAAAACACAAAATCAGCTTTTACTATATAACCAAAGGTCCTAGACCCATGGGGTCTTCAGCAATGACATTGGGGACTAATGACCTTGACAAAGGTCAAAAGGTCAAAGGTCAAGGTCATGTCCCAGATAGCGAATTTAGTGTTTTTAACCTTATATAAAGGATTTTTAGTGTGTTTTCAAGCTTTTTAAGGTTGACCTTGACCTTTGACCTTTCACTTTTTATTGGATATCTCAAAAACTATTATACTTACAGAAATAGTAAATAGTGCAAAATGTTCAGGACATTGGGAACCATTGACCTTGATAAAGGTCAACAGGTCAAAGGTCAAGGTCATGTCCCAAATAGCGGATTATGTGTTTTTGACCTTATTGAAAGGGTTTTTAGTGTGTAATAATGCTTTTCAATACATTCTACGTCTATTGGAACATGTATTTTACATTACAAAAGGAAAGACCTCTCAATTGTTCAAGAACAATTGACAGTTTAATTATTATTATTATTATTATTATTATTATTATTATTATTATTATTATTAAGGTCTTTCCTTTTACAAAAGGGAAAGACCTTACTGTATTTCTTCTGTTTATTATTATTAGGTCTTTCAACCTTTCAGGTGAAAGACCTATTGTATTTGTTCTGATTATTATTATTATTATTATTATTATTATTATTAGGTCTTTCAACTTTTCAGTTGAAAGACCTATAGGGTTTGTTCTGATTATTAAGGTCTTTCCTTTTTCTAAAGGGAAAGACCTTACTGTATTTCTTCTGTTTATTAAGGTCTTTCCTTTTACAAAAGGGAAAGACCTTACTGTATTTCTTTTGTTTATTAAGGTCTTTCCTTTTACTAAAGGGAAAGACCTTACTGTATTTCTTCTGATTATTATTAAGGTCTTTCCTTTTTCTATAAGGAAAGACCTTACTGTATTTCTTCTGTTTATTATTATTCTTTTTCCGCCAAACTTTGACGAAGTTAGCAGCCTAAACCGTAAGACGTGTCGCTTTCATGTTCTCACTTTGTATCGGTGTCATGAATACCTATCCGGAACTCACCCTGTTAGTCGAAATATTTTGTCGGTTCGGAGTAATCCCTCCGAAACCAAAAAACCTTGTTATCGTTCCAACACCGTAACCGTAATAGATAGAAAAAAAACGAAGGGTGAAATTTGTTCAGGACCAGACCCCGGTTCTTCGTTACATTTGATTCGAAAAGATTCAACGACTCATTGGTAGGGTTATGCCCCTTTGAAAATTAACCGGTGTCGGTGGACCACCAAAACTCAGAAACCGTAAATCGTAGAGACCTAGGATCTTCACCATTCATCAACAATTCATGAGACTTTCAAAAATACCTCAAGGTCAAATGTGTATGTTGACCTTGACCTTTGACCTAACACCTTGTTATCAGAACAACTCAAAAACCATTATACTTACAGAAGTTTTAAATAGTGGAAAATGTTTGGGTCATTACAGCGCAACTTTGTTATATTTTGACAGGAGAGATTTGACCTTTTTTTAAGGGGCATAAATCCTGTTTTAGGTTTCTGAAAAGACAAAATCAGCTTTTACTATATAACCAAAGGTCCTAGACCCATGGGGTCTTCAGCAATGACATTGGGGACTAATGACCTTGACAAAGGTCAAAAGGTCAAAGGTCAAGGTCATGTCCCATATAGCGAATTATGTGTTTTTGACCTTATTTAAAGGATTTTCAGTGTGTTTTAAAGCTTTTCAATACATTCTACGTCTATTTGAACATATATTTTACATTATAAAAGGAAAGACCTCTCAATTGTTCAAGAACAATTGACATTATTATTAAGGTCTTTCCTTTTACAAAAGGGAAAGACCTTACTGTATTTCTTCTGTTTATTATTATTATTAAGGTCTTTCCTTTTACTAAAGGGAAAGACCTTACTGTATTTCTTCTGATTATTAAGGTCTTTCCTTTTACTAAAGGGAAAGACCTTACTGTATTTCTTCTGATTATTATTATTATTATTATTATTATTATTATTATTATTATTATTATTCTTTTTGTTCCGCCAAACTTTGACGAAGTTAGCCTCCGTAACCGTAAGACGTGTCGCTTTCATGTTCACACTTTGTATCGGTGTCATGAATACCTATCCGGAACTCACCCTGTGAGTCGAAATATTTTGTCGGTTCGGAGTAATCCCTCCGAAACCAAAAAACCTTGTTATCGTTCCAACACCGTAACCGTAATAGGTAGAAAAAAAACAAAGGGTGAAATTTGTTCAGGACCAGACCCCGGTTCTTCGTTACATTTGGATCGAAAAGATTCAACGACTCATTGGTAGGGTTATGCCCCTATGAAAATTAACCGGTGTCGGTTGACCACCAAAACTCAGAAACCGTAAGTCGTAGACACCTAGGATCTTCACCAATCATCATCAATTTATGTATCTTTGAAAAATACCTCAAGGTCAAATTTGTATGTTGACCTTGACCTTTGACCTAACACCTTGTTATGGGATAATCTCAGAAACCATTATACTTACAGAAGTTTTAAATAGTGGAAAATGTTTGGGTCATTACGGCACAACTTTGTTACATTTTGACCGAAGAGATTTGACCTTTTTTTAAGGGGCATAACACCTGTTTTAGGTTTCTGGAAAGACAAAATCATCTTTTACTATATAACCAAAGGTCCTAGACCCATGGGGTCTTCGGCATTGACATTGGGGACTAATGACCTTGACAAAGGTCAAAAGGTCAAAGGTCAAGGTCATGTCCCATATAGCGAATTTGGTGTTTTTAACCTTATTTAAAGGTTTTTCAGTGTGTTTTAAAGCTTTTCAATACATTCTACGTCTATTTGAACATGTATTTTACATTACAAAAGGAAATACCTCTCAATTGTTCAAGAACAATTGACAGTTTAATTATTATTATTATTATTATTATTATTATTATTATTATTATTATTATTATTCTTTTTGTTCCGCCAAACTTTGACGAAGTTAGCCTCCGTAACCGTAAGACGTGTCGCTTTCATGTTCACACTTTGTATCGGTGTCATGAATACCTATCCGGAACTCACCCTGTGAGTCGAAATATTTTGTCGGTTCGGAGTAATCCCTCCGAAACCCAAAAACCTTGTTATCGTTCCAACACCGTAACCGTAATAGGTAGAAAAAAAACAAAGGGTGAAATTTGTTCAGGACCAGACCCTGGTTCTTCGTTACATTTGGATCGAAAAGATTCAACGACTCATTGGTAGGGTTATGCCCCTATGAAAATTAACCGGTGTCGGTTGACCACCAAAACTCAGAAACCGTAAGTCGTAGACACCTAGGATCTTCACCAATCATCATCAATTTATGTATCTTTGAAAAATACCTCAAGGTCAAATTTGTATGTTGACCTTGACCTTTGACCTAACACCTTGTTATGGGATAATCTCAGAAACCATTATACTTACAGAAGTTTTAAATAGTGGAAAATGTTTGGGTCATTACGGCACAACTTTGTTATATTTTGACCGAAGAGATTTGACCTTTTTTTAAGGGGCATAACACCTGTTTTAAGTTTCTGGAAAGACAAAATCATCTTTTACTATATAACCAAAGGTCCTAGACCCATGGGGTCTTCGGCAATGACATTGGGGACTAATGACCTTGACAAAGGTCAAAAGGTCAAAGGTCAAGGTCATGTCCCATATAGCGAATTTGGTGTTTTTAACGTTATTTAAAGGTTTTTCAGTGTGTTTTAAAGCTTTTCAATACATTCTACGTCTATTTGAACATGTATTTCACATTACAAAAGGAAAGACCTCTCAATTGTTCAAGAACAATTGACAGTTTAATTATTATTATTATTATTATTAAGGTCTTTCCTTTTACAAAAGGGAAAGACCTTACTGTATTTCTTCTGTTTATTATTCTTTTTCCGCCAAACTTTGACGAAGTTAGCAGCCTAAACCGTAAGACGTGTCGCTTTCATGTTCTCACTTTGTATCGGTGTCATGAATACCTATCTGGAACTCACCCTGTTAGTCGAAATATTTTGTCGGTTCGGAGTAATCCCTCCGAAACCAAAAAACCTTGTTATCGTTCCAACACCGTAACCGTAAAAGATAGAAAAAAAATGAAGGGTGAAATTTGTTCAGGACCAGACCCCGGTTCTTCGTTACATTTGATTCGAAAAGATTCAACGACTCATTGGTAGGGTTATGCCCCTATGAAAATTAACCGGTGTCGGTGGACCACCAAAACTCAGAAACCGTAAGTCGTAGACACCTAGGATCTTCATCATTCATCATCAATTCATGTGACTTTGAAAAATATCTCAAGGTCAAATGTGTATGTTGACCTTGACCTTTGACCTAACACCTTGTTATGGGATAATCTCAGAAACCATTATACTTACAGAAGTTTTGAATAGTGGAAAAGGTTTGGGTCATTAAGGCGCAACTTTGTTACATTTTGACCGAAGAGATTTGACCTTTCTGTAAGGGGCATAACCCCTGATTTAGGTTTCTGAAAAGACAAAATCAGCTTTTACTATATAACCAAAGGTCCTAGACCCATGGGGTCTTCAGCAATGACATTGGGGACTAATGACCTTGACAAAGGTCAAAAGGTCAAAGGTCAAGGTCATGTCCCAGATAGCGAATTATGTGTTTTTGACCTTATTTAAAGGATTTTCAGTGTGTTTTAAAGCTTTTCAATACATTCTAGGTCTATTGGAACATGTATTTTACATTACAAAAGGAAAGACCTCTCAATTGTTCAAGAACAATTGACTTTTTAATTAAGGTCTTTCCTTTTACTAAAGGGAAAGACCTTACTGTATTTCTTCTGATTATTATTATTCTTCTTGTTCCGCCAAACTTTGACAAAATTTCCCTCCGTAACCGTAAGACGTGTCGCTTTCATGTTCACACTTTGTATCGGTGTCATGAATACCTATCCGGAACTCACCCTGTGAGTCGAAATATTTTGTCGGTTCGGAGTAATCCCTCCGAAACCCAAAAACCTTGTTATCGTTCCAACACCGTAACCGTAATAGGTAGAAAAAAAATGAAGGGTGAAATTTGTTCAGGACCAGACCCCGGTTCTTCGTTACATTTGGATCGAAAAGATTCAACGACTCATTGGTAGGGTTATGCCCCTATGAAAATTAACCGGTGTCGGTTGGCCACCAAAACTCAGAAACCGTAAGTCGTAGACACATAGGATCTTCACCAATCATCATCATTTCATGTATCTTTAAAAAATACCTCAAGGTCAAATTTGTATGTTGACCTTGACCTTTGACCTAACACCTTGTTATGGGATAATCTCAGAAACCATTATACTTACAGAAGTTTTAAATGGTGGAAAATGTTTGGGTCATTATGGCGCAACTTTGTTACATTTTGACCAAAGAGATTTGACCTTTCTATAAGGGGCATAACCCCTGTTTTAGGTTTTTGAAAAGACAAAATCAGCTTTTACTATATAACCAAAGGTCCTAGACCCTTGAGGTCTTCAGTAATGGCATTGGGGACCAATGACCTTGACAAAGGTCAAAAGGTCAAAGGTCAAGGTCATGTCCCAGATAGCGAATTTAGTGTTTTTAACCTTATTAAAAGGATTTTTAGTGTGTTTTCGAGCTTTTTAAGGTTGACCTTGACCTTTTCAATACATTCTACGTCTGTTGGAACATGTATTTTACATTAAAAAAGGAAAGACCTCTCAATTGTTCAAGAACAATTGACAGTTTAATTATTATTCTTTTTGTTCCGCCAAGTTAGCCTCCGTAACCGTAAGACGTGTCGCTTTCATATTCACACTTTGTATTCGTGTCATGAATACCTATCCGGAACTCACCCTGTTAGTCGAAAAATTTTGTCGGTTCGGAGTTATCCCTCCGAAACCAAAAAACCTTGTTATCGTTCCAACACCGTAACCGTAAAAGGTAGAGAAAAAACAAAGGGTGAAATTTGTTCAGGACCAGACCCCGGTTCTTCGTTACATTTGGATCGAAAAGATTCAACGACTCATTGGTAGAGTTATGCCCCTATGAAAATTTACCGGTGTTGGTGGAACACCAAAACTCAGAAACCGTAAGTCGTAGACACCTAGGATCTTCACCAATCATCATCAATTTATGTATCTTTGAAAAATACCTCAAGGTCAAATTTGTATGTTGACCTTGACCTTTGACCTAACACCTTGTTATGGGATAATCTCAGAAACCATTATACTTACAGAAGTTTTAAATAGTGGAAAATGTTTGGATCATTATGGCGCAACTTTGTTACATTTTGACCAAAGAGATTTGACCTTTCTATAAGGGGCATAACCCCTGTTTTAGGTTTCTGAAAACACAAAATCAGCTTTTACTATATAACCAAAGGTCCTAGACCCATGGGGTCTTCAGCAATGACATTGGGGACTAATGACCTTGACAAAGGTCAAAAGGTCAAAGGTCAAGGTCATGTCCCATATAGCGAATTTAGTGTTTTTAACCTTATTTAAAGGATTTTCAGTGTGTTTTAAAGCTTTTCAATACATTCTACGTCTATTGGGACATGTATTTTACATTAAAAAAGGAAAGACCTCTCAATTGTTCAAGAACAATTGACAGTTTAATTATTATTATTATTATTATTCTTCCGTTAAACACACTTTGTATCGGTGTCATGAATATCTATCCGGAACTCACCCTGTTAGTCGAAATATTATGTCGGTTCGGAGTAATCCCTCCGAAACCAAAAAACCTTGTTATCGTTCCAACACCGTAACCTTAATAGGTAGAAAAAAAACAAAGGGTGAAATTTGTTCAGGACCAGACCCTGGTTCTTCGTTACATTTGGATCGAAAAGATTCAACGACTCATTGGTAGGGTTATGCCCCTATTGAAATTAACCGGTGTCGGTTGGCCACAAAAACTCAGAAACCGTAAGTCGTAGACACCTAGGATCTTCACCAATCATCATGAATTCATGTGACTTTGAAAAATATCTGAAGGTCAAATGTGTATGTTGACCTTGACCTTTGACCTAACACCTTGTTATGGGATAATCTCAGAAACCATTATACTTACTGAAGTTTTAAATAGTGGAAAATGTTTGGGTCAGTACGGCGCAACTTTGTAACATTTTGACCGAAGAGATTTGACCTTTTTTTTAAGGGGCATAACCCCTGTTTTAGGTTTCTGGAAAGACAAAATCAGCTTTTACTATATAACCAAAGGTCCTAGACCCATGGGGTCTTCAGCAATGACATTGGGGAGTAATGACCTTGACAAAGGTCAAATGGTCAAAGGTCAAGGTCATGTCCCAAATTGCGAATTTAGTGTTTTTAACCTTATTTAAAGGATTTTAAGTGTGTTTTCAAGCTTTTTAAGGTTGACCTTGACCTTTTCAAATCATTCTACGTCTGTTGGAACATGTATTTTACATTACAAAAGGAAAGACCTCTCAATTGTTCAAGAACAATTGACAGTTTAATTAAGGTCTTTCCTTTTACAAAAGGGAAAGACCTTACTGTATTTCTTCTGTTTATTATTAAGGTCTTTCCTTTTACTAAAGGGAAAGACCTTACTGTATTTCTTCTGATTATTATTATTATTATTATTATTCTTTTTGTTCCGCCAAACTTTGACGAAGTTAGCCTCCGTAACCGTAAGACGTGTCGCTTTCATGTTCACACTTTGTATCGGTGTCATGAATACCTATCCGGAACTCACCCTGTGAGTCGAAATATTTTGTCGGTTCGGAGTAATCCCTCCGAAACCCAAAAACCTTGTTATCGTTCCAACACCGTAACCGTAATAGGTAGAAAAAAACCGAAGGGTGAAATTTGTTCATGACCAGACCCCGGTTCTTCGTTACATTTGGATCGAAAAGATTCAACGACTCATTGGTAGGGTTATGCCCCTATGAAAATTAACCGGTGTCGGTTGGCCACCAAAACTCAGAAACCGTAAGTCGTAGACACCTAGGATCTTCACCAATCATCATCAATTCATGTATCTTTGAAAAATACCTCAAGGTCAAATTTGTATGTTGACCTTGACCTTTGACCCAACACCTTGTTATGGGATAATCTCAGAAACCATTATACTTACAGAAGTTTTGAATAGTGGAAAATGTTTGGGTCATTAAGGCGCAACTTTGTTACATTTTGACCAAAGAGATTTGACCTTTTTATAAGGGGCATAACCCCTGTTTTAGGTTTCTGAAAAGACAAAATCAGCTTTTACTATATAACCAAAGGTCCTAGACCCATGGGGTCTTCAGCAATGACATTGGGGACTAATGACCTTGACAAAGGTCAAAAGGTCAAAGGTCAAGGTCATGTCCCATATAGCGAATTATGTGTTTTTGACCTTATTTAAAGGATTTTCAGTGTGTTTTAAAGCTTTTCAATACATTCTACGTCTATTTGAACATATATTTTACATTATAAAAGGAAAGACCTCTCAATTGTTCAAGAACAATTGACATTTTAATTATTATTATTATTATTCTTCCGCCAAACTTTGACGAAGTTAGCAGCCTAAACCGTAAGACGTGTCGCTTTCATGTTCACACTTTGTATCAGTGTCATGAATACCTATCTGGAACTCACCCTGTTAGTCGAAATATTTTGTCGGTTCGGAGTAATCCCTCCGAAACCAAAAAACCTTGTTATCGTTCCAACACCGTAACCATAATAGGTAGAAAAAAAACAAAAGGTGAAATTTGTTCAGGACCAGACCCCCGTTCTTCGTTACATTTGGATCGAAAAGATTCAACGACTCATTGGTAGGGTTATGCCCCTATGAAAATTAACCGGTGTCGGTTGACCACCAAAACTCAGAAACCGTAAGTCGTAGACACCTAGGATCTTCACCATTCATCATCAATTGATGTATCTTTGTAAAATACCTCAAGGTCAAATTTGTATATTGACCTTGACCTTTGACCTAACACCTTGTTATGGGATAATCTCAGAAACCATTATATATACAGAAGTTTTAAATAGTGGAAAATGTTTGGGTCATTACGGCGCAACTTTGTTACATTTTGACCGAAGAGATTTGACCTTTTTTTAAGGGGCATAACCCCTGTTTTAGGTTTCTGGTAAGACAAAATCAGGTTTTACTATATAACCAAAGGTCCTAGACACATGGGGTCTTCAGCAATAACATTGGGGACTAATGACCTTGACAAAGGTCAAAAGGTCAAAGGTCAAGGTCATGTCCCAGATAGCGAATTTAGTGTTTTAAACCTTATATGAAGGATTTTTAGTGTGTTTTAAAGCTTTTTAAGGTTGACCTTGACCTTTGACCTTTCACTTTTTATTGGATATCTCAAAACTATTATACTTACAGAAATAGTAAATAGTGCAAAATGTTCAGGACATTGGGGACTATTGACCTTGATAAAGGTAAACAGGTCAAAGGTCAAGGTCATGTCCCAAATAGCGGATTATGTGTTTTTGACCTTATTGAAAGGGTTTTTAGTGTGTAATAAAGCTTTTCAATACATTCTACGTCTATTTGAACATGTATTTTACATTACAAAAGGAAAGACCTCTCAATTGTTCAAGAACAATTGACAGTTTAATTATTATTATTATTAAGGTCTTTCCTTTTACAAAAGGGAAAGACCTTACTGTATTTCTTCTGTTTATTATTATTAAGGTCTTTCCTTTTACTAAAGGGAAAGACCTTACTGTATTTCTTCTGATTATTATTATTATTATTATTATTATTCTTTTTGTTCCGCCAAACTTTGACGAAGTTAGCCTCCGTAACCGTAAGACGTGTCGCTTTCATGTTCACACTTTGTATCGGTGTCATGAATACCTATCCGGAACTCACCCTGTGAGTCGAAATATTTTGTCGGTTCGGAGTAATCCCTCAGAAACCCAAAAACCTTGTTATCGTTCCAACACCGTAACCGTAATAGGTAGAAAAAAAACAAAGGGTGAAATTTGTTCAGGACCAGACCCTGGTTCTTCGTTACATTTGGATCGAAAAGATTCAACGACTCATTGGTAGGGTTATGCCCCTATGAAAATTAACCGGTGTCGGTTGACCACCAAAACTCAGAAACCGTAAGTCGTAGACACCTAGGATCTTCACCAATCATCATCAATTTATGTATCTTTGAAAAATATCTCAAGGTCAAATTTGTATGTTGACCTTGACCTTTGACCTAACACCTTGTTATGGGATAATCTCAGAAACCATTATACTTACAGAAGTTTTAAATAGTGGAAAATGTTTGGGTCATTACGGCACAACTTTGTTACATTTTGACCGAAGAGATTTGACCTTTTTTTAAGGGGCATAACACCTGTTTTAGGTTTCTGGAAAGACAAAATCATCTTTTACTATATAACCAAAGGTCCTAGACCCATGGGGTCTTCGGCAATGACATTGGGGACTAATGACCTTGACAAAGGTCAAAAGGTCAAAGGTCAATGTCATGTCCCATATAGCGAATTTGGTGTTTTTAACCTTATTTAAAGGTTTTTCAGTGTGTTTTAAAGCTTTTCAATACATTCTACGTCTATTTGAACATGTATTTTACATTACAAAAGGAAAGACCTCTCAATTGTTCAAGAACAATTGACAGTTTAATTATTATTATTTTTTTTTTCTTCCGCCAACTTTTTTTTCCTTCACTGTTTTTTTGTTTCGCAAGATGTTGCTTAGAAATATGGTATATGATATCGAACAGTTAATACGCTTCTGAAACTGACACCGCGTAACAAAAAACTTTACCTTGTAAGAGTTATCTCCCCGAACACTGTTTTTCTTGTTATCTCTAAGGCTTCGCAACTGTATAAGAAACCGACAAATTTATTTTTCCAAATTGCTCGTTATACCCTCAGGATGTTCTGTTTCATTTTGACCGAAACTATCCGCAGACTCCATATGAGAGTTTTCCCCCCTTTTATGTATGATATAAGTGATATGCATTTCTAACTGGTAAACCATAAGTGATAGAGACCTAGGGTCTTTTGATTTAAGATCCTTGGTTCAAAAAAATGAAAATTAGGTCAAGGTCAAAGGTCAAGGTCAAATTCTAAATTTTGATTTTGGCTTATTTTCACTTATTTTCATTAACTTTATAAGATTTCAACAAATTATTTTTACTAAATTGTTAGTTGCGACATGTCGTAACTTATAAATTTTGATTGGAAAGGTGCGTAAACAATAAATGGGAGTTTTTGACCCTCTTATATTTAGAATTATGCGTAAAGTGATATTACTCATGAACCATACATAATACAGATCTAGGGTCTTTTGATTTGAGATCCTTGGTTTATGACCTTGAAATTGAGGTCAAGGTCATAGGTTAATTGGACGTTCTAGATTTTGACCTTTGCTCGAAATTCATATTTTTATATCATAAAGACATAGCAACTGACTTTTTCAACTGAATCTTAATATTTTCATTTCAAAATATATCCTTATTGGTTGAAAGACCTTCAATTGTTCTTTGAACAATTGGTTTTTAATTAGGTCTTTCCACTTTTCCGTGGAAAGACCTATTAGTTTTCTTCTGATTATTATTATTTTTTTTCTTCCGCCTAATTTTCTTTCCTTCGCAGTTTTTTTGTTTCGCAAGATGTCGCTTAGATATATGGTATATGATATCGAACAATTAATACGCTTTTGAAACTGACAGCTCGTAACCCAAATCTTATCCATGTAAGAGTTATCTCCCCGAACACTGTTTTTCTTGTTATCGCTTAATCTTCGCAACCGTATAAGAAACCGACAAATTTATTTTACCAAATTGCTCGTTATATCCTCAGGATGATTTGATTCATTTTGACCGAAGCTATCCGGAGACTCCATATGAGAGTTATTTCCCCTTTTATATTTGATATAAGTGATATGCATTTTTAAATGGAAAACCATAAGTGGTAGAGGCCTAGGGTCTTTTGATTTGAGGTCCTTGGTCCAAAAAAATGAAAATGAGGTCAAGGTCAAAGGTCAAGGTCATGATTAAAATTTTGATT
This sequence comes from Mytilus edulis, assembly GCF_963676685.1. Lineage (NCBI taxonomy): Eukaryota > Metazoa > Mollusca > Bivalvia > Mytilida > Mytilidae > Mytilus > Mytilus edulis. The sequence continues at coordinate 100,325,571 of NC_092344.1, forward strand.
TTGGCTTGTTATCTCTTATTTTCAGTAATCATACAAGATATCGACAAAATATTTTCACACAATTGTTAGTTACGACATGTCGTAACACATAAATTTTAGTCGAAAGGGTACGTAGACATTTGACGCGAGTTTTCCCCCTTTTTATATCTAACATCATACGTATGGTAATATAACTCATTAACAATATAAAGTAGAGGTCTAGAGTCTTTTGATTTGAGGTCCTTGGTTTATAACCTTGAAATTGAGCTCAAGGTCATATGCTAATTAAACGTTCTAGATTTTGACCTTTGCTTTTACCTCATATGTACACATGATAAAGCCATGGGACTTTTTGCATTAAGTTGTAAGCAATGTGACCTTAAAAAACACAACCGGAAGTGACCTTTTTTAAACCGGAAGTAGCTATTTTTTGTACTAAATCAATGTAAAAGTATATAGAACCATATATTTTTGGAATCAGTGTCAAGTAAACTATCAAACAATACCGGAAGTAAACTTTTTAAACCGGAAGTAAAAGATTATCTCCATTTTCGATATATTTTTTTTATAGAAACCATATATTGTTTGAATAAGCGTTCAATAAGCTGTCATTTGGCGCTAAAATTGACATTTTAAACCAAATTTTAATATTTTTATATAAAAAAGGTCTAAACTGGTGGAAAGACCATCAATGGTTCTCTGAACAATTGGTTTTTAATTATTATTTTTTTTCTTCCGCCAACTTTTTTTTCCTTCACTGTTTTTTAGTTTCCCAAGATGTCGCTTAGATATATGGTATATGATACCGAACAGTTCATACGCTTCTGAAACTGACACCGCGTAACAAAAATCCTTACCTTGTAAGAGTTATCTCCCCGAACACTGTTTTTCTTGTTATCTCTAAGGCTTCGAACCGTATAAGAAACCGACAAATTTATTTTTCCAAATTGCTCGTTATATCCTCAGGATGTTCTGTTTTATTTTGACTGAAGCTATCCGGAGACTCCATGTGAGCGTTATCCCCCCTTTTGTATATGATATAAGTGATATGCATTTCTAACTGGTAAACCATAAGTGATAGAGACCTAGGGTCTTTTGATATAAGATCCTTGGTCCAAAAAAATGAAAATCAGATCAAGGTCAAAGGTCAAGGTCAAATTCTAAATTTTGATTTTGGCTTATTTTCACTTATTTTCATTAACCTTATAAGATATCGACAAATTATTTTTACTAAATTGTTAGTTGCGACATGTCGTAACTTATAAATTTTGGTTGCAAGGGTTCGTAGACAATAAATGGGAGTTTTCGCCCCTCTTATATTTAGAATTATGCGTAAAGTGATATTACTCATGAACCATAGATATTAAGGAACTAGTGTCTTTTGATTCGAGATGTTAAGTTTATGACCTTGAAATTGAGGTCAAGGTCAAAGGTTAATTGGACATTCTAGATTTTGACCTTTGCTTTAAATTCATATTTATACATCATAAAGCCATAGGAACTGACATTTTCAACTGAAATTTAATATTTTCATATCAAAATAGATCTTTATTAGTTGAAAGACCTTCAATTGTTCTTTGAACAATTGGTTTTTAATTATTATTATTATTATTAAGGTCTTTCCTTTTACAAAAGGGAAAGACCTTACTGTATTTCTTCTGTTTATTATTATTATTAAGGTCTTTCCTTTTACAAAAGGGAAAGACCTTACTGTATTTCTTCTGTTTATTATTATTATTATTATTATTATTCTTTTTCCGCCAAACTTTGACGAAGTTAGCCTCCGTAACCGTAAGACGTGTCGCTTTCATATTCACACTTTGTATTCGTGTCATGAATACCTATCCGGAACTCACCCTGTTAGTCGAAAAATTTTGTCGGTTCGGAGTTATCCCTCCGAAACCAAAAAACCTTGTTATTGTTCCAACACCGTAACCGTAAAAGGTAGAGAAAAAACAAAGGGTGAAATTTGTTCAGGACCAGACCCCGGTTCTTCATTACATTTGGATCAAAAAGATTCAACGACTCATTGGTAGGGTTATGCCCCTATGAAAATTAACCGGTGTCGGTTGACCACCAAAACTCAGAAACCATAAGTCGTAGACACCTAGGATCTTCACCATTCATCATCAATTCATGTATCTTTGAAAAATAACTCAAGGTCAAATGTGTATGCTGACCTTGACCTTTGACCTACCACCTTGTTATGGGATAATCTCAGGAACTATTATACTTACAGAAGTTTTAAATAGTGGAAAATGTTTGGGTCATTATGGCGCAACTTTGTTACATTTTGACCAAAGAGATTTGACCTTTTTTTAAGGGGCATAACCCCTGTTTTAGGTTTCTGGTAAGACAAAATCAGGTTTTACTATATAACCAAAGGTCCTAGACCCATAGGGTCTTCGGCAATGACATTGGGGACTAATGACCTTGACAAAGGTCAAAGGTCAAGGTCATGTCCCATATAGCGAATTTGGTGTTTTTAACCTTATTTAAAGGTTTTTCAGTGTGTTTTAAAGCTTTTCAATACATTCTACGTCTATTTGAACATGTATTTTACATTACAAAAGGAAAGACCTCTCAATTGTTCAAGAACAATTGACAGTTTAATTATTATTATTATTATTATTATTATTATTCTTTTTCCGCCAAACTTTGACAAATTTAGCCGCGTTAACCGTAAGACGTGTCGCTTTCATGTTCACACTTTGTATCGGTGTCATGAATACCTATCTGGAACTCACCCTGTTAGTCGAAATATTTTGTCGGTTCGGAGTAATCCCTCGGAAACCAAAAAACCTTGTTATCGTTCCAACACCGTAACCATAATAGGTAGAAAAAAAACAAAGGGTGAAATTTGTTCAGGACCAGACCCCGGTTCTTCGTTACATTTGGATCGAAAAGATTCAACGACTCATTGGTAGGGTTATGCCCCTATGAAAATTAACCGGTGTCGGTGGACCACCAAAACTCAGAAACCGTAAGTCGTAGAGACCTAGGATCTTCACCATTCATCATCAATTCATGTATCTTCGAAAAATATCTCAAGGTCAAATTTGTATGTTGACCTTGACCTTTGACCTTACACCTTGTTATGGAATAATCTCAGCAACCATTATACTTACAGAAGTTTTAAATAGTGGAAAATGTTTGGGTCATTACCGTGCATTTTTGTTACATTTTGACCGAAGAGATTTGACCTTTTTTTAAGGGGCATAAAGCCTGTTTTAGGTTTCTGAAAACACAAAATCAGCTTTTATTATATAACCAAAGGTCCTAGACCCTTGGGGTCTTCAGTAATGGCATTGGGGATTAATGACCTTGCCAAAGGTCAAAAGGTCAAAGGTCAAGGTCATGTCCCAGAGTGCGAATTTAGTGTTTTTAACCTTATATAAAGGATTTTTAGTGTGTTTTCGAGCTTTTTATGGTTGACCTTGACCTTTTCAATACATTCTACGTCTGTTGGAACATGTATTTTACATTAAAAAAGGAAAGACCTCTCAATTGTTCAAGAACAATTGACAGTTTAATTATTATTATTATTATTCTTTTTCCGCCAAACTTTGACAAATTTAGCCGCGTTAACCGTAAGACGTGTCGCTTTCATATTCACACTTTGTATAGGTGTCATGAATACCTATCTGGAACTCACCCTGTGAGTCGAAATATTTTGTCGGTTCGGAGTAATCCCTCCGAAACCCAAAAACCTTGTTATCGTTCCAACACCATAACCGTAATAGGTAGAAAAAAAACAAAGGGTGAAATTTGTTCAGGACCAGACCTCGGTTCTTCGTTACATTTGGATCGAAAAGATTCAACGACTCATTGGTAGGGTTATGCCCCTATGAAAATTAACCGGTGTCGGTTGGCCACCAAAACTCAGAAACCGTAAGTCGTAGACACCTAGGATCTTCACCAATCATCATCAATTCATGTATCTTTGAAAAATACCTCAAGGTCAAATTTGTATGTTGACCTTGACCTTTGACCTAACACCTTGTTATGGGATAATCTCAGAAACCATTATACTTACAGAAGTTTTGAATAGTGGAAAATGTTTGGGTCATTAAGGCGCAACTTTGTTACATTTTGACAAAAGAGATTTGACCTTTTTATAAGGGGCATAACCCCTGTTTTAGGTTTCTGAAAAGACAAAATCAGCTTTTACTATATAACCAAAGGTCCTAGACCCATGGGGTCTTCAGCAATGACATTGGGGACTAATGACCTTGACAAAGGTCAAAAGGTCAAAGGTCAAGGTCATGTCCCATATAGCGAATTATGTGTTTTTGACCTTATTTAAAGGATTTTCAGTGTGTTTTAAAGCTTTTCAATACATTCTACGTCTATTTGAACATATATTTTACATTATAAAAGGAAAGACCTCTCAATTGTTCAAGAACAATTGACATTTTAATTAAGGTCTTTCCTTTTACTAAAGGGAAAGACCTTACTGTATTTCTTCTGATTATTATTATTATTCTTCTTGTTCCGCCAAACTTTGACAAAATTTCCCTCCATAACCGTAAGACGTGTCGCTTTCATGTTCACACTTTGTATCGGTGTCATGAATACCTATCCGGAACTCACCCTGTGAGTCGAAATATTTTGTCGGTTCGGAGTAATCCCTCCGAAACCCAAAAACCTTGTTATCGTTCCAACACCGTAACCGTAATAGGTAGAAAAAAAATAAAGGGTGAAATTTGTTCAGGACCAGACCCCGGTTCTTCGTTACATTTGGATCGAAAAGATTCAACGACTCATTGGTAGGGTTATGCCCCTATAAAAATTAACCGGTGTCGGTTGGCCACCAAAACTCAGAAACCGTAAGTCGTAGACACCTAGGATCTTCACCAATCATCATCAATTCATGTATCTTTGAAAAATACCTCAAGGTCAAATTTGTATGTTGACCTTGACCTTTGACCTAACACCTTGTTATGGGATAATCTCAGCAACCATTATACTTACTGATGTTTTAAATAGTGGAAAATGTTTGGGTCATTACGGCGCAACTTTGTTACATTTTGACCGAAGATATTAAACATATTTTTAAGGGGCATAAAGCCTGTTTTAGGTTTCTGAAAAGACAAAATCAGCTTTTACTACATAACCAAAGGTCCTAGACCCATGGGGTCTTCAGCAATGACATTGGGGACTAATGACCTTGACAAAGGTCAAAAGGTCAAAGGTCAAGGTCAATTCCCATATATCTAATTATGTGTTTTTGACCTTATTTAAAGGATTTTCAGTGTGTTTTAAAGCTTTTCAATGCATTTTACGTCTATTGAAACATGTATTTTACGTTATAAAAGGAAAGACCTCTCAATTGTTCAAGAACAATTGACAGTTTAATTAAGGTCTTTCCTTTTACAAAAGGGAAAGACCTTACTGTATTTCTTCTGTTTATTATTATTATTATTATTATTATTATTATTATTATTCTTTTTCCGCCAAACTTTGACAAATTTAGCCGCGTTAACCGTAAGACGTGTCGCTTTCACGTTCACACTTTGTATCGGTGTCATGAATACCTATCTGGAACTCACCCTGTTAGTCGAAATATTTTGTCGGTTCGGAGTAATCCCTCCGAAACCCAAAAACCTTGTTATCGTTCCAACACTGTAACCGTAATAGGTAGAAAAAAAACAAAGGGTGAAATTTGTTCAGGACCAGACCCCGGTTCTTCGTTACATTTGGATCGAAAAGATTCAACGACTCATTGGCAGGGTTATGCCCCTATGAAAATTAACCGGTGTCGGTTGACCACCAAAACTCAGAAACCGTAAGTCGTAGACACCTAGGATCTTCACCAATCATCATCAATTCATGTACCTTTGTAAAATACCTCAAGGCCATATTTGTATCTTGACCTTGACCTTTGACCTAACACCTTGTTATGGGATAATCTCAGGAACGATTATACTTACAGAAGTTTTAAATAGTGGAAAATGTTTGGGTCATTATGGCGCAACTTTGTTACATTTTGACTAAAAAGATTTGACCTTTTTTTAAGGGCATAACCCCTGTTTTAGGTTTCTGAAAAGACAAAATCAGGTTTTACTATATAACCAAAGGTCCTAGACCCTTGGGGTTTTCAGTAATGGCATTGGGGACTCATGACCTTGACAAAGGTCAAAAGGTCAAAGGTCAAGGTCATGTCCCAGATAGCGAATTTAGTGTTTTTAACCTTATATAAAGGATTTTTAGTGTTTTTTCGAGCTTTTTAAGGTTGACTTTGACCTTTTCAATACATTTTACGTCTGTTTGAACATGTATTTTACATTACAAAAGGAAAGACCTCTCAATTGTTCAAGAACAATTGACAGTTTAATTAAGGTCTTTCCTTTTACAAAAGGGAAAGACCTTACTGTATTTCTTCTGTTTATTATTATTATTATTATTATTATTATTATTATTATTATTCTTTTTCCGCCAAACTTTGACAAATTTAGCCGCGTTAACCGTAAGACGTGTCGCTTTCATGTTCACACTTTGTATCGGTGTCATGAATACCTATCTGGAACTCACCCTGTTAGTCGAAATATTTTGTCGGTTCGGAGTTATCCCTCCGAAACCCAAAAACCTTGTTATCGTTCCAACACCGTAACCGTAATAGGTAGAAAAAAAACAAAGGGTGAAATTTGTTCAGGACCAGACCCCGGTTCTTCGTTACATTTGGATCGAAAAGATTCAACGACTCATTGGTAGGGTTATGCCCCTCTGAAAATTAACCGGTGTCGGTTGGCCACCAAAACTCAGAAACCGTAAGTCGTAGACACCTAGGATCTTCACCATTCATCATCAATTCATGTATCTTTGAAAAATACCTCAAGGTCAAATTTGTATGTTGACCTTGACCTTTGACCTAACACCTTGTTATGGGATAATCTCAGAAACCATTATACTTACAGAAGTTTTAAATAGTGGAAAATGTTTGGGTCATTATGGCGCAACTTTGTTACATTTTGACCGAAGAGATGTGACCTTTCTGTAAGGAGCATAACCCCTGATTTAGGTTTCTGAAAAGACAAAATCAGCTTTTACTATATAACCAAAGGTCCTAGACCCGTGGGGTCTTCACCAATGACATTGGGGACTAATGACCTTGACAAAGGTCACAAGGTCAAAGGTCAAGGTCATGTCCCAGATAGCGAATTATGTGTTTTTGACCTTATTTTAAGCATTTTGAGTGTGTTTTGAGTGTTTTAAAGGTTGACCTTGACCTTTGACCTTTCAACTTTTTAGTCGATATCTCAAAAACGGTTAATCTTACAGAAATAGTAAACAGTGAAAAATGTTAAGGTGACTGAGGCACAACTTTTTTACATTTTGACCGAAAGGATTTGACATATTCTTAAGGGGCATAACCGCCGTTAACGGTTTCTGAAAAGGTAAAATTAGCTTTAACTCTTGAACGAAAAGTCCTAGACCCATGGGGTCTTTTACAATGACATTGTGGACCAATGACCTTCACAAAGGTCACAAGGTCAAAAGTCAAGGTCATGTCCAAATTATCGAATTGATTGTTTTTGTCATTTTTTAGCGGTTTTATGTGTGTTTGAGAGCTTTTCAATGCATTCTACGCCTATTGGAACATGTACTTTACATTTCGAAAAGGAAAGACCTCTCAATTGTTCAAGAACAATTGACATTTTAATTATTATTCTTTTTGTTCCGCCAAACTTTGACGAAGTTAGCCTCCGTAACCGTAAGACGTGTCGCTTTCATGTTCACACTTTGTATCGGTGTCATGAATACCTATCCGGAACTCACCCTGTGAGTTGAAATATTTTGTCGGTTCGGAGTAATCCCTCCGAAACCCAAAAACCTTGTTATCGTTCCAACACCGTAACCGTAATAGGTAGAAAAAAAACAAAGGGTGAAATTTGTTCAGGACCAGACCCTGGTTCTTCGTTACATTTGGATCGAAAAGATTCAACGACTCATTGGTAGGGTTATGCCCCTATGAAAATTAACCGGTGTCGGTTGACCACCAAAACTCAGAAACCGTAAGTCGTAGACACCTAGGATCTTCACCAATCATCATCAATTTATGTATCTTTGAAAAATACCTCAAGGTCAAATTTGTATGTTGACCTTGACCTTTGACCTAACACCTTGTTATGGGATAATCTCAGAAACCATTATACTTACAGAAGTTTTAAATAGTGGAAAATGTTTGGGTCATTACGGCACAACTTTGTTATATTTTGACCGAAGAGATTTGACCTTTTTTTAAGGGGCATAACACCTGTTTTAAGTTTCTGGAAAGACAAAATCATCTTTTACTATATAACCAAAGGTCCTAGACCCATGGGGTCTTCGGCAATGACATTGGGGACTAATGACCTTGACAAAGGTCAAAAGGTCAAAGGTCAAGGTCATGTCCCATATAGCGAATTTGGTGTTTTTAACGTTATTTAAAGGTTTTTCAGTGTGTTTTAAAGCTTTTCAATACATTCTACGTCTATTTGAACATGTATTTCACATTACAAAAGGAAAGACCTCTCAATTGTTCAAGAACAATTGACAGTTTAATTAAGGTCTTTCCTTTTACAAAAGGGAAAGACCTTACTGTATTTCTTCTGTTTATTATTATTATTATTATTATTAAGGTCTTTCCTTTTACTAAAGGGAAAGACCTTACTGTATTTCTTCTGATTATTATTATTATTATTATTATTCTTTTTGTTCCGCCAAACTTTGACGAAGTTAGCCTCCGTAACCGTAAGACGTGTCGCTTTCATGTTCACACTTTGTATCGGTGTCATGAATACCTATCCGGAACTCACCCTGTGAGTCGAAATATTTTGTCGGTTCGGAGTAATCCCTCCGAAACCCAAAAACCTTGTTATCGTTCCAACACCGTAACCGTAATAGGTAGAAAAAAAACAAAGGGTGAAATTTGTTCAGGACCAGACCCCGGTTCTTCGTTACATTTGGATCGAAAAGATTCAACGACTCATTGGTAGGGTTATGCCCCTATGAAAATTAACCGGTGTCGGTTGACCACCAAAACTCAGAAACCGTAAGTCGTAGACACCTAGGATCTTCACCAATCATCATCAATTTATGTATCTTTGAAAAATACCTCAAGGTCAAATTTGTATGTTGACCTTGACCTTTGACCTAACACCTTGTTATGGGATAATCTCAGAAACCATTATACTTACAGAAGTTTTAAATAGTGGAAAATGTTTGGGTCATTACGGCACAACTTTGTTATATTTTGACCGAAGAGATTTGACCTTTTTTTAAGGGGCATAACACCTGTTTTAGGTTTCTGGAAAGACAAAATCATCTTTTACTATATAACCAAAGGTCCTAGACCCATGGGGTCTTCGGCAATGACATTGGGGACTAATGACCTTGACAAAGTTCAAAAGGTCAAAGGTCAAGGTCATGTCCCATATAGCGAATTTGGTGTTTTTAACCTTATTTAAAGGTTTTTCAGTGTGTTTTAAAGCTTTTCAATACATTCTACGTCTATTTGAACATGTATTTCACATTACAAAAGGAAAGACCTCTCAATTGTTCAAGAACAATTGACAGTTTAATTATTATTATTATTCTTCCGTCAAACTTTGACAAATTTAGCCGCGTTAACCGTAAGACGTGTCGCTTTCATATTCACACTTTGTATAGGTGTTATGAATACCTATCTGGAACTCACCCTGTGAGTCGAAATATTTTGTCGGTTCGGAGTAATCCCTCCGAAACCCAAAAACCTTGTTATCGTTCCAACACCATAACCGTAATAGGTAGAAAAAAAACAAAGGGTGAAATTTGTTCAGGACCAGACCCCGGTTCTTCGTTACATTTGGATCGAAAAGATTCAACGACTCATTGGTAGGGTTATGCCCCTATGAAAATTAACCGGTGTCGGTTGGCCACCAAAACTCAGAAACCGTAAGTCGTAGACACCTAGGATCTTCACCATTCATCATCAATTCATGTGACTTTGAAAAATATCTCAAGGTCATATGTGTATCTTGACCTTGACCTTTGACCTAACACCTTGTTATGGGATAATCTCAGAAACCATTATACTTACAGAAGTTTTGAATAGTGGAAAATGTTTGGGTCATTAAGGCGCAACTTTGTTACATTTTGACCAAAGAGATTTGACCTTTCTGTAAAGGGCATAACCCCTGATTTAGGTTTCTGAAAAGACAAAATCAGCTTTTACTATATAACCTAAGGTCCTAGACCCATGGGGTCTTCAGCAATGACATTGGGAACCAATGCCCTTGACAAAGGTCAAAAGGTCAAAGGTCAAGGTCATGTTCCAAATAGCGGATTATGTCTTTTTGACCTTATTTAAAGGGTTTTTAGTGTGTAATAAAGCTTTTTAATACATTATAAGTCTATTGGAACATGTATTTTACGTTACAAAAGGAAAGACCTCTCAATTGTTCAAGAACAATTGACAGTTTAATTATTATTATTATTCTTCCGCCAAACTTTGACGAAGTAAGCAGCCTAAACCGTAAGACGTGTCGCTTTCATGTTCACACTTTGTATCGGTGTCATGAATACCTATCTGGAACTCACCCTGTTAGTCGAAATATTTTGTCGGTTCGGAGTAATCCCTCCGAAACCAAAAAACCTTGTTATCGTTCCAACACCGTAACCATAATAGGTAGAAAAAAAACAAAGGGTGAAATTTGTTCAGGACCAGACCTTGGTTCTTCGTTACATTTCGATCGAAAAGATTCAACGACTCATTGGTAGGGTTATGCCCCTATGAAAATTAACCGGTGTCGGTGGACCACTAAAACTCAGAAACCGTAAGTCGTAGAGACCTAGGATCTTCACCATTCATCATCAATTCATGTATCTTTGAAAAATATCTCAAGGTCAAATTTGTATGTTGACCTTGACCTTTGACCTAACACCTTGTTATGGAAAAATCTCAGAAACCATTATACTTACAGAAGTTTTAAATAGTGGAAAATGTTTGGGTAATTATGGAGCAACTTTGTTACATTTTGACCAAAGAGATTTGACCTTTCTATAAGGGGCATAACCCCTGTTTTAGGTTTCTGAAAAGACAAAATCAGCTTTTACTATATAACCAAAGGTCCTAGACCCCTGGGGTCTTCAGTAATGGCATTGGGGACTAATGACCTTGACAAAGGTTAAAAGGTCAAAGGTCAAGGTCATGTCCCAGATAGCGAATTTAGTGTTTTTAACCTTATTTAAAGGATTTTTAGTGTGTTTTCGAGCTTTTTAAGGTTGACCTTGACGTTTTAAAATCATTCTACGTCTGTTGGAACATGTATTTTACATTACAAAAGGAAAGACCTCTCAATTGTTCAAGAACAATTGACAGTTTAATTTAAATCTTCATTTATTTTAGCATTTTTCGCTATGTTAAGTGTAAGTGAATTTACGACAAAAAATAAATCTGATTCTAGGCACTGCAATTGTCGGATGTGGTCGTGTCAGATTGTCAATTGAAAATTAAGAAAAGTAAAACGGATCAGAGAGGTTATTCAACGTTCATTGTGACAAATAAATACAGAGATAACACGAGCATTTGCCCTGTGTTAACCCTGAAGAAATATTTAGCTGCACGTCCTGCGGTTTCAGGCTGTTTTCATTTATTTATGCATTTTGACGGGTCACCGCTAACCAGTTATCAACTGTCAGCTATACTAAGAAAGTCAGTTAATTTTTGTAACATTCCAAACCCTAACCTTTTGAAATCGCATTCATTTAGAATTGGAGCCGCCACAGAGGCGAGCAAACGTGGTATTAATGACGAAGCTATTAAAAAATGGGGAAGGTGGTCGTCAGGTGCATTTGAGCGTTACATCAGGATTCCTTGGTGAAAATAATTTCAAAATTTTCAATTTCTTTATATGTACATATAGAACAGAAGTAAACAACATTATAACAAACTCATTAAATAGTTTTTGGTTTGTAGGTAATGAGCTGCAGTCATCTGTATGGATAATGGGATCTTCTATTCCCCATATGGCTGGCATAACAGCTGCTAGCCGATCTGGTGGGAAAAACCTTAATTTGGATAGGCATGGAGTACAAGTTAAATGGATAACTAAATCAGGAATGAAATGGAAAAATCTGGATTCATCTTTTGAAAGTGAAATTAAAAAGTGGCCAGCCCCTAATTATATATTTATACATCTAGGTGCAAATGATTTAGTTTTTATGAAATCAAAAGAGCCAATAGAGAACATCAAATGTTCAATTTTGAGAATAAAGGTTTTTGCAACTGACATCAGAATAATTTGGTCAGACTTTTACCAAGGCCCTATTGGCATGGAACATTAAGGCCAAAGTTAGTGGAAATAGCTAGAAAAAGAGTCAATTGTGCCGTAAGATCATTTATAAAAACATAAGGCCAATATATTTTGAGGTATCCAGCTATCAAAGCCTCTGAACACAATTTATTTAGACATGACGGCTGCCAGCTGTCACAAGTCGGTATTGGCATTTTCCTAAATAACATTCAGGCTGCCATTGAAACTTTCGTACTCGGTGTTGCTAAGGTTTTCCCACCAGATAATTGAGCGCAGAGAATGTTTGGCGGTGAATGGGGATTTATAAGACCCCCATTCATTTGGCGGTTCAGGGAGACAATAAACGGACTTGGAACTGTCCCCCTCTGGCACATATCTCTACCCTACCGGCTCTTTAGTGGAGGGTATCAAATAATTTCCTAGGGTTCACTCTTGTCATAAAGAGGAATCCCCTCCACTGCTGGTTTCAGAAGGGAGGTGTCATCTCCGCAGTACACGTAATTCAGGTTGTTTGCATTTAAAAAATCGGAGAGACTGTTGTTTTCAGAGGTCTGTGTAAACAGAGGGGGGTTCTCCGTCCAGTCCACTCTTGCACGTAGGAGGGATGTTTTGACACTTATGTTTTCATAGGGTCACCGATATGCTCTTTTCAATCCTTTGGCTATCGGTTTGTTTGTCTCCCTGGAACTGGTTAAACATTTTATCTGCGGCCTATCAAATATCCACACACATATTTTGTACATATACTTGCTGTATTATTAGTAATAAATATTCTATATCCTTTCTACAATTTGCATTGTCTGTTTTTCAGCGCCAGTAGTCCGTTTATTAATATATAATATAACATTGTTAACGGGAAATAAGAAATAAACCTTCTTTCTGGTAAAAGGAGTATATGTATGTTTTAGTCAATGCGACATTACTGTTTAATGAATGAATGATATTTACGTTTTCAGTATCAGCAATATTCTATTCTCATCATTATGATCGTTATATTTATTTCAGTTCCTGTAATTGGTAATGTAATTTTCTAGTTCAGGACGCCAACAGTTAATATTGTGTTTATGTTTATTGAGTTAAAGCTATACCCTTTAATCTGTTCATATGCAAAAAAAACAAAACATTGTTTATAATTTTATTTCAATTTATAATGTTTTCTCTTTTAGCCGAATAAGCTGGTGATCCAGCTTACGGCTCCTTTTACAGTACAGAATGTGCCCGCTGCTTCACACAGTGGAATCTCAGCACACGCTGACAAGGCCATACCACCAGCAGTGCAGAGGTCGTCAACAGGGTCATGTTGTACGTCACCACCAGATCCTAAAAGATAATCAAAAGGCGAGTCTGAATAGTATGTTAACCATATCGTGTCACGGAATAATATCAAAATACAACAACATATTCGAATTATAAATTAGAACACATGAAACATAATCTGCAAAATTATAATGGTTTATAAACAGAAATAGTACAAAAACAATGTTTGTAAATAATGTAAAACGTTCTTTGAATTCGAATGGAATATTAGTAAGCTTGTACAAATTAAAAATAATATCCTTTTTAGAATGGTTTCAGACGAGTTTCGCTGTCATATATAGTACCGAGACGGATCGACTACATTAATGTGATTTCTTAATATTAATAATGGTTGCATGCATTTATGAGATTTATACATGATTATCTCTTTTACATGTAACTCTTAATTCGACAAAAACCATTTAAGATAACAAATAGAACGAAATTCATAACAGTGTGGTCGACAGTAAAACGTTTATTAGTAATTGTACTGAAAAGTTTACCTTTAACTTGTTTGTCGTGGGCGATGATTTTATGCTCACTCAGTCTATCGGAGGCCTTCAAGTGGGGATTTAAATAATCATTTGTTACAAATTTTGATACATAAAATGAAACTTTCTTTTCACAAATCATTTAAGGAATTTATTTTAAATAATTGTTATACCATCACTTACAACAGTTTCACTTTTAAGAATATTAATGTCCAGAGCTGATATCAATAAATAATAATAAAAAAAAAAGTTTATTCATGGTAAAAAAAAACCAAAAAAACTTTTAAGTTAATAGGGACCCGCATTATTTCAGAAAATATCTTATTGATTAACAGAACAAAAACTTCTACGTTGTAATCATTTAAGAGTGGCCTTGTATTTATTCAATGCTAACCATGTGGGCTTTGTTTTTTTTTATATACCATAAATCGATTCGTTCATTCAGATTTTTGTCAGTTTGCCTTGGCTCTTCAAGTCCAACACACAACTTCTCACGAAATTGGTATTTTTCTTACAAAAATTACATCCATGTGATGTATTCTTTTCATGGAGAATGAATGTTGCACCTTATTTTATTTGTTATCGTTTTTTTTTGTGTGTATCATTGACGTATAAGACAACCTGAATCTTCTTTATTCAAATTTAACATACGAGATGGCAATTATGACACAAAATAACTAAATTAAACTTACAGCAGAAGAAAGATAATGAACATCGCTTTTATAGTCTTCTAAATATCGAAGACGCGTGGTCTTTTTAAAAATGATGTAAATTTATAAAGGAAACAACAAACAAAATAGTTCGAATATTTATATTGGAAAAAGTAACGGTGTGTAAATCATAACAATTATTTTATTTCAATGAAAATCAAACTGTTGAATTTTTTCCGCTGCGAGCAAATTTTTAATTTTGGTCGCATTTTGAAAATCAATAAATCTTGCATTCTTGTTGGAAGCTGCACTGTGTAGTTTATACCCGTTTTTTTCAATGCATGGGTAGGCATTATATTCGTGATTATTTTTGCCCGAGCGATATCGAAAAACTATTATAAAAAGTGTCCTAGTTCAGTGAAAATGTACGTCATACTTATTTCCTAAACAAATAAATAAACAAACATTAATTAACATACAACACTACCAAAGGCCAGAGACTCCTTACTTCAGTGGCGGATCCAGAGGGGGGGTTCCGGGGGTCCGCACCCCCCCTTTATTTTGGCCGATCAATGCATTTGAATCGGGACATATGTTTGCACCCCCCCTGCACCCCCCCTTTGCCCTGGGCTAGCACCCCCTTTTTCGAAAATTCCTGCATCCGCCACTGTTACTTGTATGATTTTGTAAAAAAATGCATCTTTTTAAAACAGTCGAAAACAAAATTGTCTGTCCAATGGAAAAGTCGAAGCCCAAAAAAGATGAACAGTGCATTATAGAAACATAGAAGCTGGTTGCAAAAGTTGACGACAAGATCTATTTTATAACTTGAGTATGGCCTAATACTATTAACCTGAAATAAATATATTTATAGCAATTCCCTTGATACGAAAGATCTACATGTTGCCTTGGGCTTTTTTTTTTCTTTTTTTTTTGCTCTTTGGTTGGGTTTTTGTCTCAATGACAATTCAATTTTCATTCTTATCATAGATATAACTGCATGTTAAAATAAGAATATGAAGTGTGATAGACAATCAGACACATTCTTTCCAGGGACCAACAGGCGTTATCAAGCTATAGGTCCCCGTATGGCCTTCGACCATTTATAGCAAAATACACACTTTATAGAATGAAAGCTCCAAGAGGTCTTGGGATGAAAAAAAACAAACATAAAAGATGAGCGAGAAAAAAAATAGGGATACCGCATGGAAATTGGAAAATGGTCCGCAACATTAATTTAGTCAACTCACTTAGTTGAAATTAAAGACCTGGCGAATTTTAGCCTTTTGCAATGGATGTGATGTATGTTTAAAAAAAAATCATGGTTTGTTTGGACATTTTTATAAATCAAGTCTTGTTTTTAAATTATTTGCAAGTAAGTTTTAAGTCATGAACAAATAATCACTCACAGAAAGACGTCAAATCCATCAACAAAAGAAAAAAATTAATAGACGACCGACAACGCACAGAATATCATGTATGTGTTCCGGACCATATGAGTATTTGGACCATACGCATATATCATGACCATAAGGGTATACTAATATGGTCTAACCATACACGTATGGTCCAAATACTCATAAGGTCCGGAACATATTTTATTTGCGATCACAAATGCACGAAGACGTCCATTTCTATGTAAATTGGGTCGATTTTTTTTATATAGATAAGATGAATGCGTTTCTGTTGCCAAGTGTTTTTCACAAGTATAGTAGCAGTATAGCAGAACGGTTTAAGTTTCCTATATACACCAAAATTTAATGATACATTTTGCCAATACAATTACGTAAATGTATGCAAATTTCACAAGGTTTAATCCAAATAGCTTTCTTACTATCCAATAACTTACAAGTACGAAAAAGACAGGGCAGAAGTATATTTTGTCTTTATGTTTCGTATTTGCACAACTTTTGAAAGTGGATTATGCATTCGTTCTAAAATAAAATTAGACCAGATAAAAGTTAAAAGATTACATAACTCGACAATCGCAATTGTTAAATCCGAAAAAGATAATCAATCAATACATGCATTCAGTAAGTCATTCTTTTTTCTGAAAGAACATGGCTTTGCGATATCTTATTATGAAAATTGATTGTCGAAACATAACAAAAACACAAGTAAAGGACGTTTAATTAATCAATATAAATCAAAACACAAATTCCTGATTAGTATTTCGAATTATTTTATATAGGCGTTGAGAACCTTTGGTGACCCCACGGTTTAAATGTTTATATTAAGGACGTCGTGAGCAATGGGCGTTATAGACGATCGTTCACCTAATCTGTCCCAGTCAATGGGATATTAAAGTGCGCCAATCAATGTCCATAGCCACACTGTTATGAATTCGATACTAAAGCAAAAAAAAAAATCCAAAAGATATACATCTGAATTGATCGAAATTCATTTTTGTTAACGTTTCTTTTGTCTTACTTTTTCCAGCAGCTCTTAATATGTTTCTAGCAACTTCTATTCCTTTTTGAACTTGTTCCGGAGAATATGCTGTTGGATTCCCAGATACCAAATATATGGCACACGCAGTAAGGATAATGACGTTTCTAATCTGCATTTTTCCTGAAAAATAATGTAAGGAGGTCGTCAAATACTGTTATATGCACACTAAAATGGATAATTTAAGCAAACAAAATGTATTCTACTTTATTTTTTTAAAGAAGGTTTTAAAATATTTGTGTCTTCTGAAATGATTAAAAGACTTGCCAAAAAATCGATGCTTTCCAAAATCTGCACGACAATCTCATAAAGGAGACGACATATCCTTTAAATACCCAAAAGAAACCAATTGTTGCCCTTGTTCAATATGTGTAATACAGTATTTTTGATTGGTTGTAATATTGTATTGTTCAAGGAAATAGACCAACAACTCCTTAGAAACACCATCTGCCATTATCATGTCGAAGAGTACTGCAGTAGAAATGTGCAAGGACAAACTAGTCCACAGGCCAAAAAGAGATAATTGTTTTAAGAACCTGCACGACAAGAATGAGAAATTGATTCACTACACTACTTTCATACTGAATTGTTACCCCCCCCCCCCCCCCCCCCCCCGACCTTATCTTTTTTGTGGGGTTCATGTTTGCAAATTCTTTTGTTTTTCTGTGCTATGTTTTGTGTATTAATGTATTAATGTTTGTATTTTTCTTTATTATCTATATATGACTTTGGACTTAATTTTCGATTTATGATTTTTTTTGCCTCTCTTTTTTATAAATTGGTACTTATTTCTATTCAATTAAAACATAAATTTGATATTTAGTAATATACAGTTATGAAATCTAATAGACTGTTTTAACGTCCGTTTATTGTGTACTGATTTATATTCAATATGGTTAAACTTGTTAAGTTGTTTCGAATTAGCTTGACGTTTTTGTTTATAATCCGGTATCGGTCCTCAATTTCTTTTGTCCTTTTGATTGTTTGGTTTGTGCTGATATGATGAGTACAGTCGTTTATAACTGATTTTCAAAGTATGGTTTAAAATTTTGGTAGGGAGGGGTTTAGCATTTACAAATATTGCTTTATCCAGTTGCATGCATTATGTATAAAAAGAAGATGTGAAATGATTACCAATGAGACAACTCTCCACAAGAGACTAAATGATGCAAAAATTAACACTATAGGGCAATGAACAATAAACAAAGCCGATAAATTATATAGTCAGCTATAAAAGGCCCCGAAATGACAAATGTGAAACAATTCAAACAAGAAAACTAACGGCCTAACTTTTGTACAAAAATTTAACGAAAAACAAATAACAGCCACCGAATTACAGGCTCCTGACTTGGGACAGGCATATACATACAGAATGTGGCGGGATTAATCATGTCAGCGTGTATTTTGTGACACCACTGTCCTCTCCTGACCTCGGACTGTGGTGTCACAGTACAACATAAGAACAAACTATAAAAATCAGTTGAAAAAGCTTAACTCATCTGACAGATGAATACAAATAGATATATCTAACAAAAAAAAAAACAGAGTAGGCGTGGCTGGGTACTAGTATATCCCAACAACAAAAAGACACTAAGTACTGACAGCTAGTTCAAAGCCACCAACGACTTATAAAAAAAATCATGCATCTAAGACTAAATAATCAATCAGTACACATCCAACATCCAATGGATTAAGGGTAAAGACGTCATAAACAGTCAGAGAAAAACATGACCTTGTGCAATGCCAAGATACAGGTATTGACAGATTGAAGATCCATGAATATGTATGTGTAACAACGGTATTTAGTCTAATTTTAATTTACTGATAACAAAATCAATAATAATACCAATAAAAACAATATTCAATAATCTAATGACAGCGTTGAATTGGTAACATTTTAGAATATTTTTTTAAAGGATCGATAAGTTTCCCGGGCACGGTAAACTACATCTCCGGGAAAATGAAATAAGTTTTCATCAGGAACAACCAAACTTCAAAACAAAATCTTTATATCTATGGAAGAATTAAGTAAAGGTTTTACGTAATTCGTGGGAACGAAATCCCTGGATTAATAGTTTACCAATTAGACGATTTGAAAGATTACATTCGTTAAAAACTTCACAACAGACACGGGCATAGCAAACTAGTGGTGAAATATAAACACTGAAAGATGGCGCCAAGGGAATATTACCATCCAAAAAGGGAAATTAACAATTGGAAACGGAAAATGTGTCTTTTCCTGAAGAAACATGCTAGGAACTTGTAATTCGCTGGATGTTTATGTTTGCTATCTGCAATACTTTTTCTCATTTACGATTAACGAATAAATCAGGCTAGTTGGTTTATCGTGTGAATTGTCTCGTATTTCATAATGCCGTGTACATTGTACATTAAGTGATTAAAATTATAACACAATTTTGACTGTTGTACTCTCATTTTGACATTTTAACCAATTATGTCTGTTTGTTTTGTTCACGCATCGTTGTCAAAAAAATGCAATTGTATGCTTCTGTCATATATTTGTTAGGTTAAGCTAGCTATAGAGTTAGGTTAATCCAACATTTTCTACATACGGAATTGCCTAAAGAAAGTCAGGTTTATGGCAATTGTTATTCATTCGTTTGATGTGTTTTTGCTTTTGATTTTGCCATTTGATTAGGAACTTTCCGTTTTGAATTTTCTTTGAAGTTCTGTATTTTTGTGGGTTGTTTTTTTGCTATACAATTTAAGGTTTGCTCATTGTTGGAGGACATCAAGTGACTTAGGATCAACGAATAAATCAGGCTAATTGGTTTCTCTTGTGAATTGTCTCACATTTCATAATGCCGTGTACATTAAGTCATTAAAATTATAAAACAATTTTGTTGTACTCCCATTTTGACATTTTTACCAATTATGTCTGTTTGATTTGTTCAGACATCGTTGTCAATATTATGCAATTTTATGCGACACTTTTTAAAGTCAGGAATATGACAGTTGTTATCCATTCGTGTGATGAGTTTGAGCTTTTGATTTTGCCATTTCTTTTTGAATTTTACATGGAGTTTAGTATTTTTGTGATTTTACTTTTTTATAGATGTTCACATCTTCGTTATTTGTTCACTGTGATGGTTGTCTCATTTGCAACCATAGTAAATCTACTTTTTTGTAAACTAATGATCATGATAGGTTGTATACCACAAACACTAGCAAATTTGGTTAACGCCCCTGTAGATTTCTCATAAACGTTATCTTTTTTTTCGATTTTATAATCGTCACCTATATAAACAAACTATTGATTTTGTAACCTCTTTCAAAAGAAATGTTACTTTTGTATTGTTCCCGTTTCACCAAATTCTATCTTGGCTAATATCAAAGTCAAAGTGTTAAATGAATTATTTAACGAGTGAAAGAACTTGAAAAATGTTTAGTCGAGCATTTACCCCGCGCGAAAATAAAGCATGATTTTATCATGCTTTTGTGAAATTTATGAAGCCGATTTTTTAGTGGAGTTCGTGTTGTTTCTTATTTATTATTTATAACTGTTGATGTAAATGTCTTTTGGTTTTACGAGTCTTTGTTTACTCCTTGGTTTTGATTGTTATTGTCTTCCTTATCTCTGGTGCAATGTATTTAAAAGAGTGATAACGTCAAGCACGTTACATGAAGCTTTTCGGTGGGTTAAAACAAACAATTTCTTTGAATAGTGTCCATCCGTTTAGACCTTTGCCCACAATGTATCATATATTCACTCATCTCATTAATGGCTAACAATGCCTTGTCATTAATTTGATATTTGTTAATTATTTTCAAGATTTCGAAAAATTTTGTATGCGTATTTGCTCAAATTGCCATGGACAAGTTAAAATCAAAATTTGAAAATACAGAACTTTTCTTTTTTCAATTCTCTTTTGAACAATAAATAATTAAATTAGCAATCCCTTTCATTATCAACAAACTTGTATTTTTTTAGTATTTTTCTTTTTAAATATACATTAAATTATAATGCCCAATAATTCTTGACGCATTCAATGATAAACCATCAAATTTGAGTTGATTAATAAAATAGAATGGCGATCACCTTAATATTGTTGATTTTCAAAATCTTTGAACAAAAGTGAAATAAATGAAAATCAGTATCTATATATATATATTATATATATGTAAATAAATAGATTTTAATCGGGGCCTTTTATAGCTGACTATGCGGTATGGGCTTTGCTCATTGTCGAAGGCCGTACGGTGACCTATAGGTGTTAATGTCTGTGTCATATTGGTCTCTTGTGAACAGTTGTCTCATTGGCAATCATACCACATTTTCTTTTTTTATATTTAAGCTGATAATAGTTAATAAGCTTTCTCAAAATTCAATACGACTTTTAGGCCCCGTTTACACTGACAAAAAAAATCGAACTTTACTTATATCGATAATAGATCGATCTTTGGTCCAGTATAAACGGGTAAGATCGATCTTCATTCGGACTTAAAAAGTCTACCTCTAGAGGTGGTTTTAAAAAAGCGATTTTATTTGAATCGCTTTTATTTTTGCGTAAACGCTTAGATCGATGGCGATCGATCTTTTTTCGGGTGAATGTTATATTTATATATGAAAATTAAGGTCAGACCGGGTCTTTTTAAGTTGAAGTGTAAACGCACTGGATTAAATAAGATCGATATCGATCGATCTTGCTTGTGCAATGTAAATGCGAACTGGTCTTTTCAAGATCGATTCAATTTCGTTGCCAGTGTAAACAGGGTCTAATTTTGAAGAAAGTTTTAAAAAGGTTAAAAATATAGACAAGACAAGACAAGACAAGACAATAGTTTATTTAAGTCTCACCTCTTCATTATATAAAACATACAAACAGTTGATAAAACAAGATCATAAAACATACAAGAGCAACTCTAAAAAGAGTTATGAGAGACTATCTAAAATGTATATACAGTATTTACACTAAAACTAGCTATATAAAATACATTTTCTTTTCAATAAAATGTCATTGCAGATTTTGGCAGTATAAAAGTACATATTTTCATCTGTGAATAAAAATATAAATTTATCGTCATTAGACAATTGCATAAAATTTACATTAAATAGAGATGCTTGATAAAACAAATAACAACGCAAATCTTCATACACAGGACAATTCATTAATACATGTTTTTCATCTTCAATTAAAAGATTTTCATTACAAATACTGTTATAACAAATTCTATTTTCAAATAAAATACCTTCATACCTTCCAGTCTCAATTTTCAAAGGAGCAGTACCACTTCTAAATTTGGCATAGGTACTCCTATATCTACCAGGTATAATTTTTAATAAATAATTTTCTTCACCAAATTCATTTTTGAACAGTCTGTAAGTACATAAAATTGAGAATGGAAATGGGGAATGTGTCAAAGAGACAACAACCCGTAGTTTACTACGCTCGTTTGACATTAAATCAATATACCATTGCTCTTTAAATCTATTGAAACAGATATTCTCAATATTTTTTATAACATGTTTATCAATAATCAAATTTGAATTACAAAAATGTTCCATATCAAGTTCTTTAAACTTTGTGTGTACTCTGAAATTCCAATTTTTCAGTCTATTATTGCATATATTATTTGCCCATATAAAAACTTTTTTGTTTATTCTATCATCACACATTTTAGTAAATCTACTATAAGTTCTAAAAATACATGTCCATTGTTTTACAATACATGGCATCCAGCCTATATCACCATATAGGGCTAAATTATGTGTGTACTTTCCAATACACATGAAAAAACGCGTTGCCCTATTTTTTACAGCATTTATACAAGAGTATTCTGTACTTCCCCATATCGCAGCACCATATTCAATTACAGACATAACAAGAGTGTCAAAAAGCTTAGTAAAAGTAGAATATTCAAAACCACCATTTGCTTTGCATTTAGCAATTAGTAAACCTAATGATCTGCTGACTGATTTTGCTACAATTTTCGCCATCTCGTTATAATCGAAAAACTCATTTAATAATAAACCAAGATACATATATTTGGATACAATATCTAACTGGTTTCCGTTCAACATAAATTCAAAATTTTTTTGTGTTACAGATTGTGTTCTAAAATGAACAATTTTTGACTTGTCCATATTTACAATTAAGTCATTTACATTACACCATATACTTAAAACATCTAATATTCTTTAAGGTCATTTTCATTTTCAGCTAATAACACTACATCATCTGCATATAACAATATACAAATCTTTTCACCATTTACATTTATACCAATATATAAGCTCTTGATGTCATCAACTAAGTTATTTATGAAAATATCAAATAATAAAGGTGATAATTTGCAGCCTTGTTTTAGGCCAGAATTTACTCCAAACCAATCAGTCAAATTGCCATTTATCTTGACACAAGATTAAACATTATAATGTAAAATGTAAAGCATTTAATTTTTTGGTACTCAAACCTAAGGATTCTAATGTACTAAACAACAAATTACGATTAACCCAGTCATATGGTTTTTTTTTTAAATCTACAAATGCACAGAATGTTGAAAGTTTACAAAGTTTTCTTGTTTCAATGATTGTTGTTAAAGTTGATAGATGGTTTTCTTCAAGATCGGTAAATTTTGCGGTCAGAGGAGCATTTAGGACGCCACAGTATAGTTTATACGCCACTGGTGCTAGACTTATTCCTCTATAGGACATCGGATCTCTGGGATCTGCCGTGGATGACTTGGGGATCGGTGTAATGATACATTTATTCCACATAGCTGGCACTTTACCGGAATTATAACATATATTGAAACACGGATAAGCGCATTCACTGCTGTAGGATTTTTATATAATTCAACTGGAATATCATCAACACCAGGAGATTTGCCACATTTTGATATTTTCACTACATTATGCACTTCGCTACTGGTAATTTCACCATCTAAAATTTCATCACAAATTATATCACTATTACAATTTTCTATTTCATTACTAATACTAGTATCGCTATATTTATTTAACATTTCTTCAAAATCACATTTCCATTTATTTATAACTATATCTTTATCATCACATATTGATCCATCATTTAATTTGATCTCAATTGGAATAGTATTTTGACGCTCGCTCCCTACTCCGATCCTGCCAATTTTCCGCCAAAATTCTTTCGGGTTTCCTTGCGAATTAATTAATTCCTCTTGCATTGAATGCCAATATTGACGTTTTGATCTTTGGACACCTCGATCAAATAGTTTACCTTTTTGGACAAAGATATGACGCAGTTCCCTTTTTTGTTGCTAAGACGACATTCATTCCAGTTTTTCTCCGCTTTACAAACATCATTCCACAACATAGTAAGCTTGGAATTCCACCACGGTTTTTTACATTTTCTAGCTTTGTTGTTAAACGCATTACTAATTCAAATTTCTTTACTTGATAACTTTTCGGACATTTCTGTTTTCTGTATCGATACAAAATTATCATACATTTTATCGATATTTTGTTGTGAAGCTTCAGATTGTTCCAACTGCAATATCACACGATTAATTTCTGTTACAATAGAATCACCGATAAGCCAATTTTCCGGTAAACTTTTAGTATCACATTTAATTTTGGTAACAGTTTGATTTTTGTCTTTATTTTTACTGACTTGGTCTTCAATTGGAAAATATAGGCACATATTCCATGTCAATAGTGAATGGTCAGGTACTATTTTACGAAGGTCATAACTACCGGGCTCGCCAAGACTTTGAATGATAGTAGTAGCTCTTGTTACGCTAAAGGAGTTAAATGAATCCAACATTTCATATGGTAAAATACAGTAGTCAACTACACTGGAACCGCGTGTTGATAATGAGTTTATTGATAAGTGAATTGTCTCGTCATGCGTCACCACAAAGAGTCCGTACCCATTCAATTGTCACGTAGAACAAAAGAAAAATAAATCATTAAATTTACTTTGGTTTCCCAATTTGCTGTTTATCTCAATGTTTGACAATAATTATCTGTGAAGTAAGTCATTTTAAATGAATAATACAAAACAGTTACTTTAGAGATTATCAAAATTTTATATTTTCAATAATCTTGTTCAATTCATCAAATATTTGTGTGAGTGTGTGGGTGTTGCAGCCTTTAGCTCATTGCCAAATTTGGTATGGCCATAGATGGCGCTCTCACGTGGAATTTGAATTTTGGATTCCCCGTATCTGGCACGTGTTAATTTGCTGGCGACAACGGAGCAGGTGCTGCAGAAAAGCTTTGTAAGCTAAGCCTTTTATAAGCATCCACAATTTGATGCAGCGTCTTTCTTAATTGACATAACCATAGATGGCGTTCCGACGTAGAATTTTAATTTTTGCGGTCAAGGGAGACTGGTAGTGATTGGGGATTATTTCACTCGTCCCTTGGTCTGGGCCTGACAATTTCTACAATTTGCAGGTTTGGAAAATGTTGTTAGTGGGGTGGTGTAACCGTGTTTTAGTACCAGGGGTTTTAGGACACTAGGTCAACATAAGTCAGCTGAATCCCCTTGTGTATAGATAATCAGTAGTCACCCTTGCGCCTCAACAAAATATTATAGAATACTCTGTAGCCAAAGTAATGCCACAAAGTAATAAAGGGCTGCACTTTAGCGCATCATACGCCCTTTGTTTAATAGACGACGGGCGTATAAAAATGGCAAAAAAGACTACAATGACAATGAGGAGCAGCAAGAAGATAACAGGGAAAGTGAAGATGGTGAAAGTGACTCTACTGAAAGTTATGATCTAAATGAGGAAGTAGGTGATGAAAGTAAGGATTTCATTGATGACGAAGATAAAGATTTCATTGATGATGAGGAGGCCTCTTCTGAGAATGAAAATGAGGATTTTTCTGATGATGAGGACAGTGATTACAGTGAAGAAGACACTGATGATTAAACCTAGTTCAGCTTTTCAATATTTAGCATAAAAAACAAATATCATTAACATTGGCATATAACATAGAAGTCTTCAATGCAATATAAGGAAAGTGATATATGATTATTGGTTTTAGTAATTCTATGGCTGATTTCCAAATTTTATAATAGTTTGAAAGAAGGTAATTTTTTTGGGGTATATTGCTCATAGTTAAATTCTGTTGAACACAGTAAGGAATCCATACTAAATTATACAAAGATGTATGCAAAAGTTGTTCAAATGGTGCTTAATATGGTGGATAATGATTATTACCTTTTTATTGTTTAGCATATTCACAAGATGATCATATTGATAAATGTTTAGGAGACTTGATTTCCTTATTTTTTCATAAAATGACACCCTTTAACATTTAAGGAATATTTAGTCACATGTTAGGATTTTCATGTTGTCACTTGTTCACTTATTATGTGCTATTGTAGACTAGTTATGTTTTATAACATTTTTTATTGCGCTCAACCCTTCCACCGAAACCGAACTCTATAAAAAAGCTGCAATGCTAAGGTATCATTTGTGATTTCAATTGCAACCAATTTTAACAAGAGTAAAACATCCTATATGCAAAAACAATATTTGATTTTTATCCATAGCTTAGATAGTAAAAATGTTATCATAAAATGATATAGGCCTCAGGGAACAGTTAGTATCTCAGGGACTGCAAATGTGCTTTCATCCTTGCAACCATTCAATAATAGTACAAACGTATGACATTCATGGAACCTATTTTTTACAAGAAATTTAATTTTTTAAATTGAACTAAAGATTTTACAAATTTTATGTTTTCATCAGATTTGATTAAGTATTATTTGTTACATCAATAGATATAAACAATTCACCAAAGTTTCATGGACATTGGTGAAAGCCTTTTTGAGTTATTGTCCGAAGTGTTAAAAACCCCCCTTTTTTATGAATAAAGCCCCATAAATCAAAAACTTAAAATCTGAAATTTATAAAAATTGAAAGGGAGCTTACATCAATAGATATAAACAATTCACCAAAGTTTCATGGACATTGGTGAAAGCCTTTTTGAGTTATTGTCCGAAGTGTTGAAAATCCCCCCTTTTTTATGAATAAAGCCCCATAAATCCAAAACTTAAAATCTTAATTTAAAAAAAACCGAAAGGGAGCTAACGTCAATAGATAGAAACAATTCACTTAAGTTTCATGGAAATTGGTGAAAGTGTTTTTGAGTTATTGTCCGAAGTGTGGACGACGGACGGACGAACGGACGGACGGACAACGGTATACCATAATACGTCCCGTCTATAAGACGGGCGTATAAAAATGTACACTCTAGTCATAAAATATAAATACAAGTTGGCGTAATAAAATATGTATGTTTAATTAGAATGATTGGGATAAAGGTTATAAATGAAAAACAGAGGATGGAACCTCTACACAAATGAGTATAATATACAGAAAGTTCTAGTATTTTAATCTTGGTATTTGTGAATTACAATAAACAACAGACAAAGCGAAAAATTCTATAAGAATTTTAATCACTTTGTGATTAAAGGAAGGGCTTTAACATAGTTTAGAAAATACAACAACTCTTGATCGTTGTTCTTCATCTCATTGTTATTCGTTCAGAACTATTTTAGGGTTTTCTTCTATGAGTATTGCAATTAATTCAAATGTTACCAAAATGTTTATTTCTTTTAAAACTTATCATGACTAATGTTCAAATTTCATCAGTCAAATGTGGTCATAGGCGGATTTTCATAATTCTCTTTTAGATCCTATTAAACACTATTATTTAAAATTGCTCCCGACAAATTCCCATATTCAATAAATAAGTTTTACAGGATGGATACAAGCAATGTACACAGACATAAAAGGTTGTATACTCAGCAATTGTTTGGTGTCCAGCAGTTTTAACATTTGGATGTCCAATTTCTTCGTTGACCTTCGTATAAGTATTTGAAAATATGGCAATTAAACTTAGACAAGATAATAACCTCACGAGTTTAGAGGCAGAAACTGCTCACTGAAAATATTTCAAGTTGCAGATGATACAACACTATTTCTGAAATCACAAAAAGATGTAAGTTTAGCAAAGAAACAATTTAAACCTTTTGGAAGCTTATCAGGATTACAATTAAACAGAAATAAAACAGAGGGATTTTAGTTGGGAAAACTTTAATATAGAAGAGATAATTTTGAAAAAAAATATTGAAAAACAGATAACATTCAAAGTCTTGGCTTTTACTTTGGTTGAAACAATCAAGACTCAAAAACTAAACACTGATAAACAGCTTAATAAATGTGAAAAAAAACAGTATCAAACTGGATAAAAAGAAATTTAACATTAATTGGTAAGATAATAGTAGTAAAATTATTAATTCTTCCAAATTTAACGTATATTGCATCAAACATGTACATATCAAAGGAAATAATATAACCTTTTAAAACTCAAGTATATAATTTCATATGGAACTGGAAAAAAGGTAAAGTTAAACGAGCAGCCCTTGTAAAGACTATGTAGAAGGTGGGATAAAAAGGACCAACATAGACTTGCATCTCAAATCACTTCAATTACGCTGGATTTTAAAACTTAAACTCTGGTGATAATTGGTCAATCATACCCCCGAATTTGGTAGAAACCTTTTGATATTTCAAATGAACATTGAAAATGTTAATATGTTAGACAAAAGATATTTAAATCCCTTCCTGAGTTCTATCAGTAATTGATTAAAACTAGGATCAATGTATAGGGTGGACAGACAAAGATCCCACAAACATTTCTAGATATAAGAAAGCAGATTTTATAGGGCAATCATAACATACAAATAAAAGGAAAAAAATATTGTTTACTAAATGGATTGAATATAATTTACTTTATGTAAATGACATACTTGATAAAAGAGGTTATGTATCAGAAAATTAAAAAAAATACTTAAACTAAATAATAAACGAGATTGGATAAGATAAGAGAATGATCCTTATTAAAGAAAGTTATTCCAAAACATTGGCAGAATATTTTAAAGCAAGGAAGCTCATTTAAAACAAAAGTACACATAGAGAATACCAAAAATCTCAAATACTACTCAATCATTATATCTATCCAGAAATGAGTTATAAAGAAAAATATTCAATATTATTTGCCCCTCATAAATAAGGAAAATTTAAATATAAGCTTTAAAAGCACTCTTAATTTTATATTTAAATATCTAGATAACAAATTTAAAATGTTTAAATGAAAATCACTCCAATTCATCCTTCCATGCAATGAATTATTGGAAAGAATTAGAAAACAATTCATGCAATTTCTGCAAAGAAATTGATAACTATAAAAAAAAAACATAACATGCCTTTATTATACTACTTACTGACAAGGAATATTTAAACTACTAGTTTATCTTCAAGTAGATAGATATATTCTACGGCTAGAAAATTTAATAACTGGCTATAAAATATCAGATATAAAATATTTTGATATAAACACCCTGATAACAGTTATATTTTTCTTCATATATAAGGCACATTTTATTTCAAAAAAAAAAAAAATGAAGATAGAAATCTTCAAAATTTTCAAAAAGGAAATATACGACATAATAAAATTAAATGCGATAAGAAATATTGAAACCAGAAAAACTTTTTAAAGACATCAATATATTGTATACTGTATATAATATCTGTATATGAATTTTTATAAATTTGAGCAATTTCAAGAAAGAGTAAAAATCAACAATTTTATCAAATATCATATTCTGATTTCAAGAATCCCTCAGACTATGAAAAAATGCCTTAAAGAGAACTGTTTAAAGAAAGATTTGGATAAGCCTGATAATGGTGATACTTTTTTGAAGAGAATTATAGGTAATGTGAAAGCAAAATTTGTATATAGAAATTTAGTAAATAAAGTTATAGAACTACCAACAGTCAAATTTTTGAAATGGGAAGAACTGTTGACTATTGATTCAACAGAATGGTCAGAATATTTCAGGATAACCAAAAAATCCTGTAGAGATGTTTATTTAAGAACTTTTCAATACAAATTTCTGCATAGAATCATAGCAACTAATACCTTTTTATACAAAATTAAATTAAAAGACACCAAGATTTGTACTTTTTGTAAACTTGGTGAAGAAACCATTGAACATCTTTTTTTTGAATGCCCAATAACTTTTCAATTGTGGCAGTCTTTTTCAAATGTAGTAAATCTTTTTTTTGTAAACTTTGTTCTTAACAAAGAGAATGTGTTTCTTGGTTGCAAACATGAAACTTCTTATACGTTCAGGTATTTCACATCCAATTTTTTATGGAAATATTCTTAATAAAGCACACAGGTGTCAGTATTCACCTCAAAAACTAACAAAACCTTTGAACAGACTTATTAAGAAGGGATATAGTTACGATACTGTTGTCAGGTCATTAAAGATTGCATATTTTGGCGTTAATATTGATTCACTTATAGGGTCTTTGCATCGGAATTAAACACATTTATTCAAAAACCAGTTGTTGGCATGACACGTGTTATGTTCTTCTCATATATGTTATGATGGTATGATACTAAACCCCTAACGGGAAGGATTGTGCCTGATGTTCATATGATGAAATCATAATCTTTCAGTCAGTTTAATTGAAGTCTGGAGCTGGCATGTCAGTTAACTGCTAGTAGTCTGTTGTTATTTATGTATTATTGTCATTTTGTTTATTTTCTTTGGTTGCATCTTCTGACATCAGACTCGGACTTCTCTTGAACTGAATTTTAATGTGCGTATTGTTATGCGTGTACTTTTCTACATTGGCTAGAGGTATAGGGGGAGGGTTGAGATCTCAGAAACATGTTTAACCCCGCCGCATTTTTACGCCTGTCCCAGGCCTCTGGCCTTTGTTAGTCTTGTATTATTTTAATTTTAGTGTCTTGTGTACAATTTGGAAATTAGTATGGCGTTCATTATCACTGAACTAGTATATATTTGTTTAGGGGCCAGTTGAAGGACGCCTCCGGGTGCGAGAATTTCTCGCTACATTGAAGACCTGTTGGTGACCTTCTGCTGTTGTTTTTTTCTATGGTCGGGTTGTTGTCTCTTTGGCACATTCCCCATTTCCATTCTCAATTTTATGAAAGTTTTTTACTGAATCTGTTAGTCATAATTACAAAGAATTATATATACAAATGTAAATTAAATGAAACAAAACCAAATATGGTTGGGTTAAAGAATAGAATAAAGAAATACCAATTTCTTGAACATTATATTGCAGAGAAAAATAACAGAGTCCAAGTGTGTGAAAATTTTGGTCTCCTTTACATGTAATATTTAACTAATTATTGTTACATATAAATGAGAAATTTTATTTTTATATATATTATGAGCAAAAATTTATCCTTGAGCTTTTAAGTTTTTTTTTTTATTTTTATTTTTGTCTTTAAAATATATAATTTTTTTAAATGTAAGTCAAGATACATATTGTAGCATACCAAATGAGTAAAGAGTATTTGTATTGTATGAGAGAAAGTCAGAGAGCGAGAAAATATTACCAAATAAAATTTATATGCAACCTTAAATATTATAATTGTAAAAATCAATTTGTCAGTGATAAAAATTGTTTACTGAATTATTTTCTATAATATTTAACCCCTTGAAACCCTTGTCAGGTGGTAGTGTAGGGGTACATGTATGTTAAATCCTGACTATTGAAAAACAAATAAAAGATAAAAAAATATAATATCTGTAGGTAATGCGTAAGTTTGACCATGGAAGTATTATATTGACATAATACTTCCATGGTTTGACAAATCAACACATGCTTTTTTCCTAGTATAAATAATATACCACAAGGTGCAAAAACAAACGTATTGGTTTTAATGTAACATAATTTGATACACATACCTATATATTTATTTACATTAGCATGGTCAAACATGTTAGCTTGAAAAAATAAATCCTCCTAATTATAAAAGAATAAGAAATTCCAATTACACAGATATCCTTGTGAGAAAGTAAACATACAAAATCATTACAAAACGATACGGTGTAGATCCGTTATTTTCCCGATTTGTAAGGAGACCCAAAAAATTCAATAAATGAATCAATTTATATTGATGTTTATTGATATTATGTTTTATGTTTAATTGTATAACACTAACATGTATATACTATTTTATTATATATTCTCCCTGGGTATATAATAATTGATATGTATACAGGGCTACTAAGCACAATGCTGTAAGCTAAGTAAATTGTTTAACAGCATTTAGTGCAATAAAGATGATTTAATTGTTTAAAAAAATTTAATACATCCATTTCATCTCTTTTTTTGGGGGGGAAAGGGGGGGGGCTTGAGCGTTTGTATTGACCGTAAATCCTGGCACTTTTATTGGCCGCACAACGTTAATACATTTTCATTTTTATAGATGGGTCAATACAAATACTAGTAACAATTAAGGTGATAGTCAGATTAAATGGCGCTGTTTCCACACTGATATGATTTATATCATAATTTTCTTACAGTTTTCTTTGGAGACTTTTGGTTATAATGTTAAAACAAGTTTTATTATAAAGAATCACCAGCATCATAAAACTAAAAATAGACTGGCACAAAACTTGTCAACAACGATGCGGATGTACTCATTAAGGAAAATTTCGCCTCTAGGGTGCGAGCTCTATTAAAAAATATATATAGATATAGATAGTCCGGTTTTTTCTGTTTTGGATACGAAATAAAAACTCGAATCAATGGTTTGTATCATCAATGTTTCGGATAAATTCTAAATCAGTCCGGACCAACTATACTTATTTCTTAAGGGACCTATGATTGCGTTGGATAAAAACCGCATTTTTTATACGTGTGCATTTAAAACAAATTTCTTGGTAGAGAGGTCTAAAAACAGCACAAATATCATTTTCCAAACGACCAAAAAAGTGAAAAAAATATTTAAACAAAGCGCATTTGACTAACAGGTCGACCAACTGATGTTCTTAAACCCTGCTGACCAAACTACCAATCAGAAAACAATAAACTTGTGGATAAGAAGGTAAACCGTAAACATAGGGTGCAACAATTTGTATACTATATCCTGGTTTCGACAACGAATGTCTCTTTAGTGATGTTAGGGATCGAAACGGTATTTGGATGGTCATATAATTTACATCAAATTTAGAATAGAGTCTTTTTAAAGAGTCAAAATAGGTTGAACGGATCATATACGTTGTATACAATTTCCAAAGAAAAGTATAATACAATCCCGAGCGGAAAAAATAAACAAGTCTAAATTGAAAACAACGTTCAAACCTAGTATGTTTGTGTCGGATAAAAACAGCAATTTTTATACCTGTGCATGTATATCAAATTTCTTGGGAGAGGGGTCTAATTACAGCACAAACAACATTTTTCGAAAGACCAAAAAAGTGAAAAGTATATTTTAACAAATATATATATAGTTTCATGTTTATATTTATTTTACAGTTGTTCAAAGTTAGGCAACCGATTTAATCGAGAAAAGTTAACGGCCTAATTTAATTTCAAAATAATGAACGAAAAACAAATATGTAACACAGCAACAACCGACAACCACTGAATTACAGGCTTATGACTTGGGACAGGCAAATACAGAATGTGGCGTGTTTAAACTACATGTAGTTTGTCGGGACTAAACCCTCCCCCTAATATACAACAGTTCTGTAACAGCAAAACAATAGAACAAATTAAAAACAGTAAAAGAAATAAATATATGAGAAACAGAAAAAAAGCAACAACCACTCAATTACAAGCTACAGATTTGGCACAAGCACATATAGACTGTGGCAGGTTTAAACTAGTTTGATGGCGCCAACCCTCCCTTAACCTTAAACAGTGGAGTAGCATTACAACAGAAAAACAAACTATTACAATCAGTTGAAAAAGGCTTAACTCACAGTCAGATACAAACAGTTCGGTTATAATATTGTAAGAGTTTATAAATATAATGATTAGTTTGTTAAAAAGATAATAACTGAAAAAAGGTTATGAATTTTCAACTTTAGATTTATACTTGAGCTTGTTAATAGCTAATCATATAAGTTATTTATTCCATGTTTAACAATTAAGTTGAATATTTATAGAAACTACATTTTGTGGGAGTATTTGTGTGAATTTGAACAATGATTGTTACTTAAATACCAGCTAAATACACAAAAAGCTGACGGAAAAGCAGACAACGATTTGCACAGGTGTTTACGCGGCAAGTCCATTGAGGATATATTGTGAACAAAGTGCCAGACGAATTCCCAATACTCAAGGAAATCGTTGATGGCGCCAATCAACGAGTCTGACGTAAAATTCATTTCTTATTTTATTCTTAACAAGATGTTGGCATGAGAATGGGTTATGTTCTTCTCAGTTATTCAATGATGGTACGATACTAAATCCCTACCGGGAGGGATTGTACTTAATTTTTCAAATGATGAAGACATAATCTCTCAATCAGTTTAATTGAGGTCTGGAGCTGGCATGTCAGTTAATGCTAGTTTTCAATTATGTATCCTTGTCATTTTGCTTAGTTTCTTTTGTTGACTATTTTGATATCGGATTCGGACTTCTTTTAAACTGAGTTTTACTGTGCGTATTGCTTTATTTTACATTGTCTCAAGTCAGAAGCCTACGGCCTTTGTTAGTCTTTTTTGTTCATTTACTGTGGATTCATTTATTTTCTTGGGTACCAATTGTCATGGATGAAGGAAAACTTGCATGTTCGTGGACATTTAATTTAGTGGTTTTGCCGAAGTCTTCATACAAGCCTACAGAAAAATGTTCATTCGTTGAAAATTTTATTTCATGGTTCACCGGTACCCAAGAAATTCACGAAAGTTGGTATCCAACGAAAAATAATGAATCCACAGTATATGTTTTGGAGTTAAGTGTGACGTCCATTTTCACTGAACTAGTACACAATTTTATTAAGAGTCCAGATAAAGACCACTTCCAAGTGTGAAATTTTCTCGCTTCGTTGAAGACCCATTGTAAGCCTCCTGCTCTTTGGTCGCCGGGTTGTTGTCTATTTGACACATTCTCCATTTAATTCGATAACAAACTGAAATAATTTCAAACCTATTACTTCTGCCTAATATAAGATATATCAAACTGTAGGTTGACAAGTTTCGACAATGACTATAGCTACAGCCTGTTTAACACATGGATCCCGCTGAAAATTGGACTTCAAATTTCACCAGAAAACCAATTACATTTTCATTTGATTCTGTGATCAGTAAATACTCGACTAATCATGTTTTCTTTTCTTCTGACATCCGATAAATTACTCATACAACACTTTGATAAAGAGATATTGGCCACATGTAAACAATTAAAAAGTAACTGTTCTTTTAAAAACAGTCACAAGATCAATAAATAATTTACAAGATTAACAATACTCATTAAACAACAACGTATAAGACGTAATAAAACATTTACCAAGTTTAAGTTTTGAAATCAAAATTGAAGCGTTTGAAAGGGGTGATTTTTTTTATATATACCTTATTATCGCTATTTTGTGCATTTTTCGTTTGATCTTTTTTTTGTGATAATTTTCATATCATGCTACTCGCTTGAGATGGAAAAATTATGGCTAGAAACTAAGCAGGCACGTGGCGTTGCTAACGAAATTGACATGAAATTGACAACGTCGTCATAGGTAAAATAGCGATAAACAGATTACAATTCACTGTGCTTAAACGGCTGTGGGTAACTTACCCACAGCCCAAGATGGAGCCGCCTTGCGTCGTTTAGGGTCTTCTCTTCTATAGAATAACAATACCATGGATGCATCAATTAAACCACTGAATTAAAAAGTTGTAATAATTGTATAGGGAAACCCCTAAACTTAAAAGGTGATTAAATTTTACAAAATAAACGATCACAGCACGATTTGAAAAAACGCTTAGGCTGTCCGTAACTTAAAAACAACTTGTCCGTAACTTTTTTCATGATACCAATAGGAATGTCCGTAACTTTCAAAGAATCGACATACGTGGATGTAATGTTTTACTTATGATAGAGATTGCATCGAATGCATAATCAGAAATGAAGTACATCTCTAGTATGATATAATTCATTTGAATTAGAATGGAAGACAAAATTGGGAATAATATGAAAACAATAACGATAAATCCGTTAAACTTGGGTCTGATTTTTTATAACGTCGGGATACCCAAATTGCCCTGTTCGGAGGGTGGTTTCCTACCATTGCAAATAATCTGTTGAAACATCATTGTTGATTTTTATTTTTGAACAAGTCGACTACACAAGTATTTTTTACACATGCATGTGGCGTGTATGCACTAACTGATTTTCTGCCAGCAATGACAAGAATAGATCATGCGTAAATTCGGGATTATTATTTTTTTGAGGGGGGAGGGGGGATCAAAATTGCCCAATCACAGGTTCAGCCAAAAACGATTATATTAAAAAAAATATTCATTTCTATGATTTAAAAAAAAATCACTTAATTCTAAGTCCAATGACATTACGATTCTATTAGAATTTAAAGTGGCCTGTTGCATTCGATGCTCGAACTTTATAGATTTGCAGTAAATGAGAAAACTTGAAGAAAGGACATTTTGTAAAAATGTATAAAACCTAGTTTTACAGCTAGCTGCATATTTCACTTGTATGCAAGTTGCATTAAATTTCATTAAATTGAACTAAACTAAAAGACACAATAGTTAAAATTCAGTGACATAAAAGGAATAGAGCAATCAACATAGTGTTGTTAGAAACAATTAGAAATAGTATATGAAAATATAAATAACTAAAACAACAGGGTAATTTGATAGTTTAACAGTCCCTGATAACATACAAAGAGAAAAAAAAACATACTAGGAAACGTATTAAAAAAAACATAACACTATAACTTACTGGTGGGATGCATAAATACCGAGCCGCGTCAAAGAGTATTCATCAAAATACACATAAAAAGAAACAGAGGTGAAAATAAATCGCAAACAGATAATTAAACTAAAAAAATTAAAGAGTATGACAAAGACATGGTGCGAATCGAAAACGTCGATAAGACGCACATCAGTTAATAAAAGTTCAAACCATAACCAGGATCGAGTACCACAAACCCCACATAAAACCTACGTGGTGTAAGTATGATGCGTTAATAAAATCACATTTGGTGGTGAATGAGTAGTATAAACGGCCGTGAAGGTTACACATACGATGTTAATAGTCTTCTAATTGTTGAAATTATAATTCTTAAAATTTTAAATCAAAAGTTACCCACATCTGAAAATAAAGTTACGGACAGTCTGCTTAGTTTCGATCAAAAAGTTACGGACGTCTTATGCATTTTTTTTAAGTTGGCCTTGCGCTTTAGTGAACTCTATATTAACAAATTAATGGTAATTGCTAGTTATTTCTTTATTCAATAATCCTATAAATGTTACATTCTGCATGAAAAACGTCGCAAAAGGTACATTTTGTATGAATTTATATATCGACAATTCTAGAGTCCGCCATCTTGGGCTGTGGGTAACTTAAGTTACCCACAGCCGTTTAAGCACAGTGACCATTGGTCATCTCAACTCGATTGCCTCTCTCGCTTTCGCCGTCCCGGCTCCATCGAGAAAATAACTTTTCTTTTCATAATTTTATAACACAGTAGAAAAAATCTAATACAATCCTTCTATTTTTTCATAGTTTATGAAACAAAAGAGTGGTTAATGTTAAAGTAGGAAAATTGTAGAATGAATCCTTTCCCCTCAATTTTCAGTGGCTTACATCTCGAAAACCCGAATTATTTTGACATAGAGTAGCAAACATCCGCAAGGGGGAACATTATCAATTAAAATAAATTCTCAGTTATAATCAATGTTTTGTCTTTCTTCATATGAACATATAAATTCGTATATCTTTAGATCAACAAGATTAAACATTAAACATGTGCGTCCCGAACCCCCCCCCCCCCCTTTTTCTTGTGTATCACGCAATTCTGTGTTGACGTGAATTATCATTGATATGGTCATAATCATAAATTAAGTGACATTACATATTACAGGAACTGAAAGAAATAAAACGATATGAAAACGTTAATGGCATTCTCTCATAAAAGAGTAATATTGGATTCATGAAACGAAATAATACATATATGCCCTTCACCGGAAATAAGATGTATTTCTAATTTTCTGTATACATAGTACTTTTATCTTGACTATTTATTTAATCCTATCTTGACTATATAAATTACTACGGTGGAAAAAAGTTCTTTACCTGTATCGTGTGTATATATCTAAATTAAATTGGCAATTCTACAGATAAAAATAAGATAAACAGGACAAGCTGTTAAAGTTATTCGCATGGTGTCAGACTATGATATAATCGATACATGTCGTATATTTAAAAACATTCCTCTCATGATTGTTCTATTAATTTTCGTTCTACTTACTGATTATTTAACCTGCACTACTCGACCAAGTTTCACATTGTCATTACTCCGTAGCATCAGTATGAAACCGGTGGAACTTTTGTTACACTGGTAGAGACTTGTACATTTCTTATGAATCTGTGTGAGTTTGTTTTGCCTTGAAATATGCGAGTGGCTATCTAGTCCTATTACTAAATAGAAGCCAATAATAATTTCAAATACTATATTATTACTTTATCTTTAATATACATTTCATGTGCGTTTAGCTCATATATATATCATGAAAAGGAGAAATATCGTGTTAGTTGATAAATTGTTTCTCTTGCTCTACATGCTTTACCTACCACTGGAGTTCAGACTCATTCAATCGTCACAAAACAAAATAGAACAAGTTCACTAATTTGTCCTTTAGAGATAATGAATTGATTTCCCATTTTGCACCAATAGATAAGAAGATGTGGTAGTATGAGTGCCAATGAGATACATAAGTTCTTAAGCAAAACAATTCAAACCAATGTGAGCCAAAGGCTAATTGTTGAAGGCCGTACATTGACATATAATGGTTTACTTATGTAAGTTGTGACTGGGATGGATAATTGTCTCATTAGCACTCATACCATATCTTCTTACCTCTATATCCCTTAGCATGAGTTCGAATACCGGCGATAAAAGGACAAAACTTAGCTTCCAAAAATTTGTAGATTCAACATTGTTGATACGATAGTCCAGGGCTTGTATTTCCTATCATGATGTCCTTGAAAGAGGGTTGCTGCTCATTAACCAAGAGTTCCAAAAGATGAAGTTGAAAGTTAAAATCATTCCTTCGTAAATTTTACGGATGCCATCACAAGTTGGTTTACCAGATGACATCAGATATTTCGATCTTTGACTTTGAATGTCCCTTTGGTATCTTTCGCTCCTCTTTTACTTGCATAGTGATAACTACTCTAGTACTCTGAAAAACTCTACAAAAAAGGGGGGGACAAAAGAATACCAGAGGGACATCCGAACTCATAGAACAAAAATAAACTTACAATCCATGGCTAAAAAAAATAAAATAAAAACAGACAACTAATAGTACAAAAGACACAACAAGGAAAACTACAGACTAAGCAACACGAACCCCATCAATAACTGGGGGTTATATTATGTGCTCTGGAAGGGTTAGCAGATCCTGCTCATCATACGACACTCGTCGTGTGGCTCATGTTATTACAAAACCGGGGCCTTATATAGCTGCCTATGCGGTATGGGCTTTGTTCATTGTTGAAGACCGTAAGGTAACCTACAGTTGTTAATTTCTGTGTCAGTTTGGTCTCTTGTGGAGAGTTGTCTCATTGGCAATCATAATACATCTTATTTTTTTATAAAAAAAAGTCTTATTCGGTAAATCACATTCGTGAGAAAAAAAACCGGGATTGTAGTACCGACACAAGGAACATATCCAATATCATTTGCAAAACAGATATTGCATTACGGTCAATCAACTCGTGATGGCGTCTGTAAAATTTACGAAGGGATGATTTTAACTTCACCTTTTTTTAACTCTTGGTTCAATAACTTCCTTGTGGTCAGCTTATCAAGGAAATTATGATAGGAAATATAAACTCGGGACTATCGTATCAATTGGTAATCTCATATGTTCCGTATGCATGCGCTGCTGGAATTTTGCAAGGATTTCTGAATAACTTTCAACCCTGTATACCACCATCCCCGATGTGAAATTGAAACATCGTCTAAAAGAAATTATCAACATTAACATGGTAGCATACGCTATAAGTTTATAAGCGATCAGTATGCTGCAGTTTCTTTCGGACAACATATTTATTATGCCCGCGTCACACTGGTCCGATTTACGCCGATGGCAACTCGATAATGGAAATTTTCAAAATCGGGACAGATCGTATCCAGATCGGGCTATTCGTAGTGTCATCTTTAAGCATCGTAGAACCATCGGCCACTTTTTCTAGCCTTCGGAGACAACTTCGGTAAGGGTTCTAAATTTTTTAACATGTTAAAAAATCCCCGAAGGTGCGTCCGATGTTGAGGGTTCGTATTGAGTTCGTATCACCATCCTCACCATCGTAATGTCACCGGGAATGCATCTTTGCACATCGTATTGCATTCGTGTTTCCATCGTTTCCATCGGGCAGTTTTGACATTACGATGTCTACACGAATGAATCACGAAGATACCCGAAGGTCTTACGATGGCAACACGACTTCGTGAAGACCTCTTAATCCCGTCGTGTTGCCATCGAATAAAAGTACGAAGGCGACAAGATGGAACTACGACGGCAATAAATCCAGCTAAATGTAAGTTAATTTTCGCGCTAAAATACATTTAAAGTGCCATGCGCGATATGCACTGGTCAGTCTAATACGACAGTTAAGAAAGACGTCCACAAAACATGGAGCTCATATCATATGATTCTATGAGAACAAGAAAGGTGACAGCGTTGTTTCTATTAATTCAAATGGAACAAGAAGAGCAGCTATTACAGGCTCAGGATTTACTTTTACAAGTAAAATATTATTTTTTGTCAATTTTTCATATCAAGTAACATAATGAATATCATAAACGCGCCTCGTACACCAACACTGCAGGTACACGTATATAGGGAAACCAACCTTTTCTTCATTATTCTGATTTTTTATGTATCGTCTGAGTTGTTGTCACACGAATGTTTACTCCATAACCATTTTGTTTTCTATATGTCATATTTTGCCGCATTTGTTGCTTTCCCCACATCCTTCCTTTTGTCTATATTATTATGATATTCTCCTGGAAAGAGCTCTTTTTGAATAAAAGGGATCAACGAACCCATTACCTTACCTTTAATATACTAGTAGATCAGTAAACATGGGCATAATTATGGGTGATTATTCAGACTAGTGCACACATTTTACAGTTCAAACAAGGCAATGCCGAGCGTGGCATCCCCTCGTATGTCACATATAGAGGACAAATATGGACACTATATTTGTATATGACACATGCAGAAAATGGTAAATTGAATATGCATATTTGATACATAAACTATTTTTTTAGAAATCAACCAAAACATTCGGTAACTGGAAATACCTTTAATATTGTCTTTAGAACCAGCATAAAAAAAAAATGAGCAACCAATTTCCTGTGTACTATGCTATTTCAAGGAGAAAAAAACAAGTCCATCTGCATGACCTTCACCTTTGGCCTTGAACGTAAAAAATGTCCGATCATTACAAGGAGGAACAATATACCAAATGTGGTTGAAATCTTTTGAAGCATATTGGTTTTAGAGTTTCCACAAGGGTGATATTGCCTTGTATTACAACTGCCACTGTGACCTTGACCTTTGAACTTTAAAGTCAATAGCGCTTAAGATATTCTTAACGAGTAACACCATACCAAGCTTTGAGCATTTTGGTTCTAGAGTGTCCATAACAATTTAATCTACACGCAACTTACATGTAGTAGGCGAGGGGATAATAAACTAAGTTTTATAAGAATTAGACAAAAAGATCGATTTCCCGCCATGCATGGCAGACTTGTACAGAAACGATATGTTGTCGAAATTCTGTTCGTATCTTTTAGACATCGTATGGCCATCGCGCCATCATCGTAATCCATCGTTTAGCCTTCGTAATCCATCGTGTAGCCTTCGGATGAGATATGAAGCTTAAATACCCGTCTTCGGTTAACCTTCGTATGTCCATCTTTTGCTATCGTATATAATTTCGGCACCATCGTATAGACTTCGTTATTCATCGTACTTGCTTCGGTCACTGTTTGATATTTTAACGAGTTCGGGACCAACTTCGTACGAACTTACAATTTTCGCATTCGGGTGTCCATCGTATATAAAAATCGGGACAGTGTGACGCGGGCATTAACAATAAATCTAATAGACAACTCAATAAGGTATTAACCATGCTACAAGCTCTACAAAACATGCATTTTTCATTTTGGGGAGAGTTGTCTCATATGCAATCTTATTTTTAACTTTTGTCTTCAGTGTAGAAGAGCTAACTAAATTCATGTCCTCTTATATATACAAGTGTTTGAGGTTGATTAAGCACTTAAATACTGATTCTTGTATGATCATAAATTTATAAGCTGACAAGTTTCTCCCTTTTTACATAACAGAGGCTTAAATAGTTGACCTTTAGTTATTACGTAACTCACCATGATGGCTTTCCAAACTTTAAACAACTGGCAAGAACATGGACTATAAATGTAAACAATAGATGCGAGTTCAACAAAAAAATTATGAATTTAATTAAAATGTTGTTATAAAAAAAGTTCTCGATATTCATTTTTTGTTATGCTAAAGACTGTTGACCCACGTATTTAAAAAAAATCACAATTTAGGTAGTAGAGTTAATATATAATTCACATGTACAAGTTTAAGTGGGAAATAGCGATTAAAAAAATTATTAGGTGTCCGTTGATTTTTGTTCTTAGTTTTTGAAGATTAATATATACGCAATAGTATATGTAAAATGTTCATGTTCAATGTACAGTGACTCCATGTCTCCATTACTATAGGTTTATAAACATTAAGTATGTCCTTTACTAATTACTGATGATTCAAAAGAGGATTTAGTTTTACACGTCAGATTGGATTATATTTGTGTATCCTGTATGTAAATAAAAGGAAAATAATGTGAAAAGAAAAATGTTTGTTTTATGAAGAATATGAAGACCAATTAAAATAATGTATAATTGGATGATTGTAAAGTTATGTATTATTATTTGTATATGCTGTTTAAGATTTAGTACATGCTCAGGTAAGTCTACATGTAATACACATTGTTTACAGTTTCAAAAAATATTTTTGTAATTTTTATGAACACATAAAATTTATTTATTTGTAGATTTATGACCTTTTATCAGGTATTTGTTTACTAATTACCTTAAAAAAATACAAATCGCAAATGATTTATTATAATGAATCTGTTTTTAATGATGAATACGTCACATTGTATAAGGACTGACTGCGGGATGTGCTATTGTCACTATGTAGTATTTACAACATTGTATATGCTGTTTAATTTTATTTTTTTTCAAAATATTAACAAAAAATCATTTATGAGATTAACAGTGGATGATTTTATGTGAAAAACAACTGCTGGTATAAAATTAAATTTTTAAAATTGGGAAATAGTTAAATCATTATCATAAATTTCAATCGCACAAAGATTTTTAAATACAAAAGTGCTTCAGGCTAAACTTTACAATAACTTGATAGTGTCCAGGTTAAGATGTGACAAAGTATTGTTAATGGGAGATGGGTTTCAATGGAAAGAAATTACCAACTGACCCATGTTGATATCACACATGATTAATTTTTATGTTTTACAATAGTTGAAATATATTAAACCTATATCTGCTTTAAAGGAGCATTATCTACGAAATATATAAAACAATATTAGTGTTTTATCAATCATTATTGAAAGTGTTACAGTGAAATAAAAATTCGCTTGCAGCAGCCAGTTTGATTAAATTTTGTCAAAATAATCTTCGGTTGTTTTTTTTTTTTTTAATTTTTGGTCGGGTTATTGTCTCTTTGACACATTCCCCATTTCCATTCTCAATTTTATTAGAATCATTGCTGATGAATTGTTCACTTGCAAGTGAATAATTCGACTACAGAATGAATG
Source organism: Mytilus edulis (assembly GCF_963676685.1). NCBI lineage: Eukaryota > Metazoa > Mollusca > Bivalvia > Mytilida > Mytilidae > Mytilus > Mytilus edulis. The sequence goes on from NC_092344.1 coordinate 100,369,623, forward strand.
CGTATTCATGTGAACTTCAATATAACCCTTAGCTAGAGATGGGTTACACATAAAATAGGCATTTTATCTGTTATAATGCAAAGAATGACAACATTTTTGTTTAGGGGCCCGCTGAAGTAAGTCTTCGGGTGTGGGATTTTCTCGCTATGATGAAGTTCCATTGCTTCTTTTTTTTTCTTTTTTTTCTTTATCTTTGGACGGACGGGTTGTTGTCTCTTTGACCTATTTCTCATTTCCATTCTCAATTCTATGAAAGTGAAATAAGGAAAACCCATTTGGGTGACTGATCGATTCACAACAACGCATTCTTATACAGGTAATAACGATGATAAAACTATTTTTTAACCTTTAATATAAAATCAAACAGACCTAGACAAATTCAATTGCACGTGTTCGCTATCTATTTATATCTATTTTTATGTGTTTATGACCGTTAACAGTCTTTGGGAGTCTTCGATTGATAATTAGATAGGGTCTAGACTAAAATACACACGAAATTCTGGCTGTTACATTTTAATGAGTCTATGTATTGTGATTTGTTTATTAGAGATTTTTTGTGTATTTTGGATATACGTTTTCGTATGTTATAAATCAAAAATGAGAATTTGAGTCAAATCGATGAACATGAATTTGACAACTGAAGCCCCTTTCATCAACGTGTGTTCATCAAAGTTTATTAAACGGGCAATAACCGGTAAAAACTCACACATAATAAGAAAATTAAACATTTTTTTACAACACTTTTATGCAATGATTCTTATTATCTAGTGTATTCATAAACTGTATAATTTTGTCCTTTTTCTAAGTTGAATATACGTTTTAGTATGCTATAAATCAAATTTATGTCAAATCGATTAACACGAATTTGATATTAATGCTTATGATACAAGTAAAACAGTTTTTGATACTGATGAATCAGGAAACAGATGCTTGCTGGAAGTTCTGTGATTACTTATTCTCTTTTTGATTTCGACTCCAAATCGACACGAACAAATCTTCCTTTGAAGCAGGAGATGCTCACTCTTTTGGTGTAACTGTTAAATTTAATAGGCTTTTTATTATCAAAAACATTAGATAGTATGTCTTCACTGGTTCCATGTTTGGTGGATTTTGTTGTTACTGTATTTGAGTTGTTCATAACATGTAAACAGTTGATATTAGGCGCATTTGATGGTTTCAGATTAGCAAACTAGTCGTGGTTTTGGCTACAATGAGACAATTCAATGAGCCCTATTTGGCCTGAAATGTATGTATTTTAAGTTCCTTTATACTAATATGGAAACATTCGTCGACATTTAGCATAGAAACTAATTGAATGACAAAGACCATCAAAACTTGTTTTAACGGGGCATAAGGGGACAGTTTCAATCATTGTTTTATCTGTTTCCTGTTTCATCAGTATCATAAACTGTTTCATGTGTATCAATAACTGGTTCGTCTGTATCAATAATTGTGTCATCTGTTTCTCTGTTTCATCAGTGTCAAACACTGTTCTATCTGTTTCAATAACTGTTATGGAAACAATAACTGTTTCATCTGTTTCCGGTTTTATCAGTGTTTCATCTGTTTCATATTTCATCAGTATCAAAAACTGTTTCATCTGTATCAATAACTGTTTCCTCTAAATCAAAAACTGTTTCATTTGTATAAATAACTGTTTCATTTGGATCAATAACTGTTTCCTCTATATCAATAACTGTTTCACTTGTATCCGGTTTTATCAGTGTTTCATCTGTTTCATATTTCATCAGTATCAATAACTGTTTCATTTGGATCAAAAACTGTTTCATTTGGATCAATTACTGTTTCCTCTATATCAAAAAATGTTTCATCTGTGTCCGGTTTCATCAGTGTCAAAAACTATTTCATTTGTATTAATAACTTTTTCATTTGTATCAATAACTTTTTCATTTATATCAATAAATGTTTCATCTATTTTTGTTTTATCTGTATCAATAACCGTTTCATCTATTTTTGTTTCATTTGTATGAATAACTGTTTCATCTGTTTCCTGTTTCATCAGGGCCAATAACCATTATATCATTATCAAAACTGTTTCATATGTTTCATATTTCATCAGTATCAAAAACTGTTTCATTTGTATCAAAATAACTGTTTAATCTATTTTTGTTTCATCTGTAACAATAACTGTTTTATCTGTGTCCTGTTTCATTAGTATCAATAACTGTTTCATCTGTTTCCTTTTCCAGATGTATCAATAACTGTTTCATCTATATCAATAACTGTTTCATCTGTTTATGTTTCATCAGTGTCAAGAATTGCTTTATCTGTATCGATAACTATTTTATCTGTATCAATAATTGTTTCATCTGTATCAGTAACTGTTTCATCTGTTTCTGTTATCAGTATCAATAATTGTTTCAAAATAATCAGGTTTCACTCGGTTTGTTTGTTTTCATGATAAATATTTTAGATTTGCTATTTCATTTCTTTCAGTTAACTTAGCATTTAAGAAACCAGCTATTCTCAGTTCCAATTACACAGGGTCGGATGGGACGATATATTTTACAGCCGATCGAGCTGTAGATGAAAATACAAATGATGTATTTGCGACACCCGGAGATCCTGCAGGCACATGTACCCATACCCGTCAGACTGCAAACTCGAAACCAGTATATTGGCAAGTGGACCTCGGACAGACCAGTATTGTAACACGGGTGAAAATAGCGTACAGAAATGATCGTAAGTATAAACATTTAATTTTTAATTCAAACTAACTTCAATAATTTTTTGGTGAGATATCATGGGTCTGACATGAAATTGCAAGACCGGCGAATCTAATAAGCAAATAAAATTTGTTATTTCTAAGCATTATATATTTGATACTTAGCTGATAGATATAGGAAGATGTGGTATTAGTGCAAATGAGACAACTCTCCATCCAAGTTTCAATTTATAAAAGTAAATCATTATAGGACAACGTACGGTTGAATCTATATTGGAGCTGGGTTTTTTTTAACATTATTCAGCACCAGTCTTTAATTTGGAGATAGACGTTGGAATTATTAAGATACCATAAGGTACGGAACTCCCTCAGGTAAGGTTAAAACTAGTTTGATTTTGGCCCTACTATTCAGTTTTCTATTGTTCATTTCGCTCTTGAAGTTTTCAAGTTTTAGTATTTGAGCGGTCCCGATGAAGGTAAATAAAGAATTTGTCTAGCAGTTGTTTGCATCCTCCTCGTTCTGTTCTCTGGTAGATTCTAGTAGTTGTCTAATTAGCAAACATAATAAATCTCCTTATTTTTAAGTTTAAAGGTCTGTTAAGGTTCTATTGCATGTAATCTTTTCCAAAGTTCCATATGTTTGCAATTCAAATTTTAGATCTAGAACTTGAAATATCGATCAATCAAATATGTTGTTCAAAAACGGTTAAGAAAAACATCAACACCTAGCAAACAGACTAGCTTGTTTGTTAAAGACTGAATCGAGACTTGCAAATAAAAGAAAAAAATATATAAGTCAATGAAAGCAATACTTTACAACACAAAATAAAAATTAGAAGATTTGGTATGATTATCAATGAGACAGTTATCCCTCAAAGTCAAAATGACTTGGATGCAAGCAACGATAGTCTACAACATGACCTTCAATAATGATCTATATCAATACTCTATTCTCATAAAACCAATGCAATGATCAAACCCCATACCGTATAGTTATTCCATTTTATATATTTGACAGAAGGGATTGTCTTGATCTTTTCAAAACATGTTACCCTCTTAACGGACGTTGAAAATTTCATGCTTTTGAAACATTATTATTTCTAACGAGTTGGTGTTGTGTCAAAAACATCATATTCAACCTCTCCAATTTCAAACACTTCAATGCACCACGAGATCATATTGCTTCACTCCAATTCTAAAACTATACGGTACTAAATTTTGTTTACAACAATTTACAATGATTTAATTTCCTTTTTCCAATACCTCATTGTGCTATGTCTTGTTCACAACGCCATCAGTTCCCCTATTTTCCACTTGATACCTCGTTTAATATAGTCAATAGTCTTAAATAAACTCATCATAGATACCAGGACTAAATTTTGTATATACGCCAGACGCGCGTTTCGTCTACAAAAGACTCATCAGTGACGCTCGAATCCAAAAAGTTAAAAGGGCCAAATAAAGTACGAAGTTGAAGAGCAGTACGGATCAAAATTCCTAAAAGTTTTGCCAAATAAAGCTAAGATATTCTATGCCTGAGGTAGAAAAGCCTTACATTTCAAAAATTCAAAAATTGTAAACAGTTAATTTATAAATGATACCGTCTGACATAAACCTACAGTACAACGACTATCATGGCACTCGGGGTTGATAGAGTACAACTGTGTTGTCTATGCTTCATGTAAATTTGTATCACTTGAATTGTTTCAGGCAACGATAGAATGAATGGTTATAGCATTACATTTTCAAACGAGTCATTAGCTAATGGTATAGTGTGTTATCAGGATACATTTCCTGGAAAGCCGTTGACAAATGACCAGCATAACTGTACAGTTATTGGAAGATATGCTCGATACGACAACAACATTGGGTTCGCAGAAATTTGTAATTTTGAAGCCTATGGTACGTGTGCATTTTGTTATATTGATATTTTTATTACATTTAAAAATGATTTGGTTAAGGTCTGACACATTAAAAAATACATGTAAGTGTTCTAATTCTATCAAGAATCATTAATATTTATTTATCATATTAATAACATGATCCTAAGGAATGCTAAAGGAAAATATTATAATGGAAGCAAAGTTAAATGTTATCAACAATATACTACCAAACATTGATACTTTTTAAGTACAGTCAAGCCTACTTAAGAGACCACCTGTATTAAGCAAAACATGTGTTAAAAAACCACCTGTCTTAAGTGACACTTTTTTGCTCTCCCTTAAGTGGTCTCTTAAAACAGGTTTGACTGGATATTCAAAAAGTTTCATAATATCCGAAGAACATATTGCATGTCTAAGTTGACGAAAGTAATCGGAAAGCAACGATTTCAATAAACATGGAAAGATGATAGATGATTGATACCTAAGTTCTTAATACATAATTTTTTTATTAGTTGACATTAGCTTTAATAAGTTGATATTAGCTTTGAACTAGCTGTCAATAACTGCGAGTACTCTCGGTACTGTACTTTGTCTTTTTTGTTGTGGAGATGTATAAATACCCTGCCACGTCTGGTCTGTATTTTGTTACTTTTGTTTTTCTGCTTTGTATCGATCTTATTTGATATACCATTTTCAAATGATTTTTATAGGGTGTTCATGTGTTACGCCCGCTAACATGTTAAACCCCACCACATAAGTGTACGTAGTTATCAAAGGTACCAGGATTATAATTTAGTACGCCAGACGCGCGTTTCGTCTACATACGTGCCTGTCCAAATTCAGTCTGTGATTCAGTGGTTGTATGTTGCTGTAGATTACATTTGTTTTCGTTCATTGATTTGCACATAGACCAGACCGTTAGTTTTCTCGTTTGAAAGGTTTTACACTTGTCATTTCGGGGCTTCTTACAGTTGTCTATGTGATACGGGATTTGCTCATTGTTGAAGGTCGTATATGTGTCATTTTCAAAAAATTTCGAATTTTTGAAATTGCCATATACGATGCAGGAAATGCTTACCCTTCCGGAGCACCTGATTTCACTCCCGGTTTTTAGTGGAGTTCGTGTTGTTTCTTAATTATTATTTATAACTGTTGATGTAAATGTCCTTTGGTTTTGTGAGTCTTTGTTTACTCCTTGGTTTTGATTGTTATTGTCTTATTAAAAGTTACTTATTCAAACAACCCTCTACATAAGCAAATCAAAACAAACAGTACTTTTAGAACAACATATTAAAAGATGCAATCTTAATGATGTCATACAAGAATATCATGAAACATTTTTTGATCGAGGGTACAATATTTTGTCTCTCCTGTTACCATTTTCAAAAGAAATTTTGGGTTATTAAGAAAAGGTTTAGATAAAATGTTGAGCTTGTTTTACGTAGCCAATTAGATGGTTTTCAAAAGAATAAAATTTTATATATATTCATTCTGTAAAATAAGAAATTATTTGCCAATTTTCCAGGTTGTACTGAAAAATGCCTCTAAAAATTGGTTTTCAAAGGTTGTAAAAATTACCACCAGTAATGCAAAGTCTAAGATAGCAATTTATATTGTTGGGCATTTTTTTACCCTTTCAAATAAACCCAACATCAAGTAAATCCCTCATCAGTTAGTTTACTTTTCTCGTTATTTCATTGGTAACAGGAACGTACGTGTATGATATATCACTAAATAAAAGTCTATCCTGTTACCAAATGATGCATTAAAAATTGTTTGAGGTATGTTACTGTTAGCATATTTTTTTTAAACATGTACAGAGCAAATGTTTGTCTATAGGGTCTGTTATTAAGCATTTTTAAAAGTTTTTGATTATTTTATTAATATGCTTTACAGAAGACCATATCGATAAACAATTGTACACCACATGTAGTTAACCGTTATTTGTACGATTTATTCAGACTTTCAATTTTAGATATCTGTATATTTTATTGTTGCATTTTGATTATTCAAATACAATATAGGATGTCCAGTCGGGTCATATGGTATAAATTGTGCAACATTGTGTCCAGCCACCTGTTTGTCCCCTACTTGTAACCCTGATAATGGATATTGTATTGGCGGATGTCGAGCTGGTTGGCAGGGGAATAAGTGTCAACAAGGTAATATTTATCATTTTAGTTACTTATTCAAGTAGATATGATATAACATATAATATAACCATTTCCCAACTAACTTGTTATGTGATATTTCAAAAATTGGAATAACTAGAAATGTACAAACTTGATTGCTGGAAGAAATATTTGATATTCTGAAGGTGTGTGAAATTGATATGCTAACAAATTATAAAATCAAAAATAGGCCAACTCTTTGCAATGCATAAAAAAAAATTAAAATCAACAAGTAAGTAACCTAATTCGTTAAACATATCCGAATTTACCAATTTCATTCGATTTATAGTATGTGATGATGGCACTTACGGATTAGGATGTGGCAACAGTTGTTTCTGTAGAGGGTCTGCCTGTAATAAGGTGACGGGAGAATGTCCGGTTGGAGGATGTCTAAGAGGGTATAAAGGGACTTATTGTAACGAAAGTGAGTAACAACTTATTATACTCTGTTATCTGTTTAGTATTATTTGTTTTATTGGAGGGTGGATTTAAGGTATAAATATTGGAAGCAGTAATTTTGTTCCATCAAAATATATGTTTATAGACAAAAACATTTGGAAAATACTTGAAATGTGTTTTTTTTTTTACATATTTCGTTGGTGTAATGATATGTTTATAACTACTTACCTTAATCACTACATGGGTTAACTCATTTGAATTGTCAAATTATTTAAAGAAAAATTAGTATTTACTATTTCTCTCTGGTTCTTAGAATAATGGGTTAGAGATGCAAAACTATAAACACCCAAACATATAACTAACATATAAAGTAGTATTTGCAGTTTTGCTATTAATGGTACTGCATGTATATTGCAACTATTCGGCCAGTTTATAACTTTAATGTAATTGAATTTCAGCATGTACAGGTAACCAGTTTGGGTTTGACTGTCTGTCTGTTTGTAACTGTGCTGGATCTGACTGCTTTCCCGAAAACGGAACGTGTTTTAGTGGAGGTTGTTTACCTGGATGGGCATTGGATTCTTGCAGTCAACGTATGTGAATAATGTTCTATATGAGTAATATAGTTATATGAATAATCAGGGATGTTGGATATATGTAAGTGAGACAGAGAAATCAAGCAAATATTTTAGACAGCGACCCTATAATATAGAATAGAGACAGAAATTTATTTTATAAGTTTAATAAGGTCTATGGACTAAAGCAATTGGGATTATGATATGATTTAAACATTCATTGAGCAGTTTTTTTTTTTGTTTTTTTTTAAAGTTATGTAGAAAGTTGAACATAAAGTTTTGAATTAAATTATGAACGAAGATGTGGCATATTTACATTATGAATAGACATATTTAAAACAGAAGGAAAGGATGAAGATTGTACTGAAGGTGCCATTTATAACGGAATTATCTATTACAGCGTGTCCTCCGAATACGTTTGGTCAGGACTGTAATGCCACCTGTGGTAATTGTGCTCGCGGCAGAACATGTAACCCCGTAACTGGTATATGTGATAACGGCTGTGCCGATGGTTGGTTGGGGATGTATTGTAATATTTGTAAGTAGCAATTTAGTAGAAACACATATGTATTGAACAGTTATAATGCTTTCATTCAATCAAGGAATTGTATATACAATTCCTTGATTCAATAAGGCTTATTTCAGACGGAAACAAATTCTAATTAAATTTTCCTTTGTTTCTTTTCATTTCATCTTTTGGTGTTGTTTCTCTTTTTGTACCCAGCATAACGTTTTGTTGTAAACATCGACCAGTTAAGGTTTCTATACTTGTTTCGGCATTGTATTTCACAGCAACGTGTCCCTTTCAAATACATAAAGTTGGAAATTTTCATTTCAAATCGATGTAAAATCAAAACGATGAGTACAATCTTTATTATAGCATGACTTTTACATGGTAATGTACTTCCGTTTGTCTGGGATTTATCCTGTTGCTTTTGATACAAATTCGTATTTTAACTTTAATTAACTTAAGATTCATGCTTGAATAAATACCAAAGAGATATAAATGAATTATTATTTTAATTGGCAAAATAAAGGCCACGGTTCACAAATTTATCAAACATTAATTTATCATCAAGAAAGATGAAACATTAGCATGATCATGAGGCACACATGATCAAAGTTAACACATTAGCGTGGATCACTGTTGATCAGTTATAATATTAGAATGGATCACGATTGATCAATTAAAAACTTTAGCATGGATCACGATTGATCAATTATAACATTAGCATGGATCAAGAATGATCAATTAGAACCATCTGTACAAACAGAGCACTTTATCATTACTGTCCAATACTGACATTGACTTTAAAATACTGGCCCTGGGAACAAAAGCTCAGTAACGGCTATTATAGTCCATTATGTGAACATGGTGCAAGGTTGTTGGCGTTGTGTCGCTTTCCCGCCAACTGGTCACATGTTAAACATGCGACCACCGCCATGAAATAAAAGAAAACGACCCAACAAGCCGTGGCCTTATTGACTTGGTTGCTACATATTTATATTCATCCCTTGTCTTGCAGGACGAAGCCTTTAAATCAACGAACGTCATAGCACACTATTGCAAGTGCACGACTTAAATTAACAAAACATTATTAGATAGTAACCACCATGTTGTACACTAAATCATTATCTGTACATTTTCTTTCATTAGGAACGCTTACACAACATCCTAAAGAAAATTTTGAATTCTATACAAAAATAGTTCATTTCCCATGTTTGAAAGATAAACACCGTCGATGTTGAAAAGTCCCTTCTCATTCCATGTTATTTCAGGATATTTTATGTATCCTCCACCAGACCAGCAAAATTGTTTATTCTAACCGCAGCTCGGTTCAGAGACTTAATGTTTTGGCCATTCCGCCAAACTAGCCTTGGTGGTATCTGGGACCAAATTAATTTAGCTTTAGGGAGCAATTCTAAAACCTTACAAAGAGACGACTTAATTTGCCGTGTAAAATTATGTAACTTGCAGGAGCCTATGTTGTTGCCCCCACAATGTATAATTAAAAAACTGGCTCCTGTTCAAATATTAATAAATATTTTATCTTTGGTACTAATTCGTGCCAATTCTTGGCACCTTTGCCTTGCCACCAAATGGTACATTTTTTCCGCTTCAAACCCAAACCGTCATAAGTGGTGCGGGCATTGGTAAATGCATGTTTTACAATGGACGAGCCTATTATCCAATAGACTTTTCCTCATATCTCTCAAGTATTCCTATTAAAACACAATTAAACGTTTAATAACATAATTTACCATCTATTTACATCTACATATAAAACAATAATTGTCTTTGATATATGACCACATCAAAATAAATTTTTTACAATCTGATGTATGACCTATATGCACCAGATTTCCATCGTCCTAGCTTCATAATTTCCTCATTAGAAATTCCTTTAGAAGAGGCTTCTGAAGCTGCCCCAATCCTGAATGAATGTGACTTGTAGCCACTTGAATCAATACCTATTACATTCAATGCCTAAGATAATATACCAGAGAACTGATAACGAGACACGCATTTTCCACCAAGGTGACAGAGTAAAGGACCATTTTTATTTGGTCTTACTCTTAGGTATCTTTTTAATAGCAGTATTGGACAAACTGTTGAATCCGTCTTCCTTATATCAATAGAAAAAACCTTACCAGTTTGATCCCCCTTAGAGTGCGTTAAGTGAAGCATAATAAACTCCCCTTTTGCTCCCCATAAAATTTGTGTACCATGTATTGATATTATATTTTGCGCTTGGCCTAATTTTGTGTAAACTAATTCTCCAACTCTCAGAAAGCCATGAAAGGCGACTGAAAAAGCTGCCGCAAAAAGCAAAGATTCATATGCTGAATAACAAATCGATGGCAACTTTTCAATTATCCTAGCCAAAAGTTCCGATGTAATTGGAAGCCTTTTATCCTTCGAGAACTTACTGCGTTTCAAACCCTCTAACATTTTTCGTATAATAAAATTTTGTGAATAGTCCATAAGTTGAGACTGCAGAACCTTGCAACGAAAACCGATTGCAGTCACGTAACAGCTGACAGTTTTATGCGCTCTCCCTTTCAGCGATAAATATGCAATAAAAAGCACAATATGCGATGGGGGAGGCAGCCACACGCACTCCATACTAAAGTCTTTCCGAAATATCCCGAAACTCCGCAATCCCGTTCTATATGTATCCTTCGTGTTCGAAGCAAGCGAGGCATCTACTAGACGATCAATTTCAGACCGGAAATCAGCTGCAGAAAAGTTTCTGGGATTGGTGTCGCCTCTGTCTCTGCTTGTGGTGCTACCATGCGGAATCTGTGCAACTGTTTACGTGAAATAGCATCAGTGATGAAGTTTGAACGACCTTCAATATGTACTGCTTTAAATTGCATATTAAGGTGGTACCTAACACTACAGGGAGATAACTCTGTAAAGTCAGCTAAACGTTTTAATTACGTTGTGTTGTAAAAGCAATATTAAGCTTCTCAATGATCAAAATTGCCGTTTATCAAATTGCTATATATTTTTGTTAAAGAAAATTTTATGAAAATTAAACGAGCCAAACTAATTTTAGTGAAAGTGTTGGGTACCACATTAAAAAGCATTGTGTGTAATACAAAAGGCCGAACCAACTCCATCACTCGTCTCGATTTTGAGGATTTCTTGTTCAAAATACTCACAAGTGCCTTATTATCTGTATGAATAAGTAGTCGCTTGTTGTGCAAATCCTCTTTAAACAACCAAATCGATAGCACAATAGGCACTAACTTCAAAAAGGTTATATCAGCCATAACATCAGTGTTTTCCCAACTAGAAGGCTATTGAAAATAAGCCCATCGGCCTTAAAAGTAAACTCCACAACTTAAATCTGGGTTACCAGCGCTATCTGTAAACAAATGAATTTTACTATTTGAAAGCCATTCTCTCTCACCAAAAGCCAAAGTACCATTGAAATTCTCGAGAAATGTAAGCCAAGTTTTTATGTCCTCTTTCATACCTAGTGTCACTCGGATAAAATGATTTGGCCTTTGTATACCGCACATAGCATCACAAAACCTCCTGTTAAAAGCTCGAACTGACGGAATTGCTTTGGCACAAAAATTCAGGGAGCCCACTAAAGATTGAAGATCCGTCAGAGTGATTTTTCTTTTCTTTATAGTCAATTCCAGTTTTCCCTTAACCTCCGTTGGTTTGTCTTGTGGTATCCGAATAACCGTCTCCAAAATGTCTATTTCTAATCCCAGAAAAGTCATAATACACGAAGGACCTAAAGTATTTTCCTCTGCTAGAGGAACTCCAATATCTCTGCAAATAGTCCTAAAATTGTTCATGAGATGTAAACATTCCCCCGACCTAGCTTCTTCGGCAAACAGGAAATCGTCTAAATCATGCTCTATTGATTCCTTGCGCGATTGAAAACGGACCAACCACTCTAAGAAACATGAAAACTTTTCGAACAGCTCGCACGCCGCCGAGCATCCCATTGGGAGCGCTTTCTGGAAATAAAAGTTGTCTTGAAAGCGAAAACCAAATAAAAACAAATTCATCCGGGTGCAATATTAATAATCTAAATGCCTAGACTATATCCATTCGTGCCATTTCTGCCCCCTTTCCTAGTTTATTAATAGTGCCAAGAACTTTGTCAACGGATGTGTATTGCACAGTTGCTAATTGGGGGTCAATAAAACTATTAATACTACTTCCCAGTGGATAACTCAAATGTTGTATCATACGCCATCCGTGAATTTTAGAGCCAGGAGGAGGCTTATCAGCTACAAGCCCTATCGGTGATAAGCGGAGGTTGGAAAAAGGTTTGTTTTAAAGGGGCCCGCTATTCGCCCTGCCTGAATCTTTTTCGTAATTGTTTTCTCTAATTCAGACTCATGCTGCTATACCGAAGTCAAATTCGAACAATTTACAGCTTAACGCGGACCCAAGTAATTTACTTTAAATCCATTTGTAAATCCATCTAACAATATATGTGCATCAATTTTATTTGGATAACTTTTTAAAAAATGTCTTAATCTTTCCACTTTAAATCGGTGTCTTTCCTTATTCCGTTAGCCTATAATGGCTATATGCTTCCTGGGACTGACAATGCGGACTTAAGGGAGTACGCTGATCAGGTTGATGTAATTAGAATGCTTCAAAATGGCATAGAAAATAAAGATATAACACTTTATGACATGTTTTCATGTTTAATTAAGAAATCCATGATTTTTCCAAAAATCCACACTTTCTACAACCTTTTAGGTAGTAAAAAATTAAGAAATTGTAATTAGAACCATATTTCAATAATTAATAGTTAAAAAGGAAGGTCTTATGTTCTTAAAAACTGATACAAGAAAAAAATCCATGTTGGAATTAGAAAAAAATCTTCATTTGAATTTTCAAAAACTGGATTTTGCCCAAAATCTTCTCTTTTTACGACCTTTTAAGGCTTAAAAAATAAGAAATTGTAATCAGAACCACATTAAAAAAATTAATACTTAAATAGGAAGGTCTAATGATCTTAAAAACTGATACAAGAAAAAAATCCATGTTGGAATTTGAAAAAAAATCTTCATTTGAATTTTTCAAAATCTGTATTTAACCCAAAATCTACACTTTTTACAACCTTTTAGGGCGTATAAAATAGGAAATTGTCATCAAAACCACATTTCAAAGTTGAAGGTTAAAAAGAAAGGTCTAATGATCTTAAAAACTTGTACAAGAAAAAAATCCATGTTGGAATTCGAAAATTTATAAGCATAATTTTCAAAAACTAGATTTTACTCAAATCCACACTTTTTACAACCTTTTTGGAGGTAAAAAATAGAAAATTGTTATTAGAACCATATTTCAATAGATAATAGTTAATAAAGAAGGTAACATGTTCTTGAAAACTGATACAAGAAAAAAATCCATGTTGGAATTAAAAATAAAACTGAATTTGAATTTTCAAAAAACTGTGGTTTGCCCATATTCTGTTCACTTCCAGTAGTATTACTGCCTCATTTTACTTTAAAAACTTCATAAACAAAAATTTAGATATGCCATTATAGAGCAAATGATCATGTGATGTTAACTAGTAAACATAGTTTTCCAACTTTTTAATTTAGATTTTTTTTCAATCTGTAACACACAGTCATATTTGTTGACCATCACAGGAATTTGTAGGAAAATAGCCACGTTCAAAAACTTTAACCCTTATCATAACTGGAAAAATTAACCAACTTTACCTGCATACCATAATATGGTATAATTGAAACTATAACTTGAAATTGAAAGGGGGTAAAAACAATTAATGCACCATTCATACCAAAGTTCCCTTACAATGTAAATATCGACAAGTGCAGCAGTAGGTAAAACCATGACAATACTCAAAATCATCCCCTTTATTTTTTTCAGAATCAATCATTTGTAATAGCTGAAATACTTTTTAATTATCACATAAATTCTTGCTCAATACAGTCCCTATGATCAATTTCACAATTTGAAATAAAGTATTTTCCAAAATATCAATAGATGACTCTCCACTTTTGCTTTGACCAGAATTGCATGCTTCAGATAATAAATGGATAGAAAAATAAACATTCTAAATAAGAAAAAAATACCGGAACAATATTTTACATGCCAATTAGTTTTTTTAAGAAAACAAATTTGTCCTCTGAAGACCCTAATCTATACTATAGACATTTATTATAAATTTTGAATATGAAATAACCTAAAGTATGTATACACAAGAATTGTCTTAAAAGCCCCAATCCGAAAGAAATCAAATGTGTAGCAAATTTAGATCTTTTGGATTATGATATCAATTCCATGCAAGATTGGAATGTAGTTCTAATTCGGATATAAATATATGAAAGGTACATCAAGCATCTGGTTTTAAACTTTTGAAAAAGTCAGATATGGCATCCACTATCTTCTTTGATTTGGTGACACGCACTTTTCCATTTACATCCTCCTCTTTCAGAACATCTTCTATTCCTTGGCGGCCATCTCTCGCATATGAAATGCGTAAATGAGAAAAAGACATGCCACTCGCTGCTATTACATTTGCAGTTCTTAGTGTGATTACTTTCTTCTCTGTAAGAGGTGTCAAAGTAGGGAGAAGTAGTTTTGTTTTCTGGTTGTGGTCATATCTCCTTGCAGCTGAATCAAAGGAAAAAGATGACAATTGTTTTGCTTCTGTTGATGGAGCCAAGTGATGGAAAAGACGACTCAAAGCAACAACGTTCTCCATTGAATCATGACCGTCATATGTTTCATTTAATATTGTATTGTACAAATTTGATTGTGAATATGAGGTTAATCCAGGTAATAAAGATTTGAATAGTTGTAGCGTATCTAAAAATCCAAGAATGGAACATGAACATTCATTCATAATTGAACAATCATTTAAAGCACAAAATAGCACTGGAATGTCATATAATTTGATGTTATGACCAATAATTATGTTTTTCTTGTATTGCGCTAAAAATAATATAAACATCTTTAAAGCCTCTTTGATGACAACAGATTTCACTTCCTTGTCATGGCAAAACATCTTGCTCCCTTCAACTTTGATCCCTGTTATTTTCTGTGCCTTAGGTGTTATTAGTTTCTTTGGAAGTACATATGTGTTGATGGAACCTTTGTCAGATGTTGCAGAAATCTGTGTTATGTGAGAGTTTCTTGCTGAAATATAAAAGGCATAACATTGGTAAATCACTTTCATGATAGGCATGTTGAACAAGCACTAGCCAACAGAATCATGCCAATAAAAATTGAAAAATGCATTAACTAGAAATTTTTTAAACTTTACAAGCCCAATCTTTTGAAGCCTGTCATTCATATTATCTATACTATTTGAATGCTCATTGATCTCCGTTTTTGTTTTCAAGATAGTAGTAAACTGAAGCTAAACTTGTCAAAGCAGGGACTTTAACTTACCCTGGGTACTGAACAGTCCATTTTGAGAATAAATTTGTTTTGTAAATTTGAGACCTAATATTTGACCATACATTGTTGTTTGAGAATATATATATATATATAGTAGCCATACATATTTCGATCTTTTTATAGCTTACTATGAAGTATGGGCTTTGCTCATTGTTAAAGGGAATACAGTGACCTATAGTTGTTAATTTCTATGCTATTTGGTCTCTGGTGGAGAGTTGTTTCAGTGGCAATCATACCACATCTTTTTTTATATATACACTATATCTTGGAGGCATACAAGTATAATATATAGCACAATGCCGAAATACAAATAAATTTCATATTTCAAGACACTATACGTATATCGTTTTTATACTGAAATCGATAAAAAAATAAAAATAGAATAAAAAAATGTAACAAATATTGATAAACAAGAGTGCACATGCTGAAATGTCTCGCCTTCTTTACTAATCATTGATATTATGTTGATAGACCTACATATAAAGCTTTATTACAACTGTCACATAAACTAAACATTAACCAAAGAAAACGAAACATTGATCAATGAACCATGAAATGAGGTCAAAAGATGAACGTATTAGAAAAATAGACCAAAACTTAAAAACTTAACTTTGACCACTGAACCATGAAAATGAGGTCAAGGTCAGATGACACCTGTCAGCTAGACATGTACACCTTACAATCATTCCATACACCAAATATAGTAGACCTATTGCATATAGTATAAGAAAAACAGACCAAAACAAAAAAACTTAACTATAACCACTGAACCATGAAAATGAGGTCAAGTTCAGATGACACCGGCCAGTTGGACATGTACACCTTACAGTCCTTCCATACACCCAATATACTAATCCTATTGCTTATAGTATCTGAGATATGGACTTGACCACCAAAACTTAACCTTGTTCACTGATCCATGAAATGAGGTCGAGGTCAAGTGAAAACTGTCTGACGGGCATGAGGACCTTGCAAGGTACGCACATAACAAATATAGTTATCCAATTACTTATAATAAGAGAGAATTTAACATTACAAAAAATCAAGTAGTCACTGAACCATGAAAATTAGGTCAAGGACATTGGACATGTGACTGACGGAAAGTTCGTAACATGAGGCTTCTATATACAAAGTATGAAGCATCCAGGTCTTCTACCTTCTAAAATATAAAGCTTTTAAGAAGTTAGCTAACGCCGCCGCCGCCGTAGCCGCCGTAGCCGCCGCCGGATCACTATACCTATGTCGATCTTTCTGCAACAAAAGTTGCAGGCTCGACAAAAATAAAGTGTTTGGAATTTCCCTCTTGGGGTACCATTTTGGGGTATTTCCCTATGAGCGTAGCCCAGGCGGTAAGACATTGACATTTTAAGGAATTAGAAAGGGAAAATGAACTTATTAATAACATTTGATAAACATGGTTTATAAATTACCAATTTGAAGACATAACAAGTTTAAATTCATAAAAGTTTGACCATTGTTACTACACGTTGTCATGGTTGTGACGTGACGTTGTTGGTGAAATATGGTAGTTCCGGTAAGTAGGTGGGGCTAATAGGTTAGTTGGGGTCATTGACGTATAAAGCTAACGTTTATACGTATCTATAGTAAAATAGCTGATTGCAGTATAAAATATATAGCACAAACGGTTCACCCTTTTAAAGTACCTGAATATAATTTATGTTTTTAGTGTGGTTTATTGTTTTTGTAGTTGATCAATTTTATACTGAATTTGTCTGATAATTTGGACACATGTATAAAGTTTCAATTATTTTTATGAAAAATAGGGTTGCAATTTCAACAGATGACCATATCAATGCAATTCTGAAAACATATGTCAGATCAAAATTTCTATAGGAGAGATAGATCTTTTTACTGCAATCATACCTAAGCCTGTTGCTTCAATGTCGAAGAAAATTTTATTAACTGTAGTGGACCATTCAATGGTTTGGTATGCAGGTTGCAGTGAAGGACTTGGAATTTCTTCAATGTCATCTGAAAGGTGGACTTCCAAACCAATGCCAGAAGAATAAGTTACACCTTCCCTAACTTCTCTTGTGGCAAGCTTTTGATGTCTGAAATAATCCAAATGAATAACTAACAAAATGAGGCATCATAAAGGGTCTCTTCAGCCTTAGTCAATTAAATCGCAAACATTTCAAAATCAAATGATGCTTTACATGTGCATTGTGAATACATTGTATATCAATCAGTCAAATTACATTGAGTTATCATACAACATAGGTATTTGCGAAGGACAGACATATGGATAGAGTAGCTACTACATGTATAGAGCAATAAGGGTATGTCCTTATTATCTATATTATTTCACATATGATAATGAACTGTAGGAGGACTTTTACTCACAAATGGAATACAGTCCTGACATTTTGGTGGTTTTTTTTTTAAAGCATGCTTTATCATTATTGTATGCAGCCAATGTATAAATATTTTTCCAATTGGTTGCAGGAAATTATTGTCACAAGTGCACTGTGTTTGTGTGTATTGTGACATTAATCAATCAAATAAATTTATTTGATAGTCAGCTCATTGGTAATCTGACCCTCATAATTCAAAAATAGCACCACAGAAATAATCCCCCAAAAGATAGGCTTTTTTTAGGAGAACATTCCGCTGATTTCAAAAAGCGTTAAAAATTTAGGTACCTTGTTGACTTTAAATTTCTTCGTCTTTGTTTGAACCTGTAGGTATTTGCTATTGCCTTTCTTTTTCGGTGTTGAATATCTCTAAGGACTGCCAGACGTAGAGTAAAATATCCTGAATCCATTGACATTGTTTTTATAGCTCTTTTCTCTCCGAAAGTCACTCCGAAATGATACACAAGGCTTTCTTTTCTCATTCTGACTGTTTTGTGTAGGTTTTAAATTGCAAAACAAAGCTGCATGAGCACCCCCGCATTTTAAGCATCTATGAAGATAACGACAAGCTGAACGGCCGCATCTACCTTTATTGTTGTACAAGAAACTTTGAATTTGTTGAATTACTAAGGCTTTTCTACCTCAGGCATATATAACATTAGCTGTATTTGGCAAAACTTTTAGGAATTTTGGTCCTCAATGCTCTTTAACTTCGTACTTTATTTAGCCTTTTTAACCTTTTTGGATTCAAGCGTCACTGATGAGTCTTTTGTAGACCTAGAAACGCGCGTCTGGCGTATATACTAAATTTAGTCCTGGTATCTATGATGAATTTATTTACCTGCATTCATTTGAGATATTTGAGGTTCTTGTATAGGAGTTACACCCTGGGAAATATACAGAAGCCATAACTCAATGTCTACACAACCCCAATTCATTGATGGGTTTCTGGCACGTTTTAGTCTAAATTGTTGATCATAGGTTAACCAACCCATATCAGCACATATGCCTGTTGCCAATTTTACATTATGAATATACTTAATCAAACCCGGGGTACTACTAGGATGTGCTGCTGTATAAATGGTAGTATGAATTAAGATAGCATCGAACCATGTATTGATGTCGGATATTTTCTTTCAGGATTTTGGCATTAAATTAAGATTTCCATTATTATCCATAACTACTACCCTTGATTGCTCGGAATGAGAAATAACCAATAGGTTTTCTAATTCTACATATTCCTCATTAATAATTTTGTCTCTTACTTGCTGTGAAATGTGCACCCTAAGGTCATCATTGAAACTTTTTACAGGGGCAATACTATCATTCTCATTTACAAGTATGCTGTTATTAGTGAGATTTATACCTGACAAATCAGTATCTGGGGTTGAGCAGAGTGTGGGTGTCCTCTGGATAGCCTCGATTGCTTTAGCTATTTGGTCCTTTAATTCAGGCACGATGCGTTGGGTGACAGTATCTGCCACCTGCTCGAGTTCAGGACTCAGGCTTGCGGTCGCCTGCTGCTGGGGAACTCGCCGAGTAGTGGCATTCACACTTCCAGTCCTCCGGTAAATACTGTTTCCCCATCTGAAGAATGGTGTGCGGACTTCCTGTTGGCCGCCGCATACGGGCTTCTCGTCTTCCGGGACGTTCTTCCCATATTACTATCACACATTCTGAAAAACTAATATGTGAAATGTGAACAAATCCTTTTTTTACTTACTTTATGCAAGTGTGTACGTTGGTTTAATTCAGAACTTATATATATCGATCCTCGCTATAGAGATCAATTAGTTTTGCGTTGAAAGGATTTTTATACAAAACCACGCCTAAACGTTAAATCCCTCTGCAAAACTTGCCAAAAATTTATCTTTACTAAATCTTATAAAACACATTTTTCTTTTCTGATAATTACATGTTGTATTAGGTACTATTGATTTTCAAAAAATTGCGAACCTACATTATAAAGAAACTGTATAAAGAAAGGTAACTCGAATAACTGAAACGGCAGCTTCACAGAGCTAAAGCAATCTATACCATATTAGGATCGATTGAATTATTTATACTTCTTTATTGACTGGGGTTAATTTTAGAAATATATCTGAATCCTATCATCTTAATCTAATTGACTCATCTTCTTATTGGTAACTCAAGTTGTATTTTCGTGAAACTAATTTATGATAATCAGTCTTGATGGCTGAAAATTCAAAACCACGAAATCATCCGTGATTTTTTTTTTATCAAACATAAGAAAGATTGTTATATCATTTTTTAAAAGGAGATCTTGGTAAAAAAAGCTCTTTTAGACTCAACATAAAAAAGAGAAGTTATTCAAACAATTCTTACTTCGATATATGCAATAACTAAATTAATTGAATTCTCTTTTCAGCATGTGATCCGGGATTTCATGGTTTTAATTGTTCAAAAGAATGTGGAAATTGTTTTAATGGCACAATTTGTAATCCTCAGAATGGACATTGTCCTGGGCAGTGTGATCCTGGTTGGCATGGCAATACATGTCGAGGTGAGAAAATCTTTCCAAATTTTGCCTGTGATTTAGAGGTAAGTGTTGTTTAAAGAAAAAAAATGTGTTAATATACCAAAGGCCTATGTAAACCACACAACAATTTAAAAAAAAGGACAGACAGGAAGTGCATGAAAAAGGGCAAATAACAAAACGTTGCACAAAAAATAGAATATTAAAAAATAAAAAAAATAAAACTCTAAATACGTCAGTTTTTTTCAATAGTTAACTTACAGAAATGATTTTCAGTTGTTATTTCTAGGTTATGAGATGTGTATACTTTCTATTTCAGCATTAACAAGCGATTCCGATGGGTCTTCAACGGTGACAGTTGTTATAGTTGT
This sequence comes from Mytilus edulis, assembly GCF_963676685.1. NCBI lineage: Eukaryota > Metazoa > Mollusca > Bivalvia > Mytilida > Mytilidae > Mytilus > Mytilus edulis. Next base: position 100,390,495 of record NC_092344.1, read on the forward strand.
ATTACTTTTATTGTGCCTGGCTACAGGCCTGATACTAATTTATATAAAAAGGTAAACCATATTATCATTATTTAATTTTAATTCAAAACGTTTTGTGAGAAACCCATATCAAATTAAATTTTATGTATCCTCGGATTCATGAGACTTTAGTCTATTTATTGAGTATTTAAAACGTTCCTGGTTTTATATGTAAGTGTTTCAATCAACCATCCCAATCAACGAGATAAATAGTTTTACTAAATCATTTCTTCTTTTTAATATATGAGCTCCACTGAATTTTACATAAAGTCATTATGTTGATGGAGTGAGTAGAAAAAAATACAAGAAAATGTTGCTGTTCCTAATTTTTTGCAATATTAATGTTTTTTGTTGTTGTTTTTTTTAAATTTTATTGTAACTTTTAATCTTCATGATTCTAATGATATGACCATTTCAGAAGAAAAATAGCAACTAAACAAAGTTTTAAATACAGTAAATCGTTCGTTGATTCCAGAGGACAAAACGATGACCAGAGCAGAAACTCAAATGCACAGATTACAAATGAAGCCATATATTACAACACACCCCAAACAGTAATCCCTGATAAAAAACAGGATGAACTCCAAAATAATATAGCTTTGACATCAGGTAAAATTAGTTAAGGTTAACTATCATTGTCCAAAGTAAAGCAAAGTTTTATTTTATTGAACAGAAAACGTGTTTGCATTTGCACCAAGACATTTGACCATTAACCTTTACATACTCGAAAAAAACACACTGAAATAGAAATATTCCACTTGTTTACTATTCATTGCAGTCCGTTGGGTGTATCATCCTTGGCATGGTATTAATAGTTATCAAAGGTACCTGGATTATAGTTTAATACGCCAGACTCGCGTTTCGTCTACATAAGACTTATCAGCGACGCTCAGATAAAACCAGTTGTGCCGCCTCTTTATCATATTTTCTGTTCAGTATTTTGAATTGATCAATCATGTCACCCGTCAAAATATAGAGTCTGTTGTCATCCTAAATATACATGAAACATTTTACTATACATCAAGATAATAGACTAAGGAAAAATGTTCAAAACAATACATAGCGAATTCCAAGCTGAATACTATTGAATACTAACGTTCGGTTTGAATCTTTCTTATTTTGCTTTTTTAGTGATATGAGATCGAAAATAAATAATAGTGATATAAACAGCAACACTTCCACTCGAAATAAAAAAAAATAAGCAAGGAAATTATTGGTTATTGGTTTTTTTCAGATGAGGTTATTTATTCAAATGAAGAAGGGGAAGATATTTGTACGAATACTAATATAGAACTTAACGAAATGGCAGAAGTGATTGAAAATAAACGCAAACAAATATTTACAGAGGAATATAATGTAAGCTTTAATTTCAAAATCAGAGTATTAAAAGTAAACCAAATGAGTATTGGAATGAGTGTCATGCAAAACATAAACTGCGCTAGATTTGTCCCATTTTATAGAATTTTTATTTCAATGCTTTTCAACGTTGTATTTTGATTTGACTTTCCAAATGATTTGATTCAAGTGCCACTGCTGAGTCCCTACTATATTGGCTAAGTTTATACCTAAAACTATCTATCTCAAACCAATCTTTCTTTGTATTACTGCCCGTGAAAGGTATATTTTCTAACCACTATTGTTATACAAAATTCATTTCAAGAGGCGTCATTCAATGAATAGACCAATATTTTTTTGTTGTTGATACATAATGTTTGGTTTACCATTTAATCATTATTTTCGTCTTTCCAGCAACTTCCAGCTGGTCATCAGTTTCCCCATGAATATGGAAAACATCCAAGCAATAAAACCAAAAACAGATTTTTAGCAACATTTCCTTGTAAGTCATCCAATCATAAACATGCACAGAAGAAAACTTTATATACATTATTTTATTGTTTAGGGGCCAATTGAATAATGCCTCCGTGTGCGAGTAATGTCACTCTGCGTTGAAGGCCCATTGGTGGCCTTGGGCTGCTGTTTTCTTCTTGGACACTACTTAAGTGTCGCGAACACCATCTACAAATTGATTGACCGATATTTCAGTCATTTGCGAAATGTTTTTGCAGACTTTGATATTAAGATACCAGAAAAGACTGATCTGGATTGTTTACATTTTTAAATCGAGCGTCACTAATCAGTCTTTTGTAGACGAAACCTGTTTCATGCGTGCAAAATTGTAGGCCTGGTTTATATTTTGAGATTATATATAATCACTGAGTCGATGCATCTATCATTCTTGACTTGGTACAGAACATTTAAAGACAAATGGTGGATTGATCCTGGTTTTATGGGTAGCCAAACTTCCGCTCATATGGCAATGTTAAAAATCTAGCTGAAATGATAATATAATAGTTATCAAAAGTACCAGGCTTATAAATTGAGACGCCAGACGCGCATTTCGTCTTCATACATAAGACTCATTAGTGACGCTTAGATCAACATATTTAAAAAGCCAAACAAGTATAAAGTTTGAGAGCATTGAAGACCCAAAATTCTTAAAAATGTTTGCCAAATAAGGCTAAGATAATCAATGCTGGGAATAAATAAATTCTTAGTATTTTCAATAATTCGTACTTTTGCAAATATAAGATATATAATTGATATTCATCTCAACACCGAAGAGCTGACTACAGGAAACCGGAACACTTACCATGTCTCGCTCCTTTTGCGGGTTCATACAATTCTCTCAGTTGTTGTTTGTTACTCTTATTTGTATAAATAAAGGCAACAGTAGTATACCGCTGTTCAAAACTCATAAATCAATGGACAAAAAACAAGACCAGGGTAACAAACTAAAACTGAGGGAAACGCATTAAATATAAGAGGAGAACAACGACACAACATTAAAATGTAACACACACAGAAACGGACTTAACATTAGACAAAATCCTATGAGAATAAAAAATATAATATCAAACCCAAATACATGAATTTGGGATAGATAAGTACCATGACACGTCTTATAGTAACGTGAATTCACACTCGAAAATAAGAGAAAACAAACGACACAACGGAAACACAACGTTAACATGTAACACACACAGAAACGAACTATAATATAACAATGGCCATATTCCTGACTTGGTACAGGACAGTTTTAAAGGGGAAAAAAATGGTGGGTTGAACCTGGTTTTGTGGCATGCTAAACCTCCCTCTTTTATGGCCATGTGAAATATAACATTAAAATGATAACACAACTTTACAGGACTACAATATAAATAAATAGGAGAACATAATTGACAAAGAAACACACGAACAATAGCCAGCAAAAGGCAACACGTTTAAAATTTTAATACGCCAGAAGTGCATTTTGTCCACACAAGACTTCTAAATCGATAAACGAGTTCTCTACATTGGTACCTACTGTTGCTTAAATTCATTGATGAATTTGTAGTCAGTGATTAATTCAGAACTTTTTGTTGAACAGATGATAAAAATAGAGTTATCCTTCCTGCAATTAAAGGTGTAGAAAATTCTGACTATATAAATGCCAGCTATATTGAAGTAAGTATGCCTTATAACATTATGATCCACTTGAATTGAATAATGTCTCATATCAAATACCAAAAACCCTTAACTACTCACAAGATAAAATTAATTTATCACAGAACCATTAGTAAATGATAACCTTGTTAGAATATGAATAAAACAACACAATGATGGCAAACAGTGAACATGCAATTTTTAAAAGTCAACCAAAATTTACATATAGAGTTCAACAAGGGGTTATTCATAGTGGTGCAGAATCTGTTTACCCATCATGAGCACCCCGGTTAAAGATGATGTTCGTTTTACTTAATGTTTATTGTCTGTGTTGTGTTTTGAATTTTGTTTTTTTTTCTGACTATGGTGTTACAGTTTTGTTTTATCTCTGATTTTCTATTGCCCCTTAATGTTTTCTGTCTGTCAAGAAAAAAAAAAGGAAAATAACAAAAATACAGACCTCCAAGGAACATACTAAACGGAAAATCTCTTATCAAATGACCAAATTCAAAGGTCAATCCCATCCAACAAATGGAAAGCAACTGTCATATTGCTGACTTGGTACTTAACCTCTACCTTTTATAACAAACGTGTAGAAATAGTTTTACAACAATGTAAGAGCAAAACAACAGACATGATAGGTAAACGTCACTATATGAGAGGATTAGTACATAGATACATTTTTGTAATATCAAAGCATAGAGATACGAACAAGTGAAAACTACAGTCGCTGTAATTTAGGCTACAATATATACTTTATTGTCGTGTTTTGCAATACATACAAAGTTGATGTATCAATTTCATGTTACTCGTGCTAGTGACACAATAAAATATGTATGTCAAATGTACTTTTCACAATGATATGTTATTTTGGACTTTCATTTTAGGGTCTCGATAAAGAAAAATCGTATATCGCCTCACAAGGTAGGTACATATATATGGATATAGTTAAAAAGATAATAACGTTCATTTTAATTTGCTGATGATTACCTACTTTGATTGGTTATTCATGATATTAACGTATAGTTTCAGTTATAAAAAAAATAAAATAACAAAATCGATATAGAACTTTTTAAAAACATTTGAGGACTTTTCTAATTTGCATGTGTTTTAATCTAATATATGAAATATTCTTTTTTCCCGCAAAGGTCCAAAGAAATCAACAGTTTCAGATTTCTGGCGAATGATTTGGAAAGGAAAAATCGAAAAAATTGTAATGGTTACCAATCTGGTTGAGGGTGCAAAAGTTAGTTTATTTAACAATTTATCAATTTGTCCGTTTTGTACAGAAATTAGAAAATTATGATCTCTAGTGCAAATTAGAATATTTTTAAATGAATAATAAATTGTAAGATGGAAAGTTTTTTTTCTAGTTTCAGAAAGTTGCATTTTGGAATTAATAATAAATGTGTATTCCCTCTTTGAAACTTTTAGTTACAGAAAAACAAATGTATAAAAAAACGCAAAAAGGTAGTTGGAAAATTATTATGCGGAAAAGTACATCTGTTGTAATTCCAAGCAGGTTGTCTTAATGTCTTAATGTGTAGTTTCAGTTAAACAACCTCTTTGCCATATTTAACTTAGATTTGATGTTTTGTTTTAGACAAAATGTGAAAAATACTGGCCGGATACAGATGATCACTTGACACACGGTCCTTTATGTGTCAAAAACAACAAGGAGACTAAATATGCTGCTTTTACTATTAGGGAACTATCAATATCGAATAAGAAGGTAGTATGTAGCATGCTTATTGATTGTCGATTTTTATATAAAGAACGTAGATACTTTGTTGGCAATGCAAATAAAACAAATATAAACACAGTAAATGCATGAATAACAAACACTCATCAACGTAACCAGGCTTTTCAAGATACACACATAAGAATCATCAGTTCAACTAGTACTGGTATCAAAACATTTGGGAACTAAGAACAGAAGAGTATGGAAATATAAAATCATTATCGGGATGTTCAGACATTGGTTAAAAAGTATATAAAAAATTCCGAACGCCAAGGTAATTGAAAAAAGGGAAAGTCCATAAAAAATATTAAGGTTATCAGCCAACGGAACGTGTTAAAATGAATTTCAAAGGCAATTTTTTTTCTCAAATTTTAGTTATTGAGTTTCTGTTTTTACATGAGACAAATTTACAGATACTCGATAAAAATGATTTAAAATATTCTTTAATGACCTCAATTTTGATAGATAATTTAAAAAAGAAATATTACACTTAAATATAAGTAAAGACATTAATAAGAATTTGAAATATCTCAATTTAGAGCGAAAAGGAAAGAATAATATACCAGTACCATTTCACAAGATGGCCTGACCATGGAACACCTGATCCGTCCCAACTGGTCCACTTTAATAGCAGAGTACAACTGCGAAATACAAACACCGGACCTTTACTGGTTCACTGCAGGTACTTATATTTGTAAAAAAAAACATGTGAAAGGTTCTTTCGAAATTATATTATATCTGTATGTGATTTGAGTTCGGAATGAACCTATTCCCAATTTCTTTTTTGGTTTGTTTTAATCCGTCTTATTAAAGTTTAATTGTTTATTTTTTATTTTATATGGTCCTTTTAATCATCTTGTTAATTTGCATTTGTATGAAAAACTCCATTGACTTTATTATTTAAAGTGGTTGTGTGCCAGGAAGCACGATGTTATATTAAAATCGTTTAGCTTGTTGGATTTACCAAATAACATATGAAGTAAATAATCTTAATCAATTTCGTAAAGGTTGTATTGTTATTACCATTATTGCCATTATAATTACTAGAAAATAACTTAGTAAAAAAAAGAACAAAAGGACACAACATTTCGTAAAAAATAGTCAATTAGATGGCGTAATTATTTTTTTAAATATCCCCACCCCCTGCCATAAAAACAGATAAAAGATTAAATGAAACATTATAATGTACAATGTGTTTTAGTGCTGGAATAGGAAGAACGGGGACGTTTATTGGTTTACACGAGTTAACAATCCACGGTAGAAAAACTGGTTCTGTAGACGTGTTTCAATATGCAAAGTTGATGAGACATGGACGAATTAATATGATACAAACTCTTGTAAGTTTTAATATATGAATTCAGCAGACAGTTTGGTAACACATGATACAATAAAGCATATATCGGCAGGCGTTTTTCGTTTTTTTTACAACCTTTACTTTCTTGAATGAATTGAAAAAAACCATCAAAATGATCATAACATAATAAATATATAAGAATAGGATGATAACAACATATAAAGGTCCGACCGACATTTTTGCAGAGAAACATATGGTCACTCGACTTTCTTCTATATTATGTTTTGCTAAATGTAACATTCAAAATTCGCTTCTTTGAAATAGATATTAATGCACAATTACACATACAAAGGTGTATTTCATCCTACAGAAAGACTGTTGAACATGGGAATTGGATTTATTGGAGCTTTTACAACACTCAGTTTAATATTACGTCATAGGTTGCAAATATTTCAAAAATGAATATATAATAAAAAAAACCACAAAGAACACATGTTTTTTCTATGGTAGACAGCATTTAATAAAAACCACAATATTACAAATGACTGATTTGGGTTAGGCACATAAATGATGTGTCGGGGTTACACATAATTATAATACTTAGTTACATAAACGTTCTAACAAAAAATCTTAATATTAATGTCATTAACAATGAATGAACAGATATAAGTAAACGCAGTTGACATAGGATCATTACATTCTTATTTAGGAACAATATATTTTTCTGCACGAAGCTTTATTGGAAGCTCTGACTAACCTAGAAACATCATATCTCCGTGAGGACTTTTCTGAAATAAGACAGTCATTATTTTCCTGTGACAGTCCTACAAATCAAACGAAACTTTGGAGTCAATACGAGGTAATTATGTTTTAATGTTGAAAGTTATCGATGATTTTGACCAATACTGGTGCAAGGATATTCCTCCATTATGCTGTTCGGGGTATTTTTCGAATGTTATTTCAGCTTGTTTGACAAAATTTTACCAATTGTTCATTCCCAACTTGTAGACGTTCTGTTCTTAACTTTCTGAATTTAAAAGATGTTTAGTAAAGATTACTAAAAGTGAAATGCAAAATTGTCAACCAATCGATTTATTATAGTTTTTTTTAAATGTAAAATAAAGGAAACAGTATTATACCGCTGTTCATAACTGATAAATTGGTTGAGAGAAAACAAAACCGAGCTACGAACTAAAACCGATGGAAAGGCATCAATGTTAAGAGGAAAATAACGGAACAACCGAAACTCTGAAGCTCAACAAAAAGAAATGTTACCATACATGGAAGTTTTGATCCTTTTTAATGATTTATTTTCCATCTAACATGTGCAAAATATAAATTTTCATGCATTTTTATACATGCATCCTCAAATAGACAACTCCAGATTTCATAGTTCAATAAGAGAATTATTACTTTATTAAAACATAAAAGAAACTCAATCATCAACAGTTGCGGAAGAAGCTTTTATATGTATGACATAGTGAAAGGTGTAGTTATGTATTTTCTATATATTTGTAGCATTTAAAAGCAAAAAAGCCAATACAGGATGATAATTGCTATACTGATGCACTGTCGGAGAAAAATAAGTCTAAAAACCGGAACCATGAAATCATTGCACGTATGTAGACGCAAATATTTAGTTTTTGTTATGTAAATACGTAAAATCACAAATTTGGGTAGCATACTATTATCAATCAAGTTCTTAATTACTCAGACTCTAGTTAAACAAATGCTCATTACAAGTACATCAAGTTCTAAATTATTCCATTCTTAAACAGACAAATGATACTGACATTTCTAAATTACACCGACCCTAGACAGACAAGCTTTCATGATGTATAATTAAAATTCTACTTTACTCCAACTCTAATTAAACAAATGATCATATTACATACTTCAATGTCTTAATGACGTCGACTCTTGAGTAAAACAAATCATGACATATAAAAAAAAGTAGTTATCGTGATATTGTAATATTAATTTATGGTCAATTTGTTTTTGAATTGAGAGGGTAGTCCTCAAAACTCAGAATACATTTAATTGTTAGTTACAAAAACCTAACATAAAAGGATTTCGTCTTGTGTTCTGTAAGATTACGGAGTTCCTTCTCCACCAGTGGCATCCTTTGTGTTGTTAAATGCAAGTAAAAATCTTATATTAAGTGCGTTCGGTAATGGAACATTCATTCAAAAAACCTTTTTGGACCTATTTGTAGTCATCTATTATACAGCATGTGGCTGCTAAAATGTTATTACCAGAAGATTTCAAACAATGTACCTAACATTATACATTAAATTGTGTTGACAAATATGATACTTTTTAAAAAACAACAACATTATAATATGTTATGAGATGCGTGATCCACAACAACAACACTGTATGTCTAATGTGAGTCTGTGAACGTAGAAACCATCAAAACTGACTAAACACTTTAAGAGTTACTGTCTGAGTTACGTTTACTCTTGATTTCCTTTTAAGCTGGGGTCATACATTCACGATTTTTACTGCCGTCCTTGACAGGACCATTCCCGATTAAAATTTGTCAAAAGTCTGATCAAGATCCTGTGAATCGTGGATGGAAATCCGATTTGTATCTTTCGCCAGGTAAAATTCGACCGAGTCTGTCACGACTGCGTCCCGATTCTACCGAATGTAATCCGACAGAGATCAGATAGTGACAAGACAGTGAACCGACGCTGACGGAAGTTATCCGTTCGAAAACTGTCGGCATACTCGGGATGATCAGGTACTGTCGGAACGTAATCCTATCACGGTCTGCTCTATCGCATTGCAAACGGCTTTGTCTGGTCTCAGTCGTATTGTATTCTGTTATTGTCGGGACTTCTCCAGATCATTCCCGTTCCACAGGACACCGTCCCGAATACACAGAACATTGTTAGGAATTCGATCCGATACAGCAGAATCTGTCACGACATAGGCACGATTGTAATCCGACTAGACAAAATCGGCTGAGTTTCCCCGAATGTTACGGGACGCACCTAACTGTCGGGGTACTTTGCCGAACTATTCGGACCCTTCCCGACCAGTAGTAATCTGTTACGAACTAAAACGACTGCGTTCAGACAATAGTAGGACATTCCAGATAACTGAGGATACTAATCCGACTTTTTCACTTTTCGTGTCGTATCGCTGTCTGATCTCAAACGGGAGCAATAATCGGCAATGTGTGAACCCCGCATTATGTGTGATTATCTAGAATTGAAGATAAGGAAAATATTTAAACGCAAATTGTGAGGAACTACTTACCCCTATCTATGAAAAATGAAACATTTATAATACATATGGTAAATGGTTGAAGAGGTTTCCATAGCATATGACGTTTCAAAATAATATTTACTATTGTAGATAATAGATACCGTACCTACCTTAATACATATGCTCCATCAAGAACAGATTATATTAACGCAATCACTGTTCCAGTAAGTAGTCAAAATATGCTCGTATACAATTTAAGACAAACCATACCCCAATTGATGTCCATAAGCTTGTTCTGTGTAATGCAATACTTTACCTGCAGAGAAATACTCTGAACTTGAAAACTACAAAATTGCTACAGGCATACTTGGCATGAACTGTTATGAGGTCTAGTGATTTGATTCCACTTCATTCTGGGTTTATTTATTTTCGCTTATATTTTCAGCCATGTGTATTGTTTTGTAACTGGACTTAACAGAACATCAATATACATCTTGACTTTTCTATTTGGACACACAGTTTGGATTTATTGTCTGAATCAGATGAATCCAATACGATGTGTAATGAGGAGAGTTGATTTTTTTACTGTTTTTTTTTAACGTATTCCCACGAAAATTTAAGTAAAAAGTTCTAGGCAACACAAAATGAATAAATGAATGAAGTAGAATTAACAAAATGTCAAGTACAATATCAATTTGCATTGTTGACTTTAATTAATGTCAGAGTAAATATATTCAAAGCAGTCATATTAAAAACTGATTAATACGTGTAAGTAATTATATATATATATATATATATATGTAGTATGAGTGACAATGAAACAACTGTCCATCCAAGTAGTATGAGTGACAATGAAACAACTGTCCATCCAAGTCACAATGTATAACAATTTAACAAGTATAGTTAAAAGTACGGAATTTGGCAAAAGTAAGGCCTTGACTAACACCGAATGCCAAAATAATGGAAAATCAAAAACCTTATAAAAAAGTGAAAGAGCTGATAAAAGGACCAAAAGTATAGCCACATCTGGACAATAAACCATAGTTTTGCATGAGTGAGATATATTCCTGAATTTAAAACAACTTTCAAATTGTTTTAACAGCACATTCCGATCAGAACAGTATTCGTATTCCATTCCATTACCAAAATCCAAGTACTGGCTACTAGGCTCGTGATACCCTCGGGGACTTGCAGTCCACCAGCAGAGCAACTATCTACACATATGACACACATTAACACATATCCCAACGACGCTGATTATCTATTTAGATGTTTTTACGACAAATAAGTTACTAAAATGAAGCAGAAATGGTTGAATTACAACTAATTTTCATCAAGAGTTTTTGTTTCATTATTTATTATTCTAAAATACATAATTGTAATATTATACTTTTTAATTATTCTGTGGTTATTCCCGTATACAACCTGTGATGTAGGACGGGTTGTTACCTGGAACACCTGAAATCACTTATGGTTTACTTTGTGCTTATAAAGGTACAAATATGTTATGACCACAAATGCTTATACAACGTACAAGATTGAATACAGATTCAGTTTATATAAGAGACACAAATGTTATCTTCTAATTTAAGATTCGTCTTGTCTTTTATATTTAGCTTTTTATTGTTGTAAAGAGACTTTAAAGTTACTCTAGGCATCAAATTACTGTCAAATTAATTAGATAATTGTGTTTTACAGTCATACAGAGACTTAACAGGTTATATAACAACTCAAATACCTCTACAAGATACTGTAGATGATTTCTGGAGTATGATTTACGATCACGATTGTGGCTGTGTAATAGTGCTAGATAAAATACCAGATGTGAGTTTTTTTCTTATTTAATCAAATAAGTGACTAACTGGAAACATAAAGATCATTTTGAAATTATATTCTGTTATTTACACCCTTTTTTTCAGAAGGAGTATTTCTGTTTGTTCTAACAAAAGTAACTTTACTGATTAAAATTACTGCAAATCTCTGTATCTTTTCAAACACATTTTCTGCACACATTTTTTACCTTAATCCTTCTGGTTTACAGAAACAACTAGTAGTAATTTGTGTTTGTCATAATACCGAGCTATAGAAATTAGTTTTTACTTTGGTCAGTTTAAATGTAATATACATAAATTGTCTGTTTGAATTTGAAATTTGTCTTCATACAATTACAGACGGTGATTTCAATCCCCTTCTGGAAGATATATTGTAAATCGACACAAACAGTGGACTATGATAATATGCACAACAATTTCATCAAATGTTGCATTCCACTGAACAATGCGCTGATGTTATGAGTAGCTTAATTACCTCTCGCTATTTACCTTTTTCCTTTCTATCCTTCCAGTGCGATATTAATTTAGAATTAAGGATCTCAAATTATATGGAAATGCTTTTACTAAAAAAAAAACATTTGTTGTTAATGTTTCACAAAAATCGAAACTAAATCAAACCAATTTCACCACATTTCTTTCACGAGTAAAATTTCAGTGGTGGCATATTCCCAGTTTAGTACTGTTATAATTTGGATAAAAACAAAGAAACGAAATACTAGTAATTTGAGTTAGGAAATTGTTATGGACAACCTTTGAATGTGAGTTTCGTCTTTTGAATTGTAGGATGTTACTTTTACACCTCCAGAAAATGAATTTATGAGACTTGAATCTTTTGTTGTTTATTCTGAACGTGAATTTCCGAGGAGTGACAGCATAACTGATTTTGATATAATTCTCAGTCCTCAAGGAAGTGTGAGTATACTATTATCTAACTATACGTTTTATCTAACTACAAGAAAAGAAAAAAACCGATACAAAGTAAGTATTGCAACGACCTTTTTAATATTTAGAACAACGAAGAGCGACAAAGTTATAATGAAAAAAGTGTTAGGAGAAACCAAGAGAACAAGACAAAAAAGATAAACATAAAATACATGACACAAAAACGATAGAATGAAAAATATAAACTCTCAAAACCTGAAATGAAATGTGTGGCTACGGAGGTAAGACAGTTTAATTTCAGTTCTACAAGTCGCACCATACAATTACCCACAAATGATGAACACAGTACGCAATCATATTCAAAATATGACTATAAGGGGATAATGGAAACTGTTGAACTGTAACGCCACACGAATGAAGGCTTCATGTTCAAATTGTGACAATTTCATGCATAATATATCAACACTGTTGTTATATTTTACAGAATAAAGAAAATGACAGGAAATTCAAAATGTTTATTAGTACTAAAGAACAACATGATGTTATACCAGACAATACAGAGCTGTTTGTATCCTTATGCGAATGTGTCGTTGACTTTGAAGCAACAAATACACAGGATTGCCCAGTAGTACTTGTATGCCGGTATGTTGACAAATGCAATTATTCAATTATTTTGTGGATTATATTGGAAAATGTAATGTAGATGTAACTACTTATAAGGGACGACCCGTTGATTTTCTGAGGGTAAAATTTATTTTGGAATTGAAAATCTTAGCCAGGTTAAGAGCTCAACATATACCCTTGCATAAACCAGGATGAAAATGAATAATCTGCAACACAAAAATGCAGAAAACTATTGTGGACAAATAAAAATATTTTTCGGCGCGACAAAGCCATGGAGAAAAAATAAGCTTAAAATGAATAGTCAATCCGCACTAAATCATGTAAATTCAGTTATTTGATAGATAAATTCAAAAATAAGTCGGAAGTCGTGGATAGGGCAATATCATAAACATATCTAGAAAGACAAAATTTCCCTGAAGATAATTTGATTGTATTACGTGCTAGTTATATTTACAAGGGTTTGGTATGAGATCTTTTAAAGTTCATGTCGTCTGTACAAAGTGCCACGCAAAAGGGTTCCAATAAAACATATTAATGACATAGTGACACCATCATAATGACTGAAGTGATAAAAGAAATTGAAAGCTCAGTCCACAGTAGCTAAAAATAGTGATCAGGAAAAAAACACAGCAAATAAGAATAAGAAGTTCTGTACTTTAACGTGTTTTTTTCAATTGAAACAGAGACGGTGCATCACGGTGTGGTATATTTGCTGCCATGACAACAACCATTCAGAGAATACTAGTGGATAAGGACCTTGACATTTTCCTGGCTATTAAGACAATTCAACAAAGGCAACCTCGATTCGTTGACTCATTTGTAAGTTGACAAATCAGTATTAGTATAAGAGTATAAGGAACTTGGTAAAACCATTTCGAAGGTACATGTACACAATAGTTGTCAGGATTATAATTTAATACGCCAGACGCGCGTTTCGTCTACATAGGTCTCATTAGTGACGCTCAGATCAAAACAGTTAAAAAGCCAAACAAGTACAAAGTTGAAGAGCATTGAGGACCGAAAATTCCAAAAAGTTGTGCCAAATACGGCTAAGGTAATCTACTCCTGGGATAGAAAATCAAAACATAAAATAAATGGATCGTGTATTGTTAAATTTATGCAATCATATAATTCATAAGGACAAGGAAATTGAAAACATAAGACACATTATTTAGAGCGATTAATGTCGATATGCCGTTGGGCAGGCAGTAAAAACTTCAATTTTAAGCAGGGTATCTGATTAATTTTGTCAACTCCCTTTATAGAATTTTCGCTTATACATGATTCATATTCATATTACTTTTGCAGACATCCAAATATTTTTTTTTAACAACATACTCGATTGCAGGATATGATAAGATAATTTAGATGTTTCGAATCTGCATACTTATAATCATGTAAATTTCATTATTATTCATTTCTATCATTTTAGGAGCAATACAAGTACATCCATGAATTAGTAGACGACTATATGGATTCTAATCAGCTGTATGTGAATGTATAGATTTGAATTATTTACCAGTCCATCTTTTTTAATCTAAAACTTACAATGTCTAACGTCAGTTTGTTGTTTAAATATTTGTCTCATTTTTAAGTCTATGTATATTTTTATAAATAAAGATAATATGAAAGAGTTGTTTGTATATTTACCATCAGCAAAACTGTTTTAGGGATTGCAATGACTATGAAAAGCTTCATTAGTGCGTTTTCATGTTGTTCAGACAATGACCTTAGATGCTTAATAGTGCGACAGACGACTTTGCACCTGACTTTTGTATATGGTTTTTAGAGATTGTATGTTGTGTTGTTTCGCTATTATCTATAAGTAGTACTTATCCCACATCTCTCTTTTGTCGGTTGCAGTGACAAAAAGTTTACTGAGTGTCAATAGGAACGGAACACGGTAAACCAATGTGTTTGTCCCTTTTTTAATGAAATGAAACATTAGGGGCTTCGGTGTCCGAGTGATACAAGTACTGTCTAAATCACTAAACAGTCAACACTGAGGTTGTGAGTTCGAACCCCGCTCGTGCAGGTGCACTCGATTCCGATCTGTTTTCTGTTTACATTCACCAAAACCCCGCGGAAATCTCACTTGCGTAGGAGCGTTCTAAAAGTCATATACGTTAGTACAACAAAGTTTACATTAAAGATTATATAATTGTCCCGAATAAACAGCTGTCACGGATGCAAACCATTTCCATTCTCAATTTTATTAAAGAAACAATTATTTTAATAAAAATATAAATCTTTGTAAGATCTAGTTCAAATATTTATAGTTTTTCACTTGCTTTCCATCACGATATAATTAACGAGACGTTTTTTCAAACACAACCAAATCACCCACCATGACAGCATTTTGTCCAATCACAGAAAGGATTTTCGAGCATGCGTATTATGTTGCCATAGTTAAGCGTCCTTAAGTTCAAAGGGCACAAACCGAAATTATACCGACTACGTCGGAAAAATTACACAGTGGTATCTTTTGAAAGAGATTGAGTATTATTAAATTTTCCGCTGCCAAAATTTCTTTTGTATAGTCAAAAATATACATTGTAGTTTTTACTTGATATAACCACTAGGAGCAGGTTCTGCTTACCCTTCTAGAGCATCTTAGATCATTTACGTTTTTTTACCTGTTTGTGCTACTAGTATTCAGTCTGTAATTTTCTTTGGACAATTTGGTAGACTGCTGATGGTATTTTCGTCGTTTCATTTCTTGCCATTATAGTGGGTTTTTTTTTGCTTTTCGACTGATGATTTGTTTTGTCACTTTGGAATCTTTTGCCTCTTTTCAACAGTAGGATAACCTTCAAGTATTAATGTAGTCTTAAAGTTTCAGCTCCCTAATGGGAAATTTTGATTTTAAACATATTTTATTAATTAAGATATAAAAAGGATTGAGCAGCAGGCACAGCCTATAAAAGCTCTCTCCATAATACACGTACAAGGTATAATTCAATTATAACAACTGTATTTAAAATAATGCATTATAGTAGAACATGCATGCTACTTGTGTGCACACATGAGCAAATATATGTGAACAGTGTTACTTACTTAATGCAAAGTATATTTAAATATATAGGCAATTAATCATTAGTTTTGTAAAGTACCTTGAAACATGCAAATATCCTTTATAAGCCATTGGAAATATATATATATATGGCTTGAAAGAGACACTAAGCTTGCTTAGTGGAATAAATGAATTAATGTTGGAGTGTATGAGAAAAAAAATGAAAAAATAAAACTAAATCTGCGAAAATTAAGTAAGTTTCAAACAAAACGTTGAGTGTCACTGATATATTTCTGAACAGATTTAAAAATAGCAATATTCATATCATATGAAAATAATCTGTTTCCAAAAAGTAGTAAATCAATATTTATGTCAAGATTATCAACAATGGAGTAGACGGAATCAAGAAAGATCTGTCTTACATCATTATACTTAGGGCCAGTAAAAAAGAAATGTTGGTTATCATCAACAAGATGGTTACAGTTTGCACAAAACGTGTTCTCGGATAAGAACTGATTAAACAAATGAGATTTAAGGTTGACAATGACTTATATTAAGTCTCCTTATCCCATAATTGAAAGGTTTAAATATATCATCAGTCCAATAAAACTTATCCAGTCCACTTCTTAATATACCCAAACTTGGTGATTTTTGTAAACTCAAAGGAAGACTATTCCAAAGTCTAATAGTGGAAGGAATGAAACTATTAAAAAACGATCTAGTTCTAGCAAGAGGCGGGTGAAAAGTATTATTTCCATTTCTCAAAGTATAGGGGGTTTGTCTGGGAAGATATGGCTGGACTAATGGGAAAAGGCCAGAAGAGCAATAACTTGAGCAAATGTAAGTTAATACTTATTTCTATCAATCAATAATCATATTATTATGATGCGCTAAACTCTTGTGTGCAATCTGATAAAGGACAAATTAAATATGTGCTAGTAGTGTATACTTTCTTAATTTTTATATTTAGATATTGGACTTTAGAGTATGGGTTAAATGTTAAGCTTATCCTTCACTTAAATTACTTAGTATGAGTAAAACAAATATATAAACAAATGAAATACGACAAGAGAAAGTGGTTGTTGATCATGTGTTTGAGCATTCCTGATCAACAGAAAACCACTTCTGACTAACCAAATTTGTAATTTAATGTTTTTAGCAGTGTGGTGATACCGCCGCTGGTGGTAACTATAACTCTGGTCTTCTCTAACGAGTGAATTATGGTCTCATTAATCGGTGATATTGTCTTGATTTATAACATACTTTTATAACATACTTCACTGATGATTTTAGAAATGATCGAGACATCATGTTATTTGTCATTTGACCTCTGGCGTTCAATACTGTAACATTTGTAAACATAGCGTTAGAGCGTTTTTAGCACTAAATTATTTCGACCCACTCACTCCGGTCATTCCCTGAAGAGGACTTCAATTTATAAAACTCTAAAAAATCATAATATATATAGTTTTAATTCATTTATCTTTGAACTCATTTTCATTGATTATTGGTCAATGTTATTTTCGTGTGTTTTGGTCGTTTTTTTCAAGTGATATATTAAGCAATAAGTCAACTGTATTTGTTGTATGGAATTGTTGTATCATCTCACCGTGTCCTCATTTTTGTGGTTCTTTGGTTAATGTAAGTTATTTCTTTGTCTTTCGATCTGTTTTTTAAGTAATATAGTCAATAGGTCAGATATATTTGGTGTATGCAATTCTTGCAAAGTACTTGTCTGTCTGGCAGGTATCATGTGACCTGTACTTCATTTTCATGGTTCAATAGTCAATATTAATTTTTTTTTGTGTTTTGGTTTGTTCTTCGATTACCATAAGCAATAGTTTAACTATATTTCTGTATATAATAATTATATATAATATATAAACATGTCTGTATGACAGGATTTATCTGACCTTAGCCTCATTCACGAATATGAATATTATTTAAAAAAAAAGTGTATGTAATACTTGCAGTAAAACATTTATCTTTCAGTCTATCAACATAAATCAATGGTCAGTAAAGCAGGCGAGACATGTAAGCATGTACATCCTTGTTTGTTTGTTGATAAACTCTACATACATTGTTGTGAAATGTTATTAAACAAAATTTTCAATGCTGATAACTTTTATCTAACTTCATGTTGATCACCTTTGTTTATTTTGTCGAGGTTTTATCATATTACAGATGAATAACAATTTGATATCTTTCATTCATTACGTTATTAGCAATTGATAACGTGCATATAAATAATTTTGAACATTTTCCATTAAAATTGCTATTTCTGATTTGCATTTAGTAATCTAGTTTTGTTTATTCTTACATTCACAAGAAAGTATACAATGGGACGTATTTTGCCAATTCATTCGACAATACATAAATCAAAGTTAGGTTCCTATTTGATTATTAACTCCTCAACTGTTTCTGTTTTTACAAATATTAGGGTTTATGCATTCCTGATGAAGGTAAGTCCAGAAAAGTTTTTCGGACGCAGGAAATTAATAAAATGTTTTCTGTGAGAAAATATCTATGAGTAAAGCAAATAGTTTTCTGAAACTGACATCATCAAGATACTTTGTTTAGTTTTGGAGGACGTTTTTGTGATTCCAATTGTAAACATTATATATCTGTGTAGCAACATTGAAATACCTGCATATGGAGTATATATTTCAAAATTTGGTAAAATAACCCAGGGCTTGTGTTTCCTATCAAGAGTTTTGTAGACCGTTATTGAATGTCTGTGTTACAGTTGACTATGGATATGTTCCACCTGTTATGCATCAATCTCATCCCCTTTTTACCGGTAGCAACATCACACACTGCGACTTATTACCGATTATTTTTCTTAGAATGAGTAACAAAACGGATGCCACCAGCCGAACATGAGCTGCTTACCCTTCAGGATCCCAAGTTCACTTCTAGTTTTATTTTGAAGGGTTTGCATATCTTTTGCACAAGTTACCAGTCTTGTTTTTTGTTCAAATTTTTTTCGATGTCTGTTTTGTGTTCTACACGTAACAGTCTTGACCACTCTTAGACACTGTGCTTCCTGTCAAACTTTCACATTTATTAAAAAATAAAGGATTACTAAATTCAAATGACTAATGGGTCTATAAATGGAGTTAAATCCTATAAAACCACTATAAGTCACATTGTTAAACTTTAAAAATGGTAAGTGTTTACAAATATTATAACATTGTTTCATTAACATATTTAACATGGTGTGTCAAGGATTGATCTTCATTTTGTTTACAAAAATAAGCAGACAGGAAATTTATAATTTGAAAAATAAACATTAACATAAAACACACGTCAATTTTTTGAATTTTCTTTTATTTCATGGCTTACATATCCATAAAAGAAAATATTTTATACAGAACTGCATTGTTTATTAATGTATGTATGTATTCTGTATGCATGTCCTAAAATCGGAGCAGATTTTTTGTGACCTATTTGGGCACAAATCGTGCCTTCAGATGACGACGTTCTTTTTTGCAGTTATTTATCTGAGTCGTCATTCTCATGTGCACAAAAACTATAACGTTTAAAGATATATACTCATAATGTTTATGAATGTTATTAAACAAAAACTGGTTTCCCTTTGATGATAATTTTTATCTATATATATATATCTTCCTCACCCTTGTTTATTCTGTCAAGGTTTTATTATATTATAAATAAATAGTGGTGTGATAAAATTCATGCAGTATCATCTAAAATCACGTTTTCTGTAATGATCAACGTGCACATAACTAATATAAAATAATGGATGTGAAAAGAGATCGCTCCAAAAGTTTCAGCAATAAGAATGAGATTTTTTATATTGGAGACCAATTAAGGTAAATATAGATACGTTGTATATGCTGTTATTTAGAGCTTGTCTGAAGCTAGAATAGGTTTACCATTCAAGGCCGTCTGGTTTGATCTGCGTAAATATATCCAACAAGCCATATTTTTAGCACACAAGGATTCAGATTCCTTCGAGCCTTTTGTTTGTCTTATTTGGTGTATTCCATAAAAAAAATTATAAATATGTTGCAAGTGCGTTAAATTCACAAAAAAGGAAAAAAGTTCAATATGTTTCCGTCATATACCCATTGCTATCAATTATGATTCACTTTGGTTCATTAGACCTGAACGTCTGTGGTAAAGACTCCAAGTGAATCGATCTGTTCGATCATATTCTTATTTTAGTATATCTTGTATTGTTGATAATTTGTGCCACATTCGTCTAGTTTGACCCTTTTGCTATCACATTGCGCTTATTGTCAGACTCTACTTAATTATTTTTTTTGAAAGATTGCCCTTCGAAACTACTACACTAATTCAATAAAACTTCAAATGTTTTATCTTTAGAGTAAGTTGTCTATCTATATCTTTTTTTTTTTATCAAAACACTTAAGGGTTTCTACCTAAATCATAGATAGCCTTTCTCCTTTTTGAAAACAACTGATCGAAGTTTTGACTTGCACTGCTCTTCGACTACCTGATCTATTCTGTTTTTGTTTGCTTATATAGCGCACTTGACCAGTCTTGAAAAGATGAAACGTGCTTCTAGCTTAACATATCATAAGCCTTATATCTTTGATGACTGTTTACAAAATATTATTCTAGAAAAAAAAGTAAAATAACAAAAATACTGAACTCCTAGAAAAATTCAAAACGGAAAGTCTCTAATCAAATGGCAGAATCAAAAGCTCAAACACATCAAACAAAAGGATAACAACTGTCATATTCCTGGCTTGGTACAGACATTTTCTTATTTAAAAAATGGTGGATTGAACCTGGCTTTATAGATAGCTAAATCTCACACTTGAATGACAGTCACATCAAATTTCATTATATTGACAACGATGCGTGACCAAAAAAAACAGTCATAATAGGTAAAAAAGTCAATAATACAGCAGTCAACATTGTGCTATAATCCTTATCACTGAAAAAATACAAACATGTAACAAAGAAGCACAAAATGGCATACAGACCAAGCATGTTAGTAAAATTTAAAGACAAGAATACACAAATTTATCATAGTACAATAACACAATGACTCTGTTGGTTGAAGTTTCGTTCCAGAGGATATCACCTGCCCAATATTCATCACTTTGTGACGCCATGGAATATCATGGATATAACCATTTCCTGTACATTTTCTGTTTGTACAATTTTGAATCTTTCGAAAACTAGACATAGATGCCTTAGTCATTTTTGGCTCAACTTTTCGGAAGACAAGTTTAACTTGCAGTGCATGGCATCACACAGACTGAAATAAATTAGAAGCAATATAGTACGAGTTTTCAATATGAATATCTTTCGACTATAATTGAATATATATTTTTCAGGACACGAATTAATTTTTCGAATTTACTGAAAGACAGAAAATATCACTTCAAAACTTATAAAAATTGTTTCATTGGTAAGGAAGTTGTATCCTGGCTAGTAGACTGTAAACTTTGTGAGTTCCGTTCTTCAGCCGTTACAGCACTGAGAACTCTACAAGACCACCATATTCTCCACCATGGTAAGATAAAAAAAAGATTTCGACCATTTGTTTTGATGTTCAACAAGACATACGAAGACTTCTCTCTCCCTCGCTTACGAGACGTAAAATGAATGAAATGATTTTTAAATGTGCAATAAAGATTAAGTGTAAAGGTTGAGATACCTTCCTGTCACAAACATACAAAGTGTGATTTTATTGAATGTCAGAAACAAGTGACATAGCAATACTTTTAAATTCCTTCCACCAACCCAATTTATTCTTTGGATAAATATATTGAAGTAATTTATTTCACAGACATGGACTTATTTTCGTATATTTTATTCATTAATCAAGACACCTGCAATTAGGTGTAGTATAGTTAAGAAAACATTGAATTGTGCACCAATTTAATTACGTATTCCAAAGAGATTTTTTTTTAATTTCATATGTCATCATGTTGATAACTCCACATTTTCGGTGTTTCTTAACAGTATAATGAAACTGTGTAACATAATATAACTTAAGTTTCTTTATCACAACAAGACTTTAAGAATTTTAATCTCTCCTAAGTTCTGCTGTCATTTCCCATTACCTTTAAACAGTAAACGCATGTATTACATTTTGTAGTATGTGATGACCATCTATTCAAGGACGACATGTTATTCTACAGATTTAGAATTGATGATGGAACACATAAAATGGATATGGATCTCAAAATGTTTTATAAAGGCCAACAAATATATAGACTGTAAGCACAAATATAGTTGTTTTACATTGTCATTTTGGGGCCTTTGATAGCTGACTATGCAGTATGGGGTTTGCTCATTGTTAGAGGTCGTACGGTGATAAGTAATTTCTGTGTCATTTGATCTCTTGTGGAGAGTTGTCTCATTGGCAATCATACCACATCTTCTTTTTTTATATTCATGTATTGTATTATTGCTAAAGTGGTGTTCAAAACTCTGTGACAATTAATTTTGTGAAACGATGTTCAGACAGAAATATAAAGTTTTGTTCAATGTCACGTCTAATAGTCTCAAACCAATCAAAATCAGTGGAATAAAATATTTCACGCAGAAGTTGACAATCAGTTAAAATGCTTTTTTCGATCAAAATGCACACTGTAAAACATCATAGAAAACCGACGTCATTATTGATACAAATATTTTATAACAGTTTTTTTCTTCAAGTTTTTCCCCATGCAATCAAAATATTGTCATCCCTAGTTTTGTGAAAGGACAAGAGAAACAAAATAAAATTGCCAGGTATTGTAGAACACAAACATAAACAAACCGAACATAGTCTTTGGTCATATGAACAATGCTTTAAAAAGTTATTATGCTCTAGACCCTTTATATGTATGTGTTGCAATACAATTTGATTACATGCAAAATATGATATTACAGAGCTACTTCTAAAAAGAAAGGCATAATCCGTGATTATCAGTTAAATGCTCAAGTATACAAAGAGGCTTTTATTGGGTCTGCGTTTGTTGACTGGTTAACCAATCAAGAACATATTGGAATTGAAGACGCAGTTGATTTAGGCAGAAAATTGTTGGACTATAATATCATAAAGCATGGCAAGTGACAAATATATTTTATAGTTAGTCATATTTTTTATTACTTTTACGCTGGATGCCAAGTGCTGATAACATACCACAAATGGCCTTTCTGGTCATGAAAAACTTAAGGAATAGAATCACTAATTCAACTGAACGTTCGTGCAAGAAAGAAGTAACAAGGACGTTTGGGTAACTGAAGAATCTCCGTTAAACATTTTTATTCTACAAATAAAAAATATACAAAATGGAAATATGAGGGTATATTTGCACTATCAATCAAATCAGAGTACCAGTTTACTACCCAAATTCCAGAAACTAGTGTACTCTGATATAGATTTTTAAAGAATGGTGTGTTATCAGCATAGGTCACGATTAGATAAAGAAAACATAAGTATGGGTTGAAATAAAAGTAAGGAGATCTGGTATAATTTAAAAGGGGGTTTCATTTGGGGGTTCTGATCCTGGATCCCGCTTAATGTTTTGTTAGATTCCACATCCTGATCATCATTCTATTAATAGCGACTGTAATTACATGTTACCCGCCCGACTCGTTTCCCGTTTCATGCACAATAGAATGACTTCACATGTCACGACTCAAAAATGAGAAATTCCGCGCCACGCTTAAATTCAAATTAGACCAGCTGCAAACGACATAAAACTCCATAGACCGGACCGAAAGAAATAGATCTGATTCGAACATGCAGTTACAGGTCAACGAAGCGTCTTCAGTAGCGAGTAAAAATTCAAACAAGAAAACTTCTGGTTAAGTTTGAATTTTACTAAAACGAACGAAACGACTTAGACAATCACCACTGGAATACCAGTTCCTTGCTTGGGGTAGGCACATAAAGAATGTTGCGGGGTTTAGCATGTTTATTGTCGTTTAGTTCTCCCTTATCCTGGATAGTTGTGTAACAACAACCACAAGAACAAGCTGTAAAAATAGTTAGAAGTGCTTGACTTATAGTTCGATACAAATGATAAAAATAATATAAGACACAAAGTACAAGAAAAGAAATCAAATCAATGTTAACACCGATGGACACAATACTTACATATCTTACTTCATTGATACATTTGAAAATGATGATTGTTTTAAAATATTTTATTTGTATTTTCTAATTGTATAAAAATATTTTGATATATATTTTTTTTATAAATTTATTTTTGTTTACCCTTTATTTATTCCCTATTCTTACTTTTTCAGTAACAGACGATCACCATTTTAAACATGACAACTGTTTACTTTATCAGTTTGAATTTGACTTTGATCAAAAATTTACTTTTCATAATGTGTTTAAGTTTTCTATGCCGACACATTCCAGAAACCTTTCAGATTCGTCAATTATTGTGAAAGACTTTAACCGAAAAAGATCGGCTAGTAGTGACAAATCTCATTCATCGGTAGATTCACATGACGAATTTGACCCAAACAGGAGATTCTCAGATTCGTACACATGTAAGTATACACACATTTATCATTGCATTTTCGTGAAGATAATTAAGAAATGACTGTAATATGTTTTCTGTCTATGAAGAAATAACATCAAAAATGTGGTCCACACTACTTATTTTAAAGTGTGCACCGCATTTTTTTATGTTATTTCGAATAGACAGAAAAAATATAAGTCATTTCTTATATTTAATTTAAAATTTCATTTTAAACCGGAGTAAACCATGGAAAAACGTTGATGACATCACGGTCACATGGCAAAATTATGTATATGAGCTGATAAACAAAACAACGTCAGCCAATCAGAAGACGCGTTACATCCAAAATAAAATTATATTAAAGGGGCACTAGCTGTCAAATTCCTGGTCACCGATTTGACTCAAATTCTCATAATTGATTTATAATAGTGTAAAACATTTATCCATACTACCAAAAGTAAAAAATAAACAGTTTACAGAGCATGGGGTAGATAATATGTAGGTCCCTTTCGTGCGTATTTTAGTCCAGACGCCATCTAATTAACTATCGATTTGACCTCAGATGACCATATAAGCGATGTAAACATGAAATTCAACGAAGATATGAATAGATTAAACCAACACGTGCAATTGGATTTTTTTTTAGGTCTGTTTGAGTTTTTTATAGATTAAAAATATATGTTCCTCATTGTTTTAACCGTATAAGAATGATTTTATATGGATCGAGTCAGTAATCAAATGATTTACCTTAGTTTCACTTTCATTGTTGACATTCTTTTTCTTTAAATAACCAGTGAGTACACGTACAATGCATGCGTTGTCAATCTGTAGCAAGGGATTAAATTGAAGTTCAGATGAATACGGATTTAATGAGATCGACTAATTCACTTGCAAAACTGAAGTTCAAAATTTCTAATATGTAGATGTTATCTTCAATTGTTTTTTGTTTCTACTTTTTATTAGAACTGTCATTTCTAAGGGAAGCATGACATTCCACCAGATAATGCTAAATTGAATGACTATTCTTATGATTGGAATAGTTCATCCATGGAAGTAAAAAACAACCTTTGAAAAAAGTAAAATCACAAAAATACTAAACCATGAGGAAAATTCAAAACGGAAAGTCCCTAATCAAATGATAAAACACATCAAACGAATGTCATATTCCTGACTTGGCACAGGCAATTTATAATGTAGACAATAGTGGATTGAACCTGGTTTTATAGCGCTAAACATCTCTTTTATGACAGTAGCATCAAATTCCATTATATTTACAACGATGCTTGAACAAAACAGATATAATAGTTAAAATCGTCAAAATAATGAGTACAGCAGTCATCAATGTGTCATAATCTCAAATAGAACAAAACAAACAAATATTTAACAAAGAAATACAAAAAGCATGTATCAAATTAACAACCACATTCATTGCTTACTTATATATGTATGTTAAATCATCCCATGAAGGATTGAATAATTTGAAGTCCTGCGAAAACGATATTTTGATGGAAAAAATATGACATGGTTCCATATTACTATTTAGAATTTTCTTCATATGATGTTATTCCTATATTAAAGTGAACCAATTTATCGGAAGATAATGTGAACACCATTTAAGATTTTGGTTCATCTCGTTATAGTTCATCTATTAAAAAGATATATGTTAAAAAAAATATGTTCATGGGATTTGTCTGAAATTAAGTATAGAAGTTTATTTGTTGCTTTCTGATAGCAAAGAAATTATATAACATGTATTGTTACAGATTTTTTATTTACACTAAGCGCTTATCTAAAAACAAAATCAGAGTGAGCTTACCACCAAGCCTATTTGATCTAGTACTGTTGTTTTGTACAATTTAAAAACATAGAATTAAATTTACAATTTTATTTAAGGTTCCATCCATGACAAAATTAGTGTAACTTCGTCAGATAATGAAAGCGTTGACGGTACAGAATCAATTGACGGTGACAGTTCATTAACATCGCCAAAGTCAGGTAAGTCTGTTACGTACATCATTTAAAATGTATGACAGTGATACGTGAGAAAAGATTGTTACAAGAATACTACACAAGTCCAACGACATCAACATGACAAATATATGCGTCTATTCAATGATGGATAGATATTTCTTTTCATTCAGTAAATGTATAAAGTATTGTTTGTTTTCTTTAGAACATGCATTGTTATGTTATGTTAAAGGTTTTAAGTACTATACTAAGTATTATTTTATTTTGTTTTAGTTTTGCTGAGACATGCAACAGTAGCTGAGTTAGTGTCACCTGAGACTCCATATATCAAAAGATCATTAAGGGTAAGTATAAATAAGTTATAGCTGCTAATAATATCGCGACTGTTTTTATAGCAAGTTTAATGAGGGTATATAATCATTGTTTACGTGTCTTTTAAACAACGCTACGAGGAAATGAATGCCAAAAAAAAAACCATGCCCACCAAGCACGAGAAAAGACATTCGCGATTTCCTCTTTAACACGTGATATTTTTCAACAGCTGGGTTAATTGCGGTATAAAATAACGGTTTTATTATTTTTTTCTACTTTTCACTTGAATTGTACGTTTAGATTATTCTTTCATATGCCGCCGAGGTACACAATAACACGTACGGCACTTTATGTTATGTCCCATCGTAGGCAAAAAAATTGTCAGTGCCGATGTACTGGCTACAAAGCTGAATATATCGATAAATACAAAAAGAGACAACGAGTTAAAACATCCACAAATATTTCAAATCTTTCAAAAAATTAAACATAATATTAAACGAAAGCTGTCTTTCCAAATGACATGTTAAAATGATACCAAGGCAATCAACAATCATAAATTGCAGAGCAACGGACAACGTCATGTTATGGCCTTTTATATCTTTCTTTATTGTATGCGATTGTTCATTGTTGAAATCAGTCCATCATTCTATAGTTGTTTACATCATCTTTATTGATCTCTTATGAATAATTGTCTCGTTGTCAATCATACAAAACTTTTTTCTCTTAACACCTTATCAAAGTAAGCTGTTTATTGCTAAATCAAAATGTTCCAAAAAGTTGTTAAAGATGTTTTTTGTTGTAAGCAGTTTGATTTCATACATTGCATATTATAGATCACAAGTGACTCTGTTGGGTATGGATTCGTTGTTAGAGGTGATGGTCCAACTTACGTCCAAACCATTGATCCACTAGGGCCTGCTGCAGCTGCGGGACTTAAGGTGACTAGTTTAATCGTATTTGACACAACTATTTTGAATTACGGGTCCTCAATGCTCTAGATCTCCAACTTTATACTTGTTTGGCTTTATAACTATTTTGATCTGAGCGTCACTTATAGCGTCACTTATGTAGAAGAAACGCGCGTCTGGCGTATTAAGTTGTAATCCTGGTACCTTTGATAGCTAATTACATATATAAATTGGATAACGAAAAAGAAAAGTACTAAATATCTATTTGCGGTCAGCATTGGAAATGCTGAATGAATTTTTATAACCAGAATGACCTTGTTTTAGTATTCATATATAAGGAATGGAATAACACTCGTAGTTTATAGTCCCATTGCTTTACATGTTAAACTCTGCAATATCAAGCATTCTTAGATCTATTGACTTCAGTTTAAAATTTTGAAATTTACTTGATACTGGCCGAAAATTCAATATACTTTTATTTGCACATTTGAGCACACGGTTCCCGAAAGTTTTACAGTGCAAAACAGCTACTTCTGATATGAGCTAACAGGCAAATGTGTCCAATTTCAATTATTTTATTTAATATTCAAAAGAATATTTACTAAAAAAAACCCAATAAGAAATATTTAGAAAAGGGGGCCTATGATTCAGACAAATAATATATGATGTAAATATTTTTTTGTAGGTACGCCAGTATATCCACTCTGTGAATGGAAATAATGTCTTGAAGTTAAATCACAAACAAGTTGCCAAAATGATTATGGACGTTGAGCAATATCTTACTATATGTATCATGGTGCATAAAAGAGATGCAGTATTTACCGACATCGATTCATTAAAAACTACTTAAACAGAAATAGAATATTACACCGTAATTTTTACATCAATTTGAGTAAATCAAATATCAGATAAAAGAGATACTAACTTTATAAAATTTCCTGAGTACTTATATTATTCAGTATTACCATATTGTCTGACTTTTGTTAGTTGCCTTACCATGACAATGTGAAATACTTTTATTGAAATACCTTTCCTTTAAAACAAAAACACAAATTAAAAAATACAGGCGAGGTTGGTGGGTAAATTCTTTGATAAGGTGTTAATACAAATTTTGTTTGGTACCAGTTTTTAGTGCTCCCTCATGGTGATTAAGTTTGTCCGTCCTGTGAGAGAATTCATTTGCTGGTGAATTGGTCTAATCGTTACCGGTTGCTTTGTTTAAATTGTATCAGAACATAATGACATTAAAATAACCATGTTGATGATTACTTTTTTCATAAATATATACCACTTACTTAAATTACATCGATTTTTTTCATTTCAAACGTCTTGAAAATTGCAGTTCGCAAAACTATATTTTTACTGATAATATGATGGCAGTTAGAAAGATATGTCGTTTCTGTGCTCTTCCAGTTGTCGATAAAGTGGCAAACGTACAAGACCGTTGATGCAGAAAATTTGTGTAATGGAAAAAATAACTAGCATACATTTGTTGACTCTATGATTTTTGATATGTAAATCAAAGTGTAGCTTGTTCATTTGCAATTTTTCTAACATGACGATGTACATAAACTGGCAGGTTTATTTCAACATTCGAAAAGTAAATAATGAGCCACAACCGTAGATTTTCGAGTATAACAGAGTTGAAAAACGTGCAATATATTCAAAATACTTAGCTAAAACACATATAAAGTTTTAAACTTCTATATTCGTCTCATATCATACAGTCAGTTCTTTTTTTATATCCGTTTGATGACACTCTTAGGTGATTAGAAATCACTAACAATTATAACGTCGTCATCCGTATCACACATATCTTCAAATATTAGACTGTCCTTAATGCGGGGTTCACACATTGCCGATTATTACTCGCGTTTGAGATAAGACAGTGATACGATACGAAAAGTGAAAAAGTCGGATTAGTATGCTCAATTATCTGGAATGTCCTATTATTGTCTGAACGCAGTCGTTTTAGTTCGTAACAGATTCCTACTGGTCGGGAAGGGTCCGAATAGTTCGGCAAAGCACCCCCACAGTTAGGTGCGTCCCGTAACATTCGGGGAAACTCAGCCGATTTTGTCTAGTCGTATTACAATCGTGCCTATGTCGTGACAGATTCTGCTGTATCGGATCGAATTCCTAACAATGTTCTGTGTATTCGGGACGGTGTCCTGTGGAACGGGAATGATCTGGAGAAATTTGTTCGAACGGATAACTTCCGTCAGCGTCGGTTCACTGTCTTGTCACTATCAGATCTCTCGGATTATATTCGGTAGAATCGGGACGCAGTCGTGACAGACTCGGTCGAATTTTACCTGGCGAAAGATACAAATCGGATTAGAAGCGGATTTAGAACGGGGTTATCGGGATAAATTCGCTTGGAAACGGTTGAATATCGACGTTTCCTGAACAATATCTGATTGTTGTCGTGATTAAATTTTTAAAGTTTGAATTTACATCCACGATTCATAGGATCTTGATCAGACTTTTGATAAATTTTAATCGGGAATGGTCCTGTCAAGGACGGCAGTAAAAATCGTGAATGTGTGACCCAAGGACGGCAGTAAAAATCGTGAATGTGTGACCCCAGCTTAAGCTTAAGCTGGGGTCACACATTCACGATTATTACTGCCGTCCTTGACAGGACCATTTCCGATTAAAATTTATCAAAAGTCTGATCAAGATCCTATGAATCGTGGATGGAAATTCAAACTTTAATTAAAATTTGTAAAAAAAAATATTTAATCACGACAACAATCAGATATTGTTCAGGAAGCGTCGATATTCAACCGTTTCCAAGCGAATTTATTCCGATAATCCCGTTCTAAATCCGCTTCTAATCCGATTTGTATCTTTCGCCAGGTAAAATTCAACCGAGTCTGTCACGACTGCGTCCCGATAATGTAATCCGACAGAGATCAGATAGTGACAATACAGTGAACCGACGCTGACGGAAGTTATCCGTTCCAAAACTGTCGGCATACTTGGGATGATCATGTACTGTCGGAACGTAATCCTATCACGGTCCGCTCTATCGCATTGAAAACGGCTTTGTCTGGTCTCAGTCGTATTGTATTCTGTAATTGTCGGGACTCTGACGTGGGTATCATTGACGAATTTAGAATTAATAACGGGACTGTTTCGGGACGGTTTCGGCAAAAACGGTTCGCAATCGACAAGATTTGGACTCAATCGGCAGAAAAACAGCAATGAAAAATTTCTCCAGATCATTCCCGTTCCACAGGACACCGTTTCGAATACACAGAACATTGTAAGGAATTCGATCCGATACAGCAGAATCTGTCACGACATGGGCACGATTGTAATTCGAGTAGACAAAATCGGCTGAGTTTCCCCGAATGTTACGGGACGCACCTAACTATCGGGGTGCTTTGCCGAACTATTCGGACCCTTCCCGACCAGTAGGAATCTGTTACGAACTAAAACGACTGCGTTCAGACAATAATAGGACATTTCACATAATTGAGGATCTTAATCCGACTTTTTCACTTTTCGTGTCGTATCGTTGTCTGATCTCAAACGGGAGCAATAATCGGCAATGTGTGAACCCCGCATTATGCAAATTAAAATGTAAGCTCCGCCCGATCAGTTAAAATAACATTGGTAATAACAATGATCAAATGCATATACGATTTGACTAGGGACGACCGTTTTCATTACTATTTTGTTAAAGAGTTTTTTCTATTCATAATTGTGTCAGTTCATATGACAACACTTTTCCATCGTTTTGATTACAAGGAAGCCGCTAGATAAAAAATGCACACCCCTGATTGACCGAATCATGATATGGAGGATATTTACTTAACTGCACGTAAAGAAAAATTGTTCATCGTATTTCTGTTCAATGTAATTTGCATTACAATTTACACGATACGATTTCTATGAAAAAATAGATTATTTTAACAGGTTGGGAACAAACCCCCTATATGGTGATTATACCTGTATAGAGGGATAATCCTTCTTTAGAGGGTAAAAATTATCCCTCTATAGAGGGGTATTTTTATTTGCACTGGATTTAAAGCAAATTAGGGCAGAATGGCATTCTCTTCTTATTATGGCAGTAACCTTGAACAGTTGATGCACCAATTGATGTACTTAATTTAATATGCACATGCCCAGTTTGATGCTTATCTGACTAAATATACAATCTATTGTCAACCATGATTGAAAGCTGTGATGATCAGGTAAGTTCTACTCACTTATGCCTCACTGAACAGAATTACTATTGTTAGATTGAACATGAAATTTAAAGGTCAACTATTCCTTTTGTTGTTAATCAGGTGTTCAGATAGGTATACAATAGATTGCAAGTTTTGTCACATTTTAGCAGAAAACTGGTTATCCCAATTTTTAGTTAAGTGCATATGTTGATGCATATAATGCTAGAGATTATAGCCAATATAACTAGAAAACGCCATTCGGCCCTAATTTGCTTTAAATCCAGTGCAAACAAAAATACCCCTCTATAGAGGGATAATTTTTACCCTCTAAAGAAGGATTATCCCTCTATATAGGTATAATCACCATACAGGGGGTTTGTTCCCAACCTGTTTAATAATCATAGGAGTGTGGAATCCCTATTATTTATATTTCACGAAATATATTTAAGTTCCTGGAAATAAGTCTCTCTTTTACGTACTTGTAAATATTTGTTTTGTTCAAGATATATATCATTTGTCATTGCTTCAAATAAAACATTTGTTAATCAACATTTTATTATTTTATCTTGTAATGACTACTCATAAACTGAACTTTTATTTTAAACTTTGTAAGTCAGCGATCAAATTTACATACATCAATTATCTTTATAGCAAAAAACAAATATGAAACATTTGATATTTTTTCTTTTAATTTAATTTTCTTAGAAATCAAGGATTATATGTTCAACATTTGAATCAACAAACAAGGTTTAGTCCTCTGCTAATATATTGCATTATTCGATTGAGACGTTTAGAACCTTTGGTGACTCCACAGTTTAAATTCTATTACACGTACGATATGAAAAGTGTGCGTAACAGACACACGTTCACCTAATCTGACCCAGTCAACTGATAAAAGATGGACAGAAGATACCAGAGGGACAGTCAAACTCATAAATCGAAAAGAAACGCCATGGCTTAAAATAATAACCTGAGGGCGCCAAGAAATGGTCGTGTCCACCAAATTAGAAATATATGTAAATAAAAGCAACAGTAGTTTACCGGTGTACAAAAGTTTTAAATCAATTGAGAGAAAACAGATCCGGGTTTCAAACTAAAACCGCGGGAAACACATCAACTATAACAGGAAAACAAAGAAACAACACGAACACTGAAGTGCATATATATATATGTATATATATTAGCTGACCAGAGGTAACCAAAGTCAACAAATGTGGTTGTATCCCTAAGGATATTTTTAAGTTTTTGGCTCTCGATACCACACAAGTAATAAAATAACAATAGTATGTACATTATTCAATAAATGTTGAATTAAGAGGAATTAAGACAGGCATGGGTCTGATAGCCATTCACATGTTTTTTTCCAATGTAACAAAATCATCTTCATCTTGAAAACTACTAATGCATTTCAATTTCAGTTCTCTTCTGTTGTAAATGCATTTTTAAATAAATAGTTGCCCAATGTGAAATAAGTGAAAGGTTAAAGACTCTTTAGGGATTAAGTTGTAGCGCTATTAGTGCATTTGAGTCATGTTCAGTTCAAAATCATATGCATAGTTAGTAGCTTCCCACGTTAATTGTTTGTCCACTTAGAAACTTATATGCTATAATATCAATGCCTTGTCTACCCGCTGTACTATTTAGAACTTAGCATTTGATGTATAATTGTGTTCGTCGCGGAAGACGGTATGGTGATTTGTTGACGTGTTTTCTTAAATGTCATCTGATATGATAGCTGTTTTAAATATCACCTGTAATTCTATTGGATAATTACGTTGATGCTGACATACCTTTATATATATATTAATCAATTCCGCATACAGTTTTCGTATCTAGCTCGGTGGAACATCAGAAGAGAAACCAATTCCTTAAACGAGTAAGTTTATTTTGGGTATGTAAAACAAATAAAATATCTTATTCAAATAACAACAAAATAACTATTTTGTCGTTATTTTAAAGTTACATTTAGGTTTTTTTTTAAATAAATAATTTTCGTTCCCGTTATCTTCCGAAAAGTTGTCGTTCCTCATCGATCTTCCAAAAATTAAACTACAAGTCCTGTGTCGCGCTTTGCTAGTGTAAGCGAAGAGTGAACTTATGGTACAATGCGTATTATCATTTAAGAATGCTTCTTTTTGTAATTTCAAAGGTGGGAAAAGGGGGGGGGGGGTAAAAACGTTGATCGAAGTTCATCTTGTATGTAGCGCATAGGCAATTTATTCTAAAAATGTGCGCACGGTCAACGCTTACAACCTTATGAAATAATTTTAATAACATGTTTTCGCTATGATCATAAAAACTCTATTACTATCAAGTTTTTCTTTAATTTTCCTTGTGCACTTTGTTGTGGAAACGTGTTTCATCATACATGTAACAATTCATTTTGAAGGTTATTTTCAGAATGACTCGAGATTGTTATTAGTCAATCAAGATAACGTATTATAATGAAACATACATCTAATGTAATTATTTATGATTGATTCTCCGGTTTATGAAATTTGATAATAGTCAAAAAGACATTTTTTCTTTCTAATTGGATATACTGAGAATTCCATAAATGAATCACTAATAAACACAAAAACACGATTATAAATTTCATTGATGTTTTTAAAGGAAATCAATTATGGCCACAATCCCATGCACCCAAAAAAAACCAGTGGGTTTAAAACAAATTATGAGATAATCCCATGTTTTTTTCTAAATAAAATTGCCAAATATATCTATTAATAACAGCAAAAAAGCAATGAATTTATTGAATCCCATGTAATTCCGCACATTTTGGTTATATAGATGACAATGTAGCTCAAAGGAGAGGCGGCGACGGATTTGCAAATGAGTGGATAGCAAATTAAGTGTCCAGTGTTTTGACGACGTGTTGAGATCAATGTGACGTTATACACATGTTAAATTAACATTGGCCATTATACCACGGCTCTTTGTTTTTACTTATCGCCTTAAATGATCGTTTAATAATTTGGAAAATTATATATATCAGCAACAATCTTATCCAAAATGATACAACTAACATCAACATATAAAGCTTACATTGTACAAAACATTTCGTAGCAAGATATTAACGTGTAAAATTTGCAAATATGCAAGTAAAACATTGAAGAAAAACAAATATCAACGTGATATTTTAGTTCAAGAACTGAACACAAATACATTGAAGACCACTCAAATTCAAATTCTTTATTCACTCGATTATCAAAATTTACATCTGAACACATGCTGTTCCCTTAACGACTACGTTAGG
The DNA here is from genome assembly GCF_963676685.1 of Mytilus edulis. Taxonomy (NCBI): domain Eukaryota; kingdom Metazoa; phylum Mollusca; class Bivalvia; order Mytilida; family Mytilidae; genus Mytilus; species Mytilus edulis. Next base: position 100,425,694 of record NC_092344.1, read on the forward strand.
TTATCATGTTTAAATATGTAAAAGTTCAATAAATTTGGACCCTTAAATTCATAAACTTTTATCTATGTTTTCGTCTTTTTTATTCTTCAAAAGACTATGACGTCAGAATGATACAGACTGAAATATAATATGTCCATGTGCATATTTAGTTATATAGAAATCGTATTAAGGTAGATGGGGTGTCTAAATTATAATCCATAGAATCTTTAAATAATTTGCCAAAATGTAGTTCATATCCTGCTTGTTTAAAAACATTAATAAAAAGAATGGGTCACCGGACTTATTTTCACGCTACAGGTTGTTCAAAATTGTCAAGATTTTGTATAGATTATGCATGGAAAACCCATTTTTCCGCCATAAAACGCAAACAACACCATAGAATTTTGAGATAAAATATGAGAAGATAGCTTCAATATTATGCTTTCAGATAAGAAAAAGAAAAAATGGGGTCACCGAACTCGTTTTCTTGCTACATGTAAAAATGGGTAAATTCCTAACACATTCTATTGTAAAAGTAACACTATCTGGATTATCTGCCCTTGCATTTGAGTTGCCTCCCCTTATTTGACAAAGTTGGAAAAAAATGAATCAAACAAAAGAATTCTTATTTTTGTAAAATACAATCATAAATATGATCAACCATGGCATTTTCTATATTACAATGAAAATTCTTACACATGAATTACCTACTACTATAAAAATTTGCACTTTTCATCAAAGATCTAGACCTTGTTTTCTAGTATTTCAAAATCCAAGATGGAGGAAGACACCCTATCTACCTTAATTTTCAAAAATAACAAATCTATATTCATATCGTATTTTTTTCCATTGCAGCCTGTAACAATGAAAGGCTCATCAGATTATGTAGTTTGTTGTTGCTTGTGAGTATAATAATAGTATCAGTTAATTAACAAACTTCATATATACTCTGATGTAAACTATAACTAACCTATAGCTGTACAATGGAACATATGGGCATACAATCTAAATATAAATCCCTATTTGTCAGGTGAGGTTGTTGCCGTATGGTATAATTAAGAAATAATTCATGGGGGCTTGAATATATCGTTATTTTACCACGGGTTGGCCCTTTATGACAAATATTTTACCCTGAGCGATAGCGAGGGGTAAAATATCGGCATAAAGGGACAACCCGTGGTAAAATTTAGATATATTCAAGCCCCCATAAATTATTTCGATTCTGATAAGACAAATATAGCAATTGTTTTGGTTCAAAGCGCACTAGATAGAGGCAAATATTTGCCGTTCCCATAAATTAACCCACTTTAAGATTGGCGGTAAAGAACGGAGCAAACAGATTTAGTGACATGCTCAAACTATTTACAATAATATATTTAGATAGATTTGGATGAATTTTAATGAAAATTTACTAATATATCTTCTATGTATATAAAAAAGGGCTTATACCACATTTTAGTATTGTTTGTTTATGTTTCATTCTGGTGATGATTTTCGGTATCAGAAGCGTGTATTTTCCCGAAAAATGCTTAAACTATTACGCTATCATTCTATGACGTCGTGTACTCCATCCATAAACAATCATATGACGTGGGAGTACAATCAGAACAGCCAAACCAATATATTCATATTTTACCACGGGTGTGTACTCAAAGCGTTTGAAGGACGTCATGTTAGAATTTAAGAAACACCGCAAAACTATCCTAAAGATATGAACTTCTACCATCAGATCATGCATGTTTTAACCGGGTTTTTTTTTATTATTGGACTAAAACGCGCCCAACTGTATGTTGATGCATTAGTAAAACAAATACTTTTTTTTATTACAGTTGGTTAGAGAATGACACAAAAGGAATTTTGCTCTAAATATTATTTTAAAATGATGCCTACAACTGCCTCAGACAAAGTTGGACTTAGACGGCTTTGGTTGAATTTTCAGTTTAGCCATTTAGGTTTTTATTATCTCAAGCGTTTTTAACTTTAGGCCATGGTCGTGCCTGATGATGTTGCAAACGAAGAGCTGTAGAACGATTGCGAAAGGGACCGATATGTAACAGACACCAGAGGACAAGGGAGAAATCAATTATTGGGCACTTTACAGCCTTCACCAATTAAAAAAACCGGATATGTTTTCCCTCAATCAATTTATGACTTTTGAACAGAGGTATACTTCTGTTGTCTTTCTTTTGCACAATTTTAAAATTGTTTGGCTTTTTAACTATTTTGATCAGTGCGTCACTGGAGTCTTTCGTAGACGAAACGCGCGTCTGGCGTATGAAATAATAAGCCTGGTACCTTTGATAACTATTTACACCACTGGGTCGATGCCACTGCGGATGGACTTTACGTCCCCGAGAGTTTCACCACCCTAGTAGTCAGCACCTTAGTAAAATTGAGAATGGAAATGGGGAATTTGTCAAGTGTTGACATGAATATCAATTATACGATAATTTTCATAAATCAACTGCTCGCAAAAGTATAAGTTATTCGAAATACTACGGATTTTCTTATCCCAGGCATATATTACCTTGCCGAACTTTTTGGAATTTTGGGCTCTCTAATGCTTTTCAACTATTTTGATCTTAGCGTCACTGATGAGTTATGTAGAGAAAACAGGCGTCTGACGTATCAAAGTATAAGCCTGGTACCTTTGATAAATATTTTATAGTTCAAACTTGGTCAGAAGTGTTCTATTGTGAACTAAAACATGCATTTTTAAAAGGTTGAAAAGATCTGCCGATTTATTTATCTTCAATATTGTAGGTATCAGCCTATTTATTTTCAAACTACCACAGAACTTTCATATTTGTTATACCAAGGCCGGGTTCTTTATTTTCAACATCCTCCTGGTAGCCAAAGCAAGGCCGTAACTAGGCATCTTATTTTAGTGAGGCAAAATAATTGAGCCGTGCAAAGCGAGGCGAACATTTTTTTGGAGGGTATGAAATGAATGGTACAAAATCCTGCATTCTAGGCATTTTTAGAGAGTTTGATAATGTTTTGAATTTGTACACTTTTTATATAAATTTTTCATATTTTAAGACTTTTACTAACACCAAATTTTTAACAACTTTATTTAAATTTATATGTAAGATAATCATCCAAATATCACTGATTTGAGTCTGCTGCCAGAACATAAAACAAACATCGATTCAGTAGAGTTTGCCACATTTTTCTATGGCCGGTTCAGTCAAATCGTTTCAGAATCGTGATTTGGTCTGCTGATATCCTTATCGCGATGAACATGGAGAATGGCAAGACCGCACAATCTCTCGTCACTCATGTATGCTCTTTTCCAAGTTTTCAGTCGTTTCAGGGCAGTCTGTGTTTCTAAAGGTAGCACATTATCATCAACACAATGATCAATGTCTTCTTCCAAGTCCTTCTCCATCAGCAATTCGGTAGCAGCTTTTGTTTGCAAAAGGGAATTAAGCTTTCCTGTAAGCACCATCATACAGTCGCAGTTACAAAATATTAAACTCGCTTTTATGCTGACAAAGAGTAGACAAACAAGGGATAGAATGAGAGAACATACATGTATATGATTCTATTTATAGAGTAAGTATATATGATATGGGTACAGGGGAATTGGAATGGAGTTTTTGACGTTTACATGTAGTTCCGTAATTTCAAATTATTTCTTGAAATAGTTGGTGGTATTTTAGTTTCAGAATCTGTAAATTTAGGGGTTAGGGGTTGGAGGTGTCCGATTCCGAAACCCCGAATATAAAGAAACGAAATTCCGTAGTCCCGAATATGTAAAGACAAAATCCTATGTTAAAGGTTCTACCATTCCTCAATAATATCAAATTGGAATATGGGATATTTTTTTCAATTTTTAAGGTTAAAGAAACATAGGTAAAAACTATAATCCATGCATTCATGTTTCATATTATTTATATTTTATTTATCTGTAAAGAGAAAGATTAAAGTTCGTGAAATGAATACGCAGATAGGACTGCCCCTTGCGATGCCCAGTACTTGATTTGTCAAAAGTTGGTGAAACGGAGAAATGAATACGCAGACAGGACTGCCCCCTTCCGAAGACCAGTACTTGATTTGTCAGTCTACTTATCGTTTTTGGATTGTTCTAATGAAGTTATATGCAATACTCAGACTCTGTTCACAAAAAAAACTAGTTTACTAGAATTATTCCTTCTTTACCTTCAGTGTCGCTTTTCCTTTTTCTGCAAGAGCCTGTTTTTAACTGAAGATCCATGATGATTATCGTTACTAGGTTAAAGTGTAATCGAGAAACATCACCCGTTGAGATGCTGAGTTATATCCAGAAAGAATAGTTTAAAAGGAATGATGACAAGTTATAGCAATTAAGGTTGAGACAGAACAACAAATGACTATTATATTTATATATATGTATAAAAAAAATAATCAGTGTCGAAATTTTAGTGAGGCAATTGCCTCACTTGCCTCAAGGGTAGTTACGGCCTTGCAAAGAATATCAAATGGTCGTCCCCTTCAGGAAAAAATATATTTCCTGTATTCCAATATACATGTACAAATACCCATTGCTGAGATAATTAAGATTAATGATAAAGAATATAATGGGGGGATATACAAATAGATGTATTGACGGAAATATTCAGGTAAGAGTTAACCTATGTCAGATGATTATGACACTGATTTCACAATTCAGTTAGATGTGTGAGTAATTGAATACACACCTCAAGACCAGTATGATAATCAACTGTTATTATCTATCAATATAACTGGTCAATTAAGACTGCATTTAAGTGGAGTTAATCAAATAATACTTACACCAGAGACAAAATTACTACATTCAGTATATATGTTTCTCCTATAAACACCTTTGAGGTTAATTGTTTGAAGTCGTGGCAGCTGCTCATGCAAAAAATGGAAATACTATGATTTCAAACAGGTGTTGGGACCAACCCTCATGTTAATTAATGGCTTTCATGAATATAAGATACTGATAAAACACTCATTTATTCTTATCATCTGTTTAAACTTGATAAATCAGCATATCGGACATGGTTCGTCTTAGAATTTTGCACCATATCCGAAACCTGAATGATCACTGAGAGCCATGTAAAAGTCCAGAAGAGAAATCGGCATTAAATGACCAAAGAATATGTATCAAAAACGAGTTGAGATTTATGTTTAGGTCGCTTGCAGCTTATGCTGTTCACGGATAGCCTAACTCAGCTTGCTTAATGTCTTAGTCATTAGAACATCTTGTGTCAATCGTTTATTAATACCAGTAACCTTTTTTGTATTGTTTTTGTAGAATCGTCATCTGTTTTACAATGATACAATCGACTCTATCAGTTGAAATTCTTGATTCAAAGGACATGGAAAATGGAGGTCAACAGGAGTTAGAATACGATTTACAAGTATTACCATCCAAAAGACAAAGAAAAATAATGAGATTTTTATCTCTCAGGGAACTGCTGCAAGCCTTAAAACCTCGAAGCTGGAGTAACAACTATTTCCGTTTATACAAACAATTTTGAAAACATTGTTCAAAATGCATTTCACCTATGACCAGACTGATGACTGTACATCTGAGTGTTCAGGACTTATTTTCTCTATGTAGACAATTTACTACTATTACTTAATTTTATTCAAAATGAACTTATCCTTTCCAAATATATATTACAAAAGTAGCATTGAAAGATTTTATGTAGTTTCTGTTTTACCAACATCAGATCACTGGACGGGATTGGGACTAGGGGGAGGAAAAACGCGTGCACATCATACTCTTATCTTTTCCGGACTTAAGTTTACACAAATTTACGAATATATCAAATATTATCGTGATTCAAACAACCCTCGTTACTTATATACCTTTGATAGAGTATACCATAAAGATATCCTTGCATTAAATTATTGAATGCAGCCTGCATGATGTCCAGTGGCAATGCATTTTCATGGCAGGAACAAACTTACAATCAATACAATAGGTTTGGTTTTGCAAGGTATGTCGAACATGCATGGTGAAGGGATGGAAGTTTGAATATCCACGGATAAATAAGTGAGTGTTGGAAATTTCCCCACCAAACTATTTCAACAATCTTTTGAATCCAACACAAACTCAGTTAGAACCTTCTGACTTTTTCAAATTTTCTTTGATAACCACTACACAAGAGTGAACACGGTAAATGTATCACCTGTCTTACTTATCTTTGAGTTTATGTTCAGTCTAACATGAAGGTTTTACTACACATATCACATAAACTTCATGACGAGGTCATGGTCAGATGATTCAACCCAGACAGACAAGTACAATCATTTCATACACCACATATAGTTGACCTACTACTTATAGTATCTGAGAAACGGCCTCATCATGTAACATTAACCTTGGTCGCTGATCCATGAAATGTTGGCGATGTAAGGTGAACCCTGTCTGACAGACATGCAGGCGTTGCAGTGAACCCATATACAACTATTTAAAAAAAAAACATTCGTTTAACCATGAAAACGAGGTCAAAAACAAAGAACATTTGAAAGACAGCATATTCGTAACATAGATATCTACATACAAAGCATGAAATATCCAGGTCTTCTAACTTCTGAAATATAAAGCTTTACTCAAATAGAGTATGCAGCCTCTTCCAGATAGTAATAAATGTCTCACATACTGCCACTTTCGTCACAGGCGATATAAAATTTGGAGGAGCAGCTAGTAGATAATAAATATTTGCGTAAAAAATATTTATACACAAAAATTATTTTATGGACAATAAGTTAAACAATGTTTACTTCTTTGGTCATAGTTTTCCAAAAATTTATCGTAAGTCTCCAATGTAAATGTTCCCTTCTGGTTACATTTGATCAGCTAATCAGCATCAAGATAACTTTACCATACAGTTATGTTTTAGTTCTTTAATGGATCTAGAATAGCATATGCTCATACTTAATTCAAATGCTCTAATGCAAAATTATTAAGTTTTTTGCTAGAGACTATATTTGTTTAAAGTGGTGCATGGAAGTAAGAACTCATTTTTATAAAGCTCTACAACTGTTTTCCTTCTTTTACAACCTTGACTTTCAAAGATTCGGTTTTAGAGGGTTCCTGTTATTTCTGAATCGTTTGGTTCACCAGTTCTGATAATAGTTACTTTAGTTTCAGTTCACAAAAAGACAGTGGATGATAGCTCTGTCTTCAAATTAATCAGAACTAATGACATTTCTTACTTACATCAGGAATATTTCTGACACATTGGTCTCATTGTCATCAGCCATTCAGGAAATTATATTTACAAGGGTTTACAATTGATGGACATCAAGTAATTGGCTGTTTCAGAATCTAAAGCATCATGGGTAATTTCATTGTTCGTACCCCAAAATGAAAATAACGTCATGTCATTGGTTAAATTTCCATTGTTTATGACATTTTTACCAATCAGGACGTTTTTGTGTACACTTTTGAAAATATTACCCAGGATGCATTAGATTCTGAAATGGCGAATCTAAATATACAGCTTTTGGTTATATTAGTCATGTTAGTAGGGATGGACAATGAATAACAAATGATGGCAAAATTTACTGGTAACTGGCTACATTCAATGAACTAATTTACAATATATTTTTATTGTAGTTACAACGAAGGTTTTCTTGAATTAAATACTTTGACACCATTCTGCATAGATGACCTGGCATACTTTGTCAACAGTCCACCAACATCTAATTTGTCTGTAGTCAGATCTCTGAAGAGAAAAAAAGATATTTTAAAAATATTGACTAGTCCTCTTTGAAACTACTATCCACATTTCAATACAAAATGAGCTATGCTTGGAAAAGAAAGTGGCTGACCAAGTTAATTGTCTAACTTTTAATAGCTCAAATATTTACCAAACAATGCAAATCCCATGTTTATAATTAGACATTTAGGTACATAATTTATTGATCATTAAATTTTGTCTATCAGATAAATAATCTAATAAAATATGTGCTGTGATTCAAATGATTAAGTAGTTACCTTCCTACATAAAGTCACATACTGAAGAAAACTTGAATATCAATTTTGAACTACAGGGACATATAAACCTGAATTACTAATTATAACCCAGCTTTTATTTTCTAGATTGATATCTATCTGTTTTTAATTTATATATAGCATTTCTATTATACTTGTTTGCTGATCTTATTTTGTTGAAAAATATTACCAGGTTTCATTTTTTTCTTCTCATTCTATCATAATTTCAGAAAGAAACACAACATGTGTAAATAAGGGTCCATTTAGGATTATAACCATGTTGACTTATTTTTTTATCTAACTTTTGCTGAATATTTTGGTTCTATTTATCTCCATCTTATTATAATTTCTGCAAAAACATAACAAATTGGTAATAATCTTCTCTTGAGTGCAATAACTCCTTAAGGTTTAAATAGATAATTCTGGGTGTGTTAACTTTGTTTGTAGATCTTATCTTGCTGAACTATTGCTGTATAACTACTTTCTATATCAACTATTAAGTTTCTGCAAAAAAAATCTTCATTGATAGGCAACAACTCCTGCAGGGGTTCAATTGATGATTTTGGCAATGTCGACATTTTGAGAAACATTTTTGCTTTTTAAAGATTCTCTCTTTCTACTAACATTTCTGCCAAAAATTCCCAAAAGGGTGAAAGTCATCTCCTATATCTGGTAAATTTGTAAGATGATAACTAAACAATGCAAATTTGCATTAAGAGGCTTAACTTCCAAATGTGGAGTCAAAACTTTCTGTGAATTCTATAGATGACCTATAGATATTTTTACCCATAATAGTATCTATAAAACTGCTTTAAATTTTTGAGATAAAAGCCTGCTTTTAAGCCCAGTGATTTATTTATTACAACAGTGGCTGTTTTTTAAGGATAAAATCCACAGGTTCAATTCTTAAACTTGACTGCTAGAGAAAACTACGGATCGATTGCTACAACAGAGGCGGCTTAGAGATGGTAATAGCTCACATGCCCTAAAAACTATTCAATTTTATTAATACAGTGTCAGATGAACAAAAACACTTTTGCCTTTATAAAATTCACATTTGAATGCATAAAATTTGCATCTTTATAAATATTTTTTAAATATATAAAGCCAAACACTCAAGCAAGATTAAATAACAAATTTCAAAAGAAGTACAAAAAAATTGCAAAAGCTGCGATATCAGACCTTTAGTACCTTTAGTACAGAAAATAACTGACCATAATGCAGTATCATTAAAAATTAATACTGAAAGAGGAAATAAGGGGCGTGGCTACTGGAAATTAAACTCCAGTGTTTTAAATAATGATGACTATGTAAATGAAATAAACAAATAAATAAACAGATATGAAAACGAATCAACTAACTGTGATGATTTAGGGATACTATGGGACAATTTGAAAATAGAGGTAAGAGATGCAAGTTTAGACTATTGTAAAAGAAAAGCCAAATTTAAAAAAGACAAAATAAATATCCTAGAAAAACAACTAAATGATCTCAATAATAAAGCAAATAATGGTACAGATGTAAATCATAAATTACAAAAAGAAATTGAGAATTTGGAAAATGATCTAGATTGTTTATATAAAGACAAAATTAAAGGACAAAAAATAAGATCAAGGGTAAAGTGGTTCGAAGAAGGGGAAAAAAATAGTGCATACTTTTTGGGACTAGAAAAAAGTCGTCAAACAAAAAAGATTATAACTGAACTATATGATGAAAATGGGATCCCAACAACTGATCAAGATAAAATTCTAAATCTACAAGTGAAATATTACAAAAAACTCTATGAGTCTACTAATCCTTGTGAAAATGAAGTTAAAACATATATTAATGAAACAAAATTAACAAAAATGCTTAAAGATTCCGATAGTAATCAATGTGAAGGGAAAGTAACAGAAATTGAATGCACTGATGCAATTTTTAAAATGAAGCTTAATAAATCCCCTGGTCTTGATGGACTGACAGTGGAATTTTATAGGCAATTTTGGACAAGCCTAAAACATATTGTTGTCAAAGTATTTAATAATAATTATGAAAAAAAAGAACTTACAAACTCCCAAAAGAAAGGTGCAATTTCACTAATTTAAAAAAAAAATGATCCTCTTTCATTAGATAATTATCGTCCCATAACTTTATTAAACACTGATACTAAACTATTAGCTTATGTATTAGCTCAGAGACTTAAAAAAGTCCTACCATCTATTATTAGTCTAGATCAAACAGGATATGTTAAAAATAGATATATTGGTTTTAACATCAGACAAATTCAAGATATAATAGATTATTCTGAGAAATTCAATATAGAAGGAGCAATCCTTTTCTTTGATTTTAGTAAAGCTTTTGACTCACTCGAATGGACTTTCATGACGGAAACACTGAAACGGTTTGGATTTAAAAGTAGCTTTATCAGATGGGTGGAAACTATGTATAACGACATTAAGGGATGTATCTTAAATAATGGGTGGGTCTCAAGTCCGTTTAAAATATTTCGAGGGATACGACAAGGGTGTCTGATTTCAGCATTACTTTTTGTTATTACAGTAGAATTAATGGCAATAAGACTTAGAAGTAATAAAGATTTTAAAGGTATAAAAATTACATTAGATGGAAAATCTTGTAATTTAAAAATTTGTCAATTAGCTGATGATACAACACTTTTTCTTCAGTCAAGGAAAGAAATAAGTTTAGCGCTCAGTATAATTGAAACATTTGGAAGTTTTTCAGGGCTTAAGCTAAATAGAAATAAAACTGAAGGAATATGGTTAGGACGACTAAAAAGTTCAAAAGATAATTATGAAAATATAAATTGGACCGACAAACCAATCAAAAGCCTTGGAATATATTTTGGGTATAACAAAAAAGAGTGTCAAACATTAAATATTGAAAAAGTGTTGGACAAATTAACGAAACTTGTAGAAAGATGGGCAAAAAGAAAGTTAACAATACTTGGAAAAATATTAGTAGTAAAAGCTCTTCTTCTACCAAATATAACCTACATTGCGACTAACAGTATCATTACTAAAGAAAATCTACAAAATATAAATAAAATCCTATATAAATTCATTTGGAACGGAGGAAAAGATAAATTAAAAAGGTCAATAATAACAAAAAACGTCGCAGAAGGGGGGTTAAAAATGATTGATATAGAATCCTATATAAAATCTATACATTTAAAATGGATTATAAAAATATTAGAATCAGAAAGTGCAAATTGGTCTGTATTATCAAAACTATACCTTAATAAATTTGGAAAAAACCTTCTTATTTTTAAGATGAATGTGAATAACACAAAATTGCTTGATAAAAACATATGGAACAGTACACCAACCTTCTATCAAGAGATGATAAAAACATGGATAAATGTAAATAATTGTGAAAACAATCATCATGATCAAATAAATAATTATTTAGAAATCAGAAAACAAGTTATATGGGGAAACAAATTCATAAAATTTCAAGGAAAATGTCTGTTCTTTGATAACTGGATTGATAGTAACATACTATATATAAATGACATAATAGATAAAAGAGGAAATATATCAGAAGAAATGATTACTTCAAAATTAAGAAATAAAAGGAATTGGATTTCTGAATTCTCAAAACTAAAAAAATCCATACCAAAACAATGGACCGACAAATTAAAATCTGAAGAATCAATCAAAACAAAAGTCCATATCAACCGAACAAAAACTAAACTTAGAGATTGTAATGATGTTCTAACTATTAATGCTAAAAACATATACAACCTAGTATTAAGTGTGTCAAAAACAGAAATACCAGTAGGATTTTTGAAATGGGAAAGAGTCTTAAGCAAAGGGAGACTAATAAATGAATTTAAAGACTCTATTAAATTTAATTTTGAATATCTTAAAGATAATAAAACAAAAATGTTTAGGTGGAAATTAATGCACTTTATTTTGCCAAATGAGGTGTTGCTTTTTCAGTGGAAAATTTCACAAAACAATCTGTGTTCATATTGCAATGAAATAGATAATTATAATCATTTTTTCATTACATGTTCATATCATAAAGCATTCTGGAAATCAATGAAAGTTTTACTTAATAAAGTCTTCATAGGCGAACATGTGATAAGTCTTCATTCGTTGGTTATAGGATACAAAATTCATGACAATGTATACTATGCGCTAAATCATTTGCTTAGCTTAATGTTCTTTTCAGTCTATAAATCACATTATGTTTCCAAATAAAAAAACCAAAGTAGTAGACAACTTAAAAATTTTTGAATATGAGGTAGAAAATACTGTAGAATTATATAGTATGACCAATACAGAGATCAGTAGTTTATTTACAAAGGTGTTGAATATTTTGAAGTATAAAAATTAAGTCATTTTATAGTTAACTTAAACTACATGTTTAGAAAAAAACCCAGATGTTATAGATCTAGATTATGTGTGATTGTATGTGTTTTTTTTTCTTCCTTTATTATAAATGAACTATGCAAGTAATTATCTGTAAGTGCTATGTCTAAGGTATGAGTACGTGTGAAAGGTATGGAAAGAAATTTGTTTGTAAAATGTATCATGTGGCAATGAACATGCATGACTGTAAGTGCAGAAGTTTGTGTGTACAGTAATTATTACTATAATGTATGAATGATAATGTGGGTAAATCAGATATATTAGTGTGTAGGTGTGAGTGTGTGTGTCTTTGTCAATATATAGATACTTCGACACGTGTACACTAAATCTGTGTGTATTGTTTACAAACTTAGACAGGTAAACTAAAGGTCACGACACGATACTTATCTAGGTCAAATCAATAACAAATTTAATAAAGATTGAAAGTGCAACTGTGAAAAATATATTTACACTCAAACTTACCTTTACGCAATATTATTCCAAGCTTTTAAAACCACATAGAAATTAATAAACCAAATTCACGAAACACTTCAAAAAATATTGTCCAAACACGAGGATCAGAAAAGTCGTGTGAGGTCACTTGACCGCAATTTATTTTTGATTAAATAATAAAAGAACCCAAAAAGTCATTCCGGATGAATGATCAAATTCCGTAAAACAATTATTGTGTAGATATTTTGTATATGAATATATCTGAAAATACCATTTGTAACAAATATAATAATAGTTTAATGTGTGAATTTAACCAATATCATTTATTAGTTAATTTTACTGAATATTATCCCTGGGTATTCAGTTGTTATCTAACAGGGAAACTTGATGAAATGCTGTACACCAAGTTTAATTGTTAAACAGCAATATGTGCAATAAAGAATCAATTAGAGTGTTAAAAAAAAAAAAAAGATTAAATAACACTTTGAATCAAAGATGGACGTGCGCTAATAAAATGAGAATTAATTCTGCCAATTAATATGACAGTTGAAACAATAACTACACTAGGACAGGTATATATTGCAATGGACACATGACAAGGGGTTTATGTGGAAAGTTTACTCTTGTATTTTCTTCTTTCCTTCATAAATACTGACCTGATGTAAGGTGATATTTCTTCTAATGACCACTTTTCTTTTGTTCTAAACAGCTCATCAAATCTACAGTAAAAAGAATAGTTAAATAAATCAAACCTAAAATCTAGATGGTACAGGTCTTTCCATGTACAGCATGGTATTACTAGAGAAATTCAAGAACTGCTTTAGAAACCAACATAATCTATAGCTCTTTTCATATTATTGAAGTTTTTTGTTTTGATTCTTGTTGCATCTATCAAATAGATTTGTTGGGTTTAAGTATTGATTGAATTGTAAAATAGAATGAGATCTGGAGTTTTAAGGTAACTAACTCTTTGGTCAACAATACTAAATTTTTATCTTTAGGTTCTATATTTCCTGTGAGAAATAAAAATCTTGCAAAATCTGAAAATCTGAAATAAAGTCATGGAATATATTCGTCAACTCTGTTGAGTGTACTTTATGATATTGACTCTGAAATTATATATACCTTTCTGCAACATCCTCAGGAAGATCATCAACAGAATAATAAGTAATTGTCTGGAGCTGACTACTCCTGTCTATTAGAGCCATACCCTGGAAAACATTATACAAGATTGTGGTTACAGCAATCAATATTTCACATAAATGATTAAACAAAAATAATTTTGTGGCTGCTAAATGACCAGTGTCTAACCCCAATGGTTACCATAAAAAGAAAATATGAAACCTTTTGTGGTTGATATATCAATTTCAATAATGTTGTCCTCTTTATAGAAAGCATGTGTGTGTATATATATAATTGATATTAAAAACTCTATTACAAATTGATTAACATATCATTTTACTTATTTACTACCTATAATAGACTAATTATGAAAGTACATATATGAAAAAATGTTTCATACTGTTCTTAAATAATTTATTTTTATATTGGCAAATTACACAATACAATCCAATTACTTCTTAGGCCAGAGACTGAAAACATAGTTAAAGGGAACATTGTGGAACATTAGAAAGAAGATAATACACAGGGTTAAAAGGTTTAAGCTTTTCATTATTTAATTTTGAATTAAATAACAAGTGGTTGATGAGAAAGTTTCTCAATCATTCTATGTGCATCAATATTAAGACCATACATGTATTGGGTTGACAGGAAGTTGACAAGTGAGGGATCTGAACATGTGTCTTATGTTTTAAAGGTAACCAATATGAAGCTTGGCACCAAATATGCAGAATCTATTATGTGTGGTAGCAAACAAAAATGCAACAAATTGTTACAAGGGCAGACAATAATTGCTCCAACAGGAACAGATATTATGACATTGTTTATAAACAAAGACTTCAGAAGAACTTCTGATAGGATTAACAAATATACATTGACAGGGATACCTATCACATCAGGACATAATTTCTGACTGCTGCGGGGTTGACAACTTTGAAATATATATCAAATCTGGGCATTTTCAGTTTTTCTTGGGAGTTCCAAAGTAAATTTTTAAACAAATCTGAAAACATCAAAACATCATCTTTTTCGCCCCTAATTGCTAAATGATTTGAGCCATACTCCCCCCCCTTTAACCATCCCTTTGTAGTATGGAAATTTGTAGTTTAATTTCAGAGAGATTTATACACTTAAGCACAAGTGGTTTGACTGGAAAAATACAAAAATGCTTATTTTGGCCCCATTTTTTGCCCAATTCCTAAACTGTTAGGGCCATAACCCCCAAAATTAGTCCCAACCTTCCTTTATTGGTATTGAACCTTCTGGTAAATTTTTTTAGAGATCCATTCACTTAAACTAAAGTTATTGTCCGGAAACTAAATGCGTCCTCGGACGACGATGCAAACAACTAAATGATAGCATTATATGACGCAAATTTTTTTTGGGGTCATATAAAAAGTAATTGTTATAATAACTGACCTCTTCTTCCATCCTTATAAATATGAGTAACGTAAATATCTAACCTGTAGTTGTTGATCCATTGTCTGCATACCTGAGGGAACTGTTTGTTGCCACGTATTACTAAAATCTTCATAGTTAAACTAGTGAAAATAATTAACTATAATTTTACACAAAGAAGAAATGTCTTTTCTCTTAATTTGATGTTAATTTAAGTAAAAAAAAAAAAAAAAAATAATATTACAGGTATGGGTAAACAATTATTTACAATGACAGGGTCATATTTTAGAATCTATATATTTTGTTGTTGACTCTTGTTTCATGTTAGACAGCAAGTATCTAATATATATATATTCTTAATAACAATTGTTTAATGTTTATAAAAAGGTAAGACATGATTGTTTTACTATACCTTTCCTTTTGAATGTTTAAGAATTTGCTCTGCAAAAAAACGGCAAACTTTGTCTTCATTCAGATAATAAAAATCAACATCTGAAAGAGAAGACAAGAACAAATGGTTATAATTCTTTTTGTTTTGATGACATAACACTTCTGTAAATGCCTTGTTATCATCAAGGCTTGCCATTATTTGTAAATGTATTAAAATAGCATCATATATTATAATGAGACAAACTATACATACTAGACTGATTATATATCAGGATATTAAGTTTAACCATTATTTCAAATATGACTGCTATTATTTCATTCTTTCAAGGTTTATCACACTTAATTCCAGCCTGACAAACTTGGAGTAAAATTTACCAATTTCCATTTGATCTTCATCATCTTCTGTGCTAGATGGTTTAGCTTTGTCTGCATAACTCTGTAACACATGGTCTAACACCTCTCTTAAAATGAAAGCAAAATTTAACACTAATTGTTATGATGGTTATGAATAAGAGGAAATATGGGAGTATACATCATTTATCAGTGAAACAACAACCTAACAAATACAATCAGAAAAGATGTCAACAACTGTCTTCAACAAAAAAACCACATGTAAAACAAGCTCAAAATAGCCCATGGGAATGATTTTGACAGACTCTTTCAAAAGTTTTCCTAAAACATCATAAACTTATTAGAAAAACACACAATAAAATGAAACAAGAGTGCACACGCTGAAATGTCTCGCCTTCTATACAAATCATTGATATTATGTTGATAGTCCTATAGGTATAAAGCTAAGCTTTATTACAACTGTCACATAAACTCAACATTAACCAAGATAATTAAACAAAGACCAATGAACCTTGAAAATGAGGTCAAGGTCAGATGAAACATGCCAGGCAGACATGTACAGCTAACAATGCTTCTATACAACATATATAGTTGACCCATTACTTATAGTTTAAGAAAAATAGACCAAAACACAAAAACTTAACACTGTGCAATGAACCGTGAAAATGAGGTCACGGTCAAATAAAACCTGCATGACTGACATAAAGATCATAAAATATTTCCATACACCAAATATAGTTGACCTATGGCATATAGTATTAGATAAAAAGCCCAAAACTCAAAAACTTAACTTTGACCACTGAACCATGAAAATGAGGTCAGGGTCACATGACATCTGCCGGCTAGACATGTACACCTTACAATCATTCCATACAACAAATATAGGAGACCTATTGCATATAGTATGAGAAAAACAGACCAAAACACAAATATTTAACTATAACCACTGAACCATGAAAATGAGGTCAAGGTCAGATGACACCTGCCAGTTGGACATGTACACCTTACAGTCCTTCCATACACTGAATATACTAGCCCTATTGCTTATAGTATCTGAGATATGGACTTGACCACCAAAACTTAACCTTGTTCACTGATCCATGAAATGAGGTCGAGGTCAAGTGAAAACTGTCTGGCAGACATGAGGACCTTGCAAGGTACGCACATATCAAATATAGTTATCCTATTACTTATAATAAGAGAGAATTCAACATTACAAAAAATTTGAACTTTTTTTTCAAGTGGTCACTGAACCATGAAAATGAGGTCAAGGACATTGGACATATGACTGACGGAAACTTCGTAACATGAAGCATCTATATACAAAGTATGAAGTATCCAGGTCTTCTACCTTCTAAAATATAAAGATTTTAAGAAGTGAGCTAACGCCGCTGCCGGATCACTATCCCTATGTCGAGCTTTCTGCAACAAAAGTTGCAGGCTTGACAATAAAACTGTGAGCTTCTGCTTACTGATTAATAGTGTAATAGTATGTAAGTATTCAGTAAAAAGGAAGTTGTTGAGTGATGAATCTGAAAAGGCATCAAACGGCGTAGCAGACTTATATAAACCCTGAATCCAAATTTCAGAAATCCTTGTATTGTAGTTCCAGAGAAAAATGTTTCTAAATTTTTTAACTTGGCTATCATGTGAAAAATGATATAAGTGTTCGGTAAACAGGAAGTTGTTGATTGATGAATCTGAAAACAATCCAACAGTATAGCTGACTAATATAAACCCTGAAACATTATTTCAGAAATCCTTGTAGTGTAGTTCCTGAGAAAAACAGAACAAAAAATATTAATGGGATCGACGAACGGACCGACAGTTTTACATTTCTTAGAACAGTAAAAGCCACACTTTTTTAAAGCGGGGGTATAATAACATTAATGGGTTGTTGTCTCAGAATCAGTCTTATTACCAGGAGTATACATGTAGCAGAGTTAATAAAGAAATAGTGTTGCAATTGGGGTTATTCCACATACATAAATGCATGGGATCCCACTAACATGTTTAACCCTATTACATTCTGTATGTATGTGCAGCTCCCACGTAAAAAACCTGTAATTCAGTGGTTGTCATTTGTTGTTGTATTCCATATTTGTTTTTCATTCATTTTTTGTACATTAATTAGGTTGTCAATTTCCTTGTTTGAATTGTTTTACATTTGTCATTTCAGGGCCTTTTACAGCTGACTATGTGGTTTTGGCTTTGTTCATTGTTGAAGCTGTACTGTGACCCTTAGTTGTTAATTTCTGTGTTATTTGGTCTCTTGTGAAGAGTTGTCTCATTGACAATCATACCACATCTTTTTAATATATTTGATTCAAGATGAAGTCAACTTTATCTGTAATACCTTGGAAACAGTTCCTCTAATGTCTTCATACACTCTTCGTAAGGCATCCCTGACTTTATCCAATCATTCTCGTCACACAGCTGTATCACATGACTTAATACCAACGATAAAAACTGAAAATCAAGTATTCTCCAATACCCTATAAATAGAAAATATATCAAAATGATAACTAGATGTGTCGGTAATGACATGAATGGCCCTGTCTCAAAACGTTGAAAAAACTTCAATTACAACAACACATATGGACACAAACATGATGGTAGTCTCACATATCAAAAATCAGCTCAAAATCTGAAGGCGCATAGAAAAGAAGTCAGTATAACTGTGATTCTCCACAATTTGGCAAAGTCTAAAGCCTGTAATTTTGGCAAAAATAAGAAGAGCGAAACAAAACTTAAACTTTATCTGTTACTCATCATGGTTAACTCACATATCAAAAATCAGCGGAATGATGGACAAGGGTAAAACTAACTGGCCTGGACAACTTTGTTATCAATATGGTATTATTTTCTCATTTTTTTTTAACAAGAGGTTATCACATAGACAGACAACCTAGTGTTTCCTACATTTATAGTTTCATTGTTAAAGCAATCACGAGCAAGACAACAAATACGCGGAAAGGTAATTCATATAGTAGTGGCATATTGACAAACATATTTGTTTACTACATTCTATACAAGTAAAATACTCTAGGGGAGGCAATCATTTTTTTTAAATGGATAAATTTTGATACAAGAGATAACTCTATAATTCTTAAGCTGTGAAAGCAATTATAAAGGAACATTCAACTAATCAGTTTAAAATAGATACTAATTTGGAAAGTAGTGTTAAAATAATTCACATTTGTTAATAATATGCTGTAAACCAACTGATTAGCAATATACTATATATATATATCACATCTCTGAAATCAACTTGGTCAATATATTATATGTTCATGTGGATATCTCCTCGTATTGTGCTCTTACAAAGGCTATAACTGTATAATGTAAAATAAGGAGAGTGGTATGTTTACTGTAGTCCTATGAGACATCTACCTAAAAGAATCGAAATGATGCAGATTTAAGCAATTATAGATCACCAAAAGGCCAACAACAAGTTTATTTACACTTTTAAAATGACTAACATACTAAAACTAAATGTCCCTTTTGACTATACCCATAACTATGTAGCTTATACAATCTTACCTTCAAGCTTACAAGCCTGAACTTTCTTAAGTGCTGTCTGTAGCTCAATTCTACTGGCTTGAACCAAGTTCAGTAGGTCATCATAAGTAAACTTCAAAAGAAATGATTACTGTAGAAACTATCTAAATAGCACCCCACAAAATATCAGTGAAAAATTTAATGTTTAGTCATATTACATGTAATACACAATAGATAATAAATTTTAAACATTTATAGTTTTTGGTATTCCTAAGGATTCAATTTGTTTCAATCTTTGAATTCGTAAATAGTTGATTTATAATCGATAATGTAAATCATATAATGAACTCTTAAATGTTCAACAATCAACCTAAGATTTTTTTTTTGGATATATTCTTTACAAAATGTGTGACCACTTTGACCCTAATTTTCTTCTGTAATTGGCATGCTGCTAAACATGACTAGTCTTGTACCTTTCTTCCTAAACATGACTAGTCTTGTACCTTTCTTCCTAAACATGACTAGTCTTGTACCTTTCTTCCTAAACATGACTAGTCTTGTACCTTTCTTCCTAATAAAATTGAGAATGGAAATGGGGAATGTGTCAAAGAGACAACAACCCGACCAAATGAAAAACAACAGCAGAGGGTCACCAACAGGTCTTCAATGTAGCGAGAAATTCCCGCACCCGGAGGTGTCCTTCAGCTGGCCCCTAAACAAATGTATACTAGTCCAGTGATAATGAACACCATACTAATTTCCAAATTGTACACAAGAAACTAAAATTAAAATAATACAAGACTAACAAAGGCCAGAGGCTCCTGACTTGGGACAGGCGCAAAAATGCGGCGGGGTTAAACATGTTTGTGAGATCTCAACCCTCCCCCTATAACTCTAACCAATGTAGAAAAGTAAACGCATAACAATACGCACATTAAAATTCAGTTCAAGACTAGTCTTGTACCTTTCTTCCTAAACATGACTAGTCTTGTACCTTTCTTCCTAAACATGACTAGTCTTGTACCTTTCTTCCTAAACATGACTAGTCTTGTACCTTTCTTCCTTGGTGTTCTTCATCTTCTTCACATTCTTTTCCACTGTACATATTCTCTTCCAGTAATAGTCTTAATTTCTTCACCTTAGGTTTACAGTGTCTCAACTCATAGTAGTTATATTTAGTAGAGGTTACCTACAGATAATCATTTTTTCACATTAAATGATTCCATTCATTTTATCTCTGTATCATACTAGACTTCATCATTATAAGTTCATAGCTCTGGTATATAATGGGTTACCGGTACATCACTGAAATCTCAACACACTTTCACTTTATTTCCAAAAGAAATATAATGACATCTGACAAGACTGCAAAAGTCTTTCAGTGATATTAATATCCCATGAACAATACAAAATTACTTGTATATGTCTTACGTTTTTTATGTGTAACTGGGTTGCTTATGTCTCATTGGTGCATACCCCAAATCTTGTTTTATGCACAAAGAAAATTTACAACTTCTATCTTTTGAACTCAATAATAGAACTATTATCATATACTGTAAATTCAGAAATTATTGCGGAGGTTTTTATTATTGCTAAAAATGCGACAGAGTTGTAATCACAATAATTTAAATGCGCATTTTGAAATATTTTGAATGAATTAAACAGGATTTTTCTCAAAATCATAAAAATTAAAATCGCATTTAAGTCTAAACTGACAAAATCGCAATAATAAATGCACGCAATAATTTCTGAATTTACAGTACATGATATTAAATTAGATTTGTTTTTATGTTTCAAACATATTTGTCTTGTGCAATTGAAATGCTATTTAAATCAGCTTGCATCAGATGTTTTTTTTGCAAATCATACAACCCTATTTGTCAATATTATTTTACCTGTCTGATATTAAGTTCCTGACCCAGACTATCACCATCTAAATCTTGACCTGTTTTAAGTTGAGGTATAATTAACATAGAATTAGATATCTCAGCTTCCTTGATGTCGTATGTTTTGTCCTTGGTACATAATACTGCCATATCATCTTTGTCTCCACGTATCACTAGTCTGGAAAAAATAATCAGGCCAATTAAAGGTACTTTTAACTTCATGACCTCATTTAGATATCATACATTTATACACAAAAAAAACCTCATGGTTTTAGAGTTCATGATCATGATGATTATATTATGTGGATAAACTCTTTGGGGATTAATAAAAAGCTTTTTAAAAGGCAATAACTTTTAAACTAAGTTTTACTGCATGTATTGCTATGTGTTTCTTTCTTCTACATTAGCAAGAGGTATAGGGGTAGGGTTGAGATATCACAAAATGTGTGTGCCTGTCCCAAGTAAGGAGCCCCTCACCTTTGTCAGTCTTGTTTGTTTTTTAATTTTAGTTTATTTATATGTTTTGAAGTTTTGTGTGACGTCCATTTTCACTGAACTAGTACACAATTTTGAGGATCACCTCGGGTGCAGGATTTTCTCGCTGCGTTGAAGACCCATTGGTGGCCTTTGGCTATTGTCTGCACTTTCTTTGGGTTGTCTCTTTGACATATTCCCCATGTCCATTCTTAATGTTATATAATCATGATAATGTTTGAACAAATTGGAGTCATATTGGCATTTTTCTGTGTATTGTATTATTGGTACCAATCAATGCACAATCATTTGCAACTAAGATGGCAAAATACTCTTAAGAGTATAAATGTACAATTGTAGTACATGTACATGTAATAAACTTGTTCATGTACAATATACATGTACTTCAATTGTCAAAAATCTACTCAAGCTGCAAAAGTATTTGTCAATTCAGAAATGATTGCTAAATTTTTATTAGTGTGGATAATGTGACTGGGTGACTTTCCCAACAATAAGAACTTGCATTCTGATATATGTTACATACATTATACATTCACATGTACCTGAATACATATTTTCAAGATATCAAAATGATTCATCTCAAATATTTGTCCATTCTTCAAAAATTCCAATAATAAATGCATCATTGCATGCAACAATTACTTAATTTACAGCTAATAAATCACTTAGACAGTAAAGTATATATGATGGTTGTCATGTTTAGAGGAGCAAGGTCTAAGATTCGTTTCAGCTTCTAATTTTGCCATTTGATAAGGGACTTCTGTTTTGAATTTTCTTCAGAGTGCAGTATTTTTTGTGAATTTACTTTTTTTAATATATAGAACAAAATATTAAAGATAACAACTGCCAGAACTAGGTGTTACTTACTCATCCCCAACTTTGATAGTATTTAGAATGCAGCTATCCACTTCCATAAGTTTAAAGGCATCATTGTCCATTTGTGAAGAGAAATATATACTTTGTATTGATGGCTTCACCTCAGATTTATCTAGCTTGGCATATTCCATTACCAAGTTGATATCTTGTAGTGTTCTATAGAAAAAAATCAAATATGTAACTCATGATCAGGATGCCTAAATGCTGTACACCAAAACATATCATTTATGGTATCATTTAACTAGAGTCAAATACTATAGTATCATCATAAATATTTTTTGATTTCTTTATCAGATGAATTCATTAATGAAATATTTTCTTTAACTTTGATAGGAAAATGCATTTAAGGTTTGTGAAAATTATACAGAAAACTATCAAAATGTTAACAAAAGTAAATTCAATTTACCATACATGTACATGTATATACAAAAAGCAACTACAGAAAATAAATACCTTTAAATAAGGAATGTTGGTAAATTTTAGACAAGTAGCAATACAGAAAACTATTCATAAAATTATACATGATCAATCCACATACATGTTTACATGCATCAAAGCTAGTTGCCATAATGTTAAGTACATACATGTATCCTAGCCATAAATTGTTAACACTATATCAACACACATGCATACATGTACCAAAGCTGTTTGACATAACATATCATGCACAATTCCATGTCAAATACAGGTGACTTGTAAAGCATAATTAAAAGTCAAGGAACAGATAGAAACTTAACCTTAACATACACTGGTACCCGGCAGTTTTTGAAATATTTGACAATTCTTTCTGTATATTCGGAAGGCATACTGATTATTTTATGTAGGAAACAGTAACCTACCTAACCTTAACCTAACTACTAGAGGATACATGTACATATAGATTCTACCAATGCATTGAGTGTGATACAATATTACTCCACTTGAATGCCAGTTAAATTTTCAAATTCAAAAAGGCAAGGCTCGCTGAGTATTAAATTATTAAAATTTAACTGTCGAGTGTGAAGAATATCATAAAAGATTTGATGGTAGAATCTGATTCTAAACTGATTTTAGACGATATGCAGACAAACTTAGTCAACCTTTAAATCATTCTTCCCTTTGTAAGTTTATCAGAAATCATCAGGAATTGGTTGACCAGAATGAGTATCTGTTTCATAGAATATAGTGGATGTGTTTCTAATGTTGCCTTAATGCAAATTACTGAATTAAACTTACCAGGTTTTTAAAAATATGAGCAACATGACAGGTGCCACATGTAGAGCAAGATCTGCTTTACCTCCTGGAGCACCTGAGATCACCCTTTGGTGTAGTTTATGAAGCTCAGTCCTTGATAGTTTTCTATGTTGTGTTTTGTGAATGATTGTTTGTCGGTTGGGTCTTTTTATTTTTTAGCCATGGCGTTGTCAGTTAATTTTTTTACTTATGAGTCTGAATGTTCTTCTGGTATCTTTTACTTCTTTTTTCAAATGATCTGGAAAAAGTACTTTTTATGTTACGTCATCAGACATGGTGGCCTTTTATCATGACATAACAATAAAGTGTAGACACAAACATGCATGTAGTATCCAGCTCTCAAGACCAATACTAGTTTGATGAACAATTTTTCTTGATCAATAAGAAGTTAAATTTCTTACTATCGGCAAACAGGAAGTAGATGTACTACAGATTTTATAAGATGTGTTGAAATCAGCATAGCGGATATAACATAAACTTGATTTGTAACAACTCATCATGGTAGACACTTGAAAATATAAAAAATCAGCACAAAATCTGAAGGTGTATAATAAAAAAGTCTGTATAACTGATTTTCAAGGTCCATGCATGGTCCAAAACCAGTTACTTCAGCAAAGAAACTTGAACTTGATCTGTAACTAATCATGGTAAACTCACATACCAAAATATCAGCCCAATATCTGAAGGGGCACAAATGTACATTTTGTATAGAAGAACAATCCTTATACATGTAACTGTGATTTTCAACAATTTATCAAAGTCCAAGGCCAGTAATTAGAAAAAATTGTGTATAATGGTTTGTCAAGGGTAAACAATATGGCCCAACAACCTTTAATAATGCTAGGTTATACATGTTATATAAAAAAGAAGAAAACAATTTTGTAGACAGTAACTATTTGACTACATATGTACATGCTCAACTCTAAAAAGTGTACATTTGGTACAATGTATATAGAAGTATAAAGGTAGGATGGGTTAAGATAACTAACACATTCTTTCTTTCAAGAAACAAAGATAGGGATCTACATGTACATGTCAATGTACTTATATATACAATTGTATTAATAATAATATATTCTATGCTAAAAGTATATGTTATATTTCTATTATACATGTACAATATATATATATATATGCATATCACAAAACAAGCACACTATATTGTTACTATACCTGTTGTCTGGAATCTCATTCCTTTAATAAAATGACATAAATAAAGCAAAATTTAAACATCTGGGACTATTATGATTGATATAAAAAGGTTATTTCTTTTAAAAAAATATGCCCAGCCTATATTCCAGTTCTTTTTTTTATCTTATCATAAATACTTAAATACTAAACTTAATGTCTACAAATCAGTTAAAACCAGAAATTGAATAAAAAAGAAATTGAATAAAAATGCTATAAATATTCATCCTAACCCAATTCTTAAAATATAAAATTCAAATATCTAAACATTTCCTAAAATGTTTCCATTGGTCTGTACATGCGGGCATATTCCTGGCCGATTTAAGAACTGCATATATATTGATCAGTATTTTGTTATAAACATGATCATGATGATCAGTATTAAAAGAAAAGAAGTATTATTAATTTCATTATAAAAACCGCAGTTGCACGATTTTCTGATTCAAATGAAAATAGTCTTCACAGTCAGTACATGTTACTCTGACATCATTTTTTAATGTAGTCATTTCTAATAAACTTCTGGTTCTGCCATTTGGGGCAAACATCATTAGATTATTCTGCTAGTCTTTGACAAACAAAGGTCAGGGACCCGTCATTTCTAGGAGGGGTCTTTTGATTTTGGAATTATAAGTTACAAACCTCCAATTCTTAACATTGAGGCATTATAAAAACTGTTAACTTTCTTCAGTACAACCTTTTATTTTAAATTCAAATGGTCCCGACTCCTAATCTTTATTTGACTTTTAAAAACAAGGTGTGTGCATAATGTGCGAATTTACAATGAAATTGCGGGAGTCTCACGCTAAATGTGCAGCAAGGCAGCCCTGTAATGTTATGTGATGGGATAGTCCAAAATTACTCTGACGTCCAACGGCTACTTTGCCAGACAAGCTGGGGCCTAGCTTGTCTCGTTAAATAAAGAATTTTATCATTATTACTATTGTCTGGCCAAACAGCCATTGGACGTCAGAGTAATCACAGACTAGTGATGGAACTTCTGGCATAACTAAAGGCAGCGCTCTAACCAACTAATCCAACATGTTCAAAGAAGATCTTCTTTTACTCAACCAATAATACTGCATTTGTATATCTAGTACTAGTTATACAACAGAACTACATCTGCATCAAACGATGATAAATCAGCACATTGATGAGAGGGGGTCGTTGGGGTGCTAATCCTGAAATCCCGGGCTTGAAAAAATGAAATACTGAGGTCCCGAATTTAAAGAAACTTAAATACCGACATCCTGAAATCCCGAGCTTGAAAACACCCGATCCCGACGTCCAGAAAAAGGTCCTGTCCTACTCTCATTGCTGACACAATATCACCACTACCAGATCACTAACAGCTAGTCTATGGTTACAAAAAAATCAAATATAAAAATTAGAGGACGAATTAACATGAACCAGATTAATGAGAAACTGCATGTAACTTTAAAGTGAATTTGAACTGTTGAGAAATCCGTGGGACACCGGAAGACGTGAACAAACATTCATTATTTTCTTAATCTGAATGGAGATATCTATCATATTTCACAAGAATATAATTATATATATCATTTATGACCTAGTATAACTGCTTTCTGATTCTTGCTCGGACATTTTGCAGGTTGTTTCCTTGGTTTTTACTTGCTTGCCAAAGTCAATCTTCAATCTTGATTGTTTTTCACAGATGGCGCCAAATTTGCAAATTAAAGAACCAACGTCGGAAAAGTTTTCCGGAAAGTGATTTCCTCTCCAGGAACATTGCGAGAGGAATACAAACGATCACAAACGGACATTCAGCGGAATTTTTTATTTTAAGACTCGATAAATGTTGTTTAAAATAAAAAATCTTGATTATTTATTTTCAAGACCAGGTCAACCAAAGTGTAATAAACCATATCCCGCACAAGATAGCAAAACAGAAAGATAGCCTCCCTTGGCTAACACCAAATGTACGTAAACTAATACGCCGCCGTGACAGACTATACAAAAGAAAGAAAAAGTCAGCGGATCCTAAGATAACATCCAAATTCAAAGAAGCCAGGCAAAAAGTACAGAAAGAACTACGTCGTGCATATTGGAAATATATAGAAAACATAGTAACACCTCAAGAAGAAACCCAACAACACAGCAATATGAAACGCTTCTGGACTTATATTAAACATATGAAGACTGATAGCAGCGGCGTGGCACCACTACGTAGTGACGGAGTACTACACTCGCATCCTGTGGACCAAGCTACAATTCTGAATAAGCAGTTTCAGTCTGCATTCTCCTCCAAGGAAACATATAGTCCAGAAAAATTCAAATCTCGCTGTAACATGCCAGGTCAATACCCTTCTGCTGAGGATCTAATTATTACAGAAAATGGAGTACTGAAACTACTTACAAAAATAAATCCAAATAAAGCTTCAGGACCAGACAATCTAAAACCAAGAATACTAAAAGAACTTGCAACTGAGATAGCCCCAATTCTAACTATCATCTTTACAACATCACTTAATACTGGGGAAGTACCATCTGACTGGAAGAACGCCAACGTAAGTCCAGTCTTCAAGAAAGGAGAGAGATACAAGGCAGAGAATTATCGACCAATATCTCTGACATGCATCTGCTGTAAACTCATGGAACACATAATAACTAGTCATATTATGAAACATGCAGATCTCCACAACATTCTATATCCATTACAACACGGATTTCGTAGCAAAAGATCATGCGAAACCCAGCTGATTGAATTTGTGGATGATATCACCAACAACATGAGCGCAGGTAAGCAAACAGATGTACTCATTATGGACTTTTCAAAAGCTTTTGATAAGGTTGGTCACAGTCTCCTGATGCATAAGCTGGAACACTATGGTATCCGAGGAAATGTGTATAAGTGGATTGCTAGCTTCCTGTCTAATCGAACCCAAGCAGTAGTTGTGGATGGAGAAAGTTCATCTCATATTGATGTAGAGTCAGGAGTACCCCAAGGATCAGTACTTGGGCCTTCACTATTCCTGTTCTACATTAACGACATGCCAGATGGAATTAAATCTACAGTCCGACTATTCGCAGATGACACAATAGCCAGGGGCGTAGCTAGGCATTCATTGAACTGTAGGCACAAATCGGCAGGAGGTCCAGGGCAGAGCCCTGGTAGGGGGTTCAGGAGGCGTCCCCGACGGAAAACGGATTTCAGCGTTTTGGCTGCAAAATTTTATGTACAAAAATATTAAATTTTCTGGTCATTTAATCATGACAATTATAATATACATGATGAAAAGTTCGAAGAATTATGAATAATTTACCATGACATCTGAATGGTGAATTAAATAACGCAGTACAATTGGAAAATCAAATATTAAAAAAAATATTTATAATATGTACTGCCCATCATAGATCCGCATAACCCTTTAATTAAGCAGTGCACCCTGTTTGATATTTTCAGATCTATTCTGTTATGATCGATATATGCGTTTAACTTAATGGATAGTACATATTGACGATCCTTCATTAAAAAAAACCAACTGATATTATACTATATAATAACACTATTCTTTTGGCTAGAAAGACATCACCCATCAATATTTTGATTCTTAAACCTTAACCCTAGACACACAAACACATACACACATAGCTATATAGTCGATGCCTAATGCAAAAGTTCTGTTCTGTTTATACTAAAGTAACAAAATTCAAGAAATTCGTATTTCTTTATATCCCGCTCTACTGTAAAATCCCTACCTACTTAGGAATTTGAATAATTGTGGTCATTACAGGTAAATATATATACTCAAAACTAATGGAAGCTAGTTGATTGATTGATTTTTAAACATCCAGTGTAAAATATTTATGCAAGTTTAGAACAAACAAACAAACAAATTGATTATTTACAATAAACACAACAGGGAACTTAGTCCTGTAATAGGTGTTGTACAGGACAAAGGTCTGGAAACTTGAAATGCCATGCATTGGAAAATGAGGGATAAGTGGATAGGAGCAGAAACTTTGCCTTTCAGTAGACCAACTACGAACTTCTCAAAGAGTGGCATTCTCTCTACAACTAGGCATAAGATTAAATGTCCCCATTCTGACCAAACGAGACTACGTATTTATACATCCTGCACAGCCAAACGGACGACCAACATTGGCAAGTCGGGTGAAGACAAAGTGGAAAGCTAGTTGAAAACTAACAATAACTAATTAAAAATTCATGTGTCTAAGTTGAGGTTCATTCAAGTTTTTGTTGATAAAATTGAAATAATCTGAACCAAAGTTCTAGTATATAGTTTCTATATAAGGTACACACATAAAAAACATTCAATTCTATCCAATGATCCATTCACTAAGGACGAGAGACTAGTGTACACATGACATTCGATAATTAGAGTTGTGACAACTTCACTGGAGTTCATCTACATATAACGTTGTTTATTATTTTTTTTAACAAAAAAAAAAATATTTGTGAAAAAATTATGTGTAGGCACGTGCCTAAAGTGCCTAACGGCAGCTACGCCCCTGAGAATGATCAATCAAAAAAATCCGGGTTTGATTTGGTTTTCGCAGAAATTATCTTATTAGACCGGCATTGTCAAAATTATTCCTTATAAGTTATTATAACTTTAATTGATTGTTTTAATACTAGTGAAGTAAACCTATGTTTAAGCCAACCCAAAATGGGTAAATTTCTCAA
This sequence comes from Mytilus edulis, assembly GCF_963676685.1. Taxonomy (NCBI): domain Eukaryota; kingdom Metazoa; phylum Mollusca; class Bivalvia; order Mytilida; family Mytilidae; genus Mytilus; species Mytilus edulis. The sequence goes on from NC_092344.1 coordinate 100,455,544, forward strand.
GAAATATGATGGGTAAAAGAGTGCATTCAAAAAGAGATATTCCCGGATTCTACCGACTATATATAGCTGCCGAGCTAACCTTCTAAATTTGAACAAACAGTTTTATTTAATATATTTACAAACAGCAAACTGTGTTACCAATTATCGAATGATTTTCGATCTGTAAAACTTCACATTGTAAAAATCGGTAAAAAATAAATGGTTTTACTGCAAAACGTTTCCAGTAATTTCAAGTACCTGCCACTTTTATACGCACAAACGTCACACACAGCACCAGTTTTTATGACGTCATTCAGATGAACGTTACAATTTAAAAATAAAATAACAACTGTATTTTTTTAAGTCAACCATGTGAACTAATTTCATTCAGTTAACTTCATAAATAAAGGCATACACAGTTTATAATTGGAGTATAGATTATGTAAAAATTTGCACATTATCACAGAAAAAATAGTTTTCAACACCAAAATTCAATATGTATTTGAGACTTTTATTTTTATTCTTGAAACACAGAACAAAGTCGATTATTTTTCTTTAAACCTTATATGGTTTCGGAAGTCAAATGAAGTTTTTTATGTATGTTTTTAATGCTTTGTGGTTTCTACTAAAAAAGCGACAAAAATGTCGTTTTGGCGTGCTAGCGGTAAACGACAAAAATGTCGTTTTGGCGCCGAAAGGGTTATAGCCTCTGCTGTTTCTTTGAGGAATATGATTGGCATTTCATCTGGACTACTGGCTTTCTTTTTGTTTAAGCGTTCTATGCATTTTTTTTACTCCTTTGTCTGTTATTTGAATGTTATTCATGGGTTTGTATGGAGATGGACCCTTGTCAGGAACTTGATGATTATTCTCGTTGGTAAGTATAGAATAAAGGACTTTTTGTTTTTGATACTGACTTTATCACAGTAAAATATCAGGTGAGCCCGAAGGGCGAGCCTGATATTTTCTGTGATAAAGTCAGTATCAAAAACAAAAAGTCCTTTATTCTGTTTATCGGTAATTTAAAAAAAAAATTAAAATCACTACAATAATAAAGAAAATAACAAAACGAACTTCTTTTTCGCGTCGAATCACGGCGAATCACACTTGACGTCACAGGCTGTATTACGTCATTTGAAATTTTGTCACAGTGCAGTAAACATGGCGTTCTCTTGCACAAAGTATTGAAAAGGAATCTATTGCACGTGTTTCATTAATATTCTGCTTTGGACATGACTCTAACAATGGCAAATATAATGATAGCATACCGGTAAGTCAAATTTCTTTATTTTTCACAAAGCATCAACATAGAAGGGGGATAAGAGGGGTCCTGATCCCGAAATCCCGGGTTTAAAAACACGAAATCGCGAGGTCATTATGAAAACGATCACATTGATTTCAAATAATTTTAAGAAAGCACTGTAAGTAGTCCAAATAATTATGACGTCTTGAAAGGCTATTATATTTTTTCGTTATAACTATTTTGACTATGTGAGGAGACATTTTAGTAAGCTTACTGTAATTTGTAAATTATCTGAACAAGCTCATTTCTTGTCTACCTCATAATTATTTCAAACATTTTAATAGACGTCACTAAACTTTTATCTTATAATTCTTGCTTTTGTCAAAGTCTTATTCATCTATTTTCAACACGGACCAGAAATATGAAACTTGGAGTTTAAAGGCCTTGTGGTTACCTTTAATTTCAAAAGCGAATTTAGAGGTAGGCGACGCGGGTCACAGTCACCCCTTATAAAGGCTACAATTCTGGTCAAAGCAGACCTTTATACATGTAGTTTGGTTACCCCCCTTTTTAAAATTTATCCTACAGTAGATCCGCATATGAATAAGTTCACTTTTTGTTCTTTGTTCTATGAATATCTGTCTTTAAATTGACAATGAAAACACATCTTTTAAAATTGTATATGATGGTCCCACAAAAATGTCGAAAATGTGTAAATTTCATTTTTTTTCTAGCTTCTCTCATGCGATGATGCGATAGCGGTAGTCCAAATAATTATGACGTCTTGAAAGGCTATTATAATTTTTTTCTTTGACGCCTTACATCAACGTCGATGTAAGGCGTCAAAGAAAAAAATTATAATAGCCTTTCAAGACGTCATAATTATTTGGACTACGATAGCGGTACCTTTTTGGTCACTATTTATGTGTTGCGTTTAAATATGAATTGTAACACTTTATAGTGACTGAACAGGTAGCCTAAAACAAATACTTCTCAGGAAACAGAAAAAGAAAAAGAAAACTACTTGGAACAGCACCAGGCTATGTATTGGTATTGTATGAATAAAAACTCGGATTGAAACATCATAGATAACGCATTTTTTTTAAAGTCTATCGGCTTTTTCATGCATTTTCTGTTCACATTTTCACAACCACCGTTCAAAAAGGCTAAACTAACTTTGTGAAAGTTTCAAACAATGCCATTGTCAAGTGTTTCATTCGCCAAAAATCTCGTGCGTTTCTGCGAAAAAAATCACGCGCAATTTTGTGAATGAAAGGGGAAAGTAGATCCTTACGCGTTGCATTCGCGCATGTCATTTGCGTACTAACCCAATAATTTTCATATCACGGCCAGTCCACTGATACTGACATTATCAGCGAGTACACATCAAAGGAAAAATGTACAAATTACCGATAAACACAGATACAAATTGGTTGTTTAACATATCTGCCTTCTTGTTTGGTGTTCGATTTATTTTATCTTCAGCTTTCAGTGTTTCAATGCTTATTGTATCCTGCTTCCTTAATTTGATGTATTTTCAAAAGGTTTTCGATGTTGTATCTTTTTCGGGATCTATCAGGTTATTCGGGTATTTATGGTAAGATGTAATAAGTTTGTTACGTAGAGTCTTTCTGAAAATTTTATGTTCTTAAATAGGTTTACACAATATTTTGTGATACGCATATGCAGAGTCGCTGGTACTTTATCCCGTTTCTGCATCAGGAATCGATAGTTTTTAATTCAAACACTTTTTTTGTCGTTATAAATATACTTACTATCTTGACATCTGTCTCCACGATAACCTGGCTTACAGTAACATGTTTCGTTGGATCCAACGATACTGCACGTTCCGCCATTTTTACAATATGTTTCGTCTTGGCACTTATCTTAAATTAGAACAATTAATATATATCAAATAAACTGCATAGACAACGTGAAATGTTGAAAATTAGATGCGCCAAAGTAAATTTACTCCTTTTCAGATCAAAAGAATTTGAGAAGGAATTGATGAAACTTTGGAAAAAAGCTTTTTTTGTTCAACTGATAAAGATAGTCTTATAGGTTGGCAAATACTTGTCGTGTTTTGTTTATATTCCAAAGCCCGATGTATAGCCAATGTTTTAAAGGGTTTTAATCTAGGAATTTTAATATCACAAAGTTAAAAATATTTTGAATTGGATTTTTTTTCTGCTAGACCTCAACAAAAGTGTTACTTCTAAAATGATAAAGACTGAAATTAGTAATAGTAAATTACTAATTTAAGTTGGCAGATCTAGTTACCACATATAATTTGTCTACAATGCATGAATGGTATTGAAGATGAATTCCATTTCCTCAATAAATGTAATCTTTAGAATTCAATGGAGATATACTCTTGTAACTCAAGTTACTTAGTTATGTTTGTTATCAATATGCGTGACCAATATACACTGATATTTGTACTCTATGTGTAGCTCAGTAATATATTATACTATCTTGTTAATATAGTTTGAATAATACCTCTGTGCAATGTAGATGTAAAATGTGTTTTTCTCTGATTGTAAATGAAGTCTTATCTCTAAATCTATTGGATGTTAGATGTGTACTGATTGGTGTATTGGACCTAGACACATGGTTTTGTACAATTTGTGATTGGCTTTGTACTATCTTGTCAGAATCTGCGAGTACTCTCAGATCTGTACTTTGTATCTTTTGTGTTGTTGTTAATTGTTTTATTGTGCTTTGTATTAATGATTTATTCACTTTTCAACTGATTTGTATAGTTTGGTCTTAGGATGTGCTGTTACACCATCGTTTATTGTTTTATGCATAAACCAGGTCTTTACTTTTCTCCAGCGTTAGAAGTTTTTTCAACTTGTCATTTCGGGCAATTTATTACGGAAGCCGATAAGGGCCATTCAAAAGAAAAAAAATATGTCGTAATTACGACATAGCATGTCGTATGTCGTAATTACGACATAACATGTCGTATGTCGTAATTTCGACATAACATGTCGTAATAACGACATAGCTATGTCGTAATAACGTCATCGCTATATATATAAAAGAATATGTATTATGATTGCCAAGAGACTAAATGACACAGAAATTAACAACTATAGGTCATTATAATGCCCCCAATAATTAGAAAAGCCCCCGCATAGTCAGCTATAAAAGAGGGACGAAAGATACCAGAGGAAGAGCCCCCGAAATGCTGTGTGGCAGACAGTGTTATTAATAAATCATAAGCTCCCTTGGTAAAACTCAAAAATTTCATATTCAATGTTTTTTATTGTTAAATAATTTACATGAAGCTTAATAAGTATATATTTGTTAATTGCATAGCTTTTGCATTCATTTGAAATCATTGCTTAAAGATATTTATTTATACAATACAATACAATATTTTTATTGGCACAAACGCATTTACAATAAATGGTAAAGATCGAATGGATAAACAATTTGCAATACATGGTAGTAAAATACAAACAAAAAAAGTAAAGTTTAATATTTGCATCGTCGCAAAATCTTTGGTTACCTTCTTTGGTTACCTTCTGTGAGAAACTTATATATTTTATAGATCCCATTTAAGTTTAATAAGCTATCGACCATGAAAGGGCTGTATAGCCTGTCAAGGTCGATTTAAACTTCTATTTGTTGGAAGAATAATATGAGGACTGATATTCAGTCCTACCCAGGCAAGCCAAGCTTTCCACCTCCCTTTGAAAAAGCGCAAATTGCATGCCTTCCTGTAATAAGGGTGAATTGAAGTATAATTGATTGCTCTATTTCTACTTTCAAACGTTGGGCACGATGTTCCTACAACTCCTAGGATTTAAAACAGAATCTTCGAAATTTCATCCGCAAAACAAAATAATGTTAGAAATTAAAACAAATTCAATATATGTTTTAAATTATGTTTTACAGCTCTTGATCATATACTAAGTAATATCTAGTATATTTGAGGATTAAAATAACAAAGCTATGTGGAAAATAAAACGGATGTCCAACGTAACATTTATGAAAAACTGTTTTAACTCTTATGTATATATAGTGATTCTATTTCTTATTCTCTGATCTTCTTGATTCTTGGCAGGAACAACGACATGTGTCGGTTCTTTGTGGCGTTAAAGCCGTTATTTTGCCAAATTTCATTTGACTCGGTGGCTGCCGATGATGATCATTAAGCTGGAATAAGAAAAATGTCCATCGACGTTTTTCGTTAACTCATATACTGAAAATGAATAAAAAGAGTAAGACAATAATAATATCTAACAAAAGTACAAATATTTGCCTCATTGTTCGTGCATGAGTTCAAATATTGTTGATTCAATAAAATCTTCTCTACACAGTCGTTTTTTCAAACGGTAGCCATTTTGTCCAAGTTGATATTTCATTTTTCAAAGCAGTTAACGCATATTTTTTTTATAATTGATCAAAACAAACGTTAGATACACGAATCTAATAAAAAAATTCCAAGATTCTTTTCTTATTAACTACACATTTGGGTCTTAAAAGAATAAAATGCTTCCACCCATTGCAAAACGGTAGACAATTTGTCCAAACGTCTGAAAACGTCTAAAATCCGAAAGACGCTAATTTCCGAAGTTACATGTCTTTAAGTTTCATTATTAAAGGTTAAATTTTGCAATTTTTATTAATCGTTTATAGCTTTTAACGATTTATTTAAAAGAATGGTGAAATGAGGAAAAAAGTTCATTACATGAACTTCGTCAAACTTTTGCAAAAACAAATTGGAGACACCAAGACAGTCCTCTAAATGTAAAATGCGAATTGAAAATAACCATGGAACAAATTATCACAATGCTGGGATGTATAGTTACAGACCCACGCCAAGAGGGTAAAATTATAACCAAAATGTACTAAACAGTGAAGTTTTAAAATATACAAAGACAAATTAAAAGAACACTATAACACGTAATTAAGACGACAAGCAACGTCTGAACCGAAAATCTATACTTCAAGACCATCATATACTATTTTGAAATTGATAAGGAATAGTCATCAACAATGTCTTGATATGTTCCGATGAACTTTTTTTTTTAGAAAAAGGACAAACGTTGTTTGACATAATCCTGATCCATCAACCTTTTACTTATATACTGGTTACGTTATATACAACTTGACTAGAAGCTGTAAGATCTTGAATATCGAATGAGTTAAGAAATGTATAGCCTCATATGAAGGTGTAGTAGATATTGCTGATAAGGTGGAGGACTTTTAGAAATTCAAAATGTTAATCGTTTCTTTTTGCATCTATTGGGATGACAGCTCATGTCAAACTTGAGGTATAAGTCTTAAGATGAAGCACATGATTGTTTATTTAATTTCTAATTCTGGAGGATATATAAATGGAACCCAATCACAAAATTTTGGATTGCTAATCGAAAAAAAAATTCGATTAATATATCTGATGATACGACTTCTTTGAGACCTTTTAGAAACTAAAAATATAAATAGATATTTTTATGGTAATATGAAGGAAAATGATGACAAAAGAGTTGTTTTGTTATGCACATGTTTCCTGTGAAGTAACATATTTCAATGAACATAGTATATTATTCATACATAATATATAGGCTAAGTATTTTTATTCATACATATTTCAAATATCAAAATAAATCAACATAGGCTACAATTGAAAGTTCATTTACAAAAAGTAAAATCACAAAAACAGTGAACTCCGAGAAGAATTCGAAACGGAAAGTCCCTAATCAAATTGAAAAATCAAAATATATCATTTATTTCCTTTACCATTAGGTAGATACATAGATTGTTTTCGCCCATGGAAATATTTTGAGGGTGCACAATTCTACAGAACATACTAAGGGAAAGGAAATGAATTCTTTGACATCAAGATAAGATATTTCAGTACATATAATTTCTCATATCCCCTTGATTTTAAAATTAAACCTGTTGTTTCTGATTCTTTGTTTTCGTGATTCGCGCCAAAGTTTTGAACAAACAACTGTGTAACTGTCCAAGCTAACGTCATATAGTAGCAAACACATTTTGACCCTACCGTTTTCAAATTATCATATGCTATATGTTATGTCCTTGCTCAAGTTCCGCAATATTCTATTATCTATAACAATACACATATTGGTATTTTTTAATATACGCCTAAATTGAGCGCCACATAATGTTGACAACGATTTCAAGGTGTAAAAATGTTCAGACTCATCAGTGACTCTCAGATCAAAATAGTTATAAAGCCAAACAAGTAAAAAGTTGAAGAGCATTGAGCACCCACAATTCCTAAAAGTTGTGCCAAATACGACTAAGGTAATCTTTTCATGGGATAAGCAAATACTTAGTTTTTCGAAAATTCAAAGTATTGTAACAGGAAATTTATAAAAATGACCATATAATTGATATTCATGTCAACATCGAAGTGCTGACCACTCGGCTGGCGATACCCTCGGGGACGAAACGTCCACCAGCAGTGGCATCGACCCATTGGTGAAATTAACAGTTAAGTTTTAAAAAAATACAAAGACAAATTAAAAGAACACTATAACACGTAATTAAGACGATAAGCAACGTCAGAACCGAATCTATACTTCAAGACCATAATATACTTTTTTGAAGTTGATACGGAATAGTAATCAACGATGTCTTGATGTCTTCCGATGAACTTGTTTTTTTTAGAAAAAGGACAGACGTTTGTTTGACATAATTCTGATTCATCAACGTTTTACTTATAAACTGGTTACGTTATACACAATCTGACTAGAAGCTGGCAAGCTCTTGAATATCAAATGAGTTAAGAAATGTATAGCCTCATATGCAGGTGTAGTAGGTATATTGCTGATAAGGTGGAGAACCTTTAGAATTTCAAAATGTTAATCGTTCCTTTTTGCATATTTTGGGATTACAGCTCATGTCAAACTTGAGGTATCAGTCTAAAGATGACACACATGATTGTATATTTAATTTCAAATTCTAGAGGATATATAAATGGAACCCAATCAGAAAAGATTGGATTACTAATGGAAAAAAAAGAATCTATTAATATATCTGATGATACGACTTCTTTGAGACCTTTGAGACCATGAAATTATATATAGATATGTTTATTGTAATATGAAGGAAAATGATGACACAGGAGTTGTTCTGTTATGCACATGTTTCCTGTGAAGTAACATATTTCAATGATCGTAGTATATTATTCCTACATAATATATAGGCTAAGTATTTTTATTCATACATATTCATAAATCAACATAGACTACAATTGAAAGTTCATTAACAAAAAGTAAAATCACAAAAACAGTGAACTCCGAGAAGAATTCAAAAGGGAAAGTCTCTAATTAAATTGGAAAATCAAAATATATCATTTATTTCCTTTACCATAGATTGTTTTCACCCGAGGAAATATTTTGAGGGTGCACAATTCTGCAGAATATACTAAGGGAAAGGAAATGAATTCTTTGACATCAAGATATGATATTTCAGTACATTTAATTTCTCATATCCCCTTGATTTTAAAATTAAACCTGTTGTTTTTGATTTTTTGTTTTCGTGACTCGCGCCAAAGTTTTCAACAAACAAAAAGTAAAAACACAAAAATACTGAACTCCGAGGAAAATTCAAAAAGGAAAATCAAAAATCAAAAGGCAAAATCAAAAGTCCAAACACATCAAACGAATGGATAACAACTGTCATATTCCTGACTTGGTACAGGCAACTGTAACTGTCCAAGCTAACGTCATATAGCAGCAAACACATTTTGACCCTACCGTTTTCAAATTATCATATGCTATATTTCATGTCCTTGCTCAAATTCCGCGAGAGTTGCGCAATATTCAATTATCTATAACAATACACATACTAGTATTTTTTACTATACGCCTAAATTGAGCGCCACATAATGTTGACAACGATTTCAAGGTGTAAAAATGTTCAGACTCATCAGTGACTCTCAGATCAAAATAGTTATAAAGCCAAACAAGTACAAAGTTGAAAAGCATTGAGGACCCACAATTCCTAGAAGTTGTGCCAAATACGGCTATGGTAATATTTTCATGGGATAAGCAAATCCTTAGTTTTTCGAAAATTTAAAGTATTTTAACAAGAAATTTATAAAAATGACCATATAATTGATATTCATGTCAACACCGAAGTGCTGTCCACTCGGCCGGCGATACCCTCGGGGACGAAACGTCCACCAGCAGTGGCATCTACCCAGTGGTGAAAATAACAGTGAAGTTTAAAAAATACAAAGATAAACTAAAAGAACACTATAACACGTAATTAAGACGATAAGCAACGTCAGAACCGAATCTATACTTCAAGACCATTATATACTTTTTTTGAAGTTGATACGGAATAGTAACCAACAATGTCTTGATATCTTCCGATGACCTTGTTTTTTTTTTTAGAAAAAGGACAGACTTTTGTTTGACATAATCCTGATTCATCAACGTTTTACTTATAAACTGGTTATTATACACAATCTGAGTAGAAGCTGGCAAGCTCTTGAATATCGAATGAGTTAAGAAATGTATAGCCTCATATGCAGGTGTAGTCGGTATATTGCTGAAACTGTGGAGAACCTTTAGAATTTCAAAATGTTGATCTTTCCTTTTTGCATATATTGGGATTACAGCTTATGTCAAACTTCAGGTATCAGTCTAAAGATGACACACATGATTGTTTATTTAATTTCAAATTCTAGAGGATATATAAATGGAACCCAATAAGAAAAGTTTGGATTGCTAATGGAAAAAAAATCCATTAATATATCTGATGATATGACTTCTTTGAGACCTTTGAGACCATGAAATTATATATAGATATTTTTATTGTAATATGAAGGAAAATGATGACACAGGAGTTGTTTTGTTATGCACATGTTTCCTGTGAAGTAACATATTTCAATGAACGTAGTATATTATTCCTACATAATATATAGGCTAAGTATTTTTATTCATACATATTCATAAATCAACATAGGCTACAATTGAAAGTTCATTTACAAAAAGTAAAATCACAAAAACAGTGAACTCCGAAAAGAATTCGAAACGGAAAGTCCCTAATCAAATTGAAAAATCAAAATATATCATTTATTTCCTTTACCAATAGATAGATACATAGATTGTTTTCACCCATGGAAATATTTTGAGGGTACACAATTCTGCAGAATATACTAAGGGAAAGGAAATCTATTCTTTGATATCAATATATGATATTTCAGTACATATAATTTCTCATATCCCCTTGATTTTAAAATTAAACATGTTGTTTCTGATTCTTTGTTTTCGTGACTCGCGCCAAAGTTTTCATCAAACAACTGTAACTGTCCAAGCTAACGTCATATAGTAACAAACACATTTTGACCGTACCGTTTTCAAATCATCATATGCTATATTTTCTGTCCTTGCTCAAGTTCCGCAATAGTCAATTATTTATAACAATACTAGTATTTTTTATTATACGCCTGAATTGAGCGCCATATAATTTTGACAACGATTTCAAGGTGTAAAAAAACGTTGATGTGCTATACTAGTATTTAAATTGTGCGTTATGTCTTGCGAGGTAGATGTTTGATGTTCACGGGTATATACGATGCTACTTGTGCTAGGTTGAATGAGTTACATGCAGTGAAGTACTATACTATTTGAAGTCTGTGAAATCGTGATTTTAAACCCGTACCAAGTTTTGAATATAACAGTTGTCACAGTTGTCACAAGTTTTCTCTTTAACTTTTTTGGATTCGAGCGTCACTGATGAGACTTATGTAGACGAAATGCGTGTCTGGCTTAATACAAAATGTAATCCTGGTATTTATGACGAGTTTATTTTCATTCGTTTGATGTGTTTTGAATTTGATTTTTTGATAAAGGACCATTTTGATTTTTCATTGGAGTTCGGTATTTTAGTTATTTTACTTTTAAAGTGCAAATGCTCATATTATATATTTTTAAAATTTCGTTATTTAATGCCTAAATTAAAAAAAAACTGATTGTAAAATATTCCAAGTGTTATGTTATAAAAAAATGTTGGTTATTAAAAGTAAAGTGGCAAATATTTCAGGTCGTTAAACATTTTATTTGTCAACCTTTTCAAACAATAAATCAAACTGCTGTGTTTTTAATAGCGGTTCCAAAGACATATAGTTATTGATTGCGTTATGTATTTTTTGATTGATGGTCTTACAGAATAGATATTTTCATTTTTACCAGTAATATGTTGGTCTGTTTTTTCCCCACTATGGCTTTATAGTTATTATATAAATCTTATTCAATCTTTATGTAAACCTTATATAATTTTTATGTAAACCTTATGTAATTTTTGTGAACCTTAGGTGTGAAAAGGATTTCCTTGATTATGTCAAGTAAGAGAAGATATATCTTATGTAATTAGTACTCATACTGTGTATTAGTTCAATCAGAGACATATTATATTATATGTCTCTGGTTCAATTCAGGAAAGGTGGTTTAATATGAAATGGTTGTTTAAGAGGTGTTAATAATGCGAGTCATAATTTAATGATTCCTAATAAAAAACAACGGGTTGAACTTATTACACTCTTAGAGTATTGTATATGTTAATGTATGCTGCTGGGTTTTATAATGAATTTTTAAAGGTCGTTGTTTCATAACCAGTGTTATTCTAATTTAAAAATGAAATTAAAAATATATCTAGTATTAAAAAGTAAAAAAAGTAACAACACACAAACAAACCAGCAATTAAAATACCAATATTGGTCTGTGATGTCAAAGGATTAAAACAGATGGATACTCTGAATGTAACTGACAGTTACAATTAGCACATAATCATCAAGGTTCATAACAAAGTAATCCAAGATTTCTTCTAAGTTTAGACATCTTTAACACTAACCTTCAGATAACTGCGCTTGCAGTATGAATATGTTTTCTGCCAATAGATATTGTTTTTATTGCCATTATCTTATTCGCTTAATCAATATTTTCATAGATCAAAATATTCTTGTTTCTGAATTTCCTTTTCACGAAAAGGACGAGCATGCGTTACATATACAGAACACATCTGTGGGCGAATCTTTGAAAAAAAAAGATAACATTTATCTTCATGTTGCTAAAAATCACCAGAGAAACCTGCAGATTCCATCACAGAATCTCGTGCACGACGACCTTTTCTCCACTCTCGACAGTTAAATTATATATATTTAAATATTTCGGCAAGACTCGGGTTTTAAATATCAACACTAAACTGTCTCGAGTAGGCAAATATTTAAAAATACACATTGTATTGGTGGAATCTATCATATTCACATTCGCTTCTATATACAATTTGTCAATAACCATATTTGGCATTGATGAAGGTCATGTACTTCTCAGAACTACACTAAATCCAATAAATGGATATTGGATGTGTACTGATTGATTATATAGTCTAAGATAATGATTTTAATTAGCTGTTAATTATTGGCTTTGAACTAACTGTCAGGAACTGCGAGTACTATCTGATCTGTGCTTAGTGGTTTTTTTTTGTGTGGGATGTATAAATACCCTGCCATGTCCAATCTGCTTTTTATCGATCTGATGAGACAATCCTTTTTCAACTGATTTGTACAGGTTGTTCTTATGTTGGAATGTTACACTTCTGGTCCTTATTGGGAGGAGGGTTTGGCACCAGCAAAAGTTTAATCCCGCCACATTCTGTTTGTGCCTGCGATTCAGTGGTTGTCGATTGTTGCTGATCATATTTCATCTTTATGACTTGTCTGATGCCAAATTAAAGTTACAGTATTATGTGATCATCTCAGGAGGTTTTGCTTCTGATACTGTTAGGCACCGTTGACACCTTGTGGTTAAACATACATAGATATATGTGGTATGAGTGCGAATGAGACAACTCTCCATCCAAATTACAATTTGTAAAAATAAACCATTATAACTAAAAGTACGGTCTTCAGCACGGAGCATTGGCTCACACCGAACAGCAAGCTATAAAGGGCCTTAAAAATGACTGGTGCAAAACCATTCAAACTGGAAAACCAACGGTATAATCAGTATTAAACACGAGAAACGAGAAATACTTCAGCGCCACATAAAGTAACGACAACCACTGAACACCAGGTTCCTGGCTTAGGACATTTTAGCATGGTATATAGAGTGATTAAAAAAATATCGACCTCAAGAAAATCCAAAATAGAAAATCCAAAATAGAAAGTCTGTAATCCATGGCAATATCAATAGCTCAAACACATAAAAAGAATGGATAATTGCCATATTTCTGATTCGGTACAGGCATTTTCTTATGTAGAAAATAATGGAATAAACCTTGTTTAACAGCTAGCTAAACCTCTCAATTGTATGACATTCACATAACATTCCATTTTATTGACAACGCTGTGTTCAACTGTTCAACGCCGGATATTCGTTATTCAAGAATGTTTTTTTTTATCGCACACTTATTCACTTACTTCCATTGTAATGTGATTATGATTGAAATGCAGATCCCATTGTTGAATGACCATTTTCAAACTCTTTCTCGTTTTACCAACCATTGTTTGTATTTTTTGCTTTTGCTTTTGATCTCGGTTTCTTTCTATGTCTTAGGATGTTGCAATCAAATTTAGAACGCAAAATGACTATAATAATTAGTGGTGTAATTAAACATCAGATGAAACCATCATTACAAAATCAAGACATCAACACAGATCCATATAATATAATAGACGGTATGCTTGACACAAGTTGTATTTACCATCACAGCATTTATGTGCAAAATACTTTGGATAAAAGTCTGGAAATAAGGTGAGTATTAATCCTGATAGCAGAACAGATAATTATAATTGCAGAAAACTTTAAAGGTCTTTTACTGGAAAACAAATAAGATACTACATTAAGGTGGTATGGGAGTCTAAAATAAAAATGATAGAATTTGTTCATACTTTGCCAAAACGTTGTATCTATTGAAACATGTTGAAAAATATAATAAAAATGATAGGTCACCGCGCATTTTCTCAAGCTACAGGACGGGACAAAATGACACATTTTGTATGGATTACACAGGAAAAAACACCATTTTGTGATTAGAAACTAAACAAATTGATAGAATTGTTAAATACTTCAGGAAAAGATAGCTTTCAGACACTGCTTTGAGAATATCAAAAGAAAAGATAGGGTTACCGTACGTTTTTTCCGGCTAAAATACAAAATAGGAAAATTCCATACAGAATCCTTCAGAAAATGCACTTTTTTTTTAGAGTTACCTCCCCTTAAAATGCCAATTTAAATTTTTTTAAAAACAACCAAAAATAATTAACATTTGCAAAAATATCAATATTCAGAAGTTATATTCTTATAAATTGGTACTTTTAAATGAAAATGTACATTAAACATCTGCATTCCTGCATCAAATTTTGTTAACTTGATGGAAAATCTGGACCTTTGATTCTCTGTTTTTTACAATCCAAGATGGAGGAAGACACCCATACCACCTTAAACGTTTTAAAAGTGAATAATTTAATGAACATTGGTATAATACTAACATCAAAGATGGGTACTCCAATCAATATATTGGTTTACCGATCGTCTTGTCATGGGAAATTAGATCCCTAAACAAATATTAAGAAGATAATATGAAGAAATACATACATACATGTATACAACACTTCTTCATAATAGATAAGTTCAATAAACGCCAGTTGAATAATACAACATGATACATTAGTTCAATAAACTCTAGGTAAATAAAACTGCAGAAATTATGCAATGATTTAATTCAGTATAAAGCGTTTTCCTTATCTAACTGACAACCTTTGAAGGGTTCAATATACTCGTTTCTCCTTCAAATATTTCTACAACTAGCTGTTATAATAAGAAATTATTGTGGTAACGTTTCATTTTATTACATGTAGTGGTAGCATTGAAGTTTTTTAAAGTTTTTTCTTTTCTATTTCTTCTGTTACTTATCCTTGTTCTCACCATTTATTGACATATCCTCCTTCAGTTTTACTTGTTTTGTGATTCAAATTTAAATAGAAATCATCAAAAAGAATCGATCTCAATTTCAGGAGGCCGAAACTAAATCATTAGAGAAAAAATATAAGAGGACTATTGATAAACGTATGAGGGAAAACAAAATAGAAATAAAATAAAAATTTTGAAATCCACTTATCCCAAAGAGTATTGGAAAATTTTGAATAGTAGAAAAAAAACCAAGAAAAGCCCTAGTATACCTATGCATATATTGTTAGATTATGTTAAAACTTTAAATGCTGATAGCGCCAAAAAAGAAAGCCAAAACGTAAACAATCAAAACGATATTGATAGATTAAACATGTCATTGAATGGACGATAACTGTAGGTTGCATTTCTGTAAATATTGACAATGCAATTTCCCATAGGAACTCCTTTTACGGCTAAAACTGTACCACTTTTACTATGACGTTTTGAAAAAAATCTTATCCTAGAATTGAAAGTTCATATGCACCACAATTTTTTTCAAAGGTCAAAATATAGGGCTGTGCGACATATTTTCAACGTTTATATGCCCTGAACTTCTCAGAGTTTAAACTTACACTAATTTTCTTAACTACCCCTATCTCGAATGAAAGGTTACCACAGATTTCAATGTAAACAATATGCACGTGTTTATTTACTGGTAACATTATGCGCGTGTTTATTTACTGGTAACATTCCCAAGTTCTGTCTCTGCGATATGGAACACAGAGAGCATAACTGGGAACCAGTATGTAAACAAAATTAATTTTCTATGAATATTCTTTTACTCCCTAAAAGAGGCGTGTTTTGAGAAACAGCTGTATTTACAAAGTGCAACCTATACAGACATTTATTAAATAGAAAACTCTCTAAAATCAGTTTTTCTCACATGAATACTCATTTATCAGAATTAAAGTCTTAAAGAAATCACTGTGTATACTCTAAGTTTTTCTTTACTATACATTTTATACCCCCTCCCCTGTTTCAATTTTTTAAAGAATTTGAAAACAAGACTTTAATTATTGCCAGCTTACCCTATTTGCATATTTTCTGATAAAAAATGCCTAGAACCTGTTAAAAACTGTTTTGATAACATATTGAAAGCATATCAGAATATCAGAAATGTAATGTTTAGCAATCAATCATTACAACATTCAAGATTATATAAAGTATCCAATCCAACCTCTATCTCCAGTCCACATCTTACTGTATGCCTATTTGTCAATTAAAGAACACATTTTCTGCCTCAAATGGTCAATTTAGAATTCTTGTCACAACAGTATCATCTGTAACCATATATCTGACACAATTTAGCTACTATATATAATAGAAGTGTTCAAACAAAGCCATATTTGCAATAGTTGTATGTATGCAGATACCAGTCTGAGATATAAGTTCACTTAAAATGTTGTATAGATGACTGCTAACATCTGATTTTTGCATAACTTCCAAGCATAGTTATTGTTTTCTATATCAAGAACTTTAAAATCATAAAATCATAGCATTTACAAGTTAAATTATTTGTTTTATGACCCAGGGGGTAGGCAATTTTCTATGTTTTTTGCCCCTGGGGCCTCAAATTTCCTAAATCATTCTGCTGTTTCTAGCAATTTGGAATATTTAGTACATATTCAGGATAGAACACACTATTGTAAGTTTTCTTGAGATATTTTTGTTTTTCTAGCTTGTATTTATTATGCCGTGGTGACAAAAATGCAGATCTAGGTGTTGCGGCTTACTTTTGGGTTATTGAAAGGACACAAATACCCCATAAATAATATTCAGGAAGGATCTATGAGTTTCAATGACTGCGAAGAGTAAATATAAGCACTTCTTGACAATTTAACTTAAAAATATGCAAATATTATGATTTAATTTTGTATCCAGGACTTTAAGTAAACTATGCATACTGTAAACGGTGAATTTATGCTCAGTCATCATATTTAAGGCCCAGGATTCTATCAATCTTCATTAAATATTTATAAAACTTCTTATTTGAGTTAATTTCTTTAAAATCTGTGAAATAAAGCAAATTTGGTTTTATTCTGAATGTTCCCCTTTTTCACCCTATATAGGTTGCATTTCTGTAAATATTGACAATGCAATTTCCCATAGGAACTCCTTTTACGGCTAAAACTGTACCACTTTTACTATGAAGTTTTGAAATCTTATCCTAGAATTGAAAGTTCATATGCACCACAATTTTTTTCAAAGGTCAAAATATAAGGCTGTGCGGCATATTTTCAACGTTTATATGCCCTGAACTTCTCAGAGTTTAAACTTACACTAATTTTCTTAACTACCCCTACCTCGAATGAAAGGTTACCACAGATTTCAATGTAAACAATATGCACGTGTTTATTTACTGGTAACATTATGCGCGTGTTTATTTACTGGTAACATTCCCAAGTTCTGTCTCTGCGATATGGAACACAGAGAGCATAACTGGGAACCAGTATGTAAACAAAATTAATTTTCTATGAATATTCTTTTACTCCCTAAAAGAGGCGTGTTTTGAGAAACAGCTGTATTTACAAAGTGCAACCTATACAGACATTTATTAAATAGAAAACTCTCTAAAATCAGTTTTTCTCACATGAATACTCATTTATCAGAATTAAAGTCTTAAAGAAATCACTGTGTATACTCTAAGTTTTTCTTTACTATACATTTTATACCCCCTCCCCTGTTTCAATTTTTTAAAGAATTTGAAAACAAGACTTTAATTATTGCCAGCTTACCCTATTTGCATATTTTCTGATAAAAAATGCCTAGAACCTGTTAAAAACTGTTTTGATAACATATTGAAAGCATATCAGAATATCAGAAATGTAATGTTTAGCAATCAATCATTACAACATTCAAGATTATATAAAGTATCCAATCCAACCTCTATCTCCAGTCCACATCTTACTGTATGCCTATTTGTCAATTAAAGAACACATTTTCTGCCTCAAATGGTCAATTTAGAATTCTTGTCACAACAGTATCATCTGTAACCATATATCTGACACAATTTAGCTACTATATATAATAGAAGTGTTCAAACAAAGCCATATTTGCAATAGTTGTATGTATGCAGATACCAGTCTGAGATATAAGTTCACTTAAAATGTTGTATAGATGACTGCTAACATCTGATTTTTGCATAACTTCCAAGCATAGTTATTGTTTTCTATATCAAGAACTTTAAAATCATAAAATCATAGCATTTACAAGTTAAATTATTTGTTTTATGACCCAGTGGGTAGGCAATTTTCTATGTTTTTTGCCCCTGGGGCCTCAAATTTCCTAAATCATTCTGCTGTTTCTAGCAATTTGGAATATTTAGTACATATTCAGGATAGAACACACTATTGTAAGTTTTCTTGAGATATTTTTGTTTTTCTAGCTTGTATTTATTATGCCGTGGTGACAAAAATGCAGATCTAGGTGTTGCGGCTTACTTTTGGGTTATCGAAAGGACACAAATACCCCATAAATAATATTCAGGAAGGATCTATGAGTTTCAATGACTGCAAAGAGTAAATATAAGCACTTCTTGACAATTTAACTTAAAAATATGCAAATATTATGATTTAATTTTGTATCCAGGACTTTAAGTAAACTATGCATACTGTAAACTGTGAATTTATGCTCAGTCATCATATTTAAGGCCCAGGATTCTATCAATCTTCATTAAATATTTATAAAACTTCTTATTTGAGTTAATTTCTTTAAAATCTGTGAAATAAAGCAAATTTGGTTTTATTCTGAATGTTCCCCTTTTTCACCCTATATAGGTTGCATTTCTGTAAATATTGACAATGCAATTTCCCATAGGAACTCCTTTTACGGCTAAAACTGTACCACTTTTACTATGAAGTTTTGAAATCTTATCCTAGAATTGAAAGTTCATATGCACCACAATTTTTTTCAAAGGTCAAAATATAAGGCTGTGCGGCATATTTTCAACGTTTATATGCCCTGAACTTCTCAGAGTTTAAACTTACACTAATTTTCTTAACTACCCCTACCTCGAATGAAAGGTTACCACAGATTTCAATGTAAACAATATGCACGTGTTTATTTACTGGTAACATTATGCGCGTGTTTATTTACTGGTAACATTCCCAAGTTCTGTCTCTGCGATATGGAACACAGAGAGCATAACTGGGAACCAGTATGTAAACAAAATTAATTTTCTATGAATATTCTTTTACTCCCTAAAAGAGGCGTGTTTTGAGAAACAGCTGTATTTACAAAGTGCAACCTATACAGACATTTATTAAATAGAAAACTCTCTAAAATCAGTTTTTCTCACATGAATACTCATTTATCAGAATTAAAGTCTTAAAGAAATCACTGTGTATACTCTAAGTTTTTCTTTACTATACATTTTATACCCCCTCCCCTGTTTCAATTTTTTAAAGAATTTGAAAACAAGACTTTAATTATTGCCAGCTTACCCTATTTGCATATTTTCTGATAAAAAATGCCTAGAACCTGTTAAAAACTGTTTTGATAACATATTGAAAGCATATCAGAATATCAGAAATGTAATGTTTAGCAATCAATCATTACAACATTCAAGATTATATAAAGTATCCAATCCAACCTCTATCTCCAGTCCACATCTTACTGTATGCCTATTTGTCAATTAAAGAACACATTTTCTGCCTCAAATGGTCAATTTAGAATTCTTG
The DNA here is from genome assembly GCF_963676685.1 of Mytilus edulis. Taxonomy (NCBI): domain Eukaryota; kingdom Metazoa; phylum Mollusca; class Bivalvia; order Mytilida; family Mytilidae; genus Mytilus; species Mytilus edulis. Next base: position 100,475,388 of record NC_092344.1, read on the forward strand.
TCACAACAGTATCATCTGTAACCATATATCTGACACAATTTAGCTACTATATATAATAGAAGTGTTCAAACAAAGCCATATTTGCAATAGTTGTATGTATGCAGATACCAGTCTGAGATATAAGTTCACTTAAAATGTTGTATAGATGACTGCTAACATCTGATTTTTGCATAACTTCCAAGCATAGTTATTGTTTTCTATATCAAGAACTTTAAAATCATAAAATCATAGCATTTACAAGTTAAATTATTTGTTTTATGACCCAGTGGGTAGGCAATTTTCTATGTTTTTTGCCCCTGGGGCCTCAAATTTCCTAAATCATTCTGCTGTTTCTAGCAATTTGGAATATTTAGTACATATTCAGGATAGAACACACTATTGTAAGTTTTCTTGAGATATTTTTGTTTTTCTAGCTTGTATTTATTATGCCGTGGTGACAAAAATGCAGATCTAGGTGTTGCGGCTTACTTTTGGGTTATCGAAAGGACACAAATACCCCATAAATAATATTCAGGAAGGATCTATGAGTTTCAATGACTGCAAAGAGTAAATATAAGCACTTCTTGACAATTTTGATTTAATTTTGTATCCAGGACTTTAAGTAAACTATGCATACTGTAAACTGTGAATTTATGCTCAGTCATCATATTTAAGGCCCAGGATTCTATCAATCTTCATTAAATATTTATAAAACTTCTTATTTGAGTTAATTTCTTTAAAATCTGTGAAATAAAGCAAATTTGGTTTTATTCTGAATGTTCCCCTTTTTCACCCTATATAGGTTGCATTTCTGTAAATATTGACAATGCAATTTCCCATAGGAACTCCTTTTACGGCTAAAACTGTACCACTTTTACTATGAAGTTTTGAAATCTTATCCTAGAATTGAAAGTTCATATGCACCACAATTTTTTTCAAAGGTCAAAATATAGGGCTGTGCGGCATATTTTCAACGTTTATATGCCCTGAACTTCTCAGAGTTTAAACTTACACTAATTTTCTTAACTACCCCTACCTCGAATGAAAGGTTACCACAGATTTCAATGTAAACAATATGCATGTGTTTATTTACTGGTAACATTATGCGCGTGTTTATTTACTGGTAACATTCCCAAGTTCTGTCTCTGCGATATGGAACACAGAGAGCATAACTGGGAACCAGTATGTAAACAAAATTAATTTTCTATGAATATTCTTTTACTCCCTAAAAGAGGCGTGTTTTGAGAAACAGCTGTATTTACAAAGTGCAACCTGTAGATGAAATCGAAAAAGCAGTTCAAAAGTTGAAAAATAATAATTCCTCTGATGACGATGTCATTATAAATGAGTATTTGAAGCGTTTATTTCATATTCTATCGTATATTTTAGTAAAACTTTTTAATATTACATTTGACAGTGGCATTATTAAGATTATTGAGAAATATTATACCAATGGGTAACAAATTGGATCACAGAAAAGTTAGGCCTATCACTATTATTAGCTGCTTTGGTAAATTATTTACCTCTGTTTTGTTTACAAGATTAAATAAACAAGTTTTCTGATGATTATCGGATGATTTGTGAAAATAAGCCAGGGTTTCGAAATGGAGACAGTATTACAGATAATTTATTTGTTATTTACATGTTTTTTTAGTTTAATGAAAAGTACAAAGAAAAAAATGTATTGTGGCTTTATTGACTTTGCTAAAGCCTCTGATAGTGTATGGAGAAATAAATTGTATCAGAAATTGCTTAGACACGAAATTAATGGTAAAATTTATAACGTAATATTCAATATGTATATTGGTATTAAATCAAGAATTGTGAATAATGGTCAATCATCTTACTATTTTCCTTGTAATATTGGTATCAAAAGTTAAATACTGAACTCCGAGGAAAATTCAAAACGGAAAGTCCCGAATCAAATGGCAAAATCAAATAATAAAACACATCAACGAATAAACAACAACTGTTATATTCCTGACTTGGTACAGGTATTTTCAAATGTAGAAAATGGTGGATATCACCTGGTTTTATAGCGCTAAACCTCTCACTTGTATGACAGTCGCATCAAATTCCATTACATTTACAACGTTGCGTGAAACAAAACAGACATAAACGGTAAAATTAGGTATGTATGGTACCAAACATCCACCCTTAACTGAAACAATAGTGTAACATCACAACGAGAAAGACACACTATAGAATAGCAATTCAAATGGAATAACTCATTCAAAGGATATTTACACAAGTGAACATACACTAATCAAATAAATTTGATCTATGATACAATATAAATACAAAATTAATGAAATAAGGGATGACAAATTAAAGTAACAGTATTATACCGGTGTGAAATGTTAAACAATATCAGAAAAACAACAACAGCATTGAACAAAAAATACCATTATAATGTACACAGGTAAATGAATTTTGTTGTAAGTTATAGAGTTTAAAAGAGGGACGAAAGATACCAAAGGGACAGTCAAACTCATAAATCTAAAACAAACTGACAACGCCATGGCTAAAAATGAAAAGGACAAACAAACAAGAGCACACACGACACAACTTAGAAAACTAAAGAATAAACAACACGAACCCCACCAAAAAACTAGGGGTGATCTCAGGTGCTCCGGAAGGGTAAGCAGATCTTGCTCCACATGTGGCACCCGTCGTGTTGCTTATGTGATATAAAATCCGGTAAATTGTCTAATTCGGTAGGTCACATTCATGAAAGGGAAGGGGATTATAGTTACGACTTAAGGAACATATCCGATATCATTTGTGAAACGGTTATTCCATAACGGTCAACCAACTCGTGATGGCGTCCGTAAAATTTACGAAGGGATGATTTCAACTTCACCATTTGGAACTCTTGGTTTAATAGCTTCCTTGTGAGCAGCAACCCTCTATCAAGAAAATCATGATAGGAAATGCAGGCACGGGAATATCGTATCAGTTGGGAGATATATACCCCGTATGCAGGTGCTGCTGGAATGTTGCTACTTAGAAATGGAAAGTTCACAATTGGAAAGCTGAAATCATCTCTTTTGTCGTAAAGTTTTGTTTTCAACCGACCCTCATTGTCAATTTCTAGATGTAAGTCAAGATATGAGGCCGACTTAACTGTATCTGTAGTATCCTTTATCTCTAGCTCGATTGGATAGATGCATTCCACATAGTCACCAAATTTTGAATTATTTAGTGAAAGAACATCATCTATGTAGCGAAAAGTAGAGTTAAAGGATATTGCTAACCTCTTATCTTTCTTCCTAAGAAGTTCCTGCACGAAGTCAGCCTCATAATAATAAAGAAACAAGTCGGCAAGTAGAGGGGCACAGTTTGTTCCCATTGGAATGCCGACAGTCTGTTGAAAAACACGTCCTCCGAACGTAACAAATATGTTGTCAATCAAGAAATCAAGCATCTTGATAATATCAGTTTCAGAGAATTTTTTGTTCGAATCAGAGTGATCCTTTACAAAGTAGGATTTATCCCTCCCCAAGACAAGATACTTGTATCTACGTTGGCCATTCTTTTTAACGAAGCAAAGCAATACCAACTCTTTCAATTTGTCTTTTAGTTTGGAATGTGGAATACTAGTGTAAAGAGTAGAAAGGTCAAATGTTTTAATACTGTTACACGATGAAAGAGAGTTAGATTGTATGTACTCTAAAAGATCTTTGGAATTTTTAAGTATCCACATCTGATTCACGCCCCCTCTAGAATAGGCAGTTTCACAATAACTTTGAAGCCCGTCTTTGATTGCTGATAAAATAGATGTTAATAATTTCGAAAGAGTTTTCGTGAAGCACTTGGAAGACCCAGCAATATACCGTTGTTTGTAAGGACACTTATGTAGTTTAGGTATCCAATATAGTGATGGCAGATCTAGTTCTTCATCTTTGGTTGAAATTCCAAAGGAACACAGAACAAACCTATGATTAGCCAGGATTTCCTCTTTGGTAAGTGTCGTGAGGGTATATGTTGAGTTTCCACGTGAATTGTAAATACCTAATTCGTTTATCAAGCAGTTAATGTAATGAGTTTTACACACAAAAACGATGTTGTTTGGGGCTTTATCTGCGGGAACAACAACATATTTGTCATGGGGTAGGATAGGTGCTTTGCAACATTTTAAATGGAGAAAGGAAATATTGTTACGAAATAAATAATTGTGATGTTCATAGTATGAAGTGAAAATATATAGTAATACAAAACACTTACTAAAGCTGGTATATAGACCAGATATTTACCCTGAATAAGTAAACATTAGATAACAATAAAGCATTACAAATAGTATCAACAGGTCAAATTCCCAAGTTAGCACGATTCGAGAGTACTCGCATTTACTGACAGCTAGTTAAAAGCCAAACACAATTAATAATAAAAAAACATGTTTTACACTTAATATAGCTAAATTCATTTTCCTGTACATATAATCTAAGGTAATTTTCCTGTACAATAAAAACTAAGGTAATTTCCCATTACAGGTTTTAATTTAACCTCGTCAATGATGAACTTTTGTCAAGTTGTAATTTTCTTTCACTTGCCAAGTTTTGTGTTCTTAAATGATTTTCGATAGTCTGTTAAGTTATTTTTTACTCGGTGAGAATTAAATTGTTTTTAATATCTATCATTACTGGAGGCCTGTATGTTGACAATTATGTGTCTTATAGTTTCTAATTGTCTTTGGGTTACTGTCCACATCTTATTGTATTCAAATAAGTAGTTAAATTTTCAACAGAAACTGAATCTTTGTTCAAACAACCTTAATCGAATTGATTACAATTTTTCAAAGGTCACATATATACACTGCACTAAGAAACTATATAAAAATTTATAATTATCCTGAAATGTATATAACAACGTCAACACTATGCATTTTTATCCTTTTTATTATAAATATATGTCTTATGGTTTAATTGTTTTGAATAAAGTCTAATCAATCTGAGCAATTTATTGCAAATTTATTTGAGCCGTGGGAAGAATTTTACTAATAAAAGAAAAGTTTATTACGTAAGTCTTTTAAATAACAATAAACATGTTTTCAAGGAGTACATTATTTAAATCTGCTTTTAACGATGTACTTTAATGTAGGTTAAGGATACAAGTTTTTACGGCAAGAACAAATTGAGATGGTATTACTTATCTATATGCTTATGCGGATAAGGATTACGGAAAACGATTTAAAAAAAATAAATTATACACGCCTTGTTAAAAAAGTATATATGACCAAATATTTAATGGAAAACTATAAAAACTGTTCTAACCGGAGCTAGTTATCCTGTTGTTATTTTATTGTAAATATTTGGTGAGTTTTGTTGATGATATACAGCTAGTTGTACCAAATGCTATTCCTCCGTGTTTTCATATGACTCAAGGGTCATTTATACCAAGTGTTTGATTAATTTACACTTAAATGTATGCCCTGTTTTTTGACACACCTGAAAAAAACACCATTATGGTTACAGCCAAAAATTACTACCAAAAATAGCATATGGAGACAACAACGACAACCACGTATTATAAATTATATGCTTCTGGCTTTGGACAGACATATCTCAAATGTGGTGGTCCCTTGGCACTCCTAAAATAGTACAGTTATGCAACAGTACAATATAAAAAAACTAGATGCAAAATTCAGTTAGAATAGTTTGATTCATCAGATCAAAACATTACAAAGAGGGACAGTCAACCCAAAAACAACAATTATAGAGACAAAAGACACAAAATGACAACCTGACATTACTAGAAGTTACTTAAACCTATGTCAACGCCAATAACAGCTAATACAAAAATCAAGCTCTCCGATTTTCTTGAAGCATGGAAGCATTAACATACAATATATTGTGTTTCATGTTAAAATTCAAAGCTATGTATGATCTTTGCGATCTTTCCTTCAAAAAAGGAAAAAGCCATGGGTAGACTATATTATAGATATATGGCAAGACTTGGACTAGGCGTTATTGGAGGTGTTTATCAAGGTTCATGATATTGAAGTATAAAAAGTAAAAATAAAGAAATACCGAACTCCAATAAAAATTCAAAACCAAATCTCGGTAATAAAATGGAAAAACCAAAAGCTCAAACACATCAAACGAACGAAAAGCAACTGTCATTATCCCGACTTGGTACAGACGATTCCTTATGTAGAAAAATGGTGGATTAAACCTGGTTTAATAGCTAGCTAAACCTTTCACTTGTTTGATCCTAGCATACAATTCCATTATATTGACAATGATGTGTGAATAAGGAATGACAAGAATACATAACATGACCATAGCTTAAATTCACAATGGCGTGATGTGCAAGTACCGAGTTATGCCAAAAGGATATTTCCAAAATTGTACTAAACAATAAAATGTTTATAATTTATAAATGAAAAATGAAAGAACACTGTAACACGCAATTAAAGCGACGAACAACGTCAGTACCTGATCTATACTTCAAGACCATAATGTATTTTCTAAGAAATTGATAATATTTATCAGCAAGGTCTTGGTATGGTCCAACGAGACGTTCTTTCCGGAGCACTTGAGATCACCCCTAGTTTTTTTATGGGGTTCGTGTTGCGTATTCTTAAGTTTTCTATGTTATGTGTGCTATTGTTGTCTGTTTGTCTTTTTCATTGTTGGCCATGGCGCTGTCAGGATATTTTCAATTTATGAGTTTGACTGTCCCTTTGGTATCTTTCGTCCCTCTTCTTTGACATAACCCTAGTTCATCAACATTCTGCTTAGACATTTATAACGTTTTATAAAGTCTAGAGTAGCAGCTGCAAGCATTCGACTTTTTTTATCCCGTTTGCAGGTGCAGTTACTAAGGTGTGTGTGTGTGGGGGGGGGGGGGAGGGGGGACTGAAAAATTTCCGATTTTTTATCGTCTGGTTTGTCGTAGATTCGGGTACTGAGATGACTACTTATGTCTAATTCGAAGGATAAGTCTAAAAATGAGTCTGAGGAAATCGTATTTTTGTTTCTTTGTTTCTTTAATTTCGAGTTATTGAGGATATTTAAATGAAACCCAATCAGAAAAGTTTGGATTATTAATAGAAAGGTTATCAAATTATCTGAATGTTAAAATAAATGATCTGGCGTCTTTGATCTCATTGTTTTTAACAATTGTCTGAAGGAACCCAGACTCGTATGAAAAAAAGAAGAGGTCGACAAGGGGATGTGCACAGTTCGTTCCCAAAGGAATGCCGACAATATTTTGAAAAAAGTCTACCAGAATAATTCTCATATATGTTGTCAATGAGAAACTCAAGCATACTGATATTCCTCTGTGTTTTACCTGTTTGCTCACTATTAACCAAATTCGCCATATGGTATCCCAAAGTAATAAAATGATAGCATATGCTGCCTTTATTTCATATTGAAAAGGATTGTTAACTTAAATTTTTAGACGATGTTTTCAATTTCACGTGGAGAATTGTTGAATACAGGGTGGAAAAATAAGAAGTTATTATAGAATTAGTTTCAGAGAAAGATCGAGACTTAAAATTATCAATCATTTCTTTTGAGTGTATCAGAATCCACATTAGGTAAATGCATGTACCACCACACGAGTAAACAGTTTCAAAAAATATGTCTGAAGACCCTTTCTAGCAGACAGAATGTTTGTCAATCTAATGAGCAATTCCTTTGTAGAACATCGCGTGTTATCATTACTTAAAGGTAAATATTGAACAATTGGAACAATGACAACACTTTTTGAAAAAAAAATACTACTTTTTATCCGGAGTAAAATGACAGCTATATGTCATAAGAAATGGATAAAAATCCTATTACAATAGAAATGCCGAATTTTGAACCAATCCATGAACATTTTGAATATATAGAAACAATGCTAACACTACCAAACACATTATAACTATCATTCGATGTGAGTTCGCTTCCGTATGCGGTCGAGACCGGTCATTACGCCAAGCTGGATACGGTATGACATGATAGACTGTACATTTTGACAGGGCAATTTAATAGAGACCGAAAATATTTTTTAATTAACTGTATATTAACTTTTTATTGGATGTAAGAGAGGAACTTTCAACTATATAAAAAAAAAATATTTTTCAAAATATTTTTAGTGCTGATGATGACAAGTTTGACCTTATATGAACAGTGATGACACTCAAGTTTAATAAAGAAAGACGTTGCATTCAATGCTTAAACGTAGACTGATAAAATTGTGAACTTGTTCTCTTTTCTGGATGTACAAATAAGTCTTAACGAGTATTTGAAATCTTTATTATCATTGGTTTTTGTTATTTTATTATTGCCTTTTGATATTCATTATAGCGTATAATTTTCATTTTGCATAGGATGAAAGTGTCATATATCTTGAAGGCGGGAATCTAATATAATTTCAAAGATTTTTGTTAAGTGTAGGAAGGTGTATATTATTTTATGACAATATAATAAACAATTTACTTACATACTGTATAAATACGTTCCAACGGTATGGGGCCTCGAGTTTGGAAAGATCCCATAATGGCAGTCTTTAAGGTAAACTGTCTGTTTACTTCAAGTCCTAGCTGGCTGGCTAGTGAAAAGGCTGGCATTGCTCCAAGGGTCAAAACTACCCATGCCTTTTCCTGACTGCTTGTTTCCCTTTTGGTTGGTAAGAATTGATTGTTTAGTTGAGTGGCTGACTGGTTGGTTTGGTTGTTCGTCGCTTTGTTCAGTTCCTGTCCTGTTGGACGACTAGTTGATATTTGAATTATCTCGCTTTGTAATTTGTCTTTCGTCGGTACGTTACTTCTTTGTTGTCCCCGGATACAACTGCCGCTAAAATCTGGGTTCTTCTGGAACGAAATATTACTCCGTGATTTTAATGATTGTTGCCTCTCATTATTGACATATTCCAATCTGACATTTAGTGTTTCATTTAAAAATAATGAATATTATTTGTATTTGTATTTTATTTTCATTTTATTTTAAAAGCGGCCCGTTATGTCCCCACCCTTAACAATTTTCAATGAAACGGAAAACAAAACAACAAAAAAGCGGTAAAATATGTAGAGGAAAGTAAACTATAAATTACACATGTATTACTAGTATACAAATATTCCACCACACTACAAAGTTATCTCAAACAAGAATATGATGTACGACCCCAGAATATCTAAATCTTGAAAAATTGAAATCTCACTTTTGCCACGGACGAGGGAATTATGAAAGGGTATGTTGATAGTGTTTGGGCTCATAATTATTGTACTTAAGTAAGAAATTTTAAGTTGCGGGTCACTACAATTTAAGGTAAATGGACGCCAGGCGGTGTACATCAAATATTCTTTCATTGAATTGAGAAACATAGTTGAAATCGAGGAAAAAATAAAATAAAATATTGCTGTTTTTAATTTATTTCATTACTTATTTAAAATGTGTTTAAAAATTATTTCAGGTATAGTACCTATCGCTGCAAAACAGCTTGAACTCTATGAAAATGTGTAATACAGTGAAAAGAGCTTGTTAAACAAGTGGAAGGGAACTGGACACAAAAAAACAACAACAGTAAAACATACAAATGACACAATATGATCAATTTACTTTGTTAATAAAAATCGTCATTATATACTTTCTAGTAAATATCAATTAAAGGTCTTTAAATGAAAAAACAAAAACGCGGCAAATTTCTTTATATAAATACAACAAGAAAAATATTTTTTCTGTCTGTTCTCTTTATTTTCATCTGTGGAATATATATGGCAGTTGATATCAAAATTTATAATGTTGGCGTTTGTTTTTGTTGCAGTTCAGTGTTTCTGTTGTTCCGTTGTGTTTTGTCTATTAGTTGATGTGTTCCTCTCAGTTTTGGTTTGTGACCCGATTTGTATTCCCCTTAAAGTCATAAGAAACTTCAAATTAAAAAAAAATTGATGCATATGTTTTTATAACTAAATGGCTAGTTTTTATAATAAAACTTTTGTACAAGAAAATTCTATATTTTGTCCAAATTAAGAAGAAATTTAATTTTTATTAATTGTTTGCTTCCGGTAAACAATTCACCGATATTTTTTCCGTATGCGGTGAACTCAGCGTGACCTTTCTCGTAAAAATCCGGTGGTCGCAATACGCATTGATCTGGCATTGAAATACATTATTATCTTAATGCACATGTTATGCACGTGCTCAATATCCATACTTCTTTGTTGATTGTTTACTAACTTAGGTATCAATCGGTAAACTACGGGTTCAAAATTCGACAATTATTAGCTGCCATATTTTCACATCATAACAGACCGAGAGAAAAAACTTTTGACGATTATACAATATGGATGTGTAAAAAATGATAAAATCGTGCACAGAAGATTTAGTTTGAGATATATACATGTATTAGTTCCAGAATTGGATAAATATTTTTTTCACCAGTCACTCGTTTCATATGACTTTAATCGATTTTTGACTATCGAATAGCGATATACTACTGTTGCCTTGATTTATAGGTCGCTCAGTCATTGCATCCTTGGAACTGCTCTTATAACATATTTCAACAGAAGTGTATCTGTTATTTACATAAATATATCAGCTTTAAGCACCCATTTGAACACCACCACGTCTTCAGTTCATAGGTGCAATTTGCATCATTCACCGCAAACCTGTCGAGAAGACTGGAACATGCTAATACAAGTAGGAAACGTATTTTATAAACAGAATTCTGCTTATGTTTGGTAAATTATATATCAGTTTTATTAAATTGTACATGACCTATTAAATTAATTTACTTAATGCACATAATTAGCATACCTGTTGTTATAAATCATTTGTATCATAACATCAAATAAGCATTTTTTTATTATGTAACTCGGTAAAGGAGAAGTTCTTCGATAAATAAATAAGAAGAAAATTCATGTCGTGTTTTCTACGGAAGCGTATTAGTGCCACACATTTTTTATCTTCCTATCTATGCGTTATAATGCAAACCTTTGCGTTATAACGCAAACATTTTCGTTATAAACCTTTGCGATATAACGCCAACCTTTACATTTGCGTTACTACGCAAACCTTTTGCGTTATAACGAAAACATTTGCGAAATAACGCAAACATTTGTTTTATCTTATTTCTTATTTAAGATTCAAAGGAAAGAGCAGTTATTAATGGAGGAGGCTGTATATATTAAAATTTATCACCATTGTTGTCATTGCAAAGTAAAATGCTTGAATAATTAAAACATATTATTAAAGTCATAAGAAACGAGTGAGCGGTGAAAAATAATGTTCTTCCAATTTTTGAACCAATGCATACAAACATCATAAACTAAGTCTTCTGTGCTCGAATTTATCATTTTTTTCGTGTAAATTTCGAATAATTGTCAATTTTTTTTTCAATCGGTCAGTGTTGTTGTGAAAATATGGCAGGTAATTAAAGTTCGTGTTTTGAAGCCGAAGTTTAACGATTGTCACCTGTTTGTCAACAATTGACGTAAAATAAACAAAAAAGCATGGAAATTGAGCACGTGTTTAACATATAAAATCAGATAATAGTTTATTTTAAGGACATCCATGCGTATTGTGGTCACCGGATTTTTACGAGACGGGTCACACTGAGGTCACCTTGCATACGGAAAATATGTCGGGGGAATTGCTTGCTGGAAGGAAGCTATTCAAATAAAGTAAACTTCTGCTAAATGTGAATAAATTAAAGAATTTTCTTCAGAAAAAAGTATATGTATATAAGTTTTATAATGAAAACTATCCATTGAGTTATAAAATCATATGCATTATTTTTTTTTGATTTGAGGTTTCTTATGACTTTAACTAATAATGAGCAGAATAATATAAGAAGATGAGTGCCAATAAGAAAACTGTCGATCTAAGTCACTATTCGTAAAAGTAAACCATCATAGGCCAAAGTACGGTCTTCAACACAGAGCATTCGCTCACACGGAATAGCAAACTATAAAGGCCCCCAAAACGATATCCATGTTACTACTAGTATATATATAACAAAGAAAATTGAGTAAATTGAGGTTTTACCGAAGAAATAAAATCAACCCTGCTAATATAGCTGTAACCGAATATAAATATACTTGCGAATTAAGCTCTCGTTTGAGTACTGTGTAAAGTTGGTTAGATTCAAACAAGCTACCCTTTGGCAGTAAATGTATAGAATGAAGATATTTTATTAATAATTACATTAGATGTATGTTTCATTATAATACGTTATTATGATTGGCTAACTAGCAATCTCGTGATATTCCTTAATCAATTGCATTACACAATGCAACTTTTCATTCATGATGACACGAGGTCCCACAATAAAGTGCACAGGTAAATGAAATAAAAACTTGATAAAAGGCGTGTTTTCATGATCCTATAGGTAAAAATGTAATTATAAGTATTGAATGCTTTTTTTTGGTAACTTTATAGGGTTGTAAAAGCGTTGACCTTGCGCACATTTTTAGTATAAAGCGCGGAATACAAAATGTACTTCGGTCAACGCTTTAACACCCCAATAAATTTACAAAAAAGAGCATTCAATTCTTAAATAAAATTATGTTCTCTCCATTCAAATTGCTACCCAAGTATCTTCAAAATACTTCACTATATTGAAATGAAAATTCAATGACTTTCTATCAAAGAATCTTTATCATATTCTATGATTTAACTTTGTCTATTTGACTTTGAAGTTTCACATTTGTATCACATTATTTTTTATCGTTCAATTTAAAAGTATTCCATTATTCCTATGCATATTTATTATAATGATTTGGCTTGTATGTATGTTTTTTTATCTGCTAGTAAATCACAACCGAAATGAATGACAGACGGACATTTATACAAATCTTAATGAATAATTGAAATCAAGATATTTGCGTTGAATTATGCCTGTCAATATTTTTTTTAATTTATCAATTCAATGTAATCTAGACGGATTATGGCAATAAACCGCGATTCATAAAAATAAAATTACGCTAGGATTCCTATCAACTAGGAAATATGTAATCCAAGCTTATATGCATGCAGATTTAAATGTATATTTTGTATCTTTTATTTTAAGCTTAAGGTGATAGCTGCGAATAGTATAGCTCACTACTTCAAAAATGTATAAGATTCATATGAATACATCATTTAAAGATTAATGAGTCTAATCTTGAAAATAGATGAATATTAAACTACTAGTCCGCTGTTGGTACATGTAATCTTACTAAAATCTCACCCATTGCGCCGCAAGGAAACTTCAAAGTCAAATAGACAAAGTTAAATCATAGAATATGATAAAGATTCTTTGATAGAAAGTCATTGAATTTTCATTTCAATGAAAAGTTGCATTGTGTTTCTTCTTACTACCACCGTGATGGCATACACCTGACTAATCAGGGTACAATTCTTTTACCTAGGAACATAAACAGAGTTGTAAACATTTTCAACAGAACAACTATTTCTCAGTCCAATAATGAAAGTAATGAACAGCTTGGTAAAAGACAAACCATTGCAAATACATTCAATGGTATCTGCTTTAATTGTGGCTTTTATGGTCATCATTGTAAAGACTGTCACACACTTTAGGATAAATCTGATGTATTTCAATTTGTAGACAAATTATCAAATCATAGTAAATCATTACTACTTCATAACAATTTCGATATACTTCTCAATTTATGTCCAAATTGTAATACATCAAAATGTATATGTACTCAAAAATGTATGTCTGTAGCTAAAAATTTTGAAAACAAAAGTTCTAGAGAAAATTGTCATAAATCAAAAAATGGTATATGTGCTAATAGCCTCAGCTCAAAACCTAATTATAATAGAAACAAACATTATCAAAAAAACTGTCTTAATCTAAAATGTAAAGGTTTCAATGCTGTATGCCTTAATGTTCGACATATTCTATCTAAATTTGACGAGTTAAAAAATATGATTACTATAAACAACAAATATTTAGATGTATTTGGATTAGTTGAAACATTCTTAAAACCTGACATTAACAATGAACAATGTAAAGTGCCGGGATACAAAATTTTCAGAAAAGATCGCCAGTGTAAGGATGGTGGTGGCCTATTGGTTTACGTCAAAGATTCTATTGCAGTTAAAAATAGATCTGATTTATCAATTAATACATTAGAAACTTTATGGTTAGAGGTAGAATTTCCAAAATCTAAACCTTTCTTTATTTGTACTATTTATAGACCACCAAATTCCCCTAAGTCCTGGATAGATCTTTTTGAGGAAGAATTTAATGCAGCTCTTTCAGAAAACAAAGAGATAATTTTAATGGGGGACTTTAATATTGACTTGATAAAAATTGAGAATAAAAAATGGATCAATTTCATAAACAATTTTAATCTTCAACAACAAATTTGCACTGCAACACGTATTTGTGACAAATCTGAAACTCTAATTGATCATATTTACACTACTAATCCTGAAAATATTGTCCATTGTCATGTTCCGTCATATGCTTTAAGTGACCACTATCCTGTATGCTTAAATAGAAAAATCAATATAAAGATAAAAAAAGAAAGTCATATCGAAATAAAGTATAGGTGTTTCAAAAAATTTAATGAAGATGCCTTTTGTACAGACTTACATCAAACCCCTTTTGATATTGTTGAAATGGAAGATGATATTGACATTGCTGTCGACAAATGGTATGAACTTTTTAATCAAGTTATTAACAAACATGCACCAATGAAAACTAAAAGAGTAAAAACATTTAAACAAGCCAAATGGTTTAATGAAGAAATTAAAAATTCCATTCAATATAGGAATATGTATCATTCAAAAAAAGATTGGGTAAACTTTAAAAAGTGGCGTAATAAAACAACGTCGTTAATATTTAATGCAAAAAAGGAATATTACCAAAACGCCATAACTAGTTCCAAAAATAGTAAAGAACTTTGGAATCATACTAAAGAGTTAAATCCAAAAGAAGATAATATTTTCCCACCTAAAATGCAGTATGAAAATCAAACGGTTTATAACAACCAAGATATTGTAAATACTCTTAATGTTCATTTTTCATCCGTAGCTGAAAAACTTATTGGAAATAATACTTCAGATATGGATTTTTCTATGCTACAAAATTTTACTAGTGAAAAATTAAAGAAAACTGAAAATTTTCATTTAAAACTCATTTCCGTTGGAGAGGTGTGTTCTCAACTAAAACATCTTAATATTAATAAATCCGCAGGTTTAGATGGAATTGGTCCCAAATTTTTAAAGCTAAGTGCAGAAATAATATCCCCATCATTAACTTTTTTAATAAACAAAAGTATAACTTCAAATCGTTTTCCGCAAAAATTAAAACTTGCAAGAGTAACTGCTATACATAAAGGAGGACCAAGAGATATTCCCTCAAACTATCGTCCAATTTCTATTTTGAATACCATATCTAAAATTTTCGAAAGACATGTATGTACACAGTTATATGAATTCCTAAACAATAATAAATTGTTACATATCGCCCAGTCAGGTTTCAGACAAGGTAATTCCTGCCAAACAGCGCTAACTAAACTAATTGACGAATGGTTAAAATATTTAGATAATGGAGAAATAGTTGGTACAGTGTTTTTAGATTTCAGTAAGGCTTTTGACCTTATTAACCATGCCATACTTTTAGAAAAGTTAAAATTTTATCATATCGGAAAACATATAATAGATTGGATAAAATCATATTTGTCTGACAGACAACAAGAAGTCCAATACGCTAACATTAAATCTGATAAATCGTTTGTAAAGTATGGAGTGCCTCAAGGTTCTATTTTAGGTCCGCTGTTATTTTTAATATATATAAATGATTTACCACTTCATGTTAAACAATCCAATATGGATTTATATGCTGATGATTCAACATTGCATTTTCATGATAAAAACATTGAAAAAATAAACAGCATATTACAAAATGATTTAAATGCTATACAATCTTGGTGTAACAATAACAGTATGAAAATCAATGCACAAAAAACTAAGTGTATGAAATTGGGTTCAAAACCAAAACTTAAACAACTATCAGAATTATGCATTACCGTCAACGAAACATGTATTGAGAATGTCCATTCTTTCAAATTACTTGGAATTGACATTGATGAAAATTTAAGCTGGGAAGATCATGTTGATCGTGTATGTAAAATAATCTCTTCTAAAGTATCACTTTTATATAAAATTAAAGTATATTTGCCAATACACACAAGGCAACTATTTTATAATGCATATATTCTACCATATATAGACTATTGTAGTTCAGTTTGGGGAAATTTATTACAAAAAGATTCAGATAGAATCATAAAACTTCAAAAAAGAGTAGCAAGAATTATACTGGAATGCGATATTTCTATTCCATCTAATTTCATGTTTTCTTCTTTAAAATGGCTATCTTTTACCAAAAGAATAAAATACCAACAATCAATTTTAATGTATAAAATTGTAAATGGACTAACACCTGATTACTTAGCAATTCTAAATATTGATGATGTGCAACGCCACAACCTACGATCTGTCTCTAATAATGATCTTTTTGTTCCAAGGCCAAATACAAATTTTTATAAAAAATCTTTTCATTACTCTGCAACCAAAGTATGGAATAATTTACCACTCGAAATAAAAAAATGTCCTAATGTGGAATTATTCAAGAAACATAGTTATAATCATTTTCTTGAAAATTATATGCAAGTCAAATAATTTGTTTTTCTCTATGCCCGCGTCACACTGTCCCGATTTTTATATACGATGGACTCCCGAATGCGAAAACTGTAAGTTCGTACGAAGTTGGTCCCGATCTCGTTAAAATACCAAAAAGTGACCGAAGCAAGTACGATGAATAACGAAGTCTATACGATGGTGCCGAAATTATATACGATAGCAAAAGATGGACATACGAAGGTTAACCGAAGACGGGTATTTAAACTTCATATCTCAGCCGAAGCCTACACGATGGATCACGAAGGCTACACGATGGATCACGAAGGCTACACGATGGATTACGATGATGGCGCGATGGCCATACGATGTATAAAAGATACGAACAGAATTTCGACAACATATCGTTTCTGTACAAGTCTGCCATGCATGGCGGGAACTCGATCTTTTTGTTTAATTCTTATAAAACTTAGTTTATTATCCCCTCGCCTACTACATGTAAGTTGCGTGTAGATAAAATTGTTATCGACACTCTAGAACCAAAATGCTCAAAACTTGGTATGGTGTTACTCGTTAAGAATATCTTAAGCGCTATTGACTTTAAAGTTCAAAGGTCAAGGTCACAGTGGCAGTTGTAATACAAGGCAATATCACCCTTGTGGACACTCTAAAACCAATATGCTTCAAAAGATTTTAACCACATTTGGTATATTGTTCCTCCTTGTAATGATCTGACATTTTTTACGTTCAAGGCCAAAGGTCAAGGTCATGCAGATGGAGTTGTTTTTTTCTCCTTGAAATAGAATAATACACAGAATTTGGTTGCTTATTTTTTTACCTGCTGGTTCTATAGACAATATTAAAGGTATTTCCAGTTACTGAATGTTTTGGTTGATTTCTAACAAATATAGTATGTATCAAATATGCATATTCAATTTACCATTTTCTGCATGTGTCATATACAAATAGTGTCCATATTTGTCCCCAATATGTTACATACGAGGGGATGCCACGCTCGGCATTGCCTTGTTTGAACTGTAAAATGTGTGCACTAGTCTGAATAATCACCCATAAGTATGCCCATGTTTACTGATCTATCTTAAAGGTAAGATGATGGGTTCGTTGATCCCTTTTATTCAAAAAGAGCTCTTTCCAGGAGAATATCATAATAATATAGACAAAAGGAAGGATGTGGGGAAATGCAAAATGCGGCAAAATATGACATATAGAAAACAAAATGGTTATGGAGTAAACATTCGTGTGACAACAACTCAGACGATACATAAAAAATGAGAATAAAGTGGAAAAAGTTGGTTTCCCTATATACGTGTACCTGCAGTGTTGGTGTACGAGGCGCGTTTATGATTTTCATTATGTTACTTGATATGAAAAATTGAAAAAAATAATATTTTACTTGTAAAAGTAAATCCTGAGCCTGTAATAGCTGCTCTTGTTCCATTTGAATTAATAAAAACAATGCTGTCGCCTTTCTTGTTCTCATAGAATCATATGATACGAGCTCCATGTTTTGTGAACGTCTTTCTTAACTGTCGTATTGAATTACCAGTGCATATCGCGCATGGCACTTTAAATGTATTTTAGCGAGAAAATTAACTTACATTTAGCTGGATTTATTGCCGTCGTAGTTCCATCTTGTCGCCTTCGTACTTTTATTCGATGGCAACACGACGGGATTACGAGGTCTTCACGAAGTCGTGTTGCCGTCGTAACACCTTCGGGTAGCTTCGTGATTCATTCGTGTAGACATCGTAATGTCAAAACTGCCAGATGGAAACGATGGAAACACGAATGCAATACGGTGTGCAAAGATGCATTCCCGGTGTCATTACGATGGTGAGGATGGTGATACGAACTCAATACGAACCCTCAACATCGGACGCACCTTCGGGGATTTTTTAACATGTTAAAAAATTTAGAACCCTTCCCGACGTTGTCCCCGAAGGCTGGAAAAAGTGGTCGATGGTTCTACGATGGTTAAAGATGGTACTACGAATAGCCCGATCTGGATACGATCAGTCCCGATTTTGAACATTTCCATTATCGTGTTGCCATCGGCGTAAAAATCGGGACAGTGTGACGCGGGCACTAACAAAACTATATCAAATATTGTCATTTATTACCCTTTGTATATTTTAGTGATTGAATTGTTGTATATACTAGTAATATATATTGTAATTTAATGTATCAATGTTAACTGTATGCATGTATTTTGTTTGAGGGCCTCAATGAAAATTAGAATTTTTCTAATTGAGTTACCCTCTTTAAATAAAGAATTTATTATTATTATTATTATTATTATAAGGTTCGTCAAGGGTATAGAAATATACCTACATATGTTCACCCTTCTAGTATTACATCACACATGATAAAGTTGTGGTCTTTTGACTGCACAATACGTCACTCTACTACAAAATGAAGGTTTTGAATCCGATGCCTGTAGTAAGCTGAGTAAGTAACTTTTTCTGAATATTAATGAACCTTACTTTTAAGATGTTCGTTTAATGTTGGCAAATTATTGTCATTTTTTTTTACATTTGTTCAATAACATAGATGTGAACTGCTATATGAGACATCGGATTTATCTTTTCCATTCAGAATAGATGTGACTGTTTTTTTCACACGAAAAGTCAAACTTATGTAAAATAACAAAAATACTGAACTCCCGAGGATAATTCTAAACGGAGAGTCCATTATCAAATGGCAAAATCAACAGCTGAAACATATCAACTATATGATGCATTGGCTTTGACGAATATTTACTATACGAGGCATAGGATTTGACGTCCCAATTCAGACTAGAGGGGACTGTTTTTATTTTGTCACGCAAAGCCAAACGAACGCCTCTTATATTCAATAGTAGGTTTACTGCTGGACGGAAGAAGTCCAGGCGACCTGATTATGCAATAGTGCAAGTGATGTAAGTTTATATAAAATTATTTTCAGAATATTTTTTTTAACTTTCTCAATCCGAAAGATATTTTAGTACTGATTATCAACGATGCAATTACCGACCATTTGATTTTTACAAAATACTTTTAAGACTTAAAGATTATATAATTCAGTAACATGTTATTTTAAAAATAATAATGAATAACAATTTTCCAGTAGACGCATGGTCCACTTTTTTTTTATTTGAAATGTTTCTATGTACTTTGAAGTGAGTAAGTTACATAAACGTTTAATATCTACAAATCTTCATTGCAACTTATTATTATAGTGTATTTACACGACAAATCAGCATGTAGTACATTCGTGTATGTAATAAAAATGATTTGTATAGAAATCCTTAGAAATAATTAGAACGTAATACTACATAAACATCAAGGAAGTGTGCATATATATGTAAACATGTCCTTTTATTAGAGTATATTTTAACCTTGTAAACAAGTCAAAATAATAATACACATATTTGTGCTGAAACATAAAGACTTAATATATATCGGTTGTACAATTATTTTTTTTATTAAAAATTGTGTCTTACTCCGTTAAATTATGAATAAAACATGTGACACCTTGTTTTTTCAATGTGTTGAAAATTGTTATAAAAAAAAAACCAGATCAGTATTTTTTTCATTGTCATTTATTTGTTATAATTAATCTCATTTCATGTACTTTCAACAGAGGTTTTGAACAGTTGAGCGTTCGTCGATAAGTTAGTGGCATCCAAATCCACTGTAATACCATCATTGAAATTAAAGAAACCATTTAAAAAAGATGGGAACGCTTTGAGTTTAAATTTGACACCTCGTCCACCCATATATGGTAAGTAATCATTAAATTTTACTATTGTCGAGTCTCAAGTAGACGAAACCCGATTTAGGCGGACACAATTGCAATCCTAGTTTCTGTGATGAGTTTAAATACTTGGTCGATACACGTGCTGCTGTTAGAGTTTTACCACAAGGGCATCGACAGGCCAGTAGTCCGCAATCATGAGTTGAAATGCATAATCATTGATATGGTAATATTTATAAGAACGCATTGTAAGAAACAAGTCAATGAGTGAACGAGGTATCGTATTTTTGATGTACAAGAATCTATTCTGTTCCTTAAACTATGATTTTTCGAAATTATAAGGATGCTCTATCCCAGGAATAGATTACCTTACCTGCGTTTAGTCTAAACTTTTAGAAATTTTCGGTTCTCAATACTCTTCAACTTCGTACTTTACTTAGCCTTTTCTACTTTTTTATTTAGTCATTGGTGAGTCTTTTAATAGACGAAACGCGCGACTGACATACAAAATTTTAATCCTGGTAATTATGATGAGTATATTGACACTTATTTTGACAAATGCCTACATACACGTATTTCTGAGAAGATCAAAAAAAGTCTTTTTGAAAAAAGTAAAAACAAAAATAAAAATACCGAACTGCGGGGAAATTCAAAACGGAAAGTCCTTCATCAAATGGAATAATCAAAAGCTCAGACACATCAAACGAATGGATAACAACTACTAATTCCTGACTTGGAAGACACATTATCAATGTAGAAAATCGTGGTTTGAACCTTGTTGTATAGCTAGCTTAACCTCTCACTTGTACGACAGTCGTATACATTTCCCTTACATTGCCAAGTATTTGAAATGACTGTTAGAATTAGTGTTGATTTGTTCTTTGTCATTGCCTTTATTTATCTTACAATGCATTCACAATCATCAAATTACTCAAAATTATTCCAGCAAACTATTGATAGTAGGATTATAAAATGCATGATCAAAAATATATTGGTAATAGTAAAAATGTCTTGTTAAAAGTTTAAGCAATACAATGTAAACACTTCAGTCACTTTACATTTTTTCATGGCAACATAAAAAAATGCTGTCATATTTATTTAAATGTTATTCACGATAGAAAAAAAATAATTTTAAGTATATTCCATAAAAGTGGCTACTTTGTCTGTCTGAAACAAATTATTTGAGAAGATTAATTCGATTTACTTTGTAAAAGAACGTCATAATTACAATTTCCAATCGAAGTATTGAAAGATGCAAATATTACATACACATATATATATATATATTATAGTTTACACTAATACCCCAGTCCCACTAGACCACGATCGCACTACGATCTGTGAAAAAAATGAAAATTTTGACGAGCGTAGTGCGATCGTGTAGATCGCAGTGAGGTCGTAATACGGTCGTGGTAAGGTCTTGGAGATCGTGATGAGCGTGGCCAACTTTGAACATGTTCAAAACAAGCGTGGTGTGGTCGTGGCGAAATCAGGTCGTAGTAGAAGCGTAGTGAGAGCGCACTAAGGTCGTGGTAAGATCGCAAAGGTCGCTGTATCATCGTAGCGAGAGCGTGATTCTATTCGGGGAGACTACGCTACGATCTCACAGCGACGTTATCACGACCTCTCTACGATCATCACGTTCTCACCGTGACCCAACTACGTTCCCACTACGACCATACCACGTTTACACCACGCTGTTCAAGACCATAGTACGATTCTAGCACGCTCATGCCGTCCTCATCACGCTCTTCTTACGACTATTTCGAGTTCTTGTCATGCTCATTATCATTGTCACATAAATGTATAAAAGCTCTCCAGTTTTTGTTTGAAACATCAATTTCAATTGAACCATGGAAACACAAGACCATGTGCATGTAGTAATGCTTCTTCAATCAATAACTCAGATACAAAATCTTAACGACCAAGCCATGATGTTGTTATTGAGAGAGCGAAGAAGAAGGATTTGAAGAACATTTAGACGGCGTACGGTAGGTCCTTTTGGATTCGTCCTTGGTTAGCAACGGATAGGAGACTCCAGTTTGGTCATTATGATCAGTTGATGAACGAGTTAAGAATTGAGGATGAACCTTCCTTCTTCAATTTTTTAAGAATGCCTCCAGTGATGTTCGATGAACTTCTTAACCGAGTTGGTCCAAGAATTAAGAAGATGGATACGCTATTTAGAAGAGACCTATCGCCCGGTCTTAAACTTGACGTCACTTGAAGACATTTAGCTACTGGTGACAAGTATTCGACCTTGCAGTATGACTTCAGAGTTGCTCGCAATTCTATAAGTAAATTTTTACCCGAGGTTTGCCGAGCAATAGTTGACGAATATAAAGATGAGGTGATTTCATGTCCAACTGACCCAAATGATTGGAGGGCTATAGCAGACGAATTTCAGAAGAGATGGAATGTTCGACATGCGTGTGGTGCATTAGATGGCAAACATGTTGCTATTAGATGCCCACCTTAAACTGGATCCCTTTACCACAATTACAAGGGTTTTTTCTCACTGGTACTCCTTGCCTTGGTTGATGTTGACTACACGTTTTTATGGATTGATTAAGGAATGAAACAGTAATAATATGGAGTTCGGTGCTGACATTATTGTTTAGAGCTAGCGTAGTAAGATCGCGGTATGAGCGTGGTATGGTCGTAGTAAGATCGTGGGACGAGCGTGCTATAATCGCAGTAGAAGCGTGGTAAGATCGTGTTGTAATCGCATAAATCGTGGTATGGTCGTAGTGAGAACGTGAAGAGCGTAGAAAGGTCTTGATAAGCGTAGTGAGGTCGCAGAATAAGCGTGGTGAGAACGTGGTATAATCGTAGCGGGATCGTTACATAGAAGCGTAATGAGGACGTAGTAGCATCGTGAAAGCAACGAAAATTTACATTTTCATGCCGCTCATACCGCGACCTCACCACGATCTGATTTTATTTTAGATCGTGGTGAGCGTAGTGCGATCGTGGTCTAGTGGGACTGGGGCTTAAGCTGGGTATAACCGTTATCATATTAATCAATTCAAATTGAAATGGTTTAGAAGTCTAATATGTTTGTCCTTAGTCCCTGTCATTCAACCTTGCAGAAGCTGTTGTATTGTTAGAAGTTTTACTTGTCCCAAATACTCATGAAATAATTGACACCAGGCATTAAAAAAGCAACGACATCAACAATGACAGTTAAAATTGTCCCGTCCTACAGCCCGGTCCACCTACAGTGCAGACACCACCTACTGAAATATTACTTAATTTGTTCTTTTCTGAATAGGTCCTTTATAGCTTGCTGCTCGGTGTGAGCCAAGACACCGTGTTGAAGACCGTACTTTGACCTATAATGGTTTACTTTCACATATTGTGACTTTAATGTAGAGTTGTATCATTGGCACTCGTACCACATCTTCTTATATCTTTAAGATTTTTGCTGCTGAAAGTTACGCAAGCAAACATCATTAAATCATAAAGACTCAACCTCTGTGTTCTCTTTCCGACTTTAAAAACCTTTTTAAAATACAATGTATTTGATGATTTGTAAATTAAGAATTATATGAAAGTAAAAATGATCTTACTCGAGGCAATTGCGGACAATACTATTGGCTGAAGATACGAAAAGATAATCAAGTGATGTCCGAGTAGTCTCGAGGTAAACTGCTCCTGGTCATTTTTTGATAGTTTGCTTTAAAAACTCACAGATTGGTCGTATTCGATGTTAAATCTTTCAATGCAAGAAACAGAGGGTATTGGGGTTTCGATGAATGGACCAATTCTGAAATAAAAGGATTTTTTTTTTTAGATAATATTAAATTTGAACCGTAGTTCGTTAAACACTTCTCATTCTGCTTAAAAGTACAGACTTTCTAACGACTTTTGTTGCTGCCATAAAAAAAAAACATACTACATTTTTTTCCGACCATACCTCGGTCCGACAAACTACATCATCATGTACAAAATACGTTAATATGCAATGATGACAGTTTGGCCGTACTGACACGAACTAGAGTGCCCGAGTTAGAGTTGATAGTATTTTGAATAAATACAAAGCTTTTTTGAAAGATAAAAAAAATGCCTGAAGTATCATCAACCCAAATATACCAATGTATTATTTACGTGTACAGAAAAACCTATAGAAGATTATGAATGAAGTTTAAAACATTTGCAGAAATAATTTCAATTCTCAATTTTATTTATATTACTCAGCTTGCATCACAAAGTGTGTGCTGAGAAATGTAAAATTAGAAATCGAAAACCACAAAGTTGGAACAGGATATATTAAAATAGATGAGGGACGATTGGTAGGATTGCCAATGAGACAACTCTCCACAAGAAACTAAATGTCAAAGAACTTAACAGCTATAGGTCACCGTACGGACTTTGGTACAATAATAAGAAAATCGTTCACGACTTTTAATCTTGGTTAATCATTGAATATGCATTACGCATATGGGTTTAAAAGTCCTGTAAAAACTTGGCATAATCATGGGGTTTGTATGTGCTCCATATAACGGGCTGGTCAGATTGTTCAAAAGCTTATCCGATCAGGAGTTTCACAAAATTGAGAATGGGACATTCATTCCACGATTTAAATTATCTGGGTGTTTATCTCCTAGTATTGGGAAGTAAGATTCATTCAAAAAGAAGCAGACAATGTTTACAATAATACGGCCATCAGAGATGGTAAGGATACGTTCCAGTCAATAGCCAGGCTGCGTTTCGGGATTTCCTTCAAATTAATAACCTTTAAAGCAACTCGATCTCAAGCAGCTGTTTGAACCAAAGTGTATCATGTCAAAAAATAGGAAACAGTAGTTCAATAGTCATTAATCGATTGAGTGAATTCAAATTCGGGTTCACAAACTAAAACCTAGGGAAGCACATCAATTATAAGGAGACTGGAAAATGTGCAAACAAAAGAAATAAACTGGCTTTAATCTGGTTTATCTTGATCCTGGTATCTATGATTACACAAAAGAAGATGTGGTATGATTGCCAATGGGGGCAACTCTCCAAAAGAGATCAAAATGACACAGAATTAAACTTAAGGTTGAGGTTTCCCCACCGAGAGTAGCACATGCCAAGTTGTTAGCACTTCTGTTTACAATAACACAATGAAGGGATTTATAAGTACAGAGCCACATCATAGATGTATAAAAAAAAACATAAAAAGTCATCTAGAAAAAGCATATTAGCAAAAATGAAAGACAATGCAAAAATGTTTTACAATAGCACAGTAACGGGATGTATAAGTATAGAGAAACAGAATAAACAGTAAAAATAATATTTAATAATTAAGATAAATAAAAGAGTAGTAAAACACGTTATTAAAACGTCAGTACCCGGAATCTCTACTTCGAGACCATCGTGTATTATGTGTGAAGTTGATACGTGATATTTATCAAGAAGGTCTTGGTACTTTCCGTTGAACTTTAATAGAAAAATGAGACGGTTCTTTGACATACCCCATGTTCATCAACGTTCTGCTCAAACAATGAAGTTTTACAAAGTCTTGGGTAGGAGCTGCAAACTTTTAAATACCGAAATAAGTTTGGAAATGTTTATCCCATATGCAGGTGAAGTTGGTATATTGTTACAAGCTGAGTGAAATTGATCATTTCAAAATCAAAATCGTCTCGTTTAACTAAGTTTATGGTACTGAGATGACCGTGTATGTCAAATTTGAGGTATAGGCATTAAAATGAGGCAGAGAAGCCGTGTATGTTGTTTCTTTTATTTCAAGTTTTTGGGGATATATCAATGGAATTCAATCAGAAACAAATAATTTTTAACGGAAAGAAGATCATCGATATGTCTGTAAGTAAAAATAAGTTACCTGGCTTCTATGATCTTCTTGTTTTTGATATGTGTCTGAATGAACTCCGACTCATTTGAAAATAAGAAGAGTTCGGCAAGAGAGGCGCACAGTTCGTTTTCATAGGAATGCCGACAATTTGTTGAAAAAGTCTAGCTACAAATTCAACAAATATGTTGTCAATAAAAAAAACTCCAGCATACTGATCACTTGTTCCTCTGTGTAGCATCTTTTACCTTTCTGTTCACTATTAACAAAATATGCCGTAGGTTGTCCAAAAGTAATAAATTTATAGCGTATAGTATGCTACCGTTTTTGTGTTGAAAAGTATTGCGGATATTTCTTTTAGACGATATTTCAATTTCACATTGAGAATGGTTGTAAACACGGTTAACAAAAAATCAAAAGTTTCAATAGAACTTATTTCAGAAAAAGATCGATATTTAAAAAAAATTGAAAACAACACGTTTAATGATTTCTAGCGTTTAAAATTATCTAGGAGTTCTTTAGAGTTTTTTTAGAATCCACGTATGGTTAATACCACTACGCGAGTAAACATTTTCACAGTATTTCTGAAAACCCTCTTTGAAGCATTTATTTAGAATTTTCTCTTTAACGACCGGACAAAATGAAATCTACATATTTCCCCTTTCGTGTGTTGGGTAAGTGTTATTACAAATATGTTTTAGGCCTGAATGTCACTCGCATTAACATACTAGATCTATTTGCAAAACTAGAATGTGTCCATAGTACACAGATGCTCCCTCCGCACTATCATTTCCTATGTTCAGTGAACTGTAAAAATGGGGTAAAATCTCCAATTTGGCATTACAATTAGAAAGCTCATATCATAGGGAACATGTGTACTTAGTTTCAAATTGATAGGACTTCAATTTCTTCAAAAACTTTAACCTCAAGCGGGACAGACGGAAGGACCAAATGGACGGAAGGACGAACAAACAAATGAACGCACAGACCATAAAACATAATGCCCATAAATGGGACATAAAAATAAGATAGACTTAGAATGAAAGGATACATATCTTTTCAGCAAAAGTAAAATTGATATACCTAGCACACTAGTGGTAAAACAAAATCCTGTTGAAGTCGACCTGATTATTAAGTGATTACATGAGGTATACAAAGGCGACGATTTTGCAGCACAATACTTTGTTGTGATGATATTTTGATACTTTAACAGATGTTTTTTCACTGTCCGTACATAACTACCCCCCCCCCTTTTTTTTTAGTAGATACAATGCAGTTCCATTATGTTGAAGAGTGGAAATAAACAAATTAAATAATTTTGTACTTATGTATCTTCTGTCACCGTACAGTTTCAGCGGCACATGTGGATTATATTTGTCAATGCTTCCTTTATAGAAATGAACAATTTTGTAACCTTTGTTAGCTTGGGTGTATTCTACAACTATGTGTTGTGTATGCCTAAAAAATATAAAACTTTATGCGTAAGCTTGCATAAAAATAAATAGGGAATGGGACACAGATGATGTCCCCGCTTGCATAATAATAAAACGGAACAGTAAAAGTGACACTACCCAAATGTCTACTTGATCTGAGTTGTGTGGTAATTCTGCAATTTTTCTACATGTATTTGTAAAGGAGCATAACAGTAAAAGTGAGGCCACCAAAATTAAAACTTGTATTTTGGGGTAATAAGCAAATAAGGGTCATTACATCTGGTTGAGGCAAACTAATTTTAAAGACGGAAACAAAAAAATCAGCATTTCTTTCATCTCTAAAGGGGCATAACTCTAGAACTATAAAAGTGACGCTACCAAACTTCCTTACCTATGTAATAAGCATTGTGTATAAGTTTCATAACATTTGGTTGAAGCAAACTAAACGGAAATCAATTTTGGGACGCACGGGCGGACAAGGGTAAAACTTTTAATGTCTCCTCCGCTACGGCGGGACAGAAAAAAAGTTGTAATCCGTGTATTCTTCCCATACGGCAGTAAAACCCATCCGTAAATACGGAATCGGTTTTGTTTTGTGGGATGTATAAATACACAGCCACGACCGTTCAAAAACGGGAATATCGATTAACAGATTCTCTAGATCTGCATATTGATATTGTTAAATATTAGTTTTAAGTCACAATATGAAGCTTTTTGCGGAGTGAGCATTGCGAACAAGTTCAGAAAGGCTTCATATTGACTGTGTCTAGCAGTTAATATTTTACAGTATAAATATGATGAAAATCAGATAATCTACTTATCGGATTGTATTTTGCATGACAGAAACTAGTCTTTTTGAATGTTTTACTAGCAAATCGGGATATGACTTGAGAAGTCCGGGTCAATGTTATTTTGGCCGGGTTAACGTATTTGACATCACCAAGCCATGATATAAAATTTTATGAAGAGCTTAGCAGAGTGATAGGTATTGACTATCGGGTTTTCTACACATTGATATCGTAAAATATCAGTCGCGAGCTAAAATGTGAACCTTTCGGCAGTGATATAAGTAATATTTTTCTGTAATATCGGCAATGAATATAAAATCATATTACTTGCAATCAGCTACATGTAACTGAACCCTATAGTCATGTTGTTTAAGATAAAAAAAAAAAAAAAAAAAAAAAAAAAGAAGATTGCCAATGAGACAACTCTCCACAAGAGACTAACGGCCTAATTTATGTACAAAAAATTTATCGAAAAACAAATATGTAACACATCAACCAGAGAAGACGTGGCTGGGTACTTGTATATCCCAACAACAAACAGACAAGAACAGATATGAGAGTACTCGCAGTTACTGACTGCAAGTTCAAAGCCGCTAACAACTTTAAAAAATAAATCATGCATCTAAGACTAAGTTATCAAACAGTACACATCCAACATCCAATGGATTAAGAGTTCATTTCACAGATACTAAGTGGCCTTTTATTATATCACTTAATTGATGCATATACAATGTAGATAATTGAAACAATTTCGACAGTATGACTAAATGCGAGAAAACTTAAAGGAACGATGTACATTGTATAATTAGTTCTTATAAGAAGTCAGTTTGTTTGTCGAAAGAACCTTAAAAACTTTGCCGTCACATTATTGACATGCAAGGCATCATTTAGGTTAATTACAATGTTATCTTTGTTAGAGATGATTGTGCATTAACTCGGCAAGTTCAGTTACTAAAAGAATTTCGGCTAAGGATTCACCAGGAAGACCAATAAGTTCACTGATTCGACAGGCAAAATCTTTGTTCTGTACGTAAGAATGAGGATCAAATCAGTCAACGTATTGGTCCATCGGTTGAATCCATAGTTTCACATTTAAAGATTACTGATAAAACAATGATGTAAATATTTAGAAAAAAAAATATATGAAATTAAAATCTTTTTTTTTTACTATTGTTCGTGATGTTTACTTTTTTTTTTTTTTTTATCGTGGTCTGATGTCTATTGGCGATCTTCGGAGGTCACATCCGTAATATTTATGACGATGCTTTTTTGATTCCATGAACTGTCTGTTGTTTTATGGGTCTTTTGTAATCATAATACCTGTTAGATATGCTATAGATAAAGTTTAAGAGATTGAGTCAATTATTTATATATAAATTCGGCAGATATTGCCCCTTTGAAAACCGAGATCAATGCATAAACGACAAACGAAAAAAAAAAAAAAAAAACAGGGTCGTGCAAAACTACGGAATTGCTTGAGTTAAACAAAAATGACCACCATGAATATGGTTTTAACTGTGTTATTGTTGAAATAAATAATAATAGATGTTTGTTTAAAGTCCAGGGGACAACATTTCATGCATATTCAGGACTATCGAGAAATTGTCTTTAAAATGCCTACACTACTTAAAGATTGTCAATGTCGATTAGAATTAGATGAAACCCGACTGTTCTTAACCATAAATCAGATTTTAACATATCATTTATTGATAAATTTGCTATATATAATGAACAATTTTAATATTCTTGTTCAATTTCAGGAGCAAATTAAAGCTTTAATTTGTAGAATACTTCTTTTTAAAATAATACTCCAAACTAAAAAAAAACACGAGCTAACATAGAATATCAAATGCTGAGATTACTGTAGATATCAGGTACACGAAAAAATTGTCTTGGTACTGTATTTTTTCTATTGGCGAGTTTTTGAAAGGCATGCACTAAATAATATTTATTTGAAGTTTTAATCACCTTAAAACGTGTATTTGTTGCTTGCATTTCGATACCACCAGACAACATTCACGGTGGGTATGGTTGTCCTGCGAGAGAACGTTCTGTGCTGGTGATTTGGTCCTGTCAGGTGCTGGTGGGTCCTGATTCTGTGCTGGTGGGTTTGTTTACATTGTATCAGAACGGCAATAAAACGACTGTTTTGTTGCTTAATTTTTCTCTGATGCGTCATAAGTACCATGCAAAGTATATTACAACAATATTATATTGCAAAAGTCGTGCAAGTTCGTTAAACGGAATTGTCCTGACGATGTGCTGGTGATAAGAAAAACGGTCCTGGTTCTGTGCTCCTATGTCCTGGTTCTGTGCCTTTATATTTTAGTTAAAAGTGGCATATATTCAAGATCATTGATGCTGTACTGTTATTGACTAATTAACTGTTGTCTGCTTTCTTGAAATTGACATTGTTGTGAATCTGTTTACTGTTATTATGAGAGTAAAAATACCCCATTTTTTTTTTTTTTTTTTTAAATTAACTGTAATCTTATTTACTGGCCTGATAATGCAACCCTTCTTGCCCCCTTTTAAGATAAGAAAATATGTTTACGATTTTCGGGATTACGATCATTTTGCAAGATCACCAAAATACGTTGTAATTTATACAATACTTATATAAAGTAGATGATGTGGTATGTTTGTTGTCAATGGACAAATTTCCATAAGAAACCAAAGGAAGTATGTGTGTACGGTACGACCTTCAACAATAACCCATAAAATAAAAATGTAAAAGGTTTTGCATAAAAATAGAGAGCCAAAATATAGAACAAAGGACTTTCTGAGCGTTTGAATCATATGTCTTTAGCAGCTTAAAACACATTTGTTTGTGAACAATTTAGTGCTGACTATAAGAATGACAATAATATTGCGGGTTTGTTTGTTTGGTGGGTTTTTTTTTTTTTTTTTTGGGGGGGGGGGGGGGGATAAGTTAGAGCGAGGCTACAGTGAAAGTTTTAAGCTTGGAATAGTTTCCCGCAAGATTTAAAATGTATCTTATAGCTATAAGACTCACTTGCTGTATCTGTAAAAATTTCAACATATTTTTTTTGTCTGAACGGTTATCAGGTATTTTTTTTTCGAAAGTTCGATAGAACACTAAAAAATCACTATTTTATGAAAGGGCAGACTAGAATATGTCAATTTCAAAAATTAAAATATTTCGTAGCTTCATACTACCAATTGAGTATAAAACAAGTATATAATTTTAAAAAAGAAATTCTTAGATTAAATACCTACATTTAACTTTAAAAGGTCATAACAGTTTAAAACAATAATAATATGGTATACATTATGACTTCATACACGGTAGCCGATTATTTTCACTTTTTTTTCTGGCTAAGGATCTATTACAGACTATATACGAAGAGTCTTTACATGTAACATTTGAGCGAACTCAATGGACTTGTGATTCTTTAATGGAGAATTTAAAGTATAATCTTCAAAAGTTCCGCGGGTGCCATCACGACTTGGTATGTCATTGGTAGTTCAAAACACTATAAAGCACCTGTCTCACAAAAGTACACGTTCGTGGGGGGTGTGCTGATCACCGGGTTTTAAACTCTCATGAGCACCAATAGAGTCATAGCAAAGCCTTTCTGTGACATGGAAATTCCCGTTTTTTGCAGAGTTTCGTGTTGCTTAGTTTTTATTGTGTTATGAACTTTCTGTTTCTTTTGTTAACTTTTTTTGTTTACGTTTTCTATCCAATTCCTACTAATATTATGTCTGCATGTCTCGACTCTATCTTTCTGTACAATATACGATACTTCCTAATTTCCCCTCAACTACAATCCATATTTTATTTTAAATGTCATTTTGTGAAAATTGATAGGTATGAACGTTTTGAGGGGGTCATTATTAATCGCATATATTGAATATTGCACTTAAACAAGTCTCCATGAAATGGGAAATCAATATTTATACATACAGAAATTACGAGGAAAATGTATACAATTACGCATGTTGAAAATTGTTTTGGTTTATTTAAGAACCATAACTATAGCCATTAACTTTTGATTCTGTTTCAAACAGGTGAATGTGTACTGAAATAATGATTCCATTATCCCAAATGAGCCTTGAAAAGTAATAACAAATATAATGGACATACAGCTGTACTGATATTTTTTACACTGGGGTCAAACAGAGGATAAATCGACGGTCCATGCATACAGACAACAGTTATCACCAGTGGCCGGAATTGACCTTCGTGTCATCCATCCATTTCAAATCGAAATCGATACGCAAGTTTCTATGACTACACGATCATAATAATTGCATTAAAGTACTGTGTAGCCATGCATGTTCCTTTTATCTTTATAGATTATTATATCAATTTTGCTTTGATATTTCTGTAAAGAATTTAATGTTTTTATGTTTTAGAAGACAACATTTCAAACGCGACTATAAATTCGCGAATCTATTTACTTTCTTGATCAAGACTACGTTGTCAGTTATCGATTTATATGTTGTTGTGAAGGGAAAAAATACGGTCAATTATCCAAGGCCATGTATATTTTTAGTTACAATATGTGTAATGTTGCATAATAATATGAATCGTAACACTTGTACGCACAATATTTGTTCATCTAATGAAGGTCATGTGATAACCGATAATACATGTTCTTATGTTTGGATACCGCAAGTCCAGTAAGATGAGGACTTGTGTCCGTACATATACTAGTAATGATGATTTCTAAAAAAAATTCTAGTATTTAAATTACGTAAATTTAAGGATTTGTATAGTAAATTCTTGGTAATATGTATAAAAACATGATATCTGTATCGTGTGATGTGTTATTTAATCTCTGACTTCTGTTGTGGATTTGAATATTGCCAATTTCATTTAAATTATTGACAGTTACTCAGATTGGTTGTCCAAATTCGTATCTTTTTTCTCTCTCTCTCTCTCTCCACACAAATATTTTATGTATGACTCGACGAATTATTTAAATTACCAGCACAGTACACAAGTTTTTAATTCGGCGTATTGTTGTTTAAATAGGATATGATAAATGACCTAAGTCAACGTATTTCATGGTGTCATTTCCTTATCTGGAGTAATATGTGTACATTTGTGAAGAAAGCATTAAAGCAAAACCTAAAAGAGAAAGAAAAAAGTTATCTTCTTTTTTTATTTTATTATATAAACAATCCTGTAAAAGTTTCAACATGAATGAACCTGCTAATAATACATACTTCCAACTGAATAACAAATATGACGTATCCAATAGCCTTGACAATTTATAGTGTGGTATGACACAGAAAATGATAATACAATCAATACAAGTATGTTTTATTGCAAAACAATCGATCCTTTCGACCAACATTTTAACTTCTTGACGCAAAATGCCCGAAATAAATGTTATATAATCGGTATTACCATGTTATTACAAAACAAAATATCATGCATGCACTTCATTTTTTTTCAACGCGCCCATTATATAATATTTGTGCGCACGCATATGCTTTTTAAGGTCAAGTATTACACTGAAGTCATGGCTTCAGTTTGCCGATGAACATGCTGCATGGTATGTGACAAGCGATTTGATCAATGGCAGAGTTGGTCTGCCTAAACCAGTACAAGGTATATTTAACATACTGACCGGTAAATCACCGATGACCGTTCGGTTTCGTCTGCAGTAAATTTACTTCGGTTCCGCTTTGTTGTTAGCTTCAAAATCGCCAGGTCATATCAGTTCAAGCCTCCACGTGATAAACTAATCTTTCTCTATGTTTTGTTTATTACATAATTTTATTTTGCAGTTTCTACCTCAAATGTGAAAAGCAACATTTCAAGTGTTATCTTTCAAACTCAGGGATTAGTTTGTTTTTTCAATGTATTGGACAAAACTATTGATTTGAAATACGGGGTAAGTTTTCATTTGATATGTATTTTTCTATTTTTTTCTTTGTCAACAAAATTTTCGCACAATTTGATATAGACCTTTGACCGACATTTAAGAATACGGATTTTGAAATTACAGGTAAAGTATATTACACAACACGTACTATTTTAGTCAATACACAACGTAATCTATGAGTGTGGTGTAGGTCATGTAATGTTAATAAGGTTGGCCTCAAATGAACCCTAGCGAGAATGATTATTCGTTTGAATTATTCACAGCAAGGGAGTTTTTATTACACAATATGCACAAGGTCATGCGTACAAATGAATCACGTGTGCTATACGTAATAATGTTTACAACATTGCAATACATAATGACTGAATGTTTAACGTCTTGCGTAACTCATTTCTGTGAAAGAAATCGACCAAGATGCCGGTTTTAATGTACCAACAAGGACTTCAGGAATTTTATTCAATGTTACCTAATGAATTTGGAAGGTATGATACAACTACTTTAATATAACGAACTTTAATATAATTGATATATTTTTTTCTAAAGTTTTGTATATAATTCGGTGATGAGAAGTCATATTTAATAACTTAATTTAACTATTTTCTTATTTAAATCGAACAGTTAGTATATCTATATATTCTTTATTTTAATATTTGTATTGGGTTTTTTTCCTTTTGAGTTTCGTACTTAATTCGGTGATTAATAATTTAATCAAACAAAGTTCTAATTTAAATCGAACTATAATTATTCTATCTATATGTTCAATATCTTATTTATTTTTTCTTATTGTGTTTTTGTTTTTTAATTTTCTATTGTTGAAAATTGATTTATTGATGGTTGCTTAACATCCAGTGGCGAATATTTCATGCATGTTTAGGACGAGAAAACAATAGTTACTAGGTCATGTAGTAGAGGCCGCCCGGGATGGAGGTCAGGGAAGTTTTGGTAGTGAAAATATTAATGACTGAAAGAAACTATATACGGATATATATCTATTATATAATCGTTTGTTGCTGTTGGCCATAAATTTAACATGAATGTGGTGTGTCAGAAGTAATGGACTATATTCACCTCAAATAGGAACACTCAAACCCCAAAATGTGAAAGTCAAAGTATATGAATATTTTAGGAGCTATTTGACCAACAGCAGATTTAAACGAACATTAAACAAAGATTTTACAATCCTCTTCAAAAAATAAACCTATATTTTTCTGAAGAAGTATTTATGAAAAGCATGTTACAACTTAGTTCTTGCTACTGAGCTAATGATATCGGCCTAACATCATGAGCATCTTATGAATTGTTACGTATTATGTCATACAAGGCCATTTTAGAGCTTCCTTTACGCTTTTTGTAGGCTACATACGGTGACGTGTACATATGTAGTTGTTTACATCTAGATAGTAAATTATAATGGTCTCATTATCAATAATATCAGATCATCTGAATTGATATACATGCAACGAAACAACAAATGAACCGCACATTAGAAGAAGCGAAAAAAGACAGATTTAAAAAAATTTAACACTGGACTGTTTGTGACCTACTTTCTTTCACCTTGAATCGATTGATTACGTTTCAGTATGTAAATCAACTTGCATTTCTTGAATTACAACGGTATGCTTTCGGCTCAATTACCTGTGGATAATTTGTGTTATTTTACTGTCTCTATCCTTTTTCCAGAATTTTTTCCTCTCTATTCCAAATTTTTTAATTCGGTCATGCATTAGGCATTGTTAGGGTTAGAAAATCATCGAAACTGATTGGTCATTGTACTGTTTTCCTTTCTTTGACATATGTATAATTGTCCCCATGATGTTTTCTCTCCTTTTGAAAAAACAGTCTTTTCTTATTGTCACAGTTTTGCAGCTGTGTGAATCATTGATCAAGACGTCACTAAATATTCTTCAATAATGATGCGATTGAAATTCCGTGCTATTGAGTGACCATTTCTCTAACATGAAAAAATATCATAGTGAAACCTAAATGACTCCTAAATGTATTGGTTCATATAAGTTATCTTTTAGACGTGATTTGTAAAAGTTTGTCATGATATCCAAAAACATTGTATTAAAAAAACAATTTATGCACCTTCGCATAGATATTTGTTTAAGACAGCAATTTTGTGCATTCATATAATGATGTACATACATTTTTTGTATTCGTGCTTCTATATGAGGTTTTGATATTTATCTATTTTATAGTTGTATGGTTTTGGAAGAGCCGTCATCGTTTTTAGTGATTTTGACTACGTTTGACTACGTTAAGTTTTTTATCGGTTGTTTTCTTAAATTTTGTTTTGAAAAAAAATAACGACAGACGAATGTCGACGGACGCCTAGTGCTGACATTGCCTGGTACTTTAAGCCAAATGATCGAAAAGAACAATATCATTAGCATGTTATGTATTACTTACCTTTGTACAGATATTCTATTTTTATATTTATAAGTTAAGTGTTATTGTTTTTTTAATTTGCAAACATTTTTTTTGTATTAGACTATCTCGATGTGCGCGAAGCTATACACTTTTACAATGTTTGTTTCCTGAAGAATAACATAGCAAGAGAATGTTACTATTTTTAAGGGGATTGATAAATATTTCCTTTTACGTGCAAGTTACGTATTTAAAAGTAATTGATAACAAAAGCTGGTCCTCATTAATAAAATATATATTCCAAGCCTCGATCTCGACATGAATTTCTCTATGATCGATTTTCATTCATTAAAACCAAGCAGTTGTGACACAATCGTTGCACACGTACGAACATGTTGCAACTTAATATATTAGTCAGAGTAATTTGGTCGTTAAACCGTTTTGAAAAAAATAAAGAACAAAACGTGAACAATTTGTTGAAATTCACGTACTACAAACGTAAAGAAAACCCCAAATGAAATTAAGTTTTCTATATTATATTAATTCTTAACAATGATTGTTTCGATATTAGCTCATTTTCATAGCATTAGTTTTTATTCGTATATTGAACCCTTGTACACGCAACAGCTTGCTTAAGTCAATCAATATCTTTTAAGGCATGAAACAGGATCGTTGTTTCATTTACTTGTTTTTATCACTGATTGTATAAAGGTTAGAACTGCGGCCGTATTATTGTATATTTCTGTAGTCGTGCACTGGGAAGGCACTTCATTATTCTGTGGTCGACTTTGGGATTGGTTTCAATTGATTCTGAAAAACTTGTACCACTACGGTGATGGTCTTGCATGGGAGGTCGGTACATAAATTCCCCTAAAAAATAAGATACCAATATCTGTATCTCCTCAAAGCACATCAAGAATATTTAAGACAATTCGCCCTCATTATGTTGTAAATATTTGTCCGATGACGATATTAAGCGTCTTTCGTGTCCTAAAACGGGGGTTTTGTTTATTGTCACGTGGAGAGTTTAGTATTTATAGATTTCGATTTTTCGTATAATTTGATTCGATAATACATTTGAAGGCGACCTCTTCTAAGGAAAAGGGTCATTAGATATAGGAAGATGTGGTGTGAGTGCCAATGAGACAACTCTCCATCCAAATAACAATTTATAAAAGTAAACCATTATAGGTCAATGTACGGCCTTCAACACGGAGCCTTGGCTCACACCGAACAATAAGCTATAAAGGGCCACACGATTACTAGTGTACAACCATTCAAACCGGAAAACCAACGGTCTAATCTATATAAAAAACGAGAAACACGTATAAATTACATAAACAAACGAAAACGACAAGTACTGTACATCAGATTGCATGAATTTTTATTAATGATATTATTGGTCAAGATTGATAACTTTTGGTCAGATCCCATGTGAAATTTAGTGATTTTATATCAAATTTTTAACCATTATTTCGCTTTAAGATTTCAATTAAAATGATAAAATATTTAATTAAGTGACTGTTTATATACAAGGAATACTACTTCCAGATTTATATTTATTTTATATTGAAAGCTGAGGACAGTAAGATTCGACTCTGGCTTTAGACTATTTATATTGAAAGCTGAGGACAGTTAGATTCGACTCTGGCTTAAGAATATCTCCTTCTGACTCTCAGTTTTGAAGTGACAAAAGGGATCGTCAACTATTGTTTAACCAATATTTTTTTTAACATTTTGGCGATTGCTTAAGCCCTGTGGACCAACAACATCGTGTATCATTTTTCATCCCACACTATTAAGAGTCCGACAGTTTGTCTGTGCGTCCGACATATATTTTCGTAAACATTTTCCAGAAACAGCTTAATTGACAGACTTATTTATCAGCAGAGTCGACTGTGATAAAATGTAACGTAAGAGCTTTTAAGATTTTCGATATTTTGAACTTTTTAATAAGTCACAAATTTCTTTGAACTATACAGACCAATATAACATTAAGCTTGGTCAGCAGCTGAACAATTATAAGTTGTAATGTATGTGCGCTTTTAGGATCTGTCAGATACCTACTTCCCGTTCACTGATACTTTTAGTTACCAGTTGGGTATCCATAGCACGACAATGCATGTATACTTGTTACGTATCTACTGCTATGTATTCTTCATTAGTTACATGCCATCAACTACAATAAGTCGGGCTGAAAAGGGTATATGTATTGTTAATACGTAAATATATAGAATGCTCTAGAATGATTTAAGGTTTATTTGTGCTTTCAGATTTAGTTACCAAACATTGAAGCTAATTGAGAACATTATGTTGGCTGCAATTGCTTTTAAGTTATTTGTCACTATTTGGTATATGTTAAAAAATATTACAGTAGCAACCATTTGTGTATGATGAATAATATTAATCTTTTGTGAGATGACTGAAACATTCACATGGTAAAGTGAAAAAAGTGCTCCTTATTTACCCGGTCAACCCGTTTGATAATTATAATCCCTTAAGCAGGTGTGAAATGTTAAGGTCTTCTTTATCTGTTTATATCGATTTTTATCATCATTATTAAAATACAGCAGACAGAAAAATTTATTTTTTGTTCTGCGTTTTTGTTTAGCTATGGACAATAAAGGTCATGTCCTGGTCTTGACATCCTCGACATTAGGTGAACCCGATCAGGCACAAAGAATGCTAACCTGGAATGAACCTTGACGTCCTGCATAAATAAATCTGCATATTCACGGCATATCTTATTCTTTAAATAACAGTTAAACCGTAACTAATTTCATTTTTGAACGCTCATTAATTTAAATGATTGCTGGTGGAATTAATATGCATGTGGGTTGTTCAAGTACTATAAGATCAGACGAATAGGACCATCTTTAGTCATGTTTTATGTTTTAAACCATGTCAAATATGACAGCTGTCCAAACGTTTAAACTAAATCCAAAATCGTACAAAATATGTAATTTTCACACTTTCTTAAGACTTCCAGAGTGTCTTAGTTTTTATGCCATGCCGCGCTGCCATGACAGAGGGGTGCATAAAAAGTACAATTATCCGTCTTTATGTCCGTCAATACGTTCGTCCGTGTACATAAATGTGTGTACGTCCAAAAATTAGTGTCCGTTCTCTTACTTTAGTTTCATTTAACCAAATAATATGAAACGTATATAATTAACATCAAACACAGATCTTGTTTGAATTTATAAATAGAAAAAAAATGAAAACTTAGTTTCCGCACTCTCACTTTACCTATTTGCCTGAACCAAATGTTATGAAACTTATATACAATGCCAGGGACGTTAGTTATACGTCCTTGACAATGCCTATAAGCACAAAACATGTACTTACCTCGTACAAACAACATGATAATGTTCTCCTTACGCACGAGCAAGACTTTTATTTTGCCATCAGGAAAACAAAAAAAAATATTAAAAAGTTTAAAAAGCAACTAGATCCCAAATAACCTCCCCATGGTGTAAGGTGTGAGCTGCAACCTCTGTCTTAAATTAATATTTAAAAAAAAGTATCGTGGATGTCATTACCAAAGTACTGGATTGAAAAGGGAGAAATGGTATAGATATAAAAAAAAATCAACCAAGGTCAATGTCACAATTGTTTTAGAAGATTGATTTTTTTCTTTTCTTGTCCTGGATTTTAGATGTTTATAAGATAAATACATGGCGAAAAAAAAGTTGCTTAGATTAATGAGCCAATCGCTTTTTAACTATTCATAACACGTTTGTTTAATAAATGAGATTTTAAAGGTATGATAATTGTAGACTTAATTTAGAAAAAAATATTATTCTTTACCTATATGTATAATTGTATGCAAATAAAAACAGAAATGATCTGAAATTGATGCATTTTTAGTTGTAAACAAGTCTTTGTACTACACGAAAATAAGTTACGAAATTATATATATGAGCATAACAATTGCAAACAGAGGTCATTATCTGACTAAAAATTCTATAAATTAAAATTGAAAATATATATATAATTGCAAAATATTACATAGAAAATTTTACGCGCACTGTCCTACTATGATTACACAGTTCCCTATAAAAATAGAATTACACATGATCAGTAAATTTTGCCATAGATTAACATGGGAAATAATAACAGCTTTGCGTCACTTTCTCACTCACATTAACATATTTTACGATAGAAAATGTTTTAAAGCTCACGTCTTAGCGTGTATTGAAGATACTTGATCTTGTAAACAGTTAATTATTTTCATTAAAAGGATCAGACGGATTATTTGTGGAAAACAATTCTGAAGTTCCAGCGTTTTATAAGACCTTTTACTAGTTTCCAGTTTCTAACGATTCTTTAGTTATTGATCATTTTGTAAATTCCAAATACGGGGTATAACCTAAATCTTAAGTAAGAGACCCTCCTTGATGTGTCTATCTCCTGGCATGA
The DNA here is from genome assembly GCF_963676685.1 of Mytilus edulis. Taxonomy (NCBI): domain Eukaryota; kingdom Metazoa; phylum Mollusca; class Bivalvia; order Mytilida; family Mytilidae; genus Mytilus; species Mytilus edulis. Next base: position 100,516,380 of record NC_092344.1, read on the forward strand.
AAACAACCAACAAAATTTATTAAACGTAGAGGCTCATGGAGCCTGCCGATGATGATGATGGATATTTTCAAACCCTATCCAAACTCCACCTAATTACTGTAGCATTTATAATTCATTGCCCTCTGTAGTGAGTTCGACCATATCCCAGTTTCATTTGTTCTCTTATTCATTATCTTGATGTTGCCTATTTGTGCTACTGGTGCTGTTAAAAATGTTTTTGTTTTATATAGATTGAACCGTTTGGTTTTCCCGTTTGAATGGTTTTACACTAGTAACTGTTGGGGCCTTTTATAGCTTGCTGTTCTGTGTGAGTCAAGGCTCCGTGTTTAAGACCGTACCTTGACCTATAATGGTTTGCTTTTATAAATTGTTACTTGGATAGAGAGTTGTTTCATTGGCACTCATGCCACATCTTCCAATATCTATTTAGTATATTCTATCAACCATATTCTTATTTTTTCCAGTTCTCCATCTTATCCAGCAGAGTCTATGGATATCGAGTCAGATAATTCCGATACGGGTCCACTCAAACGTAAGAGACGTGACGATGACCAAAGTTCTAACGATTCATCAAATATTGGCATACCAACATGTATAGTCACTCCTACCTCAAACGGTAAAAGCGATGATGAAGATGATGAGGCAAGATTTATTCCTAGCAGAAAACGCAGGGAATTTATCCCAGAAACTAATAAGGATCAATGTTACTGGGAAAAAAGACGCAAAAACAATGAAGCAGCTAGAAGATCTCGAGAGAAAAGACGTATACAAGATGTTGTCTTAGAAAATCGCATTATAGAGCTTAGTCGCGATAATCTTGGGTTAAGAAACGAGTTGTACGCCATCAAGAAAAAGTTTGGAATACCCCTCAACGAAACATTTCAACTGGATGAAAATGAGAAGGAGAGTCATTCCGAGAAGGCTAGATTGTATTCTTTAAATTCTCCAATGGCACCACAAATGCCAGGATATATGAATTCCCAAATACCAAACTCTCGCTGTGCACCAGTAATGCCTTTATCATCTCAGTTATCTGTAAGACTGCCTCCAGTTCAAGATAGTTATCCTCCAAAAACATTACCGTATTTATTTGCTCCTACCTCTGATCAGTATGTGACCAATTCGATAGCATCTACAAACTCATCAATTAATTCCAGATCTGAAAAAGACGTTTCTGAATACAGTCCCAAACAAGCAGCGTACAATCACCCGGAACTAAATGAAGAAATGATGCGAAAGCAGATGAAAATGAATTATGAACATATCATGGCAAACAAACCTTCAGAATATGAATCGGATGTTCGCAACACAGCTGACAAAAATGAATCAATGTTCCGATATCATGACTCAGGAAACAGCCTGCCTCCTCAGGAAAAACCATCTCACTCATTTTCAACCAATCCTACCTCATTACAAATGTCTATGGCAGCCTACTGTCAGTCTCGTGATAGATCAAATAGTTTAACTTCACGCGCATCAGGGCTGCAGCACGAGTCTCGTGATAGATCAAATAGTTTAACCTCTCGCACATCAGGGCTGCAACACGAAGACCTTTCAGATGACTACTCTCAGGATCAACCATTATCTCTCACTGTTAGACGTCGAACTAACAGTTTCTCAGGAAATGACAGCTCAAATTCCATATCCTCACCAGGAAGTCCAGTTTCAAACAGTCCCCCAGCCATGGCTTTACCTCATAAACTACGACACAAGCTACCTACAGATACTAAAAACCATTCTCCTTTCAAAGACTACGGAAGTAACTACTATCTCAGTGGACTAACACAGCTCTCCGAGATTGCGCTTGCTCAGTCAAACCCTCTACCTCTTGTAAAACGACCATCTCAAGATGACGAACGAAACGATACAAATTCTTCAGGGAGTGGAAATAACAGTAATCCTAGAGCTTTAATTGATCCCAGGTATGTCGAAAGACGTAAACGAAATAATGAAGCAGCAAGAAAATGCAGGGAAAACAGAAAAACACTCACACAGCTGCGTGAGGTGAAGTCCAGTTATCTAGAAAATGAAAACGGGAAACTTAGAGAAGAACTTGATGTATTACAGGACGAAATGAAAAGGCTACGAGATCTCGTTGAGAAAAAGAGAGGTATCAGGTCTGACCATAAGGATGGTAGCAGCAGTCAGTCTAGTCCCGAAAGCGAGTCTCAACAGGGAAATTGAAACCGTGAACAGAATAATGCTGAACGCTAAGAGAAACTGTAGCCAGAACGTTTTCAGGTATATCAACATTCATAATGAAAGAGTAATATTTTTAGAGGTATCAAAGAAACTTGTTTGATTTATTTACCTCGACGATTTTGTGCATCCCTATAAACGTATTTAATTGAATTATATATCCATTTGTACATAAGCATATACTATATTTAGACCTTGTGAATTTTATTTCTATCTTCAGATTAGTTTTTTCTGCATTGTTTCTTTATTCCGTTTTGTATACAATATTCGGAGAATGACTTGATTCTGATGTTGATCGGGTTTTAACTTTACGGGTGTAGAAGTTCAAGAAGATATTCATATATCACTGTTTGATATTTACATTATATATTAAAAGAGAGGCGGATTATATATATATAATTTTTTTTTATCTGTAATGTGTTTTTTTTAAACACATTATTTATTGTTTTATGACGGGTGAAATCAGGGAAATATTAAATATGTTTATTACAATTCAAATGATTATATTTGAATGTAAAATAAAAACAAGTATTTGAGGTGGAATTGATGGGAACATATAGCCCAATATCTAGTGTCGACCACTTGATTGAAACTCCTGTCATTTTATATTTTAATACGAGCCACAGCCTTACCAGACCTTGGCTACGAAATCTCTAGAAATAGTAATGTCAGAGTAAATTTTTCAGGGATAACCCTTTGCTCATATCTAATTTTGCGAAACCCAAATGTAATGAGTACAATGTCAAATATATAAATTGTTTTAACTTTATGACATCAAAGTGACATAACAACTGACATTTTTGCTCTTAAGAGTCAAGATTGTAGCATTCCATTTTTTTTTTTCAAAATAAAAAATGAAACTGACTTTGACAGGATCTTACCATACCTCATCCTGAACTGTAAGAATACCTCTATATTTGGGCATTTAATATTTTCGTGATTTGTAAATAGTTTATCTGTAAAATGGGTTGTTGTTTAGTCTATTTATAATAGCAGCTTTATAGCTTTGTTGTTGCAAGAAAAAGCACAACAGTTCATTTGATTATTAAATAGCGGCTTTTAGTTCCTTGTTTATGAAAAAGTCCATAACAATGCGGCCACTCTTAAAATAAAAATGTAGTCTTCATACTTGTTCAAGCGAAATGGTATTTGAAAATTCTAGGTTATCATATTATTTTCTTTTTTGCATGTATACTAAACGTGAAAATTGTGCCATAAATGTAGGTGAGACATGCAAGATGTTATTCAATAAAATAAAAGCCGATCAAAATAATTTGATCTAAACAAGAATTTCTGTACGATTCGTCCCATCTTGAAAACGTTTGTATAGAAAGTTCCTTCAGTGTGAACACGGAAGATTTGTAACATCAAATAGTAGTACAAAGTAGAAATGTATAACCTAAGGGTATTCCAGAAATAACAAAATCCGATGAACTTTACTGCCAAAAATATGTTACGGGAGTTCTTAAGGGAGATTTGAGGGGCTTACAGTGAAAGGTATTCAATATCGTTACCTTTAAACAATTTTCTACTGAGACATTTACTCCAACGAAATTATTTTTGTCGTGTATTTGAATAAAGTGTTAAGTGAGATATATGTCAATAAGACAAAAACATCAAAAGATAAGAAATTGTCATAATTATAGAAAATACATAAAATGTTGGCATATCTGGTTTTAATGTATCATGGTCTGCATATCTGTTATTCAGGAGATCATTCTAATAGTATATTCTTCCACGTTTCCGTTATTCTTGTATGTCTCACTTAAAATTGTAATTTATTTGAATTTTTACATATGTAGTGTATATGTATTTAATGTGAGTATGTGTTTTGTGAGTCAAAGTTTTGTTACAGGAAAACGAATTAATTTACATATTTTTTACTAGTGCTAAATTGTCTTAATGTGATTATCATTTTCATTCATGAAACTGAAAAATCTATCAATATGTCGTCACTGCTGAATAATTTGGCAAAATTCTTCGAATAGAAAAAAAATGTTTTGGCGCGTTAAATATTTTAATTTAATAATCAAACTAGCAATTTGACTGTTTTAAAAAAAATGTTAGTTTTAAACGGCTATGTTTGTTTTTACCTTTAAGTTCAATCTCCAAGATTTAAAATTTTCAATGTTCGAAAAATGAACTTTGTTTGATCATGAGTTTGTATATTTTTGTTTTAAGTAAATATGTTTTATTTTATTCAGACATATATATTTGTCATTGAAATTTCATGTGCCATATATTCTGACGTTGCCATATATACATAAACATTATTTATTTTTATACAAATGTCATGTCAAAGACCTTTAGTAAAATTGGTATGAACTCGACTCGTATGTACATTTATTTCACTGGGTTTGATAACTTAACTAAATTGAAATTTATTTTCTTTACTGCTACACAAGAAACAAACAAACTTGCTTAGTAGCAAATGACATTTAACGATGATTCTTGTATAGCTTGTTAATTATCTGACTGTAACTGACTAACTTTAATTAAACATGAGTTATTTTTTAACTTTTGAAAACAATTCATGGGTAACGTTTTCCTTTTTTGTTTCGTATATAATAGAATGAGAGTATGTTGAGGTATTTTGGTGATGTTGTATATTTCGTTTGATTGCAAAATGACTTGGCATTATAATATGTCTTCTTGCATGTCTTTATATTATCGCTTTTGTTTGACTGAAACTTAATACATAATAACGGTAATTATTGCTATGTTGGGCATTTTTCCTTTGATCTTTTTTTGTGAAAATTTGGTCCTTAATGCTCTTCAATTTCGTACTTTATTTGGCCTTTTTAACCTTTTTGGATTCGAGCGTCACTGATGAGTCTTTTGAAGACGAAGCGCGCGTCTGGCGTATATACAAAAATTTAGTCCTGTTATCTGTGATGAGTTTATTTTTATATCATGCTACTCGCTTGAGATGGAAAATTATCTCTAGAAACTAAGGAGCCACGTGGCGTTGCTAATGAAATTGACATGGAATTGACAACATCGTCATAGGTAAAATAGCGATAAACAGATTATCATTGGTCATGATCATCTCAACTCGATTGCTTTTCTCGTTGAGATAACCATCGATAATCTATGAATATCAGATCAATGGGATAACCACGGTTCTTTTCCCCTCAAAGAATAGCAGACCCGAGTTACAAAATCTCATTTTATGAGTTTTCTTGTGTTTTTTTTTCTCTATTTTAGTTACTTTTTTCAATTTGAAAGAATCGGTGACGCTTATATGTTATCTATGGTAAGAGTTTTAGTCCTATCTTTACAGAAAAATGGGGAGTGAAAGCTATTTCTAAATTTTAGAATATTGTCTTGTTACTTTACAATACAATATTAATTTTAATGGTATAGTTATTTTAAATTTGAACAATATTGTCTTTTTACATACTGTTAAACGTATGGGATTTATTGTGTTGTTTTTTGTTGTTGACTGTATGTAAGGTTTTAGGAAAGTCATAGGCATGCTAATCTGGGTTATCGATGGGGTAGTTCAAATGAACAAAATTATATATTCCCGAAGAAATAAGATTCAACGAAGGTCTGGCGTTTCTGGGTGGACATTTGGTATTGGCTAGATTATTAATTTATATATTGGACGCGTTAGTTCTATTGCAGAGTAAAAGATAAACTGAGTTCTTGTAAAAGACATGGTCAATTGCTCATGACACAAGTATTTTTGGTCACCTAAGGTCTATAAGATTGTTGTTAATTTTTTCGATCAATTATTTTAATCAAGTTTATGAAAATAACAAAGATTTGATGCTTCTCAATTCCTATCAGTTATTTGGTATCAATTTATGTCTATGACAGCACTACAAGAGAAACATGAGATGAACCCTCATTTTCTTGGTTCAGCTATCTTTTATCAAATATATATAATTGCAATGTAACCTTATAAGTTTGATTTGTGCGACAACGTTTAAAGTTTAAAGTTATTCTCGGTTGTAATCAGGCGAGACATTTCTTGATGTCCACTTTTTCGGATATGTATTTTATTTTACAACAAATTCAAGAAAAATCTTTTTTTTTTTTTTTTTTTTAAGTAAATTAAATGCTACGTCAACGTTCGAATACCTTAATGTTTATTCCATAAGTCAACAATTATTATATAAAGAAGAATTGCAATCAGTTATGTGTTATCTTCCATGTAAGATTTTCAAAAAAGTTTTTTACTCACTTTTGGTTATTTAGAAATGGTCCATAATTATGTGGCCATAAAACATATGGGTCAGTCACCGTTTCCCCCCCCAAGACAAGAACCTCCATTTTATTTGCCATAACTATTTCAGTCAATCGTTTAGTTATTTCAATATACAGTAATGAAAAACAGCTTTTACTAGAATTATGATGATATAAAACTTCATTGCATGTAAGGTTTTAGGCAATATAAAAAAAAATTAGTTTATTTGCAAGCGACATTCTAATTATAGCGCTTAGATTGTGTGACAAGTGTACAAATGCCTTATAGTAAAAGTAGCATTATTTCAACATAAAAGAACGTGACCGTATATTACCTTCAAAAAAACATATTTTGGAAAGACTTGTTCTTTTTGTTTTTAATTTGCTGCCAGAAAAGTTTATCTACTACCTCTTGTTTGTATATATCCTAATATTAAGTTTTGATCAGGATTCTTGAATATGTTGTTTAAATCTTTCTGAAACTACCTCAATTTGTGGACGAATAAATCAGTGCTGTGCTTACATGTGTCATATGAAATAAAGCTAAAAAGTATGTTGTGTTTACTTTTATTTATGTATTTCTTCACTACAGGATGGCATTGTCTATCTTAGAATAAAACATAAACAGCTAATTTGTTATAGAATTATACTGTTTATTTTGCTCATTGAGATAACTAAAATGCAATTATTCTGACCACTGGAAATAAATTATTACTCCAAATCTAAATAATACCGTGTTTTATGTAACTTGTCAACTAAAAAGTCAAAAACATTGGAAAAATATCAGCTTTTTAGCTCACCTAGCCTAAAAGGCCATGTGAGCTTTTCTCATCACTTGGCGTCCGTCGTCGTCGTCGTCTGTCGTCGTTAACAATTTTTCAAACATCTTCTCTGAAACTACTGAATGGATTTGAATGAAACTTAGCATGATTGTTCCTTAGATTATCCTGCACAAAGTGTGTGCTTCGATTTTTGATCCGTCAAAAAACACGGCCGCCGTTACTTAAAATAGAACATAGGGGTCAAATGCAGTTTTTGGCTTATATCTCAAAAACGAAAGCATTTAGAGCAAATCTGACATGGGATAAAAATGTTCATTAGGTCAAGATCTATCAGCCCTGATATTTTCAGATGAATCAAACAAACCATTGTTGGGTTGCTGCCACTTAATTGGTAATTTTAAGGAAATTTTGCAGTTTTTTGTCATTATCTTGAATATTATTATAGATAAAGATAAACTGTAAACAGCAAAAATGATCAGCAAAGTAAGATCTACAAATAAGTTAATATGACCAAAATTGTCAATTGACCCCTTAAGGGGTTATTGTCCTTTAATGACAATTTTTTACAATTTGTTCATCACATTTGCTAACTTTAAAAAAAATCTTCTCCTCTGAAACTACTGAATGGATTTGGATGAAACTTAGCATAATTGTTCCTTAGATTATCCTGCAATGTGTGTGCTTCGATTTTTGATCCGTCAAAAAACATGGCCGCCGTTACTTAAAATAGAACATAGGGGTCAAATGCAGTTTTTGGCTTATATCTCAAAAACGAAAGCATTTAGAGCAAATCTGACTGGGGTAAAAATGTTCATTAGGTCAAGATCTATCAGCCCTGAAATTTTCAGATGAATCAAACAAACCATTGTTTGGTTGCTGCCACTTAATTGGTAATTTTAAGGAAATTTTGCAGTTTTTGGTCATTATCTTGAATATTATTATAGATAAAGATAAACTGTAAACAGCAAAAATGATTAGCAAAGTAAGATCTACAAATAAGTTAATATGACCAAAATTGTCAATTGACCCCTTAAGGGGTTATTGTCCTTTAATGACAATTTTTCACAATTTGTTCATCATATTTGCTAACTTTAAAAAATCTTCTCCTCTAAAACTACTAAACCAAATTTAACCAAACTTCCACTGAATGATCAGTAGGGTGTATAATATAAAGTTTGTGCTTTATTTTTTATTTCGTCAAAAAACATGGCCGTCATGGCTAAAAATAGAACACAGGGTAAAATACAGTTTTTGGCTTATATCTCAAAAACTCCAGCATTTAGAGCAAATAAGACAAGAAGTTAAAGTATTTATTAGGTCAAGGTCTACCTGTCCTGAAATTTTCAGCCGAATTGGGTAACTGGTTTTTCAGGTATAATGCCCCTGAATTGATGATATTAAAGAAATTTTGCAGTTTTTGGTTATTATCTTGAATATTATTATAGATACAGATAAACTGTTAATAGCAAAAATGTTCAGCAAAGTAAGATCTACAAATAAGTCAATTTGACCAAAATTGTCAATTGACCCCTTAAGGAGTTATTGCCCTTTAAAGACTTTTTTCACAATTTGTTCATCATGTTGACTTACTTTAAAAAATCTTCTCCTTTGAAACTGCTGTATCAATTTCAGCCAAACTTAGGCTAAATGAGTTTCAGAATATCTAGTATAAATTTTATATTTCATTTCCTTGTATGTCAGAAACATAGCTCCTATGGCTAAAATAGAACATAGGAGAAAATGATTTTTTTTTTGCTTTTGAAGAAAATAGGACGATTCAAAGAACATTTAAATAAATTTGAAAAGCCAAAATAATCATTGATGAGAGATTTAACCAAAACAAATAAGGTGTGCGATTCAGGCTCTTGAGGGCCTCTTGTTTTTTTATAATCTATGAATTTTGATCGGTAAGGAATTTATCCTATATATTCAAATAGTTGTAAGTACACATACTAAAAAGTAAACATCAGATTGTGACATTTAGCCTAGAACAAATGAACATATATACAAAAACTGAAAAAGATCATCACAAAGAGAAATGCATAATGCCTACTGGAATTACATTGGAAAAATGATATGTGATCTACCAGTAGAAGAAGCAGATGACAACATCAGACGACAAAACAACTAAAGAACTTATAAACATACATTAAAAACATAAAGAATGACAACACATACATCTCTGCACTAAGGAAAGATAATAAACTAACAGACATTACATCAGAAAAAGCTAAAATCTTAAACAGTCATTTTCAGATCCCGTCATTATGTTATTGTTCTATTATAAATTTGATAATTATACTTTAAACGACAAACGACAAAATTATTTACTCGCGAAGTGGTATTAACCATATATGGACTTCTTGATAATTTTAAATCTCAGTCTGTTTCTGAAATTAATTCTAACATAACTTTTGATTTTTTAACCTTGCACACCACCATTCCCCATGTGAAATTATAATTGTTTTGAATATACATTAAACGACAACATTTCTTTCTATGTGACGTTTACATTTTCTGACGCCAAACACGCGGAACAATGAATGTATTTTTTTAATTTTATAGATACATTTTGTGCTTTTTTTGTAAATGTTTGTTTTGAGATTGTAACACGGAGAGGACTGCTGTAACCATATTTTGACTTTTTGAAGCGACTGTCATACAAGTGAGAGGTTTAGCTTTATCCTATTTTCTACATTTGAAAATGCCTGTACAAAGGCAGGAATTTGACAGTTGTCCATTTGTTTGATGTGTTTTATCATTTGATTTTGCCATTTGATTAGGGACTTTCCGTTTTGAATTTTCCTCGAAGTTCAGTATTTTTGTGATTTTACTTTTTTTTCAAAAAGCGTTCTCCAAAGAAACATCAAGTGAAATAATACCGGATATATGATCACCATTATATACAAAAGTGAAAAACATCTTCATTTCAAATTTAGCGGTGTCACAAAATTATTGAACAAGATCAATCCTCTCAAAGCAACTGGCCCAGATGAAAACTGCGGATAAGTACTAAAAGAGCTAAGTAATGACATCATGATATTTCATAAATCACTATACACAGGGAAATATCACAGACGACTGGAAACAAATGTTTGTCCTGTATTTAAAAAAAGGCGATAACACAATGCAATAAATTATAGACCTACATCACTCACCTTCATACTTTGTAAAATCACGGAACATATTATAGACAGTAGTATGATGGATCATTTGGAAAATAATAAAAATCTTAAACGACCTTCAACATGACCATCCTAGCATCAAGACCATGGGACACTCAGTTGATTTCATTAAAAAAACCAACGACAATTAGATCAAAACTGACATAATTGTGATTGCCTCAGTTTGCTTAAGTTTTTGACAAAGTTCCTCACAAAATACTTCTCTCCAAACTTGAATATTATGGCATCGAATACAACACATTAAAATGGATAGAAGATTTTCTTACATATCCCGCACAGTCAATATGATGGTGTACAATCAGACAAAATTAATGTGACATCTAACGTTCTTTAGATCCTATCCTGTTCCTTGTGTACATTAATGACGTCCATGAATATATAAAGCAATGTACCCAAAGATTATTAGCAGATGACAGCATAATTTACAAAACAATAAGAAACAAAGACACTCTAAAACTACAAGATGAATTATTATCAGCAGTAAAATGGGAGAAGGACTGGCTCATGTCATTCCATCCAGACAAGTGAGCAGTCCATCAGATAACAACAAACCTAATAAAATTTGATAACCCTCCGCACCAACATATACGGCAAAACGAAAAATCCACAAAATATCAAACAAACTTCAAATGCTTACAGTTCAGTCACACAAAAGCTTATTTTTATGAAGAGAAATTTTAAGGGCAACTCCAAATTAGTAAAACGAAGAGTTCATACATCACTGACTAGACCTAAGCTTGAATACAGGCCGCACATACCAAATCTCAAACACACCAACTTAAAACGGTCAAGCGCAGCGCAGCTAGGTAAACTTATACAGATACCACAATACCGGCTCCGTCACTGAAATGTTACAAACTTTCAACTGGACAATTCTAGAATAAAGGCAAAGAAGAACACGCATCTTTTTCTACAAAATAATACACCATCTTGTAGCTATTAATACAACACCCTGTTCATCCAATTTGACAAAAGAACAAGACAACATTCACACAATTATTCCTACAGACCAATACAAACATCTAAAGACTCGTACCGATACTCATTTTATCCAAGAACACTATTACAATGGAACCTTCTACCTGCAGCTACAGTAAAAAGTACCAAACTAGACTGTTTCTGAGAGAAAAAAATGTATACAGTACAAAACAGAAGAAAAAAATACTTTGAACTTTTGTACGAACATATTTCACTAAATATAATGTATATATCCAACACACGCGCGGCATAGTGACATCAACTATAATGAAGAAGACCTGAACAGGATAAAATAAATACAATGTTTATCAAACAGATATTTTTACTCGTGTTTCATTTTGGTGAGTTAGTATTACTTTTAAAGTAACTAATTATCAAAATTATGGAAATATGAATGGTAAAAATGCGGATAAGGAACATCTTAACAAAGGCCAGTGAAAATAAAATTAAATTTAAAAATGGTAAAGAACGTGTATAGAAAGCAAGGTTGACAAGAGAAAGCCACTGCATGTGTTGACAATATCAAAACTATAATTTATTATGGACAGTAAAAGTAAAACAAACCAGAGTGTTTGGTAGAAGTTTGGGTAGGCATAGCAGAGTAAGAACAGGTACAAGGATACCTATGAAGGTTGCATCAAAAGGAAACACTCCAATCAAGATACAGAAATATTTTAGGTCTTAAGGTCTTTATGTCTTAAGGTTAAGCTCGCGTGATGATGGCAGAGTGTCAAGGAAATTAAAAAAAAAAATTAAATAATGGTCACTGGCAATGGCCCATCACATTTGAATTAGCTCACATTCAATTCACCTGGTCTATCTCAGCCTACCTTTACATTGATTGAAGTTGACATTGACAAACGGTAGCATTCAATATTAGAACAGGAGATGATGCTAGAAGGTCAAGAAGAAAGTCGTTTGAAAACAGGAAGGAATGATTACTATCACGAATCTCCAGCTATTATAGTGCTCAATGAAGGCAAAAGGTCAAAGCGGACTCACAAACATTCTTACAACGCTGCAGGTGGGGTAGCAATTATTATTGGAAAAGCTACCAAGTTTCAAATGGGTGTTAGGAATAGGTTATATTTGTGTTTGCAGTCAGAATGACAATAAAGAATGTCAGTCCATTGAGAATGATTTCATTTTAGAAAGTTTTCAACAGGCAGAAGAGAAACATGGTTTGCGGCACAGGCCATTAGAGTTGTTGGCGATGGAGACTCGTAGCTTTTTGCAAATATCAGGGAAGAAGTTAGTCACAGGCTGGGTAGGAGAGTTTAGAAAGGAGGAATGCACAAAAAACGTATGCAAATGCTACATGTCCAACTTAAAAAAGATGGTAAATGAGAACCCCCTCTACAAAGGGAGACACCATTTATAAAAAAACACCACGAATGCGTCTGGTTAACGTGTGAAGATATACCATCTGCTTTATGTCCAATGAACTGAATGAACAAACAGTAGATAGTTCATGCAACTGCAATTAAAAAACTGCGCCATGACATTATAAACTCTGTCAACCATCTTTTTGGTCAACACGACAACTGTTCTGATTTCTGCCGCGCGATATATAATCAAACAAACAAACACATCTGCTGGTATTAATATTTCATCGAATTCTGATCCTTCATCAGCATCCTCAAACAAACTCAGATGAACAAGATCTTTTAGAAACCAGACAAGTTTCTGGTAAGAATTGTCGTCACTGGCATCCCAGGAAACCCCTTCTGTAGCAAAGATATCATTGAACAGATGCTGTTTAACATTACTGTTAAACTTTTTTTGACCCCTGTTGTAGCCATGTGAACTACCAAATTTTCTGCAATAGTATCAAAACAGTAAAGATAATGAATAATAGAGATGGGCCATTGTGTACATATACCAAGGAAAAGCTTTGTGCAAAGCATTATTATCTATTGTTATATTGCATTTAATAGAACAGAGGGAATTTGTGGCAAGTAAAACCAAAATTTTTGTAGAAAATCGACAGACTTCCACTTGTACAATCATATCTGGCAATTTGGTGTCTGATAAAAATTTAAGTATCGACCACTCCGAGTACACCTTTTTGCGCTCGACTTAAGAGACTCAGCACAATGTTTTTTGGAATTAACAGGTTGTTAAGGATTATGTACCCTTGTGTTCATTCAATGCTAAACATATGGAAATTTTATAGAAAATCCACAGCATTTATCCTTGTACCCTCATATTTGGCAATTCATGACTGATAAATATAAGATTATTGCATGCAGTGCTAGAACTGATTTCCTTAAAACGAGTTTAATATCAATGTAGCAATTGGTTAAAACAAATTAAAATATTGATGAAATTAAGTACACTTTTTAGGGTGCGCTCGACTTTTATAGTGACTCGGCACGAGGTATTTTTGAATTTACAGGTTGCTTATAACTTTTGGTAAAAAATTAACACTAGCACATCATTATAAAGCAAGTGGGTAATTTATGTTTCAAATTTTATAACAAATATCTCTGTATTAAAGGCTGTGAATTTTCTATAAAAATCTTTGTTTATTTTCCACAAAGTACTCTTTTTCTATTAAATGCAATGAAACAATAAATGATAAGGCTTTGCATCAAGTTTCCCCTTGGTATATGTACAAAATGGCCTATTTCTATTATTCATTACATCTGTAGTTTTGATACAATTGAAGTTTGAAAAAATTCGTACAAAAATGGCTACAGAAGGGGCCATAAACCTTAAGGATTGTGTACCCTTGTGTTGATTCAATGCTAAATATATGGAAATTTTATAGAAAATCTACAGCATTTATCTTTGTTCTCTCATATTTAACAATATTATAAATGATAGATATAGGATTATTGCATGCAGTGTTAGCATTGATTTCCTTAAAACAAGTTTATTAATGTAGTTATTGGTTAAAAAAAATAAAAATATTGACTTAATCAAGTACACCTTTTAGGGTGCGCTCGACTTTAGTGACTCAGCACGAGGTATTTTAGAATTTACAGGTTGCTTAGAACTTTTGGTAAAAAATAAACACTAGCACATCATAGAAACTCATTAATTTGTTTGTTTTTGTAATGTGTTTATTGGCAAAGAAATACATGTATATTAACAATAGTAAATAAGTTCATAGTACATCAGCAAAATCGAGACAAGTACATAAAGTTGATATTTTGAATCCTTCTATAAACATATAATATTATTAATAATAATTTGAAAAAAAAATAGAAAATCTTAATCTGAGGTAGCATGGATTGGGTAGATATTTTTATTACGTGAAAGTTAACTTATAAAATCATTCTATTAGTTGGAGCCAGGGGTTCCAGCAGGTGTACGCTCTTTGCAGTGGTTTATTTTTATAAAATATTATTTTTTCAATAAACAAATTTTCTTTAAGATAATTTTTTAAGGCTATACTATTTACTTGTCCACATTGCATTTTTGTTTTGTATATATAGTATTTAGTTAATAGTATTATGAGATTTCTTATGTAGTTTTTTTCTGATTTTTTTCTAATATCCCAAATAAGACAATATCTAAATTAAGTGGTAGTTCAATTTGGACTTTTGAATATATCCATTTATTAAGTTCTTCCCAAACATCAAAAACTTTTGGACATGTCCAGAATATGTGTTCAATAGTTTCTATTGAGTCCGAACAGAAAGTGCATTTATTGTTTTGTGAGACTTTAATTTTGTAGAGTAATTTATTAGTTCCCAAAATTCTGTGATTAATCCTGTATTGGAGCCACTGTAATTTTGAGTTTTTAGTAATGTAAAACGGAAGTCTGTATATTTTATTCCAAATAATATTATGTCTATTTAAGATTAAGGACCACTTTTCCTGTGATGTGATATTTGTTATTTTTTCATTTAAAACATTGTACATGTCTTTTGATCCTTTTGTAGATTTCATAAAAATAGAAATAGTAGTTGGTATAATTGGCCCATAAGGCTTGATAAGCTGATTACTTTTAATATTAAGACTTTTCATCTAGGAATAAACAGCTGACATTACTCCTTGAAATATAAGAAAGTTGGTATCAATATCATATGTTTTTTTAAATTCCTGCCAATTCATTAAATGTCTATCATTATCAATTAAATCATTTATTAGCCAGACGCCCTTTTCAGTCCATTTTTTATACAGAGGGATTTGATTCCCAATTTTAATTTCTTTATTATTCCAAAGATTAGATGTGATAAAATCGTATTCGTTTTTAATAGCTATTTTGGTTTGTAGTTCAGTCCAAGCATTAAAAACCTCCTGCCAAAAAGGATTTCTTACTTGTGTTCTTGGACCTACCAAGAATAATTCATTTAATTCATTTTTTTCAGTACAAGTTAGTAACTTACAATAATTATTAGTTTGTTTGATTATTCTTCTTATCCAAGTTAGTTTTAATCCTTTGATGTATTGTTTTAGATTTAACATGTTTAGTCCACCCAGTTCATATATTTGAGCAATTGTTTCTCTTTTAATTTTGTCTGGTTTACCATCCCAAATAAAATCAAATAATTTTTTTATGAATTGATTTAGTAATCCATTATTAAGATTTGGTAAAATTAGAAATAAGTGATTGAGCTTTGAAATTATAAGACTTTTAATTATAGTATTTTTTCCAATTGGGGATAAGTATTTGTTAGACCAGCTTTTCATTGTTCTTTCTATCTCTTTAAATTTGGGTTCAAAATTTAGTGTTTCCATTTCTTGTAAGTCTACTGAATATTTAATACCCAAGAGCGTAAATCTGTTGGAACCCCACTCCAATCCCCACTTTAAACACATTGTATCTTGGCTATATTTCTTTTTCTTGAGACCAGACCATTCAGCATATAGTTCTAAAACACAAAGAGATGCATCTAAGGACTCTGGTGAACCATCTAAAATAAGTGTGGTGTCATCAGCATATTGTGATATCAAAAATTCTGAGTCTTCAATAGTAATACCTTTTATATTTTCGTTTTTTTCTAAGTAATATTCCTAAAATTTCTGCACATAACAAGAAAATGTAAGGGGATAAAGGATCCCCTTGTCTGCAACCTCTTTTAATTGTAAAAAAATCTGACAGAAAATTATTCTGCGTTATTGCTGATTTGGTATTTGTAAAAAAAAGTTTTAACCCAATGTTTTATCGAATATCCAAAGTTGAAAAAATCAAGAACTTGTTCTAAGAAAATCCAGGATATTGTATCAAAAGCTTTTTCAAAGTCAATGAGGAGGAGAATGCCTGGGATATAATTTTCTTCAGTGTAGTGTAGTAAATCGTATATTAGTCTGGTGTTTTCACCTATAAATCTACCAGGTATAAATCAAGTCTGGTCATTATTAATTAAGATTGTTAAAACTGACTTTATCCTTTCTGCAATACAACTTGATGCTAATTTATAAATATTATTTAAAAGACTAATTGGCCGCCAATTCATGTATTGTTTTGGTTTGTTACCTTTTGGTATGCAAGTTATAATACCTTGTTTTTGGGTAATAGACATTTCCCCTTGATTATAGCCATATTTAATTGATCTATGTATGAATTGACCTATATCAATCCAAAATATTTTTAGGAATTCATTTGTGTATCCATCCGATTCAGGGCTTTTCTCATTTTTCATTCTTTTAATTGCATCAGTCAATTCTATAAATGAAATTTCCCCTTCTAACGACTCTTTCATATTTTCAGATAATTTTGGTATATCTTTATGGGGTAAAGCATTGCTCAGATTAATAGATTTTATTGTCTCATTTTTGGAATATAGATTTTTGTAATAATTTTTTGCTTCGTTTATAATTTGTTTTTGGTTTTCAATTATATTTCCTGTTTTATCAATTAATTTAGGAATTGTTTTATTTACGTAATTTTTTGTCTCTAAATTTATGAAATATTTTGAAGGTTTCTCTCCTTCTTCTATCCATTGTGTTTTTGACCTTATGTATTGACCTCTCATTTTATTTTGTCTGAGAATTCTAAGATCTGTTTTCTTTTTTTCTATCTGTTCCAAAATTTCATCTGTTTGGGTTATTTCTTCCAACTTGTTTATATCTTCAGATAGCAAATTTTCTGATTTATTTGTTTCTTTCTTTTTAAATGAAGCATATGATATTGTTTTCCCCCTTATTTCAGTTAACAATGTTTCTAAAAATAATTGATCACTAATTGTGAACTCAATTTCACTAGAGTCTATTAAGTTTAGGTTTTCTCGATTATATACAAGAGAAGCATATTGCTCTTTAGTTTTATTTATTACCTCTTTAACAATATGGACATAATTTGGATCATATAGAAGATAGTTGTTAAATTTCCATAAACCCCTCCCAATTCTGAAGTTATTAAGTTTTATTTGTAAAATAATATGTGAGTGATCTGATCTATAACTATTTTGTATCTTTAAGTCATGTACATTTGGATAAAAGCTCTGTGAAACTAAAAAAAAAATCTAGTCTGGCCTGTTTTATAGGGTTTGGTTTCCTCCAAGTATATCTTTTACTTTCTGGATATAGTTCTCTAAAGGGATCAGTTAAGTTGTAAATTTCCTTTATATCTAAAACTTTTTCCTTGGCTTTTGGATTATGTATAACCTATACGCTCATATCTATTATAAGGCATGAATGAATACAATATATATAGTATTGCCGATAGCCCAGCAAGCATAGTGGACAACGGAATTTATTAATTTATTTACACACATGTATCTTAATAAATATATATATATATATATAAACATCTGAAAACAACAATAACCACAATGACTTCTAATAACAAAAAACCTTGAAATATCCTGTTAGGTACAACTTAGCTAGAAAAAGTAAACCTTGTACCAACGAGAGCTAAAATATAGCCGACATGAATGTAAACATGTAACTAAATACATACATAAATAACTCGATCATCAACGACCTCGCCAGCCAGGAACAACCAAACAAAACCCATTAATGGGATAAACTGGAAACCTGGGTCCGACCTCATGCGACAAGTCGTCTCACGAGACATACTCAGACGAATATATTGTTTTGAAAAATATATGTAAATGCATGTATCAAATTATATACATAATTTTATTGGAACTTGAATGTTGCCCTGTCTGCGGCGGGCTAGAAAGTGATAATATCAGGGAAAAAATTTCCCGCTATAAAATAAGTCACGTGTCTTATACCTAGTGACTTAAACTTATAAAATTACTACGCTAGTACCGTATATACAATAATTTCTCCCTATACTACGAAACGTGAGAAATTATACGTATAACCTATACGCTCATATCTATTATAAGGCATGAATGAATACAATATATATAGTATTGCCGATAGCCCAGCAAGCATAGAAATACCAAAGAAAGGGTTGGAGTGTAGTAAAAATAATAAATATATATATATATATATATATCAAAGACCCAATTTTTGTGAGACTGAAATTCTCTTTTCTAAAGTATCTTCGATATAACCATCTTTGGAAAAATCTGTCTTCCACCTCCCATGTCGCTTTATGCATCTTTCATTTACATTAGACTTAGCAGCTGCAGTTGCACCACCCGATCGTAAAGAATGAAGACCAAGATTTAGACTTGGGGCTACCAGCTTTAGTCTCTTTACAATGTGTTCTTTAGCTGCAGTGTAGCTAATAGGTTTATTCTTATATATAAGTTTGGCTACGCCTTTGGATCTAAATATAGGTTTAAAAATGAATTGTTCGGATTGTGCGTCTAAACCAGCTAAAGACAAATATCTTAAATACATGTTAACTGGACAAGCGATAGTAATACCTTTAGAAATAAGAATTTCATTCCCTTGTCTGTATTGATCCGTTTTGCTATGAGAAATAAAAAGTTTTAAATGATCTTCGAAAATACTAACATCTTTGCATCTTAATTTACTAATCTCATCGAACCTAAGAAAACCCGAATAAGACAACAAAATCATAGTGAGATCCCTAACTATAAGTAAATCTGAACAATCTGTGTACATAGAACATAAATCAATCAACATGTCATTGTTAACTGGATCCTTTTGTTTACAGGCCTTCCATTACGTCTTTTGGCGGATTCTAAAAGATATTTTACAAATGAATTTTCTGTCGGATCATTAAAACCGTTAATATCATGGGCCCATTTGATTGAATATACAGCTGAATTTACAACACTTGGAGAACATTGTTCATCTATCAATTTTGTAATGTAAAGTGCTATATGAACAGGCTTGGCAGGCAATTCATTTAAACTGTTTTCGATTGCGAATTTCTTCCATCTATTAAAACTTGAATAGTACTTTTTACAGGTATTCTCACTTCTCGAATCAACAAGGAATGTAGTCATCTTTCCAGCTAAGTTGTAAATGTTACAGTCCTCTGAAACGCCACTCTCTACTAAAGCAGCTTCAACGTTTCGTCTAAGGTTCACACCTGCAAATAACAATTGTATTATTAAAAATCTATTTTCAAAGCTAGCATTCTAAATTTCATTGGCAATTTTACGAATACTCCGTTTTTGCCTGCTCCTTTTACTATCACCCTTTTTCCAGACAAATATTCTATGTCTTGTATATAATGTGCTATACCTTTTGATGTGTAAATCAGCGGCCAAAAAGGGGCCGATTTCCATTCAGGAATAACTAAGGTACATGCAGCCTTGTCATGCTGAATTTTTTGTAAAACCATAGGAACAAGAGATGGTGGTGGAACTAACCAGTTTGTGTCTTTACCCCAATTTTGAGAGAATGCGTCTATGCCTTCTGAACCTGGACACCAATGCTTTGAGTTGAAACGTGTGCAGTGTGTATTATAATGAGTAGCGAACCTGTCAATGTTATATGGTCCCAATGTACCATTGAAATAATTAAACAATTCGCCATGAATACCCCAATCATCGTTATCAGTGTTTCTGCTCAATTTGTCTGCATATTGATTGTCTGCCCTTGGTAGCCATTTAGAATTTAAAGTAATGTTTTTTTCTGAACAAATATTGTGAATATCTACTGCTATGTTTTGAAGTATGCTTTTCTTACTGCCGACCTTTAGTATATGTGGAACGTTTTTATTGTCCGAATTAATGCTAACCGACTTGTTATCTAAGCTAAATTTACTTTCATAAGTACATAATACTCGTCTTGCGCATTCTAATTCGCGCCACGTTGAACTTTCCAACTTTTCATCACTTGTCCAATTACCTGACATTTCACTGTTGTCAACACAAGTAACAACGCTAAACTGAGTGGATAAATAACCACCGAAGCCTACATCTGAGGCGTCACAAAAAATGTCAAAATCTGACACAAAATCATGATCAACTCTACAAATGTCAACACCCTGCTCATTTAATTTTCTGAGCGAGCTTTCCCAGAATAAAATTTCTGTAAGAGCATCTGGGTTCATCTTTACAGGAGCATCCCAACTTGCTCGTCCCATGATACAATCATACAAGTATCTGGTGTGCAATCTCACCTTGTCACCAATAACAATCATCATGGAAATGATTTGACCCAAAATACAGGCTAAAAATCTAGCACTGAATAACAATCTACCGTTTGTAGCTTCTCTGCATAATTTGCGAATACTATTTTCGGCTTTCTCAATTCTTTCTTCCTTAATAAAAACTCTACCTATTTTGGTATCCCATGTGTAACCTAACCAATCCATACTCTGACTAGGTAACCAATGACATTTTTCATGAGCTATTAAAAATCCTAATCTTTCGAGTGTATTTTTAACTTCAAAACTACTATTCATACAATTTTCAAAATCATTGTCCCCTCCGAGACCGTCATCTAAAAACATGATGACACGTTTACCTTCTGCCCTCATGTGTTTGACAACTTCTCTTAGCACTTTGGTAAATATATACCCAGCTGTTGCAATACCAAATGGCAATACGTTAAACACAAAATAACGCATTATACCGTCAAAAACAAATGCAAAACCAAGAAAAGACCTGTGTATTTCTGTGATCTCAATATGGTGATATGCCGATTTCAAATCATAGCTAAATAGAATATCACCCTTTTTAAAAAGGTCTCGTGCGTTTTCTGTATCTTCGTACTTAAATCTAAATTTAAATAGATGTGGGTTCAAATGCCGACAATCTAAAACCAGCCTAGGTTTGTTCTTATTGTAAGCAACTGTAAGAGGGTTTACAACAAAAGGTCTTTCTTTTACTTCTGAAATACATTTTTTCTCGATTAATTTTCTTATTTCATCTTTAACAAATTTTGGATTATCAAGTGAAGATCTGTTATTCTTCAACAATTCTGATTTTGGTTCTGTCTTGAAAGGTATCTTGTATCCGTTTTCGATAACATCCAAAATATGTGTATTGCTTGTAATTGATTTCCATTCAGGTAATTTAGATTTTAACTGACCAACAGGTGAGAAAATACCTGATGGCTGATCAACCGTGACATTTAACGGCGATTTAAAACTGACCTTATTATTGCAATAAACTGTCATGTGACCATCAGTTTCTATTGAACTATGTTCAGTATCATTTAAATTTGAACAAATACTATTAGTCAAAATTGGCAAATTAAATAAAGTTTTAAAAGTACTTATCTTCTTCTTATCCGGACAATTGTCCGTCCAATGGCCTCTCAATCCACAGTTGAAGCACCTGCCAGGTTTCCAAGAAGAGTTGGTATTCTCTGCCTTCTCTCTTGTGTATGGTGCTTTTCTTGTGACAATTTTCTTAGATTTCTCTGCTTTCTGTTTTCTTTCTGCTCTGTTTTGTGCCCTGATTATTTTCTTCTCATCTTCCGAATCGTCGGCGATAGGATTTGTCACATATTCACTCACAACCTTCCAACCCAGTTCCGAGGAATCTGCCATTTTAATCAGTTTCTGTCTTTCTCTCACTAATTCCATACCTTCTACTATCTTGGCTTTAGCTGTTTGTACGGAATCGACGCTCAAATCTGGCCCTTCTAAGTTCACGTCTGCTTCTTTCAGCTTGGAAAGTACCCTGGATTCATGTTTGAACTGGTTCTCATTGCCTTTTCTCTTGAATGAGAAATTGTCAGTAACGGTCTGCTCGATGTTGTAAATTTGAGACTGTGAAATGTCCTGTTGAGATTGTCTTATGTTGGATTGGAAAGACGATAATCTGGAATCCATGATAGTAGAAATATTATTCAATATGTCTTGTTGAAGGTTAGAAACGGCATTCTTCACTTCAAGCGAAATGGCGTCTTTAATTGAACTAGATATTCCGGTGTCCATACTTGAATGTTGCCCTGTCTGCGGCGGGCTAGAAAGTGATAATATCAGGGAAAAAATTTCCCGCTATAAAATAAGTCACGTGTCTTATACCTAGTGACTCAAACTTATAAAATTACTACGCTAGTACCGTATATACAATAATTTCTCCCTATACTACGAAACGTGAGAAATTATACTTATATTTAAGTAATTAAAAGTATCAAGGTCTTGATTTTGCACTAAGTTATAATCTCCTGTCACAATGACGGTATGATTATCAAATTCTTCAATTATTTCACTAACTTTATCATAAAAATCAGGGCTGTCACTGTTTGGACCATATAATGTAATTAAAGTAATATTGCTATCTTCAATTTTAATATTCAATCCTAATAGATTACCATTTTGATCTTTTTTACTTTGTAAAATCTTATATTCAAAATTATTATTAAATAAAATGGCCACTCCTCTTTGATTTGAAGAAAAGGAACTAAAGACACATTCTCCACCCCATTGATTCTTAACAACTTTATAAATGATAGATATAGGATTATTGCATGCAGTGTTAGCATTGATTTCCTTAAAACAAGTTTATTAATATAGTTATTGGTTAAAACAAAATAAAAATATGGACTTAATCAAGTACACCTTTTAGGGTGCGCTCGACTTTAGTGACTCAGCACGAGGTATTTTGGAATTTACAGGTTGCTTAGAACTTTTGGTAAAAAAATAAACACTAGCACATCATAGAAACTCATTAATATGTTGGTCATAAATGGATATTGCACATGACAGACAGTTTCTGTTTTGAACCTCCACACAGTGTCTTTTGTTTTAGACACATTTACTTGTTTTTAGCGCACCAATAACTAATAGGTTCTAATATAGAATCGAGTGTCTGATTTCCTAACAATTTTTCAATCTCAGAAATCATTCCATCCTCACAAAAAAATCTGAATTCCATCCTCACAAAAAGATCGGAATCACTATATTGATAACCTACGAACCAAAACTGACCCTTGATGTACGTATTCTGATACACTCGAAAAGATAGTTGGAATGTAACCGATCTGATGTGTATTCGCCAAATATAAAGTAAAACAATAATTTAAAGAATAATAGATATAAGAAGATGTGGTACGAGTGCAAACGAAAAAACTCTTCATCCAAGTAACAATTTGTAAAAAGTAAATTATTATAGGTCAAGAAGTCTTTAACACGGAGCCTTGGCTCACACCGAACAGCAAGCTATAAAGGGCCTCCAAAAAAACTAGTGTAAAACCATTCAAACGGGAAACTCAACGGTCTAATCTATATATAATAAAGAATCACTTATGAACCATGGCCTTTTAAACTCTTTTTTTATTCGAGCGTCACTGATGAGTCTTTTATAGACGAAACGCACTTCTTGCCTCATTCAATATAAAATTTAATCCTGGTATCTATGATGAGCTTATATAAAGCAATTAGGTCTTTGATACAACGTAGATTCCACAAGTTGAAATATTGTGTAAATGTTATATCTAAGTCCGTATTCAGAAAAAATTAAGAAGCTCTTAATACATGTTTATAATCACGACAAATATGTTGCTGTTCTTCCTGAAAAGCTTCAAACAACATTGTGTTTGTATGTATATCCTAATACTACCAGTGTTATATCTGAATTATGAATAGTTAAAATATCGGTTAATCCTACTGTTGATAAGGAAGGGATATTGACATATCATATTTTCTGTATTGCCTCATTACATATTCCATTGAGCAAAAAAAATAAGTACTTATCGTGTTTGTCTTTGATACCAAAAACTTAATTCACAACACTCCGTACGAACAATGGTACATTGCCGACTCATTTACATGTTCAACTACGGACCTGTAAGTTAGATTAACCAAAATGTTGCCGCAGTGAACACATGGATTACATATGACAATTTGTATCCATTCCTTTGATGTGTTTGAGCATTTGATTTTGCCATTTGCCCTTTGACTTTCCAATTAAGGCTTCTTCGAAGTTCGGTATTTTTGTTATTTTATGTTTTTCAGATTTTTTACCCTTTACACCACCATGTACCAAATAAAAAGGGTAGCTACAAATTTACTGTTTGAGATACATTCGTAAAATATATTTAAATAAATGTATCTGAGAATAAAACCTGTGACACCAAGAACAAGTTATAAGTATGCTGGTGTAAATCAATGACAACATACTTGTTATGTTTTTTGTGAAATTTTGAGTTATAATTTTACAGGCGGTGTTTGCAATTTCTATGTGCGCCACTCCTTGTCAACTCTTTTCAATTTCATATGAATCGGAATTCTTTAAGAATTGTAAATCAAAAAGATTAAAGCAGCTAGATAATTCAATTTTCAAAAAACAGGTACATAATTATATGATATTCTTTCTATTAACGATAAACAAAATCTAATTGGGTCCAATTGATGTATCGTCCTGAACTCGAGATAAAAGTAGCCATAGACACAGATTTCTTATCCTCCATTTTGTACTAGTCATATCAGTACTAGAATCTTTGACAAACGAAACTATTTCAATTTGCATATTATAAAAAGTAAAATGACTAAAAATACCGAACTTCAAGAAAAAGTCAAATGGTAAAATATATAGCCCAACTAAATGAAACGAATGAAAAATAACTGTCATAGCCTTGACTTGGTATATGTATTTTCGTATGTACAAAATGCCGGATTAAAACTGGTTTAATAGCTAGTAATATTGGCAACACTCTGAGCAAAACGAACACATAAAAAAGAGTCCGGGGGACAACAGTCAACATTGGTCATGACGATAAAAGCATTCTTCCAACTTCACTCGCGTATTGAGTATAGATTTCTTAACAATTTTTATAGCCAAGATCCTGCACCTCATTCTTAGACGTTATAAAAGGTCATCAGTGGTTATTTATTTTGTTGTATTTTCTAAACAAAAAATGAATGAGCCAGGGTTTAGAAAACCTCCCGTCTTTTAAGAAATTCTTCCAAAAGTACCAAGACATAAATGATAAATATTGTCTACTTCTCAAATAGCACAAGATGATGCCGAGTTAAAGATTCCAGGTGCTAACGTTGTTTATAATGTTATTTACTTTACAGTTTTCAATTTCTTTGTCTATGTATTACTGTATCTCTTGGTTGTATTTGGTTTTGACGATTTCTTAGCTTTTGAGTTTTTTGTGTTCCTGGTGTCAACCGCAGCGGAAGAATGAGGTTTTCAATTTTGCTGTTTTCATTTAGTAAATTGTTATATTTGTATTTTACCTAATCTGTACTCTTTATCTGGGGAAGTGTTTTTGTCAATCTGGTGCATTATAGATACTTGCCAACCTCTGACAATGACAAATCATGTCATGGCATGACATGTAAAAATGCGTGCAAAAAAATCTGAATTCCATCCTCACAAAAAAATCTGAATTCCATCCTCACAAAAAAATCTGAATTCCATCCTCACAAAAAAATCTGAATTCCATCCTCACAAAAAGATCGGAATCACTATATTGATAACCTACGAACCAAAACTGACCCTTGATGTACGTATTCTGATACACTCGAAAAGATAGTTGGAATGTAACCGATCTGATGTGTATTCGCCAAATATAAAGTAAACCAATAATTTAAAGAATAATAGATATAAGAAGATGTGATACGAGTGCAAACGAGAAAACTCTCCATCGAAGTCACAATTTGTAAAAAGTAAATTATTATAGGTCAAGAAGTCTTCAACACGGAGCCTTGGCTCACACCGAACAGCAAGCTATAAAGGGCCTCCAAAATAACTAGTGTAAAACCATTCAAACGGGAAACTCAACGGTCTAATCTATATATAATAAAGAATCACTTAATAACCATGGCCTTTTTAACTCTTTTTTTATTCGAGCGTCACTGATGAGTCTTTTATAGACGAAACGCACTTCTTGCTTCATTCAATATAAAATTTAATCCTGGTATCTATGATGAGCTTATATAAAGCAATTAGGTCTTTGATACAACGTAGATTCCACAAGTTGAAATATTGTGTAAATGTTATATCTAAGTCCGTATTCAGAAAAAATTAAGAAGCTCTTAATACATGTTTATAATCACGACAAATATGTTGCTGTTCTTTCTGAAAAGCTTCAAACAACATTGTGTTTGTATGTATATCCTAATACTACCAGTGTTATATCTGAATTATGAATAGTTAAAATATCGGTTAATCCTACTGTTGATAAGGAAGGGATATTGACATATCATATTTTCTGTATTGCCTCATTACATATTCCATTGAGCAAAAAAAAATAAGTACTTATCGTGTTTGTCTTTGATACCAAAAACTTAATTCACAACACTCCGTACGAACAATGGTACATTGCCGACTCATTTACATGTTCAACTACGGACCTGTAAGTTAGATTAACCAAAATGTTGCCGCAGTGAACACATGGATTACATATGACAATTTGTATCCATTCCTTTGATGTGTTTGAGCATTTGATTTTGCCATTTGCCCTTTGACTTTCCAATTAAGGCTTCTTCGAAGTTCGGTATTTTTGTTATTTTATGTTTTTCAGATTTTTTACCCTTTACACCACCATGTACCAAATAAAAAGGGTAGCTACAAATTTACTGTTTGAGATACATTCGTAAAATATATTTAAATAAATGTATCTGAGAATAAAACCTGTGACACCAAGAACAAGTTATAAGTATGCTGGTGTAAATCAATGACAACATACTTGTTATGTTTTTGTTAAATTTTGAGTTATAATTTTACAGGCGGTGTTTGCAATTTCTATGTGCGCCATTCCTTGTCAATCCTTTTCAATTTCATATGAAAAAGTCCCTTATCAAATGGTAAAATATAAAGCCCAACCAAATGAAACGAATGGAAAATAACTGTCATAGCCTTGACTTGGTATATGTATTTCCGTATGTACAAAATGCCGGATTAAAACTGGTTTAATAGCTAGTAAAACTTTTCGCCTGTATGACAGTCTCATATAATTCAATTATATTGGCAACAATCTGTGAGCAAAACGAACACATAAAAAAGAGACAGGGGACAACAGTCAAAATTGGTCATGACGATAACAGCAATCTTCCAACTTCACTCGCGTATTGAGTATAGATTTCTTAACAATTTTTATAGCCAAGATCCTGCACCTCATTCTTAGACGTTATTAAAGTTCATCAGTGGTTATTTATTTATGTTTATTTTCTAAACAAAAAATGAATGAGCCAGGGTTTAGAAGAACCTCCCGTTTTTTTAAGAAATTCTTCCAAAAGTACGAAGACATAACTGATAAATATTGTCTACCTCTCAAATAGCACAAGATGATGCCGAGTTATAGATTCCAGGTGCTGACGTTGTTTATAATGTTATTTACTTTACAGTTTTCAATTTCTGTGTCTTTGTATTACTGTATCTCTTGGTTGTATTTGGTCTTGACGATGCCTTAGCTTTTGAGTTTTTTGTGTTCCTGGTGCCAACCGCAGCAGAGGAATGAGGTTTTCAATTTTGCTGTTTTCATTTAGTAAATTGTTATATTTGTATTTTACCTAATCTGTACTCTTTATCTGGGGAAGTGTTTATGTCACTCTGGTGCATACTTGCCAACCTCTGAAAATGACAAATCATGTCATGGCATGACATGTAAAAAAAGCGTGCCGTAGATGCGTTCTTTTTAATATGAACAAATTGTGACACGGATGGAGAGTTGTCTCATTTGCACTCATACCACATCTTCTTATATCTATAATACATTTTTTTTCAATGTAAAAAAAAACCCAATAATCTACTGTAAACTTTTATTCTATCCAATAGTGACACAACTAGGCACACACTCAAAGCAACTGCCAGTTTGCATGACTGTGCATTGCAATGCACATAATGTGTCGTTGTTAAGTTCAGATAGAAATTCTGTGTATATCTACTTCATTATAGAAAAGGCTTATTCACAATCAGCAATACTTTTTGGCAAAACTAGAAATGCTTTAGCAAGCTTTGAAAGTATATTGAAACGTTTTTTGTCATTGAAAATGTCATCTACATTTGCCATTGCTCCTCATAATTTTGAAATTTCCTGGTCAAAGCTGGATAGTTCATCAGGAGAAGACAGTTGGTACTCTGATAACTGAGCTAGTAGTTCTGTTGTATTTCCATCCCCTATGGCCTGTGGAAACCTGTTTGCTAGATTTGAAACTGAAAAAGAAAGAATAATGATAATTTGAATACCTTGAAAACATTATCAAATAGCTAGTTCTCCTCTCACACCAGTCGTTTTGATTGCAACTTTGATTCTTTGTAACTAATATGTCATGTATGGCCAGTTGATTAGAAAAAAATAAATATATTTGATTTGATTTATTACGTCGTAACTAGTATGATATGTTCCTCATGCCGTAACTACAATACCCTTCTCTCTTCACGAATGTGACCTACCGAATTAGACTATTTACCGGATTTATAATAACATAAGCAACACGATCGACGGGTGCCACATGTGGAGCAGGATCTGCTTACCGTTTCGGAGCACCTGGGCACATGTTGCTTAGTCTGTATTTTTTTCTATGTTGTGTCTTTTGTACTAATATTTGTCTGTTTGTCTTTTTATTTTTAGCCAGAGCTATGTCAGTTTATTTTCAATTTATGAGTTTGACTATCCAGCTGGTATCTTTCGTCCCTCTTTAAGTAAAAATGTAGTAAGTTCATGTGTGTGCAGATTTCCACCAGGGAAAATATTAATTTCTTGATAATTTATAATAAGACTCACAGAGTCAGATATTATCTTGCATTTCATCTTAGGGTTGATAAAGGCACTGTCCTGTAAGGTGGTGTCTGAGAATTGAACTAGTCAACCATCTTAGAAACAAGGCTGTTCTGAAAAATATAAATATAAATGTGTGTAATTGATCATGTACACTTAACATATGACAGTTTGCATCTTTTAATATACCTACATAAGTACACAATACAACAACAAAACAACACCTGAAACTAAGAAGTAATACCAACATGTACAATTTTTTTCTGTTTCAACAACAACTTCATCTTGGTGGTCTGCAAGGTAACATTTGCATGGCAGTCCCACAACAAGTTTATTGTCAGGAAGGAAATTGGCGCCAACTTTATATGGAACTAGTGTTACGTCTGTGTGTGCAACAATGACTGACGTCTTCGCAAATCTTTTCATGAAGATTCTCAGCAACCTTTTGACCTGATCATGGAGCAACCCAATCTTTGATGAATCATCCTTGAATTAATATGTATACATTAATATATATATCACAAAGCTGATAGAAATGATATTATTGTTATAAATTCGTGTCCATAATTTTATTTGTTATCTGAAATGCTGTGTTAAAGTCGTTCATTGATTCCAATATATCATTCAGAAAAAGAAGATACATTTTCATTTCTGGGGTGTCTAGCAGTTTTGCAAACCGTTTAATTTGGCTTTCCTTTTCAAAATCCTTGTGACTTTTAAAGTAGTATAAAAGTGCTGGCCAGTGGTGTAAAGTACAATCTATACATCGCAAAAGAAAGAAAATAATAATTTGAATACCTTGAATAATAATAATAATAATAAAATTCTTTATTATACGAAGGTAACACATTTAACAACTACATGTTAATCTTCCATGAGGCCTTCAAAAACTATTAATACAAATAGAAAACAGAAAAAAATACATACAAAATAAAAAAAAAAATACAGTTAAATATAGCAGCTTAAATATTGAATAAGTACATATGCATTCAGTAAAAGAAGAACAAATATATTAGTTTCGTGCATCTTTATTCTGTTCAGTTAGAAAATAGTTTGAAGAGTTGGTCTTAAATGTATCTAAATTATCTTTTTCTTTAATATTATTTGGAAAATTATTTCAGGTAATAAGACCAGAATATTCAAATGTTCTTTTTAAAAAATCAGAATTAGGTCTTGGTACATGAAGCAGTCCTGTGATGTTGTCGACCTCAGACAATAATTATAAAGTTCAGCACAAGCATTGAATTTAATAGATAGATAATCAGGTGCTAGACCATTCATACATTTAAACATTTACACAGCTTGAAAATAGTGTATCCTCGTAAATATAGTCATCCATGCAAGTTTTTTTTAAACATTACTGTTGATGGAAAATCAAAAGAAACAGATAAAACTAATCTTGCAGCACGTTTTTGGAGCTTATGTATCCTCTCCAGATTAATATGTGTGGTAAGACCCCATACTGTACAACAGTAGTCAATAATGGGAAATATATATATAGCTATTGTAAAAAAAGAATAAGACCCTTTAATGGTAAATAACGTTTCAACCTTTTTCACAAATATATTCTGGTTGAAATAGTTTCGCATATTTTATCAATTTGAATTGACCATGATAGGTTTTTATCAATATGAATTCCGAGAAGATTTCAACTTCAACATTATCTAAAGCGATATTATCTTGTGATAAAACACCTTAACATTTATTACAGTTTACCAGTTTTCTGTCTGATCCAACAAGCATATATTTTGGTTTCTTGCTATTTATCGTCATATCAATTTCTTTACACCATTTAATAACATTGTCTAAGTCTTTCTTCAAACATATATTTAAATTTACAATAGATTTAAATGATAAATGTAAAGTTGTATCATCAGCATATAGATCAGATTCTGTATATTCTAAGGTTAATGGTAAGTCATTTATATAAATTAGGAACAATAAAGGTCCAAGTATGGAGCCTTGAGGAACTCCAAAAGTTACAGTTTTATATTCTGATTCAGTGGTTTCCAACTTAACTTTTTGCATTCTCTGAGAGAGGTACGATGAAAACCATTTTACAGAGTGGTCATCGCATTTGTATAATTTGAGTTTTGATAAAAAGAAGTATATTGTGATTTACCGTATCAAAAGCCTTCTTAAAATCTAACTAGAGGCTCTCAAGAGCCTGTGTCGCTCACCTGTTAATGTGTTTACTGATGTCGGCCATCTTTGTTGGTAGGCGGGGTCATTAGACACTCTTTTTAAAAATAGATACCCTAGTATTATGATTGTGGCTAAGTTTGGTTAAATTTGGCCAAGTAGTTTTAGAAAAGATTTTTATACAAGTTACAAAAATGAGGAAAAGTTGTTTAATATTGACTCTAAAGGGCAATAACTCCTTAGGGTGTCCTCTAACAATTTTGATCATGCTGACTTATTTGTAGATCTTACTTTGGTGAACATTATTGCTGTTTACAGTTTATCTCTATCTATAATAGTATTCAAGATAATAACCAAAAGAGAATAGCAGTAAAATTTCCATTGTCCAATTCTTCTAACCATTTATCAATTATTTGAATGAGTGCTGTGTGACAAGAATGTTTTTCTCTAAATCCAGACTGCTGTTGTATTAATAATTTGTGTGTGGTTAAGAATAAATATAGTTGTTTAGAGACAGTGTTTTCAAATAACTTGGACACAGTTGGTAAAATTGAAATGGGTCTTTAATTGTTTGGGTCTTTTTTTATCCCCTCCTTTAAATATGGGAGCAACTTAAGCAGATTTTAATATATTAGGAAATATTCCTGTACCTAAACTAAGGTTTATTATGTGAGCAAGGGGGCTTGCTACAATCGACCTTGATAGTTTTAAAATTCTTGGTCCAAATCCATCAGTTCCAGTTGATTTAGTTATGTCTGGATTTTTTAGACCTTGTAGAACCTCGTCATTTGTGACAGTTAATTATGAGAATTTAGAATACATTATCAAATAGCTAGTTCTCCTCTCACACATGTCGTTTTGATAGCAACTTTCATTCTTTGTAACTAATATGTCATTTATGATTAGAAAAAAATAAAAATATTTGATTTAATTTATTACGTCATAACTAGTATGATATGTTCCTTAGTCGTAACTACAATACCCTTCCCTCTTCACATCGGAAATTGATGAGACTGTCATTAAAGTCAGAGGGTTAGCGCTATAGAACCAGGTTTAATCCACCATTTTCTACATTTGAAAATGCCTGTACCAAGTCAGAAATATGACAGTTCTTGTCCATTCGTTTTTGATGCGTTTTGTTATTTGATTTTGCCATGTGATTATGGACTTTCCCAATTGATCTTCCTCGAAGTTCAGTATTTTTGTGATTTTACTTTTCACAATGTGACCTACCGAATTAGACTATTTACCGGATTTATAATAACATAAGCAACACGACGGGTGCCTCATGTGGAGCAGGATCTGCTTACCGTTTCGGAGCATCTGGGCACATGTTGCTTAGTCTGTATTTTTTTCTATATTGTGTCTTCTGTACTAATATTTATCTCTTTGTCTTTTTTTTTTTAGCCAGAGCGTTGTCAGTTTATTTTCAATTTATGAGTTTGACTATCCAGCTGGTATCTTCATCCCTCTTTTAGTAAACATTTAGTAAGTTCATGTGTGTGCGGATTTCCACCAGGGAAAATATCAATTTCTTGATAATTTATAGAAAGACTGACAGAGTCAGATATTATCTTGCATTTCATCTTAGGGTTGATAAAGGCACTGTCCTGTAAGATGGTGTCTGAGAATTGAAACTAGTCAACCATCTTAGAAACAAGGCTGTTCTGAAAAATATAAATATAAATTTGTGTGATTGATCATGTACACTTAACATATGACAGTTTGCATCTTTTAATATACCTACATAAATACACAATACAACAACAAAACATCAATTGAAACTAAGAAGTAATACAAACCTGTACAATTTCTTTTCTGTTTCAACACCAACTTGATCTTGTTGGTCTGCAAGGTAACATCTGCATGGCAGTCCCACAACAAGTGTATTGTCAGGAAGAAATTGGCGCCAACATTATATGGAACTAGTGTTACGTCTGTGTGTGCAACAATGACTGACGTCTTCGCAAATCTTTTCATGAAGATTCTCAGCAACCTTTTGACCTGATCATGGAGCAACCCAATCTTTGATGAATCATCCTTGAATTAATATGTATACATTAATATATATATCACAAAGCTGATAGAAATGATATTGTTGGTATAAACTCGTGTCCATAATTTTATTTGTTATCTGAAATGCTGTGTTAAAGTCGTTCATTGATTCCAATATATCATTCAGAAAAAGAAGATACATTTTCATTTCTGGGGTGTCTAGCAGTTTTGCAAACCGTTTAATTTGGCTTTCCTTTTCAACATCCTTGTGACTTTTAAAGTAGTATAAAAGTGCTGGCCAGTGGTGTAAAGTACGGTCTATACATCGCTTAAGAGAGAGCCATCGTGTACCTACATGTTTAATTATCTTTAATGGATCTATGTCTTGGAATTCTCAAAATGCCTTAAACTCCTCCTCTCTTTTAGATCTTTGGTTGAAATGGCAATATATATCTAAGATAACGTCCTCAACATACAGTGGGATCAGATTCACAGCTGCCCCTACACAAAAATTTGCCAGGTAACAAATACAACCCATGTCCATTACTTGTAGTTGTCTTTCTCTACAACGAAATATTACTGTTCATACCTCCCAGTTTCCAGTCTAACATCTAAATTTTGCAAAGGCGCTTCTTTCACAAAAAGGCAACAACTTAATCCTGCTTAAAAATATTATGTTCTCAATTTATTACGCCCATTTCCCCGTCTGTAAGAGGTTGAATTAACAATTCTTTTCCATTCTTCAATATAATTATCAAACATTATATGTAATATAAAAGATCTTTGGATTTTAGTATCAAAATCTTATTCACGCCACCTCTAGAATATGTAGTTTCGTTTGTTGATTTATAGTAGATTGTTTCTGACAAATTTTATGGACGTCTCCCTGTTTGAATTTACATTGGAGTTCGTTCTTTTAACAGAAGCAGTACCATGTCTACTTAAAACCGCAGTCGACACAATTTAAATGCCCCGATTGAAAGATAATTTTTTTTTTTGATTTCAATAGTCGACGCCTCTAATTTTTGTTATTAGGGGGCTTTCGCTCTTTTCAGCAAAACATTACACTAATTAACAGCGACACCTATATTTTGGTAATGCGGTAGTACTTCGATTTGTTGGATTGATTGAATGGTTTGCTTATAGGTTTTTTTATAACCATCTGGGAATTTTGATGTTGGAAATTTATCTGTTTATTTAAATTCATTCTTAAGGGGTCGTCCTGGAATATTCTGATTTCCATTGGAAAATGACGGTTTATTAGGTAGGGACTGACATTTTGGCTTTCAACTGGTCACATACGGAACCTTAAAAGGGTTGCTGCATTTGGTTCCTTCTATGCAAAAACCGAGATACCCTCTTCACACGAGACATCGAATTTAACGTCCCCATTCTGGATGTGTTATTCTA
Source organism: Mytilus edulis (assembly GCF_963676685.1). Lineage (NCBI taxonomy): Eukaryota > Metazoa > Mollusca > Bivalvia > Mytilida > Mytilidae > Mytilus > Mytilus edulis. The sequence goes on from NC_092344.1 coordinate 100,551,184, forward strand.
CATCATGCACGGCAAAACGTTCGTGTACTAGTACATCCCGCATATCAAAACAAGCGCCATGTATTATACACCCCGCTCAGCTAAACGGACGCTTCACTTTGGGTTTAAACCATAGGTCGGTAGACATAAGCGACAATTTTTAATTTTATTCCCTAGTCACCATTTGTTGCCGCGGGAGACCAAAGCATTAATGTAAAGACTAATAACGCCAATGACATAACGGTACACAATGACGCCAGTTACATTACATATGACCTTAGATTGATTTAATTTGTTCGTGGAAAAAGGAATCTAGACAATAAGTCAAAACAATGCAATTAACGAAAGAAAATAAAAATATCTCAACAATTTTCTTTTAGTCCATTATTCAAAAAAACTTCGAAAATCGTATTTTTTTGTCAACGATCAACAGAACTGATAAGGACCAATCTATTACCATTAAAGATCGCTCAAATGAAAAGTTTGCCCATCGTGGTATCATTACAAGGTTGTGTAAGTGTATGACAAGTGCTTGTACATTACAGCCAGTGCATCGAGACTAATATCACTGATCTTTAAAAAGATTTAGATTAATTTAACAAATATGGTCGTTTGGCGTGTTGAACGTCCAATACATCGACTAAATGCTCTACGTCAGACGATTCAACAATGTAAGTGTACATGAACTAGATTTATTTATATATAACCTAATCAAACAGATGATGGAAGATGACGATCCTGGACTCTTTAGTCAATTGTGAAAAAGTTTTCGACACAGTCGATTGGACTTTCATATTTAGAGGCATTGTAGTTATATTGCTTTGATCACACATTTAAAAGTTGGATAAAGGAATGTTTCTGTGATGCATTTAGTGCAGTGTTAAATAACTGATATTTCAGAATTTACTTATCTTGAAAAGGGGGTTCTGTCAAGGGGATCATCCGTCTCAATATGTATTTATTTTGGTGCTTGAATCGCTCAGTGCAGTTATAAAAAGTGACTCTGATGTTGCCAACCATGTAATCTGTATGACATTGTGCCTGTTCGAAGACTGGAGCAACTCTAGTTCAGCCTCTTGTCGTTAGTTCATGCCGTTCATATTTGTTCTTAGTAAATTGTATTGTTATGAATTAACCCGTTAATTATCTCCATTGAATTATTTTACATTTTTCATGTCGGGGCCTCTTGTAGCGAATCTTATTCGTTGTTCTCCTCTGATATTTATGCGTTTCCCTCAGTTTTAGTTTGTTACCCCGATTTTGTTTTTTGTCCATGGATTTATAAGTTTGAACAGCGGTATACTACTGTTGCCTTTATTCCTCATCTCCTCAATTTTATTAAAGTTGAATTATGTTAAAAAATATAGACAATTTTCAAAATATTTAGTACTGATATTGTGGCTTCTTACAGTGGCGGATCCAGGGGGGGGGGGTTCCGGGGGTGCGCACCCCCCCCCCCCCCCTTATTTTTGCCGATCAATGCATTTGTATCGGGACATATGTTTTGCACCCCCCCCCCCTTTGCCCTGGGTTCCCTGGGTTAGCACCCCCCTTTCGAAAATTCCTGCATCCGCCCCTGTCTTAAATCTGACAATTTGTAAAACCGACAGATCATTCAGAATAGAAAACAGCTGTTTTGACTAAAATAATTAACAAACAAAAAGTTTCATTCCTAGTAATTCATTCCGGGATTTGCTTTATAATAGATGAGTGATTGTGTGTATTTTTATACTTTTTCGTTATAAAAGGTGTCCTCAGTTCCGACCGGTATCGCATTGTACTATATAACATATAAACACACTACGTGACAACGAACAAATCGTCACTTTCCCCTGTATGAACATCGTGCCTACCACACAGTGCTTAACACGCGGTTTATGTAATGTTACTATATTTTTTTACATGAGCAAAAATAATCATCGTTCATACCATAGTTGGTCTATTTTCAGGCGTTCCATCAAAATAAGATACAAAAAAAAACAACTAATGTCATGTTATCAATAGGTAATGATTGATATACTGTACATGTCTTGTATTTAGGGAATGAAGTGAGTATGAGAAATTGCATGTAATATTATAATCGTGGAAGTCAAGGAAAGATAAGGAATTAAACATTCAATAAGGTGGTATGACGACATATCCGATTGGAATTACATACACAATTAAGATAAAATATGGCATCCAGGATCTCTCCCATGAGGCAGTAAAACATATGCTATAAAGGCAATATATGGTCGGAATATACATATCTTATTTGAAGACAAAACCTTCAGGAGGGATTGGAAACGTTAAATCTGATAGCATTTAATGTTTTGTCAGATTATATACATATTCCGTTGCATTGCTGATAAAATTGACTGAGCTACGAATTTGAGTTTCCTTGTTTTACATTGTCCAAAAAAGTGTCTATTTCTTTTTCTGGAAATCTTGGCTTCTTTGCTTTTTTTCTCTCCACATTAACTGGTTTTTTTTTTTTATCAATGACGACATTATTTCTATCAGAAAGTGAATAATTGATTGATTGATTGAATAATACTTTAAGGTACATGGAATTGTGATGTCATGTAGTGTTTAAATGCATAACGTATACTTTTTTCACATCTTTTGTTAAAAAAAGGGGGACGAAAGATACCAGAGGGACAGTCAAACCTATAGATTGAAAATAAACTGAAAAATAAAAGTACAGAAGACACAACATAGAAAACAAAAAAATAAGCAACACGAACCCCGTTACTAGCATATATTGAACATTAAAAGTTATATATTAATTAAACTTCCGTACATGACGGTACCTTTACGGGCGCTTTGAGAATACGACGTGAACGTTGCGAATTAAATAAAGAATAAAATGGTAAATAATCCGTCAATTTTCACCAACTGAAAATTATACGAAACGTTCGTGATTAAGGTTCATTGTGTAAGGAGAGTGCACACCTTCATAAATGTTAAGGAAAACTTACTACAAAGGCCTCTATCATACAAACCCTCTTTCCCACTGACATTCTCAATTTCCAATTCCTCACCCCGTACAACCTAACTTACACATTGTATTCATTTTGAATTTCTTTAAGCCCTAAAATCTTACACATCGACGGAACTGTTCTATTCTCTGTTATTTTCCGTGCGACGCAGATTATGGTATAAAATTGTAAATAAATCATTTTAAATTTATTTCTTGTATATTGGTTGCGTAGAAAGCTAGAAAAGAGGGACAAAAGATACCAGAGGAACAGTCAAACTCATAGACTGAAAATAAACTGAAAACGCCATGGCTAAAAATTAAAAAAACAAACAGACAAATAATAGTATAGAAGACACAACATATGAAACTACAAAGACTAAGCAAAACGAACCCCACCAGAAACTCCATGCTTTGAAAAAACTCGTATTGCAAATCTGTTCATGTTGAGATTCACTTGACCTTAACGATTATTAAAGCCTCTATTATTATTTATATGTCGATTCTCAATTCATTGATGAGGGAAACAATGTTTTAGGATGGCACTATGTTTATTCAATCGTTAATTGTCATTAGCAACCAAATGAAAACATTTTGACACGTAGATTGGATCAGTCTTAAATTTGTACATCATCGTCGAAACCCTTGTGGTAGATTTATTACCCTTTATGTTTAAGCCTCATTATGGGTCGCTTGAAAACAATGCAAATGCTTTCATTTTAGTTGTTATAGCTTACAAAAAAGAAAACCAAATATAAGTAGAAATGGAAAATAGTTGCAAATTAAGCTTTGTTCCAAACTACTACTTTGAATGCGGATAGGAATAAATAATAACTAAATACGTACGCGTACAATGTGAAAAACGTCTAGAGTAACTTTGAAACTGTTGAAAAAATCCATGCTGAAAAAGGCTGTTATAATGAAAATAGTGAACAACATAGACAGTTTCTACTGTACACTATGCAAGTTTCAAAATAATAAAAAATATATGAATAAATGTAATTTTCGAGTGGAGAAGAAGGCAAAAGCTAATTTCTCAGTCAATACTGTTGTACTACGCAACACGTGTTTTACAATTGACCCATATATTATGTAAATAAAGTTATGTAACTAAACTTCCCTATGACCTTTATTTCCTAGTATCTAGATCATATGTATTCAGTTACGCTTACTCAGTTAAACAACTGCATCACGATGGTTAAACAAATGCATGACGATACATTTGTGTCAAATTTAGATAAGAATAACTTGGATTTTTTTTAAGTATATGAAAGAATTAATATATTCAGTTTGACTGAATTAAGTTAATAAACATACTAGCTCATGTCAAAATGGGTGGCTATGTAGCTTATTTTCATTAATCTGAATATTGTCTAATAAAATTAACGGTACCAATTTTCTTGCACCAGATGCGCATTTCGACAATACATGTCTCTTCAGTGATGCTCGTAGCCAAAATATTTGAAATCCAAAACTTATATAAAAGATGAAGAGCTATAATCCAAAATGTCCAAAAAGTATAGCCAAATCCGTGAAAGGAATCAGAGCTTTGCATGAGGGAGATACATTCCTTAATTTATATTAATTTCTAATATTTTGTAACATCAAATTTTAATAACACAAAACAATCCGTATTTTCATGCCAGTACCGAAGTACTGGCTACTGGGCTGGTGATACCCTCGGGGACTGATAGTCCACCAGCAGAGGCATCGACCCAGTGGTAGTAATAAAATTAACGGTACCAATTTTCTTGCACCAGATGCGCATTTCGACAATACATGTCTCTTCAGTGATGCTCGTAGCCAAAATATTTGAAATCCAAAACTTATACAAAAGATGAAGAGCTATAACCCAAAAGGTCCAAAAAGTATAGCCAAATCCGTGAAAGGAATTAGAGCTTTGCATGAGGGAGATACATTCCTTAATTTATATTAATTTCTAATATTTTGTAACAGCAAATTTTAATAACACAAAAAAATCCGTATTTTCATGCAAGTACCGAAGTACTGGCTACTGGGCTGGTGATACCCTCGGGGACTGATCTAACATATGTCATACGCTGAAACAGCAAAATTAAAAATAATAAAACCGAACGAAATTTAATTTCATGAAACCCGAATCAAGTCGTATAAAACATGTTTTAAACATCATGTGGTCAACGAAACTAGACACAATTTGATAATCGCGAGACGTACCATAATAATTACAGTGTTACAATACAGGTGCTAGCAAGAACATAACGTTCTCGAACAGAGAAATTAGAAATCTTCCTGCCTTTACTGAACTCAAGGTTGTTATTGTCACAAATCTATTGACATAACATGCATTTTTAAAAGCAGTTAATTCAGTACAACACCCTTTCAGAATAAAAATATTCAATAATTCGAACACGGCTTTAATTAATTAAGGAAACATTTAAACTTCAGTAATCCTGTCTGTAGTTTGCATTTCTTAAATGTCAAGTGCCTTATTTGAACTACAAATTATGTGTTTTACATCCAAGGATTTTTAAAATAATACATTGTATATTACTTTACACTTCCGTAGAATACACCTAACAATCCATTTTTATATATTTTGAAGAGGGAATCGATAAAAAGCACTTTGTATATACATAATAAAATATAATGTCTTATTTCAATTTACGTAAAGTAAGTTGATATCCAATAGTAAAATGAATGCCATGGTACACCTTCATTACGTGAATAATAGATGATCAATATCGACTTGTTTTTGTCCTGGAATCACATCAGTTTCTTTCGACGCAATTATATAACCACCATGAAAGAATGTGTAAACATGTTGTTTTCAACTTCGGTCAAGGCGATCATTTTAATCCGAGTTCGTTGTCCCCAACATATTATAGTAATCGAGGATTGTCCTGTTCATTTATTTTTTTATTGTATATTGGTGTGTTGCATAATAAATATGTTATGTAAAATCTCGTTGGATGTTGGATCTGTAATATTGTGCAAGTTAAACGAGTAATACCAATATCTAAAATGTTTATTTTCACCTACCTTCATGGCAAGTGCTGTTTTTACTGAATATGCTCACAATCTTCGCATTGAATAAAATGGAATTGTGGGGGACATCCTCAGCGGCATTTTCACGAGGTATCATGTACCCGTTTCGTAAAAGAGTATAACAAAAAGGACGAACTCGAATGCAAATTCAAAACGGGAAGTTTGACAGCAATCAAACTACATAGAAGGGGTTAACATTGCTTAATTGTTTTCGCCCAACGTTTATCAATATTTCAGAGAGCTTCATTCAACAATATAGGTTCCCACGCGATCTTCCGTATACTCATATTATTCAGTTGAACAATAAAGTGAATGCGCGTGATACGTACGCCTATGCAAGTGTCATGTATATATTTGATTAAACTGCAGTATGTTAACAGCCCTTTACAAATAGCGTCGTAGACATGATATACTTAATTCGATATTACATTTAAAATTAAAATTTGCAACGTGTAGAAGACAAATTTTTATAGGGTAAGAAGTATGCAATGTCTAAAGAAGAAAATTAAGAGAGTGAACTGAAGAAGCAGTTAGATATTTTACATAAAAAAGAGGTAAATGAAAAACTAAAGTAAGAAATATCTATAAACAATTAACTGATAGATTGATTCATTACATAAGAGATCAAAAGATATTGCTAAAGAGAAGAAATTAGCTAAAATTAGCGGAAAACCAACCAAAGATACTAATCCGTTAATATCTAATTGGATTGATGATGCTACAGAGCATTTATGGGTACTTTTAGAAAATGCTATGAGTAGTGACTATACTGATGAACCAACAATCTTTATGCCCGCGTCACACTGTCCCGATTTTTACGCCGATGGCAACACGATAATGGAAATTTTCAAAATCGGGACTGATCGTATCCAGATCGGGCTATTCGTAGTGCCATCTTTAACCATCTTTAACCATCGGCCACTTTTTCTAGCCTTCGGGGACAACTTCGGGAAGGGTTCTAAATTTTTTAACATGTTAAAAAATCCCCGAAGGTGCGTCCGATGTTGAGGGTTCGTATTGAGTTCGTATCACCATCCTCACCATAGTAATGTCACCGGGAATGCATCTTTGCACATCGTATTGCATTCGTGTTTCCATCGTTTCCATCGGGCAGTTTTGACATTGCGATGTCTACACGAATGAATCACGAAGATACCCGAAGGTCTTACGATGGCAATACGACTTCGTGAAGACCTCGTAATCCCGTCGTGTTGCCATCGAATAAGAGTACGAAGGCGACAAGATGGAACTACGACGGCAATAAATCCAGCTAAATGTAAAAGTTAATTTTCGCGCTAAAATACATTTAAAGTGCCATGCGCGATATGCACTGGTCAGTCTAATACGACAGTTAAGAAAGACGTTCACAAAATATGGAGCTCATATCATATGATTCTATGAGAACAAGAAAGGCGACAGCGTTGTTTCTATTAATTCAAATGGAACAAGAAGAGCAGCTATTACAGGCACAGGATTTACTTTTACAAGTAAAATATTATTTTTTTGTCAATTTTTCATATCAAGTGACATAATGAAAATCATAAACGCGCCTCGTACACCAACACTGCAGGTACACGTATATAGGGAAACCAACTTTTTCTGATTTTTTATGTATCGTCTGAGTTGTTGTCACACGAATGTTTACTCCATAACCATTTTGTTTTCTATATGTCATATTTTGCCGCATTTGTTGCTTTCCCCACATCCTTCCTTTTGTCTATATTATTATGATATTCTCCTGGAAAGAGCTCTTTTTTTTCTTCTTAAAAGGGATCAACGAACCCATTACCTTACCTTTAAGATAGATCAGTAAACATGGGCATAATTATGGGTGATTATTCAGACTAGTGCACACATTTTACAGTTCAAACAAGGCAATGCCGAGCGTGGTATCCCCTCGTATGTAACATATTGGGGACAAATATGGACACTATATTTGTATATGACACATGCAGAAAATTGTAAATTGAATATGCATATTTGATACATAAACTATTTTTTAGAAATCAACCAAAACATTCAGTAACTGGAAATACCTTTAATATTGTCTTTAGAACCAGCAGGTTAAAAATGAGCAACCAATTTCCTGTGTATTATGCTATTTCAAGGAGAAAAAACAAGTCCATCTGCATGACCTTGACCTTTGGTCTTGAACGTAAAAAATGTCAGATCATTACAAGGAGGAACAATATACCAAATGTGGTTAAAATCTTTTGAAGCATATTGGTTTTAGAGTGTCCACAAGGGCGGTATTGCCTTGTAATACAACTGCCACTGTGACCTTGACCTTTGAACTTTAAAGTCAATAGCGCTTAAGATATTCTTAACGAGTAACACCATACCAAGTTTTGAGTATTTTGATTCTAGAGTGTCCATAACAATTGTATCTACACGCAACTTACATGTAGTAGGCGAGGGGATAATAAACTAAGTTTTATAAGAATTAGACAAAAAGATCGATTTCCCGCCATGCATGGCAGACTTGTACAGAAACGATATGTTGTCGAAATTCTGTTCGTATCTTTTAGACATCGTATGGCCATCGCGCCATCATCGTAATCCATCGTGTAGCCTTCGTAATCCATCGTGTAGCCTTCGTGATCCATCGTGTAGGCTTCGGCTGAGATATGAAGCTTAAATACCCGTCTTCGGTTAACCTTCGTATGTCCATCTTTTGCTATCGTATATAATTTCGGCACCATCGTATAGACTTCGTTATTCATCGTACTTGCTTCGGTCACTTTTTGGTATTTTAACGAGATCGGGACCAACTTCGTACGAACTTACAATTTTCGCATTCGGGTGTCCATCGTATATAAAAATCGGGACAGTGTGACGCGGGCATTAATACCCCAGTCCCACGATCGCACTACGATCTGTTAAAAAAATTCAAATTTTTGTGATCGTAGTGCGATCGTGTAGATCGCAGTAAGGTCGTATCACGGTCGTGGTGAGGTTTCAAGATCGTGAAGAGCGTGGCCAACTTTGAACATGTTCAAAACCATCGTGGTGCGGTCGTGGCGAAATCATGTCGTAGTAGAAGCGTAGTGAGAGCGCACTAAGATCGTAGTAAGATCGTATAGGTCGCTGTACAATCGCAGCGAAAGCGTGATTCTATTCGGAGAGACTGCGCTACGATCGCACAGCGACGTTATCATGACCTCACTACGACCATCACGTTCTCACTGCGACCCAACTACGCTTCCACTACGACTATACCACGCTGTTCACGACCATAGTACGATTCTAGCACGCCTTTGCCGTCCTCATCATGCTCTTCTTACGACCTGACTACGTTCATACTACGACCATCATTATCATTCTCATTGTCATTTTCACATAAAATATATAAAAAAGCTCCCTGGGTTTTGTTTGTTTGAATGTAATTATCCATTTGCTCTAACGGCTCAACCATGCTTCTCGTTTTTATATAGATTAGACCGTTGGTTTTCCCGTTGAAATGGTTTAACACTAGTAATGTTTCGGGTCCATTATAACGTGCTGATTGATGTGAGCCAATGCTCCATGTTGAAGGCCGTACCTTGGCCTATAATGGTTTACTTTTTTAAATTATTACTTGGATGGAGAGTTGTCTCATTGGCACTCATACCACATCTTTCTATATATATTGATACATCTATGTCATCTCTGCTATCGTTCACTAAAATATCGTCATTGAGCTTTATTGACTAGCAATAGGTTGTAATTTAGATTGGATTGGTCGGTCCGACATCTCTGCTTGATCAGGATTCGTTACGTTACTCCCTCTGCCTCTACATCAACTCCTACCACCATGCCCACGTGTTCTGGTAGATTTTGGTCGCATGACTGTATCGTTTCCGAGAAATCTACGATTTAATCAGAAATAGAAGTAATTGAACTGTATTGAAATGGAACAAGATGTTGACGTTATTGCTGAGAACGTAGTAAGATCGCGCTATGAACGTAGTATAATCGTGGTAAGAACGTGTTATAATCGCAGTAAGCCCCAGTCACACTGTCACGTTTCGGCTATCCCGTTTTGCTACGTTTTCAAAACGTAGCGAAACGGCAATATCCGTAGTGAATCGTATCGATCCGTACTTAAAACGGCTATATACGTAGTTATGCGTAGATTGATACGTGATCGGTGCCGTTTGTATTGGTCTGCACAATACAAACGTGACTAAAAATGAAAACGTAGTACTAACGTAGAAAAGCGCAGTAAAACGTAGAAGGAACGTAGAAATGCGTATTAGAAACGTACCTGATACGTTCTAAAACGTATTTGATTATAATCACTAGGTGTTATTACGTTTAAGTACGTATCTGCCACGTTGCATTAGGTTTTTGAACGGTATATTACGCTTCATGGTACGCATTAATAGGTTTCATCACGTTATTCTAGGCATTATTACGTATCGATGCGTATTACTACGCATGATTACCTTCTTCTACGTATAATCAAACCACGGGTATCTATATTTCTCGCCATTTGCTAAAATAGTTTGTCAGTCTTACAGCAAGATGGACAGACAACGGATGGAAATGACAAATTATGGATTATTGATACACAATCATATTTTGAAATTGAGAATGTTGTTAAACAGACACAGACATAAACGAATAGATCGCAGAGTGCGCACGGTATGGGTAAGGGATTGGATAGGTAGAAGATCTCAGTTTGGTTTTTATGCACAGCTGTTGGATGAATTGAGAAAAACCTTTTGAGAGTTGATCCAACCATGTTTCAGGAAATTGTTAATAGATTAACACCAAGGCTACAAAAGAAAGACACGTGGTACCGAAAGGCATTGCCAGTTGGTCTTAAAGTAGCAATAACCCTTCGATATCTAGCCACAGGAGACAGTTATCATTCACTTATGTATTTATTTAGAGTGCCGCACAACACGATATCCAATCTTGTAGTACAAGTCTGTGAAGCAATTATTTCCGAGTATGCTGAAGATGTTATCAACACACCTACGGAAGAAGCTGAATGGCTAGCCATTTCGCAAGAATTTAGTGATATGTGGCAGTTTCATCATGTACTAGGTGCACTAGATGGGAAACACGTTGCTATCAAATGTCCGGCTGGTGGTGGTTCTAAATACTATAATTATAAAGGATTCCATTCTATAGTTCTAATGGGCTTAGTAGACGCTAATTATAAATTCAAATGGGTTAACGTTGGTGCACCAGGTGCTTGCTCTGATGCACAAATTTGGAATCAGTCAGACTTAAAAAATCATATAATTGATGAGAATATGCACGTACCAAAAGCAGAGCCTCTTCCGAATGATGACAAAGACATTCCGTACTTCGTCGTTGGTGACGACGCGTTCGCCCTCAGAAGTTGGCTAATGAAGCCCTTTTCTAGGAGGAACATGACCCTTGAAGAGAGAGTTTTTAACTACAGGCTATCGCGATCACGAAGAGTTGTTGAAAACGCATTTGGGATACTTGCAAATCGATTTCAATGCTTACTTTCAACTTTAAAGCAAGAGCCTAACAATGTCGTATCCATTATTCTGGCCTGTGTTTGTCTGCACAATATAATGAGGATAAGATATCCAGGTGATCAGAACATTTTGTTAGACAGAGAAGACGAGAACCACCATCTTTTACCTGGAGCTTGGCGAGACGAAACAAACCTGAAGGACATTGATGATGTGCAAGATCGCAACTATCCTAGCAAGGCAGCAAAACAACAAAGACTGTATCTTAAACACTATTATTCGTCACCTGCAGGAAAAGTTCCATGGCAAGAACGAATGGTTCAATAACGTTTTTTAACTGTCTTATCGTAGTATATTTGAATGATAAGTATATGATTTGTACTTTTGTTTATTTAACTTTGAATGTATCAAAAAATATTATCATGATACATGTAATTAAATTTAAAAAAATTCTTCTATCAATACCAGTTTTCTGGTCTTTTAAAAACAATGGCACGCATGGGTCAGCATACTTAGGATAAATTGAAAATTTCATTATTATAACACTAAAACAACAAGACAAATCAAAATCAAAAAAAAACTTTGGGATCCCGCTAACATATTTAACCCCGCCGCATCATGTATGCATGTGCCTGTCCCAAGTCAAGAGCCTGTAACTCAGTGGTTGTCGTTTGTTGCTGTGTTACATATTGTTTTTCGTTCATTTATTTGTACATTAACAAGGCCGTTAGTTTTTTTTTCGTTCGAATTGTTTTACATTTGTCATTTCGGGTCTTCTTATAGCTGACTATGCGGTATGGACTTTGCTCAATGTTGAAGGCCATACGATGACCCATAGTTGTTAATTTCTGTGTCATTTGGTCTCTTGTGTAGAGTTGTCTCATTGGCAATTACACCACATCTTCTTTTTTTATATTAACCAACAAAATAATCACTCAAACAAAAAAACTTTTAATTTTACAGACAACTGTCATAATACATGAAATAAACAAACTGTCTACATAATAGAGTCGTCTTTTAATGTCATTCATATAAAACTTTAAAACACGGTTCCTGGTATGACTAAGTTTATAATGAGAAAAGTGACGATGAGGGTGAATCAACGTTCATTGAATCCGATTGCATTATTACACTGGCAATACTTGATGTTGTAATATCTTGTGCGCATGTAACAGGTGGAGCAGAATGTGCTCTTATAGGTTCAATGTCTGCTTGAGTTTTAGACCGGTTTTGCAGAAAGGCGACGTCCTGTCCAGGTAGCTGATATTGCTGCTGCCATGCAGGTAGGTACCCAACATTACTTGATTGATTACAGAAGCTGCCCATGGGAACATCCAATGCAGATTGTTGACCAGTGAATCCCTGCAACAACAAAAAACATGACCATATAAACAAGTTTGATCATCGGCGTTGGAATTAGGTACTAGAACTGGGGTTATGCGGGGTTTCAAGGAAGGATAATTAACATAACTGTACGGGGTACTGTTGCCTTGTTCGGTAATGCCGATTTCTTAAAAGATAAATAAATCCCAGTTCCTAAGTCAAGGATACACAGCAGTGGCGGATTCAGGGGGGGGGGGGGGCATAGAGGGCGTACGCCCCCTTTATTTGTACTTTTTCCCCCCTTTTTACGTGATTTTAGCCACAAAAAAAAAAACAATTTCGCCTCGCTCCGCTCGCCAACGAAATATAGTCTACGCCCCTTTCTAAATTCCTTGATCCAATTCTGTAACCATATCGTTTTAATATACGTAGTATATATAAATATATATATACACATGGAAAAAAGTATTGCAACACCTTGATTTTTTAAAAATTGAAAAATCAGTCTCTTTTTTTGGATGGAATATGATAAAATATTTGTAAAATAATATCGAAACGTAGTTAATGATAACATTGGCTTCAAAACGAACAAAAAATGTATGAAAAAAAAAGGTTTTATCGAACCAAAATTTTTATAACAAAATGAAGTGTTTTTTGTACAAAAAAATGCATTTTACAAGTTTTACTGTAGTCGAACTTTACAATGTCAGACTTTTCAAAATTAATCTTTAGATGATTGTTCACATCATGGTTGGTCGATATACGCCAAATAATTAGTACTTTGTGCGCAGCTTCCATTCAAACGGATAACCGTATCTTAATGTCTTCTGATTCCTGCCATAAGTCGACTCATTTGTTGCTAAGCTAGCAGCAACCATTCTTGACACAAGGTATTGTTTATTTCATGACCTGTTTGAACTGGGGTGTCCTTTCGTGCACTTTACGCCCATCAGTGTCCCATATATGTTCGATATGGTTCAAATTCGGGCTACGAAAGGGCCAAGAAAGATAAACCGAATTCCATTGGAACAATGGATCTTCCTCCACGACGTTAATTTCCAACTTTGGCGAGCTCTGCACAATATTGGATACGGGCATCTGTGTGTCTGTTCGTAGGCAAAGGTCCCCGAAATGGTATTATCGCACGATAACCAGTAGCGATGAGCCGATCTTGAACAGTTCTTGCTTAAAGGCTCCTGTATGGTCATTATTCACTTTTTAGGATTGTATTTTTTGCAATGGGTTTCCTTCTGACCAACCTTCATTATGCTTAATTTTCCCTAGCAGATGTTATAGGGGATCTTCTTGACCTCGGAAGGTCTTTAACATCGTTTCTTGCCTGGATTTTATTCTCAAAACGACTTATAGTGGAATGGAGATGACCAACAATACGTGCAATTATCACAGCGGCATACCTGCTTCCCTCATGCTGGATATCTGCCATCTTGCTGCAGTTATGAGTTGTGGATGACCAATTACAAGGTGCAAATAACATAAATTTATAAACTTGGTTATTATAAGTGTTGAAAACAATGAGGATTAAAACATCTGTTTTAGTGTTTACGAGTACAGTAGCTGCATGTGCAGATAAGAACTGAAAGAGTCGATATTTATTGATTAAACTCGGGTGATATTTAAATAATGTTTAACTAGTTCTATTTCAAAAAATCATTTAATAAAAAAATAAAAAGTATTTTTTTAATTTAAATTTTAATTTGGTGTTGCAATACTTTTTTCCAGGTGTATATATATGACCGGCCGCATGACAATTTCAAAATGCAGCAATTTACCTGAGAGTTATTACAACACGAGGCATCCAAAATATGCAGGTGAACTAAAGAAATGTGTATTTCGAAACATGTTCTGACCTTTCAGTCTTAACACAATACTAGTACTAGTAAATAATATGTGAATAATATACCTGCAGTTGCTGAAGACGTTGTTTATCACGGCTGCGTAGCTCCTTACTTTCATTTTGAAATCTGTCCAATAAATCCATACTCTCTCTTTTAAACCTGAAAGCAAAAATTTGATATAAATTCATTTAAAAAGTGAGAATCAATATCATATTAATGTAAAATATAGCTATAATGGATTATTTTTGATACATCTCATTCTTTTGAGAAAGTGTGAGGAAAATAATTGAAAACGAATCATACTGAAGTTTGATAAACACCAATCTTTACATATAATATTTTTGCAAAGTTTCATGAAAATCTCTCAATAACTTCAAAGTTTCATTTCAAAACGGCTTAACTTAAAAACGAAGTTTTCGATATATCTTAACATTAAACTTGTAAAAGCTCTCTGTTTAGTACTCAACAATTGAGCAAAGTTTCAATAAAAATTATGGATTCGTTCTTAAATGACTACTTGGTAACAGTCGATGACGGACGGACAGATGGACAAGCGGATGAAAGAGCAGATAGACAGGCACTACGCAGACGAACGGACACTCAACCAAACGTTTTTTACGAAGGGTATTACACAATGCCTTGCGACTTCGTGTGGCGGGGTATAAAAACTAATGTCATTACCATAGCGTATCATCGGACACAGGATGTTGGTACCAGGCTTAAACGATTTGTATGGTGTTCAATTTTAAAGCTGCTACAGTACATCAAAAAGTTGTTGCACTGCACCGTGGAGTTATGTTTTTCCTCCTAAAAAATCAGAATAGACCCTCTGCTCGATGATACACGATTTTTATATAGCGTATTCGGCCGTGTATAGTACACATTCATCAAGTAACAAAACATTAACATACAAAAGCATAGCATACCTCCCCCACAATCTGTCGTCAATACCTGGAAGAATGCTGACCATCCAATGTCCCCAGTTCTGCCTTTCGGGTGTCATGTCCGCGTGACTAGCCAGCTTAGCCTGCACTTGTTTCTGTAATTCAGAAGACTGTTTTATTGCTTCCTGGATGTCTTTTTCAACTGGAGATTGCATGCATCTTCTGGTATTTCTTTTTCGTTTTTGTTGTAACTATAGGAGAGGGAATATCTATTGTGCTGGACGTCTCCTCAAGATTACATTGCGATCTAAAGAAAAAAAAACGATGAAAGTTGTATTTTTTGTTCTAAACAATACAAAAAGACACCCTATCTCTACTACTACGATGGGTTTTGAACGACCTTGACTGGCTTGACACCCTATCTCATAACAAGAAAACAAGAAATGCCGGAAGCACAATCAATCCGATACAATTACTTTTAACTGAAAAGTATTTCCAAATGTAAGTGTGATGGACGGACGGACGGACGGACCAAAACATTATAATAAGTCCTGATGTGAAGATATAGTTTCAATTTAACTAATTATACAAAGAAGTAAATGGTTACTGACCTTCTTTCATCGTCTTCTTGACTTTCCTCTTCGTCCTCATGTTCACTGGGAGAATCGACGCAAGCATCTGTTCCGTATTTTGCCTTGAGTTTCTCTTTCAGCTGAAATATTCAGACATAATCGGAACATTATTTATGTATTCGTACAAGATATATCGAGATAAAGTCAAACGTTTGAAATGAAACAGCTGTAAAATGAATTTCGTAGAATCAGAACATTAAGTATCATTTAGAAAAAGAAAAAAGGTACGGGAATTCAACAAAGGAAATAACAATAAAAGGTAAAAAAAGTGAACTGAAATATTAAGTAATAGAAAACTGTAATTGCACACGTTTATTCCTCCTCTGGTTTCTATTCTGGCAATATGTGGACCCAAGAAGCCAAATTTTTCTTTGATCCATTTGTCTCTTTGAGTATCATCTTTTCTGCCTGAACCAGATTTATTGCCTTCTCGTGTCAGTCTTCCGAGCTGAGATCTCATTGACTCAACCCATGTCCTGAGAGTCTTCCAATCCTCTACCCCTAGCTCATTAGCTTTTGCTTGCCATCGTGTATTTTTGAGAGCAGTATCTTTGTACTGATAATGAGCTAAAAGAGAAGAAAAAAATCGGTCACTTTGATTTTTAAATATAAAGACCATGCTGTAAGTTTATCTATGTCTACTGGTGGGGTTAACATCTTTTGACATTTATTCTCCGTATTAATATTTTAAATTATAGCAAATAAATACATGTACCTTTGTTGTATAGAGGTTCGTTTTCTCTATACCAATCTGCCAACTCATCCTGCTTTTCTTGTGGTATTTCTAATGGCTTGCTTCTTTTGCGCTTCTCTTTATTGGTATTAGCTGGCTGTTCAGTATCACTATTTTGTGTTTGCTCATTTGTTTCTTGTGTATTAGTTGTTTCAGTCTCAGGCGCCACACTAACTATGCGGCCTCTGCCACGCCCACCACGACCCCTTCCTCTGGTCCTCATCAGAACGGTCTGGTTTGAAACACACTAAAAGATAAATCAAATACCGGTAAGAGGAAAATTGGATTTAAAACGGACAATGTGCAACGTAAAATATTTCAAAAGAGCAATTATTATAAAAGGGAAAGCATTGACAATGTTCTAACCAAAGCTTTAAATGTTTTTTCATGATTCATGTATCCACTCAACAAAAATCTTATCTGAAAGAAAAAACAATAAAATCTTTCTTTAAAATCTTTCTTTTGAGTACAAAAAATCTAAATTTTTAGACCATAAAATGGGAACAAAATAATTTAATTACAATGACAGATGTATTAATAATTATAAAGTGTACCTCTATTAATGTCTCCAGATTTGTTTTAGTTACTCGGCTCCCTCTTTGCATCTCTGTCCTTTCAAATTTTATTGAATAATGATGCGGTTTCATGATAAGTGATCACAGCGTAGTGACACGTGATACTGCGTGCAATAAACTTGCTAAATCGTAGGAAATCGTGCAAAAGCGTACTTGAACCGATTTAGAAACGTACTAAACCCTAGTAATACGTAGTGAAACGTAGTAAACCGTAGTAAAACGTAGTTTATACGTACTGAAGCGTATTAAAACCTAGTAGAGCGTACCCCTTGTAGTTATAAAAAAAACCTAGCAAATCGTAACAAAACGAAACAATACGTAGAAGAACGTATCAAAACGTGGCGTAAACCTAGTTAAACGTACGGACCGTTAAAAATGACAAAAAAATGCCATGAAACGTAGCATTTCTACACGTACTAAAACCTAGCTGTCGAAACGTGACAGTGTGACTGAGGCTTAAGATCGTGTTGCAATAGGATAACACGTGGTATGGTCGTAGTGAGAACGTGAAGAGCATAGAAAGATCTTGATAAGCGTAGTGAGGTCGCAGAATAAGCGCGGTGAGAACGTGGTATATTCGTAGCGGGATCTTTGTAGAAGCGTAAAGAGGACGTAGTAGCATCGTGAAAGCAACGAAAATTTACATTTTCATGCCGCTCATACCGCGACCTTTTAAATCGCGGTGAGCGTGGTGCGATTGTGGTCTAGTGGGACTGGGGCTTAATTGAAAAACATCAACAACAAATTGAATTGATTCTCTGTCAAACAACTGTTCTATTCGGGAACAGTCTCATACTAATACATATAATAATATTGAGATAGACCGTCACAATTAAAATTATTGTACACCTATATTCGATATTTCTACCTACTATGTCTTTGTTTTGCTCACATAATACCAATATAATGGAATTACGCGATTGTCTTCCAAGTGAGAGGTTCTTTTCTACATACTTAGAACCCAAGTAGAAGTTGATTTATTGTTGTTATTTTAAAAATCAACAATTTTGTTTACCTTTTTGCATTGGTTTTGACAATGGAATTTACTTCATACAGACTATTTTTATATTGATGACAGAATTGTTGATTATTATGACCAACCTTTACACTTTTCTAAATATTGTTACTTACTTGTTAGCTGTAATCTTTAAAGAATTACCAATGGAGAAGCCAATTGAGTAGCCATATAAGTTGTGTATTGGCGTGGATTTTTTTTTTTACAACAGATTGCTTTTTACATAATGAACGTTAAACTGTTTCGCTGATCAATTAACCGAAAAAGAACAAACAGAAAGATTACAAAATCTTATATGTGATCTTATAATAGTCTGCAAAACAGACAAAATAAGTACTAAATTGTCCTTGGTTATAAATCAACCTTGTCAAAATTTTAATACAATGTCTTGTACACAGGTTAAAAAAACTAAAATGTCGTAGAATTTCATATGGCTATTGTTTTGCACGAGTCAACCTTAAAACCATTGTTTCGCTTATCCAACTTTTTATTGTTATAAAAGGACACAAAAATTCTCAAAATCTGCTTTTTCGTTTGCAGATGGAAATTTTAAAAAAAGTGTTTATCCTATGAAATCATTTTTTTTTTAAAGTTCATAGATCTTCATAATATTGATAGAATAAGGCCGAAAAGTTCAACCTTTTAAAAAACATCAACTTTCTCGAAATCGTAAGCAAGAATGTAACAACAGAATTGGGCGTCGATATTGACATATTGTAAACTTTAATTCAATTAAATATATATGTATGTGTGTTTGTTTGTTTGTATATGTGTTGGAATCAGATCGACGTCCTCACCACATATTGGAGTCTGATCTGACGTCACAGATGGAAATGTTAGGATGAATGACCAAAAATTCACCTCTTATCATGCAAATTTTTGATTTTTTGCCCACAGTTAATTAATTATAAATTATAAAGGAAACATTTCAACACTATCGGGCAAAATTGGTCTTGAAAGACTTTTATCGCAGACCACCATATCACAGGCATTCCTACAAAAACAAGGCCAAGACTATTGATTTTTTAATATTGATTTAATTTTATTATTGACATAGTTATGCAAGGTACCATATCACGTATAAACTTGTCAAGGAGCCAAATAATATCGAACAAATTCAAATCGTGATTTTTCTCATTCTGAATATATGTATATCTGTATTTGTCCAGGTCTTTTAAGGTTTTATCGTCTATAAGATAAGATAAGATAATACATGTATATATTTTAACCGGAGAATATCTTACACCAGTTGGTCATGATCACCCTGTGTTACTAACACATGTTATATTGCCTTTTCTGGCATTTTAACAAATCGGCCCTTCGTTGTGATATAGATGTAACAGTTTTTTGATGTTTTACCTACAATCACGATTTGTAGTGTAGTTGATTTGTTGTTGTGTTGTTTTATTTTCTGATGACTTAGGTACCGGTGTGAGGGACGGTGGTAAACATTTCAGTGCTAAGTATCTACACAGTTTGTGAATAGCCGACAAAATTGCTGTTGACTGCATTTGTGACATATAATACCTTGTTCAAAAAAGGTTTCGAAAAATTGTTTGTGTTGTTTTGAGACTTGTATACAACGGCCTTATTTTAATGTGTATATTACACCCGCAACATTTGAGCTTCATTGCTCTAGAATCAATTCTCGTGTTATTGGTTATGTACAGGCACCTACATCAGTTTGACGGTAGTTGTTCCTTGAATATATGTAATAAATGTAAACTTATATATAGGAAGTAATTCAAGAGTATGGACCGTCAGGAATGCACACAATAAGCGATACATTATTTTTTTCTTTAATACATGTAAAATGATATACTATTAAACTATAGTCAAAATGAACCAGAATGACTATGAATTAAGCAAACATCCGAAAAAATATGATAGAAACATTGAAATTTAATATAACAACACAAAAAATGCAAATATTCTGAGTCAGATTCGAACTCTTTCTTCAAAACCATCATTTATTAGTAGTTCTGTGCTCTACTGATGGAGCCACGGCGATGCTTATCCATTTATTTTTTATTAAGGAGCTATATCGGTACAATTTATCGATGTTACATTGTTTTCTTTAGAAAGTTGTTTTTTATATAATAAGGACACACTAAACCAATTTTATTTTTGAGGGAAAAAGTAGTATGAATTACAACAGTCATAAAAAAACATAACCTTTTTTGGTTTGAAATGTCCTTCTGAGGGGATTCCCTGTGTTTCCTACTTTTAAAAAACACCAGAAATTCCGCATATTGGACTTTCATCCTTTTTAAGGGTTAAATTAACTATTGATCACACATATCATAATATATGTAAATCGAGATATTGATCAAAAAGCATTTTTATTCTTTGTTTTTATAGTAAATTTTATTCTGTCGGCACTTTTTGAAATTGGCCCTTCTGTGAAAACAATTCCCGGCAAATTGGCCCTACCTCAAATTTGGAACATTGTATTATATTTTATAGTGTTCGCTTCTTTTGTTGACGAGCAATGGTATTTCCACTAGATTAAAATAGCGTTTCCTGATAATAGTGTATACCTTAGATTTCATCAACGTATGTATAAGTAACACAACACGTATACATTTAACTAACTGTCCATTCTTTTTTTGTTTTCAATACTCTCTACATATCGATTTATTAAAATGCATTTAATAAATCTAAGGTATTAAGTATACCTATCATTGATTCCTTAAAGTCGTATGGTATACAAGGGATCCATATAAAAAAGCCTCATTCAAACATTAATGCATATGTCCGGAACAGTAAAGCAGTAAAAATACATCGATTGGACTCAAATTCACAAATAATACATGATGGTTTTGAAGTAAAGATGTTAGGTATTGACGTTGTTTATCATTTCAATTACATGTTATAATGTTTTATTTGTCTTTACAAGTTTTTGCCTTTACTTTTTAGTTCATGTTTTGTGTTAAACTTATTGCATGCCTCGGTATTTATACATCCCGCTATAATGTTATCCTGCTATGGTCATTTTATATTTTCTTGTCTTTCATTTTTGCTTATGCACTTTATAGAATGTCTATATGCCATTTTGTTTTTCTTTGATGAAATAGTTATAAGTGATTTTAGTGACTGAACTTTGAACACAGTGCTCCCAATGAATGAAATTCAATACGACTGTCATACAAGTGTGAGGTTTTTCTCGCCATAAAATCGGGGTTTATCCACCATTTTCTACATAAGGAAATACCTGTACCTTTTCAGGAATATGACAGTTATGTTGTTAATATTGTACAAAAAGGTAAAACATGCTACACGGAGGATCAAGTTATCAGTATGCTGTAGTGTCTTAAGGACAACACATTTGTTGACTTTCAACAAATTGCAGGCATTCCTATGGCAGCGAACTGTGCGTCTCTCCTTCACTTCAAGAATAGCAGTTCTTTCAGACAGTTGTAAAACACAAACTGAACAAAGATGTCAGGTTATTTAATTTCATATTCAGATATATTGATGATATGTATATATAGCCATGTATCACCATCACAGCTGGTGATCCGATTGATAAATATGTTGTAAAGTTGTCACTGGCTCAGACGTACTATTAAATATAATTATTTTCTGTGACTGTATATTACATTAATTTGTAGGATACTTTACTACAGATAATTTAGCTGATCTGTAAAAATAACATCTCCATGCTTTATATATCATGTACTGTAGTACGACGGTAGATAAAAACTGACGTGGAAAGGTAACACCCGGCCACCGAAAGCTTCATTTTTTATAAAGCCCGGGTGGTCGGGTGGTCGTGTGGTCTAGCGAGACGGCTATGGTGCAGGCGATTTGGTGTCACGATATCTCAGTAGCATGGGTTGGAATCCCGGCGAGGGAAAAAAAAAATTTGCAGATCCAACATTGTTGGGTTGATGTTTAGACGAGTTATATATATATATATATATAACTTATATACAACTCGTCTAAACATCAACCCCACAATATATATATTAGTACGTCTGAGTCAGTGACTGAGGCACTGTAGCCGTCCCGCTAGACCACACGACCACCTGGGCTTCAATAATAAAGCTTTCGGTGGCCGTGTGTTACCTTTCCTCGATAGTTTTAATCTAGCGTCGTACTACAGTACATGATATATAAGGCATGGAAATGTTATTGTTACAGATCAGCTCAATTATCTATAGTAAAGGATCCTACAAATTAATGCAAATAAACTCATCATAGATACCAGGACTAAATTTTGTATATACGCCAGACGCGCGTTTCGTCTACAAAAGACTCATCAGTGACGCTTGAATCCAAAAGGTTAAAAAGGCCAAATAAAGTACGAAGTTGAAGAGCAATGAGGACCAAAATTCCTAAAAGTTTTGCAAATTACAGCTAAGGTAATCTATGCCTGAGGTAGAAAAGCCTTAGTATTTCAAAAATTCAAAATTTTGTGAACAGTAAATTTATAAATATTACCATATCAATGATAATTCATGTCAGCACAAGTGCTGACTACTGGGCTGGTGATACCCTCGGGGAAATAAATCTCCACCAGCAGTGGCATCGACCCAGTGCTAGTAAATAAACTCATCAAGATACAGTCACAGACAATAATTATATTTATAAGTACGTCTTAGTCAGTGACAACTCTACACCAGATCAATCCATCGGATCACCAGCAATGATGGTGATACATCGCTGTGTACATTATGTATATACAACTCGTCTAAACATCAACCCAAAAATGTTAGATCTGTTAATTTGCTTTCGCAATTTTTTTGTTCTTCCCTCGCCGGGATTCGAACCCATGCTAATGAGATATCGTGACACCAAATCGCCTGCACTGTAGTCGTCCCGCTAGACCACACGACCACCTGGGCTTCAATAATAAAGCTTTCGGTGGCCGTGTGTTACCTTTCCTCGATAGTTTTAATCTAGCGTCGTACTACAGTACATGCTATATAAGGCATGGAGATGTTATTGTTACAGATAAGCTCAATTATCTATAGTAAAGGATTCTACAACGTTACCTTGAATTACAGACTCCTGACTTGGGACAGGTGCATATATACAGAATGTGGCAGGGTTTAACATGTTCGCGGGATCCAAATCCTTCCCTAACCTGGGACAGTGGTTTAACATTACAACATAAGAACGAACTATAAAAATCAGTTGAAAAAGGCTTAACACCTCAGATTAATACAAATAGAAATACTATATACAGAGTGGACGTGTCCGGGTGGCAACAACAGAAACCACAAAGTACAGATCTGAGAGTACTCACAGTTACTGACAGCTATTACAAATCCACTTACCACTTATAAAAAAAAATCATGCATCTAAGACTAAATTATCAATCAGTACACACCCAATTGATTTAGTGTATATACTTCATAAACAGAGAAAACATGACATTTTGCAATGCCAAGATACAATTATCGACAGATTGTAGATCCATGAAAGTGTATATATATATATATATGTTGTAGAGTTGTCACTGACTCAGACGTACTTATATATATATATATATATATATATATACAACTCGTCTAAACATCAACCCAACAATGTTAGATCTGTAAATTTGCTATTAATATTTAGTTTGCTTTTAAAAGAGGGACGAAAGATACCAAAGGGACAGTCAAACTCATAAATCTAAAACAAACTGAAAACGCCATGGCTAAAAATGAAAAAGACAAACAGAAAAACAATAGTATACATGACACAACATAGAAAACTAAAGAATAAACAGCACGAACCCCAATTTATCTATAGTAAAGGATCCTACAACGTTACCTTGAATTACAGACTCCTGACTTGGGACAGGTACATATATACAGAATGTGGCAGGGTTTAACATGCTCGCGGGATCCCAATCCTTCATTTATTCATAACGAAATCAAGATTATAATAAAAACAATATTCAATGATCTAATTACGGCGTTGAATTGGTAACCTTTTACAATAAGTTAATTTAAAGGATCTATAAGTTTGCCAGGATTTTCTCTAAATTGCCAGACACGGTAAACAACATTTCCGAAAAATGAGGATGTGCTATCCCGTTTGAAATAAGTTTTCTACAGTTTCAACCAAACTTGAAAACCAAATCTTTATATTAAGGAAGAATTTAGTAAAGGTTTTAAGCAATTTGTGGTAACGAAATCTGT
This sequence comes from Mytilus edulis, assembly GCF_963676685.1. Classification (NCBI taxonomy): domain Eukaryota; kingdom Metazoa; phylum Mollusca; class Bivalvia; order Mytilida; family Mytilidae; genus Mytilus; species Mytilus edulis. Next base: position 100,575,742 of record NC_092344.1, read on the forward strand.
CTTAATAGTTTACCAGTAATACATAGATGAAGTTCGTTAAAATAAAAAATAAAAAACACGTCACTACAGACACGGGCATAGCAAACTAGCTGTGTGATATAAACACCGTAAGATGGTGCCAAAGGAACATCACTATCCAAAAAGGGAAAATTTACAATAGGAAACGAAAAATCGTCCTTTTGTCGTAAATTTTAGTGTGGTGTTTCCCGTGTAAAACCGAAATATCTTAATCAAGGTAAAGGCAGTAATTACCGTTTAACTTTGATTTATTTAAAGTAAATGATATTCTTTTCATTAACAATCCAAACATTTCTGATAGGGTTCCATTAATATATCATCCAGAACTAGAAATTAAAGGAACAACAGACACGATTTCCTTCGCCTCATGTTTAGACTTATATATCGGATTTGACACAGTCATCTCAGTACCAGAATCTATGATAAACGAGACGATTTTTTATTTTGGAATTATGAATTTTCACCCAGTTAGTTAGCAATATACAAACTTCACTTCCTTATGTGATATACATTTCCCAACTCATTCGGTATTCGAGAACTAACAACTCATATTCAGACTTCGTAAAACGTCACCAGTGTCTGAGTAGAAAGAAGATGAACCAAGTGTATGTCGGAGAACGTCTCTCTTTTTTCTAATAAAGGTCATCGGAAGATACCTTACCTTGTTGATAAATATTGCGTATCAACTTCACAAATTTATTAAGATGGTCATGCAATATAGATTATTTGGTACTGATGTTGTTTATCATCGGAGAACGTGTTTTTTTTTTCAAATAAAGGTCATCGGAAGATACATTACCTCGTTGATACATATTCCGTATCCACTTCACAAATTATATACGATGGTCATGAAATATAGATAATGGGTAATGACGTTGTTTATCATCTCAATAACGTTTTATAGTATTCTTTTATTTATCTGTATGAATATTACTTTTACTGCTTAGTTTGATTTGGTGATTCCATTTGACGTGACTTTGTACTTATACATACCGTCAATGTGCTATGATGATTTTTTTTTTAATTTTTGCTCGTGTACTTTGTCTAGATGCCTTTTTCTGTTTCTTTGATACATATGACGTGGCTCTATACTCATACATCCCAACATTGTGTTTTTGTTCTATGATAAATTTTTGTATTCTTAACTTTCATTTTTGCTTATGTGCTTTGTCTATATATATTTTTGTGTTTCTTTGACACATATCACGTGGCTCTGGACTTATACATCCTGTCATTGTGATATTATACATTTTTGTATGCTTGTCTCTCAGCTTTGCTTATGTGCTTTGTTTATATGCCTTTTTGTGTTTCTGGTTGTCCACCTCATTTATGGAGGTATCTATAATACATGTATCATTATTGTTGCTTTCGCTAGCAAAAACATTCAAAAATTGGTAAGCAGTTTTCATGTTTTCCAGATTCAATTGTAGAAGCCTTGGTTTCCATTTCTTCTACACAAACTTCTCTGTTTTTAAAAGAAGATTTTTCCAGCTCTTAATTTTTCTAAATGTTGTGCAAGTCCAGGAAGGTCAAGATGTTTTGAACCGGTATCTACTTTTTGATTTTCTATTTCTTTGCGATATGTTAGTAGCACTTCAAATGCATTTAGTTTGAGCGTCTGGTTTTAAAAATTGGAATAAAACAATCAATTTGCACTCAATTTTGTCCATTTCCCATCTAAACTGTCGATATCAAAAATAAGCTTTACTTTTTCATATTGAATTTTTGTTTCTTTTAGTGTTGTCAACGGTTAACCGGTTAATCGGTCGAACGACCGAATACCAAAAACGCTAACCGGTTAACCGGACTTTTTTCAATTTCGATAGATTTGATATAAATTTGTGTTGAAAATCAAATCACCAAATAATATGTTTTATTTTAAAATTGTCGTCGCGATAATTAGTTTGACAGATCAATTGTCTAGTATATTGATTGCTATTGTTAATCCTAAAAACATAAAATTAATTAGTCTAAAGAGTTCGTGGCAGGATCTTTAAGAAACAATTAGTAAACATGTTTTTTTTTAACAGTAACTTTAAATCAGTAATGAGATTTAATTTTACTAATTACTTCATTATTTCGTTTTCGATCTAATATTGTGTAAACCTACATTTAAATGTGCAACCTCCGTATAGTGAAAGGGTTAGTCTTAATTTAAATTCAAAAATTGTGAAATGCAAACCAATGTGAATGTATTCAATGTATACGTGAAAGTACGAGTAACATGCTTAAAGAAAAAAGCAAACACAGTGAAGAAACAGGTCGTACAGCATGTACAATGACCTATAGTTGTTAATGTCTGTGTCATTTTGGTCTCTTGCGAAGAATTGTCTCATTGGCAATCATACCACATCTTCTTTTTTTTGTTGTAATTAATCATTTCAAATTGAAACGCACCTTATTATTTTCGGAGACAACAAGAGAAAAGGAAAGAATAATCGGTTTCAGACATATGACATATTCAATTCTACGAGATTAAGATTTTTTTTTTGGATTTTTTAATCTGAAGTTGATACAAACGCTATAGTTGATACGGTGTATTTGATTATTAAAAGTCAAACTTCGCCAGGAATCCTCGCAAGCCTTATAATGCTAAAGGAAAAACTTTAATTCTAAAAGCGTATTTATGACTTTGATGAAAGACTGTCAAATTGACACTCATACCACATCTTATATCTTTTTGTAGGGTTCTATTGATAAGGCTTTGAAACACCAACTTAAATTACCGGTTAAACGGTTAATCGATCGAACGATTATCCGAGTAACCGGTTAGGCAAAAGTGTACGATTTGACAACACTAGTTTCTTTTGTTCCTTTTCTTTAATTGTGGATTTTCATTATTTATTGTTATAGAATCTGATACCTATCTGTCCATTCCCCCCCCCCCCCCCCCCCCCCCGGTTGTCTACATTTAGCTACACACATGTATTTTAATGCTAGTGTTTAGAACAATGGTCTTTTGACGATCTGTCTGATCCATAAGTCTTTCTAAAGAAATGCTGTTGGCTGGACATGATTTAGTTGTTAGGTTTATTTTTTCCAACGGGTTTGAAAATTGCAACAGAGTGTTTTACTTTTAATTAATAAATAGTAAGAAATAAGTTGAACGCAAGAAGCAGCAGGATGAAAATATGGATTGGTGTTGTTATTTGATAACATACAAGATAAAAGGCTTGGCATATCGATAGTATAACAGGATTTCTTATATAATGGATAATAGAATTTTGAAGAATATCTGGACTTATTTTTGATGAAGTTAAATATTTGTAAAGATGTTGATGAATAGAAAAATTGCCAGCTTCATTGTAGAAATGTGTGTTGAATCTGTTTCCTTCAAATTTTATGAATGGTATGTGAGAAATTCTAGCCATGTCTAGAAAATGTTGAAAACAGCAAGGATCGTCTGATTTGTTATAATAAAATTTGGAAACACAGCGTAGCAAATTTTTGGGTAAATGATTCGTCATGGTTGTTTTAAAATAATTTGTGGAGTTTTAAATTTTTGTTATTTTCAAAAACGGCCTCTTCTGCAAACTGTTAAAGTTGATGAACTGAACAATGACATAACCTTCTAATGATTAAATGACATGGCTCGTCTCAATACGTTTGGTTCCAATATCAATTTTGTTTTATATTGCGAATAAAAGTCCCTTTCGACGAACTGTGTTAATTTGCGAACCATTTTAAATGAACTGGTCTTGAAGTCGTTTGATGAGTCTTATGTAGGCGAAACGCGCGTCTGGCGTATTAAATTATAATCCTGGTTTTAGTTTAAACATATTTTATTTGTTAAAGTACAAATTGGATAAGACACAAGTCAAACAAGAAGTCTTCTCCATTTAACATTTATAGCAATATTATACAAAAATATATGTATGAGCATGCATGTATAGAATGGTATATCTATTTAGTAAATATATATTTAATATGGATCAAACGACGGAAAATTGAAGAAAAAAAAAACCAATAATAATACAGAAAAAAAAATAAAAAATAAAAATAAAAATATATAAATAAATAAATCATTATTTAGAAAACAGAAACACAAAAAAAACAAAAAAATAACAACAAAAAAAAAACAAATAATAATAAAAAAACAAAAAAAAACAAAAAAAAAAAAACGAAAAAACGAAAAAATAAAAAGGACAAAAAAGGGGAGAAGAAATTTTACTTAGATGATGATGTGTGTGCGATCATGGTTTGCTACCTAGACAATTTGAAATCTTTCCGAACTTTTAATAAACTCAAAGACATTTTTGAAAATGGTTTGGTTTTGCTCTAGAGAAAGAAGACAACTACCCGAGGTAAGTAGTTCTATGTTCATTTTACAATCATTTGGAAGCCAGCGCAGACTTTCAAACATTTTATTTCGTATGTCTGAATATAATATACATTTAAAAAAGAAATGATAGGAATCTTCACGATTAACACCACAGCGGCAGGAAGGGTCAGAAATAATATTGACCCTATATAGATCATAGTTTAAGGATGATGCAAAACATCGAAGTTGGGTGAGAATTATATTCAATTTTCGATTTCCAAATTCATATTGCTTCGGTACAAATATATTACTCTGAGGATAACGGTTTTTTAGTTCAGTTTTAAATTTATTAATTGATTCCACATCACGAGTTGAATCCTCAAGATTATTCCAAAGACGTATGGTTGATGGAATAAAAGAATCATTAGTTAATGCTAGTCTGCAGAATGGAATAATGATGTCATTTCCATTACGTAGAGGATAGACCGTCATACTTTGTATTTTTTGGGGAATTAAATTTGACAAATATTCTGGAACATTATTATTTTGAATATTATAAAACATTTGAATTTTTCTTCTCTCTCTTCTTTCAGCTAATGTTTCCCATCCAAGTTCTTCATAAATAATCCTTGAGCTTGTGAATATAGGTAACCCCGTAACTATGCTAGGTAATCCTGGTACCTTTGATAACTATTGTTTGACGTTTAAAAAAAATGAAAATTTGTTTATCATTCCATACGTCACTAAAGCAACAATCAATTTAGGATCAGATAAAATTATGAATCTTCTTGTAGAGCAGTTTGTGCTTTTGAGCTTGGTCGACATTTTTTTTCCGAGCATGGAAGTTCCACAATAGACCACGGTTAATATAACTGTCCTTGATATCATAGTTTAAATTAAGTATTTTGTTTACATTTTTGTTATTTACATATTACCAGGAAGTTTTCTATCTTCACAGGGATTTTATCAAAAGCGGAAAGTGCATCTTGTAATTCTTTTGACGATTTAGCAAATATAACAGGGTCCATTAAAAACCCAAACATTTTCAGATACATACTAAAATTATTGATACGTTTTTCTTCTACAAAATTTAAACAATCAACCGAGTTTGCAGACAAATATTCCAAGTAGTTTCAGTACAATGCAAAAAGGAAAGGATACAACTATTCACCTTGCCTTACACCTATCTCATAAGGGGAAAAACATATGTTTTCATCTCGCCATTCTTTACCCAAGATTTAATATTTGTATACAATTTTAATATAATGTATTGGTTGGTCTTTGCTTAATTCTAGTAGTATATAATGCATACATTTTGAGGACGATTACAAATTAACAATGATAAAATACAATAGTGAAACCAATATATCGTGACTGCTAAATAGAATGTTCATTTGAAGAAAAAAAAACTGGTAAATTTCTACGTATTGATCATCTTTATATCTTTATATAAACATCTCTATATCTTTATATCTTTATATAAACATCTCTATATCTTTATATAAAAACATGGTCATGAAACAATCATCCACAGACGGAGTTACGATCATCATCGTGTTTTTTTAAGGACTTTGTATCCCCGTGTTGAATCAATGCTTTACATATGGAAATTTGATAGAATATCCACAGCATTTCCCCTTGTACATTGATATTTGGTAATACGATGTCTGATAGATAGAGGATTATTGCATGCACTGCTAGCATCAATTTCCTTAAAACAAATTTATGAATTTAGTTATTTGTTTAGGGTTATGACCCCTTCTGTGGCCTGTGAATTATGAACTTTTCAAACTGCAATAGTATAAAAACAGCAAAGATAATTAATAATAGAGATCATAGGCCATTTAGTACATACACCAACGGGAAACTTCGTGCAAAACATAATTATTTATAGTTTCATTGCATTTAATAGAAAAAGGGTATTTGGTGAAAGTAAAATCAAGAATTTTGTAGAAAATCCACAGACTTTGATGGACATTTTTGTAATAAAATTTGAAACAGTTAGCGTTTATTGTTTACAAAAAGTGCTGAATCACTAAAAGTCAAGCGCACCCTTGAAGGTGTACTTGACTTGGTCCATATTTATATTAATTTCTAAACTTGTTTTAAGGAAATCATTGCTAGCACTGCATGCAATAATAATCTATATATCAAGTACCTGACTGCCAAATATGAGAGTACAAGGTAAGGCTGTGGATTTTCTATAAATTTCAATATGTTTAGCATTGAAGCGACACTAGGGTACATAATCCTTTAAACAAATATCAATATGGACCAAATCAAGTACACCTTCTAATGTGCGCTCGACTTGTGACTCAGCATGAAGTTATTTGGAATTTAAAGGTTTTTCGGGACTTTTTGTAAACAATAAACACTTATTCATTTATTTACATTTGTTGTTTTGAAGTTTAAAAATTTCGGCTGGAGAAGGGATCATAAACCTAAATCCTGAATTTCATTCTTCTGGTTGCTTTTATAGATGTGTAAAACATAAAAATGACGTCACATACGATGGTGGAAAGGCACAAAAATTACGTCACATTTGAATTTATGAAATTTCTGAAACAGCTCTAAAATGACGTCACATATGAAAAACTATATCTCAAAAGTAAGATAGAATTAGGATTGATTTAAGATTATAATAGAACTAAATACTGATATTACATTTAAACACAATGCATATTGCAATACTTATTAATAGCAATTAACTATAATAAATATATATGTCCAGTCTGTTATGAATCCAACTTCAAACGTAAGTTATCGTACAGATTACGTAGAACAAAATTAAATCTAATAAATGAAGGCGGTGATTAATTTTTCTTTCCATAACACATAGATATAATAGAAAAGACGTCAACACATTTGACAAAATCCGATGAGAATTACAAATATAACATTAAACATTTAAACTTAATACATGTACATGAATTTGGGATAAACAAGTACCGTAACACGTCACAACTTTGTTGGAGCAGTTTCTGCGTAAGGAGCACAATAAAATTTTAATATTGGTATCTATGATGAGTTTATTTACATATATTAATCAATTTCTGTTGGTCTATGACGATTATCATCGTTTGGATGTTAACTATATATAACTTCTATTTATTAATGTCCAAATCAGCAAATTCCTATAGCCTATCCGAATCAATGTTATGTATCTCTCTGGATCTTTGTCATACCAATACCAGCGTCCTTTAATCTGATACGGATTAAATGCAAAGGATGGATTCGTATATATATTTTGCAAACTGGGGTCACTGCGACTTGTTTCATTTGGTTGTAAATTTATACGCCAACTAGGCTACAAAACACCCACCAGTGACGCTTGATCAATAAGTTAAAGCCCAAATAAAGGACGAAGTTAAAGATCATTTAGGACCGAAAATGCTTAAAGGTTTTGTCAAACACAGCATAGTGAATAGTTCTAGTTATATAAGATTCGTGTAGCTAAATTTGATGCCTATTCTTTAAGGGTCTTTTCCTAATGTAAATGTGCCGTCCCAAAATACTACCCATATGGCCACAAGAACAGCTATTTCGTATTCCATTTCTTTTAGACAATAAATTCAATTTCAAAACGCGCACCTGCTCTATCTCAAAAACGATTTTTTTAAAGTCTAGTGTAACACTATTGGGACAAATATATCAAAGTTATAGAATAGTCTACCAGCTCTAACTCATATTAGGGACAATTCTATGTTAAGGGGGTCTATAAAGGCAACAGTAGTATACCGCTGTTCAAACTCATAAATCCATGGACAAAAAACAAAATCGGGTTAACAAACTAAAACTGACGGAAACGCATAAATATAAGAGGAGAACAACGACACAACACTACAATGTAACTAACACACACAGAAACAGACCAAGCATCAGACAAAATCCCACGAGAATAACAAATATAACATCAAAACCAAATACATGAATTTGGGATAGACAAGTACCGTGACACGTCTTATCGCAATGTCAATTTACACTCAAAATAAGAGAAAACAAACGACGCAACGTTAAATTGTAACACACACAGAAACGAACTATAATATAACAATGGCCATATTCCTGACTTGGAACAGGACATTTTTAAAGGTATAAATGGTGGGTTGAACCTGGTTTTGTGGCATGCCAAACCTCGCACTTTAATGGCAATGTTAAATATAACATAGAAATGACAACATAATATTACAGGACTACAATACAAATAAATAGGAAAACGTATTAGACAAAGAAACACATGATTAATGAATAACAAAAAGCATCAGGTTTACAATTTAATACGCCAAAAACGCGCCTCGTCCACACAAGACTCACCAGTGACGCCCAGATATAAAAGATCGAAAGCGAAAAAAAGTACAAAGTTGTACAGCACTGAAGATCAAAAGTTGAAAAAGGTTGTGTCAAATACGGCTAAGTTTGTATGCTTGGGATAAGAACATCCTAATTATTTAGAACAATTAATGCTATTGCAAACAGTAAATTTGTTTAACAGCTATAATTGTTTAACAGCTTTAGACCTACTATTTGTTTACCTTTTTTAACTTGACTGAATCACTAAATATAAAGATATTTTAACATCTTTCTCGACCTTTTTGACAAACCTTCAATGATTTTATCCTGAAATTAAGAATATGCATGAATTATTTTCAAATAGTTTTCTCTCAACAGCAGTAAATAAGCCAGTGAGGCACTAATACTCAAAACAAGATTTAACAAACATAAATCTTTAACGTTGAGAGTCGTTTATTCTCTGTAGATATTGGTTTATAAATACCGCATTATGTAATACGCACATGTATTTGAAATATGTTACCTTGGAAAACAGTGTTATAAAAAAAATATCAGCATTCTACATTGGAGGGATTATATATAATATATATTTGATAGCGTTAAAGTAGAACCATAGACGTGATGATCTCGTGTCAATATGAGCAAATAAGGTTATTTCATTCATATTACATCGTTTAAAATAACTTTTATCGACATTTCATAATAAAAGAGAGAAATAATTACAATCTGACGTGAAAAAAAGGACTCGATTAATGATTAATGAACAAATAGCAGTTTTATATACGTTTTAGATTGAGCCAGATGTTGCATTAATCACAATGTTTTATTCTACTGTGTAGGTATTTTGCAGTGCTTCGAATATTCGCTCATATAAGCAGCCAACGTTTCGGTATTTGAATGGTTCTGATGTTCAGGTAACTATAATGTCCAACAATACATTATCAACGTTTATATCTTGTTTATTAGCAGAAACCGCTTAGTTAAGTGGTTCAACTTTGACGAGAATTTTCAACCAAAAGAGTTTGAAGTTTCTGGTGAAATTAGAAAACGTTATAAAGATTCACTCTTGCATTGAGTCATATATACGGAAAATGAATAAAAAAAAAACAAAGCATCCTTTTTTCATTTGAACACATCGGCAAATAGCAGGACTTTTCATCAACATAGTTTGAGAGATAACTAAAATATGACCTATTGCAACAATATCAGAAGGAACATGTGATGCCTTATGAAGAATATTGTTGAAATTGAAATAGATAAAAATATTTTTATTGAGTATTTACATTTACAATTTACGTTTTTTTTATTACCTACTTGGTGTTATTGTTTAAGATAGTATCAAATATTACTCAAAAACTATGATCTCTTGGTTTTCTTCATTCCGGACGTTATATAAAATGCTTTGTAGTAGTTTGTGTCGCGGATTTATGTAGCTTAAAACAATTTTAATGATTCGATTTAAAGGGCTTGACCGTTAAATCACGTTATCAGAGGAAGACAAGACTTGCTACAGTTCATGCACAGGTCAATGTAACGCGCATGTCTTAATTCGATTACACGGCATATCAATTTTACCAGCTAAAGCACTCCTCACAATATTTTGAATGCACGGTCTGCTAGGAAGTAACTATATATATCTAAGGTCAGATTGTTGAGTTTATTTTACGCATAATTATTGTAAATACTTATCTTAATAATTTTTCAATTTCAACTGATTATTGATTAATTAATTTCAAATCGGTCACATTCAATTTGATAATTCATAAATTATTGGACAATTTACTAAAGCAAGGATTTATATATAGTATACAAATCTTTGTCTAAAGTTATTATAATACGAGCGAATTTATTTTAATTTATTTTTATGATTGTATAATAAATTTTTGATTCGCATAATTTCTAATTCCAGTTATATTGATATTTTTGTATCTTTTTATCGAGGTATTAAAATATGAAAACTAGGTTCCAGGTATTTCTATTCAATTTACATTTCGTAATGCAGATTAAAATGGTAATGTTCCATTATCAGGTATGTTTAACTATTATTTAATAATGGGGTTTCTTGTGAGACATTAACACCATCAAATGCAATAATTAATTTATGGTATCATTTATTGTTCTTTAGCGTGTTTAGGACAGCAGTAAATCGTAAATTATATTTCAAAGTTGAGCATCCGTTAAAAGAAACTAGTTGATAAAATTTGATACGGCAGCTACAGTAATGTCTTTATAACCGATTATTTTTCAGTCAGCCAAATTGCGTTGCACATACATGTATACAGCGACATATAATACAATATGTCTCTGATATTTATATTTAATATTTATTTCAAATAATATTCATTCATATTTTGAAGTAATGTCTTTATAACCGATTGTTTTTTCGGTTATAAATGCAAATTTCATTGCACACATTTTGATATTTATTTAGTGTATAAAATCAAGGATTTGTATAGTTGTATATTATTTTAATTATATTTGTTCATATTGACATTTATTGTAAGGTTTATGATGCCTGAGAAGTAAAGGCGTTAAAAGAGGTGATATAATTGGGGTAAAGAAAACGGCTTTAGCCACCTGTGAGGTCAAATAGCTACGCATCGGAAACAGAAACTGAAATTTGTTATCTAGGATTATTTCATTCATCAGCAGGATCATTTTTATGTATGTCAGTCAGAGAAGTGGCAGTATGCCTTATCTAAATACATCAATAAAAAAGGTACATCTTTTATTCTTTAATTTTAATGTAACTAATTCAGTACATGACATTTTTAGCTTTAGCATTGATTTGAGTAGTAACATTTCGAGCATAATAAGAAAACGATTCTAAATGGCGGATACTATATTGATCCGGATTGCTTTTTACTATGAGAGACCATACCACGAATAAGAATAAGATTGATTTAGTTAATTGGTTTCTTATCTATATATCTCACCACGATTAGAAAACATTTCAACATTGATTTATTTTATAATTACACTGAGAAGGTATAGTCCCGCAAGTCATTTTATATTCAGTGCATATTTTTAGTATGTGTATATATCACGAAGGAATTTTTACATTTTTCTCTTTTTATCACTCTGACCACAAGTATACCTAAATTTGATTTATTTTCACGCATCTTTATAAAAGAGAGATTCATTTCACTAATTTCAGAAACTAAATCTGCACTACTTAATATAAAGTATAAATATAAAAATAAATGGTATCTCGCAGGTATATAAAAATTCATCAACAAAATATCAATGATGATGCATTTTATATCAGATATTTATTTGACAACCAATTTTAATTAGGCAAGAGAGCAAAGAAGACTTGGAGCTAGCAGGGTTCAGGTCATAAGTTGGAAACGAGCTGTTTCGGTTAAGGAAAGCAATTTCACAGTCTTGTAATTGGGGACCAGTTGATTTAGATCTATGGATATTATTCATGTACCATGATCACAACAAATCATTCATGCCCTGTCTGTATTATGTATAAATAATGTGATCAAAACTAAGGTCTTGCACAAGGGTAAACCGTCATGACTCATAAACCTTTTTTGCGCACGTTTTAATCGTGCCCAGAAAAATAAAATGTTACATGTAATGGACAAGATAATCAATTGTTGATTTTCAAATATTTACATAAGCTGAAAATAGTATTGCCATGTGTTTGACGTTCAAGTCACGAATCTTTATTGGTTTTTTTTTCGGGGTTTGTTTAAACTAGCTTTTATATTGGATTTTTCATATGAGTGGAACTAGTAGCTATTAATTCGGGATCCACTTGGGCATTTTTAACTTTAAAGTTTCCATTAGCCTCAAATTTTAGAAAATTGATCAGCAAGGCAAGATATTTTTACTACTATACTTGGAAAAAGGCTTCGTTGGTCTATGTCTGTCATATTTGTTTTTCGTAAACTGCTTTGTTATAAATTAGGCCGTTAGTTTTCTCGATTGAAATGTTTTATATTTTCCATGTCGGGACCTCTAATAGCAGACTATATGGTATGGGTTTTTTCTCATTGTTGAAAGCCGTAAGGTTGACTATATTTGCTTACATTTACTTCATTTGTACTTTCAAGTGGATAGTTGTCTCACTGGCAATTATAATCTTTTAATTAACACTAATAACGATTAGAGCAGAAATAGTATACACTTCTGCAAGTTACGTTTACAAACTGTATTACCAGATGCGTAGATCTCTGATAAATTATCGTCTGAAAATTGTTGATATAAAAATTTACAACTTAAGCGAGTTTTTGTCTGGGTTAATAGTTTTCTTTAATCTTATGTATATCATTACAGAGGTCAAGAACAGTTCAAATTAGTTAGGTGATGCATTGATTTTATTGCTTTTGTAGTATAGATATTAAAGTTGCGTATATCCCAGACTATAAAATTGCTAATTAGTACGATTTTGTTATCTGAAAGAGAAACAACGTAATTGTGTTAAATACTGTGAACAGTTATACATGGAATTTTATGTATATACGTTTATTAGAGAATACTAGTTTTTTGTAAGCAGTCATAAATGATTTGGCATAATAATTGTTGTCGAACGCCATACTAATGATATGCAATAAAACAAAAACAAAACAAAACAAAACAAAACAAAACAAAAACAAACAAAACAAAAACAAAACAATAAACAAAAACAAAATTAAACAAACAAAACAAAATATTACACGATAAAAGTTTTAATGCCGTATTGACGAGCGCCCCTAAGACGGCTTATTCTCCATCGGCTATTTTTAGAGTCAAATTTTTGGGGGGTCTTAACTGCACCTCAGTTTTAAAAGTTTTTGTCTAGGCAACACGATTCATTAACTAGTTTGAATTGACTCTGAACATGCTTTCAGTAACTGCGAGTACTCTTAGGTGGGTGTCTTTAGTCTATTTGTTAGTTGTGTATTGTGTTTTGTGTCTAGCTAATGAGTTAAACCTACCTCAACTTTGTTTCATTTTGCGTTGTTAACCAATGTCCCCGGTTACGGTAGGGATAAATTCTCACAAACTTGTAGTGTGTCGCAGTCTTTTATACTTGTTGTACGTTTAAATTGATTTATACTAAAATATGGCTTTGTTTTCTTGTTTGCCGGGACCCTTTGTTGCTATTATACTGTATGGACTATGTTTATTGGTGAATGCTGTAAGGTGGTATATAGCTGTTTACGACCACGCTATTAAGTTTAAAAATAGTTCATGTCAGATCTTCTAGTTTATTTTCTGATAGTAAAAGTAGAATTCAGCCAATGGTAATATAAAAAGTATCAACCATATATCTGATTACAAACATACATATAACAGTTGGCAAGTCAAATATTTTTTATCTGTTATCATATCAATTTTATTTATTTTTCTATATTGTAAATTACCAATCTAGAGCTGATTATTGATTGATTGTCAATTTAAGATATTTCATGTTTCCAAAAGCGTGCTTGGAAAGTGGGATTTTCAATCACCAAAACTTCGTTGTTGCTCGGAAGTTTGTAGTTACTTATTTTTGTGTTCTCTTATACATTTTCGTATCACAATTTTTTAGCAAGGTCAAAGTGTTATGGGGCACTTTAAGTAAAGAGATAAACTAATCGTATGCTCATTTTTGAAGGGCCCTGCAATATTAAGTAATCCACTAAAATGAACATGACATCGGACAACCGTTCTATACGATAGGTCCTAACTTATAAGTGATTTGATTTTCTCCAAGATTTGTTACCTTAGTCAAATTTGCTTTGTTCAAATGTTACCACGATTGCAATACAAGCACAAGATTCCAAATAAGTGATTGAACCAAACTACAGTGAGAAGGAATATGTTATTTGTCAGATTTGAAAGCTATCTAATTTTATACAAGTTACAATTTTAATTTATGCTATTATCTATTTTCATCTATTTATTGTCTATCAAACGGCGAAGTAGGTTATTGGCTTCGGGAATCTGTTAGCTAGTAGTTACTGCGGTCAGATTCTTGTTATTACACAATATAACAGTCAGAGTTATCTGTTATATCGACTCTCAATGTATGGTACTGGTTGGCGGTAACAAGTTCCAAAACATTCTTTGTGAAATCAGTGTTTTTGAACTTGTTTAGTGGCGGACTTTATAGGCTGCACCAGTACCGATGAACTTGATTTATCACTGTATTATTATTTCATTTAGAACATTAATCCAGGTTATCTTTATTTTCACCTCAAACGAAATTTCTCATGTTGATTTTGGACATCTGTTGCCAGGGTTCAATTCAGCACCCCATTATTTCAAAATTTTCATTTCATTTTAGTTTTTATTTGAATTTTGAATTTTATTTATCTATTTTATTTGCATTTTATTTACGGTTGCCCAAAGACCCTTTGTTTGTGGGTTGGTAACCGACAGAAGCCATGATCTTACTTCGCCAATAAAATATATTTTGACTTTAATAACGTCTTCTCTCTTATAATTCGATTTAAAGGGCTTGACCGTTAAATCACGTTATCAGAGGAAGACAAGACTTGCTACAGTTCATGCACAGGTCAATGTAACGCGCATGTCTTAATTCGATTACACGGCATATCAATTTTACCAGCTAAAGCACTCCTCACAATATTTTGAATGCACGGTCTGCTAGGAAGTAACTATATATATCTAAGGTCAGATTGTTGAGTTTATTTTACGCATAATTATTGTAAACCCACCCATCCCTCCTCTTATATTTTTTCGATACTGCTGTTTTATGTCTTATTTTACAGATTTCTGCTTGTTTTTAACCTCAACATAGAACTCCTGTCACGGCTTCTGGATTTACAACTCTTCGCCAGTCTATAAACACAATTAACCACATTATGCCGTCCATCTGACGAGTGATAACGGATTAACAGTCATAGTGAATCGATAAATAATGTTATGACAGTCTTTTAGAAGAGTTCATCACTAGGGCGGACTTTATAGGCTGCACCAGTACCGATGAACTTGATTTATCACTGTATTATTATTTCATTTAGAACATTAATCCAGGTTATCTTTATTTTCACCTCAAACGAAATTTCTCATGTTGATTTTGGACATCTGTTGCCAGGGTTCAATTCAGCACCCCATTATTTCAAAATTTTCATTTCATTTTAGTTTTTATTTGAATTTTGAATTTTATTTATCTATTTTATTTGCATTTTATTTACGGTTGCCCAAAGACCCTTTGTTTGTGGGTTGGTAACCGACAGAAGCCATGATCTTACTTCGCCAATAAAATATATTTTGACTTTAATAACGTCTTCTCTCTTATAACTATAATAATAATTCGAACTTGCACAGGATGATACTTCTGAATCTTTAGTAACAAGTTAATTCTATATTATAAAACATATTATATCTTATTCATGTGTTCTGTCCAGGTTTAACTATTATCTTCATCACCACCATTTTTTCCGGGCATTACCTTTTCTATCTACTCATTAGATTGAAATATATATTTATTACAAAGGCTTTGTCGTTACCCAATGACCATTCTTTCGTGGATTGGGCCTAGTACTTCCATGTACACCAGTCGATGTAGATGTGGGGTGGCTCCTATTAAACTGGAAACTGGGAGGTATGAAAATCTGCCGCTGGAAGAGAGATGTTGTTTTAATTGTTTTAATACTGTCGAAGATGAATATCATGTTATTTTACATTGTCCTGTTTAAAATGATCTTAGACAAGTTGTTTTTACTGAGTCTCTAACAATTGATGAACATTTTAATAGTTTTACAGATTGTCAGAAAATGTTATTTCTATTTTCGAATCAAGATATTATAAGACTATGTGCCAAAACCTGTAATTTCATTCTTAAAAGACGTCGAGAAGTTTTATATTGTAAATAATAATTGAATACTTTAGTTGTATAATTTAATTATAATGGTATAATTTTACCATTCAAGTTTAAAATTGAGAATGGAAATGGGGAATGTGTCAAAGAGACAACAACCCGACCAAATAAAAAAACAACAGCAGAGGGTCACCAACAAGTCTTCAATGTAGCGAGCAATTCCCGCACCCGGAGGCGTCCTTCAGCTGGCCCCTAAACAAATATATACTAGTCCAGTGATAATGAACGCCATACTAATTTCCAAATTGTACACAAGAAACTAAAATTAAAATAATACAAGACTAACAAAGGCTAGAGGCTCCTGACTTGGGACAGGCGCAAGAATGCGGCTATATTTATTATGTACATATACATATTGTTTTAGTTGATTATCGTCTCTCATAAATCTGTACAGATTGGCTTATGTATACAAAATGTATCTTTTATAAATGTATTGTGTAATTTTATACATAAGGTGAGACGTAAATAAAATATTGAATTGAATTGAATCTTATATATTTACATCAGATACAATTTTTACGATTTTTAATTTTACTCAAATCAGGCCACAAGTCTGTTTATCCATCAACTCGCACAGATGTAGAAACTTCTGTTTTAATATTTATGAGTCTTGTGTGGACGAGGCGCGTTTTTGGCGTATTAAATTGTAAACCTGATGCTTTTTGTTATTCATTAATCATGTGTTTCTTTGTCTAATACGTTTTCCTATTTATTTGTATTATAGTCCTGTAATATTATGTTGTCATTTCTATGTTATATTTAACATTGCCATTAAAGTGCGAGGTTTGGCATGCCACAAAACCAGGTTCAACCCACCATTTTTTCCTTTAAAAATGTCCTGTACCAAGTCAGGAATATGGCCATTGTTATATTATAGTTCGTTTCTGTGTGTGTTACAATTTAACGTTGCGTCGTTTGTTTTCTCTTATTTTTGAGTGTAAATTGACATTGCGATAAGACGTGTCACGGTACTTGTCTATCCCAAATTCATGTATTTGGTTTTGATGTTATATTTGTTATTATCGTGGGATTTTGTCTGATGCATGGTCCGTTTCTGTGTGTGTTAGTTACATTGTAGTGTTGTGTCGTTGTTCTCCTCTTATATTTATGCGTTTCCCTCAGTTTTAGTTTGTTACCCCGATTTAGTTTTTTGTCCATGGATTTATGAGTTTGAACAGCGGTATACTACTGTTGCCTTTATTTAAGTCTAGAAGTCTGAATAAGATTTTTTATATTAAGGCACGGTACTTTTCCCAACATTTACCACGCTGGTACAGATAGATGTTACAGAAAAATGTGTGAAAGGAAACTGCTAAGTTTGGCGTAAAAATACCAGTATTAATTAATATTGGAACTATCTAATATGGCTTTCCATGTTTAATCAAGATATGCTTTGTCTTCTTAGTATAACATCTATATACAAGTGACTGATTCAAAAGCATATTTTTGCAGTGGTTATATAAGGTGCTTAACATTTATTTTTTGCGAATAAATATTTCAGGGAGGTCATATACTAACATGATCCATGAGATATCTTACCTGATTAACATTTGGACATGGACATCACATTAAAGAAGGACTTTAGGGAATTTTTCACAATAATAACTCTTCAAATGATATTCATAAGGGATCACATTATACAAACCCCTTGGTTCGGTTGTATAATAAAGTGTTTACATGAAAGCCTACTATTAAAACCTTCAACACATGGCTCAAGGTGCTTGAACACACCAATGGGTGCCTTAATCTGATACAAACACTTTTTAACATCAACCACACTGACGCTCTTAGTTTGAATGAACCAATGACAATTACTATAGTAAAACACATTACATTTCTTAGTATTGTCACTGTGCGGTTTTGTATCTTTAAACAGTAAAATAGTTTTAGTCTTACACGGTTATTTAGATTCTAAACTCATCGGAAACGTCTGAACAAAAAATCATTCAGTCATGTTTATAGATATTGGAAGATGTGGTGTGAGTGCCAATTAGACAACTCTCCATCCAAATAACAATTTATAAAAGTAAACCATTATAGGTCAATGTACGGCCTTCAACACGGAGCTTTTTGTAAATGTTCAGGCTAATTCACTGCGGTAAATACATTACTATGCAGACAAATTGATTGCAGTCAATTCAGTACTGTTCGGAACATTTCAGTTTGATGTTGATGTGTTCATGTAAATAACAAGTATTATACCTTGCTTTAATTAAAGTGGGGGTATACCGTTTTACTTCTCTCTGTCTGTCAGTCCTTATATCCCATTTTTCGTCGCATCTTTCCCGTGAACAAAATTACAGGGATTTCTGAAATTTGATTTCAGTGTATATATGAGTCAGATCTAACATATGATGGGTTTTCAGATTCACCACTCAACAACTTCTGGTTTACTGTATACTTTTAGCGAAGGAGGTATCATAAGTAAGCAGTAGTTCAAAGGTTCACTTGTTGTAGTTTCAGAAGTCTAAACATAGACTAAAAGACAGAAAATGACTAAATCTAAATAATTTACTGTTAATTCTATTAACGGGGCATTATCTGTCAAAATGATGATCATCGATTTGACTGATATTATCTTATTTTTAAAATAAATAACATATATTAAAACTTAAATAATAAACGACAAAAGGTCCATAAAGAAACAATTGACTACAGTTACCATTGTTCGAATCCAGTAGTCTTATTTTTGTCCACGGAGTAGTGTTTTTAGATTAGAATTATTAACCCTGTTTTTCTCTCGATAATACGCCTGATTATTATGTTGATTTGCAATAAGATTTGCATTTTTGCTAATGCCTAATCGTTGTTTTATTAGTTTGTTTCACCGACATATACCTATTTGTAAAGGTTACATTCTTATCAGTAAACAATATAAGCTTATTATACAATTTAGATCACAGAAAAAAATGATGAAGTAGTTTACGTATTAGATAATTCAGCAAAGTCTATCAAGATTTGACAGTTTTTGCAGCTTTTAATAAGTTTTAAATGTAATAATGATGCAGTGTTGTTTAGAGTTGAGATCAACATGTCTTTGACTGAAAAACTACACGGTTATGTTCGAAGATTAGAAGAATGATCTAATATTACTATAGTTGTTTTTCATGTCTGGTGATAAATATACATCTATATAAGACGATGCTGTGTCTGTGATTAGGTATGTGTCCTATTTTGTATCACGGCGATGACCTAGCCTGAATCGTTGCGATCTTTTAAATTGCATACATTGTCATTTATGGTAACAAAGGAACACTTGGTATAGCAAATGACACCGTGTACCTAATAACGTTTGTATCGGGCCTTGTTTTTTTACTCGGGGCGTTGAACCTGAATGTTGCAATTTTATTAGTTTCATGGACTTATGTCCGATGATAAGGACATCTGCCATTTCAGACGACATTATATCCTTGATTAGATCAATGTCGTTTTGTTTAATCAGGACAACGGCCGATCCTATTTGTTGCGATCTTCTTATTTTCATGCATTGTCGTTTCTAGTGATAAAGGACACATTCTTTCTTCAGACGAAACCATGTTCTTCATAACGATTGTGTCCGATTTTTTTTTACTGTGGGACGCCATTATTCGTTGCGATCTTCTTAATTTCATACACACAGTCTTGTAATACAGGAACATCTTATATATTAGACTTGAAACACAGTTTAATTCTATTGTTATTTCTTTAAGTATAGTCTAATTATACCCCCGCCTAAAAAAAAGAGGGGGGGTATACTGTTTTACCTCTGTCTGTCCATTCATTCATCCTTCCGTAAGTCCGTCAGTCCGTCCGTCCCATGAATATTTTTAAAGTCGCATTTTTCTCAGGAACTACAATACAAAGATTTCTGAAATTTGGTT
Source organism: Mytilus edulis (assembly GCF_963676685.1). Lineage (NCBI taxonomy): Eukaryota > Metazoa > Mollusca > Bivalvia > Mytilida > Mytilidae > Mytilus > Mytilus edulis. The sequence goes on from NC_092344.1 coordinate 100,595,996, forward strand.
TCAGGGTTTATATTAGTCAGCTATACTGTGTGATGCGTTTTCAGATTCATCACTCGTCATGTTAACCGAATACTTGTATGATTTAACACATGATAGCCAAGTTGAAAATTTTCATCACATTTTTCTCAGGAACTACAATACAAGGATTTCTGAAATTTGATTTCAGGGTTTATATAAGTCAGCTATACTGTGTGATGCGTTTTCAGATTCATCACTCGACAACTTCATGCTTACCGAACACTTGTATGATTTTACACATGATAGCCTAGTTGAAAATTTTCGTCACATTTTTCTCAGGAACTACAATACAAGGATTTCTGAAATTTGGTTTCAGGGTTGATATTAGTCAGCTATACTGTGTGATGCGTTTTCAGATCATTCATCACTCGACAACTTCGTGTTTACCGAACACGTGTATGATTTAACACATGATAGCCAAGTTGACAATTTTCGTCACATTTTTCTCAGGAACTACAATACAAGGATTTCTGAAATTTAGTTTCAGGGTTTATATAAGTCAGCTATACTGTGTGATGCGTTTTCAGATTCATCACTCGACAACTTCATGGTTACCGAACACTTTTATGATTTTACACATGATAGCCAAGTTGACAATTTTCGTCACATTTCTCTCAGGAACTACAATACAAGGGTTTCTGAAATTTGGTTTCAGGATTTATATAAATCAGCTATACCGTGAGATGCGTTTTCAGAGTCATCCCTCGACAACTTACTGTTAACCGAACACTTGCATATTTTAACACTATTAATATTATCATTTTGCGGCGGGGTATCATGAGTGAGCAGTAGCTCACAGTTTCACTTGTTTATACTATTTTGCGATTTCTGAAATCTGATAAAGAAAATAAGGGCTCTTTTCTTGGATTCCTGAGGGGCAAATGTAGGACAAAATAGGAACATGTATGAACGGTACATTAAAACAGTTATGATAAAATGGACATTACAATGCTTGTCAATTAATTATCTAGTAGAAGGGACTTAAATAAACTTTATAAAAAGTTAGAGTAACACTTTATTATTAGACTTGTTTCCATGTTCCATCAGATGACGCAAATACTGATATTACATTACAGCGGTAAAACAGTGGTTACAAATATAGTTCCTTTTGACTTTTCTTTTCCAGGTATAAACTTTGAAGCTTTCTATTAAACAATGACTTAATTTCTCTTTCTCTTGATCCCTATTTTAGATATTTAAAGTTATTATGTCTTCGCATGACAAAAAATATTTCCCTTGCGATAACATAATTGGTAAAATGGAGAAACGAGAAATTGAACATTATAGATTAAAACATAAAAGTGTTTATATCTATGTGTTGTTGTGTTCTCTCTGTTCAGTTGAAATTGTAAATTCCAGGTGTTTTTTTAGACAAATAAACATCTGTAACTCTAGTTATTACAATTTTATCAAAATCATCATCAATGTATGCTATTGAACTTCCTGTACACTTATTCGATGTTATTTTACCGTATGCAGTAACTGCGAAACCCCTCGTAAGAACTTCGGCCTCCACACATCGCAAATACGAAGGTAGAACCATGATGGAAGAATGCAAACAAACGGACACTGGCAAGTAGAACGTTATAGTTGATTTGTAAAGAACAGATAAAATACACCAAATTATTTAACTATGTCAAGCAAAGAATTCTGATTAATAATTGTGAACGCATGGAAAATAGATACTAGTATATGAAAAAATATTATGCCTCATTTATTTTTCAAGTGCTCCACGTGCTCTACGTCGATTGTTTATCAATGTCACGTTCCGCTAAACTTCGGAATCAAACTCGCAAGTTTATTAACTTTCATCAACAATCACCGATTTTTGTTGTTAATACTTTACAGATGCGTAATAAATGTGAACAATCGTACATTGTCCACTTAGTTTAATGTGCATGGATTAATTCATTAATTTCGATAACATTTAATTTATCATTACAGGAAACTCGTTTTATATATTTTTAACAGTCTGTTTTTATTTTCCTTCTGCTATTTTACAATACATCTGATAATTAATTAGTTACATTTATGTTGATGTAAACCCACTGGAATGCCTGCTGTTACAATAGAAATGTATATCACCTTTCCAATTCATTTAATAACGAATGTACTTTTATTTTACAATCGTTCAAAGAATTCAATTAGGCCAGTTTTACGTAGTTATATAAGAATGCCAGCTTGAGTTTACATGAATCATAAGAACTGTTGTATAACACAGTCGGATTACATCATATTTAATTCTCATGTATCAAAACTAACTAACTGGTCATCGATCCAATGATATAATATTTTTCAACCTTGAGCAAGACTAAAGTACAGAAAATTTTACACTATACGCGCGTTTCGTCTGTAAAGACTCGTCAGTGACACTCGAATCAAAACTGTTCCAATAATGCACTGAATAAATAACAAAAAGGACCTAATATTCCTAAAGATTTTTCCTAATAAATCTGTAGTATCTATTTCTGAAGTAATCAAATCCTAGTACTAGTATATCGGACAATTCAGAGTAATGTCAAAAGTTGACTTAGCAAAGTTCGTCCTTTTTTTGCGATTGTGTGTACTGTCGTAAATAATTTTAAGGTGTTCGTTGTTATAATGTGATGAACATGTCAAAATGTTATATTATTAATTATTTGTGTATTTCTCTGTCCTTAGTGTTCTTGCATTTGTTTGTACTGTATCCCTGTTATTCAATGTCAATATTGTCATTTTAGCAGTATTTGTAACATGGTCATTAAGCGCGAGATTTGGCTAGTTATAAAACCAGGTTCAACCCACCATTTTTTCTCAAAATGTCCTTTACAAAGTCAGGAATATGGCAGTTACAAAAATTTAATTTAAATGTATGTTTCATTGGCGTTTCCGTTTTTTCCCGTCTTAAAGTTCACGTGTTTCCATTGGTTTTAGTTTGTACCCCGGATTTGTTTTTCTCTCAATCAATTTATGACGTTTGAACAGCGCTTTACTACTGTTGCCTTTATTTATTTATAGCAACAATAGAGTCACTGGTCGATTTTGTAAAAATGTATAAATATCTTGTGCTCTTTGTGAATCAGAATGCAAATCATGAAGGTATATAAATATGGCTACCTTGGGCGTTCTAATCAATGGTGACTCTTGCGTCCGAAGACGTACCTGTACAAGAACCGCACATTTATAATTACATTTGCATTATGTTTAACAACAGTACCATGCAAGTTCGAACAAGAATAACATTTATTGAATAAGATTATTATTGTTAACAGTAAATTGGGTGCCATCTAAATACATGACTACTGTCCCCGATAGGACGTCACTCTGAGCTGACACCCGTTACCGTTGTGCTGGTCAAGTGATCCAAAACCAGACATCGAACAGGCATAGTACTGGAATAGCGTGTGCCATGTCCAGTGTTGGTCATTCTTTAACAAATACTTTTTGGTTTATTTTTACTGGCTCCTCAACCCTGATGGAAGTTTCACATGCGAGCCAAATCCATAGCTGAGTTGTTCTAGATCATCACTATCAGATGTCAATGATGAACTAATTTATGTGTCCCCACAGACACAAAGCTGGGTCCACTGCGGTGGTTGGTCACAATAACGGTTATCTAACGGAGCGTAGGTTGCATTTATGTGCCCAACACCATGGACCGATTGGGTCAGGCTTGATCACTGTTAAATCTTATCTAAGGTCTTCATAGAAAATAGTCTGGTGACAATATTGTCTTTAACACTTTTCTTAAATTCATCGAAGACCTTTCCGGCCTCCTAACCTGTGATACCAGGCTGCTTTGTAACTGATGTGGTTGGGGTCTTGCATGACACGTACCATGTTTCTGTCTGTACTTCCCAGAAACTTGAAACAGAAGCTAATCCTGTGACTTACACTAGAATGCTGCTCAATTAATCAGGCCACCTTTCAGTTCAGTTTTTCTCATGGCGACAGAGGGGTAGCTTTTGAGGTGACCTGTGAAAGGAATTTAAATGTAAGATATAGTGACTTTGATTTCTGTATTCCACGAGGACATCCTCCAAACTTAAGTAAATGAACTTATCATAGATAGCAGGATTGATATTATGTACGCCAGACGCATCTTTAGTCTACAAAAAACTCATCAATTAAGCTCAAATCAAAAGTTTAAAATGAAGAACGAAGATGAAAACCATTGAGGACTCTAAATTCCTAAAAGTTAAACCAAGTAAAGCTTGACGGGTAATCTTTTTTCTTGGTTAGAAAATCATTAGTATTTCGAAAAATCCATAATTTTATTATCAATCAGTTTATGATTATAAATATTATTACAGTATTGTCGACTATTGGGCGAGTAATACCTTCGGGTAGAAAAGCTCCACCATTAGTGACATCGACCGATTGGTTGTAAGTAAACTAATCAAAGATACATGATTACCAGGATTGATATTGTGTGTGGGCTTTCGGGTCTTGAGACCCTTCACAACCTTCTGTTTAAATTCGTAGATTAAAAGCATTTGGTACATTACTGATCCACAACTTGCCGGATGTTGACCAATATATATCAAATCCAAAACATGTTCTGGTAATCTTAAATTCCACTGTACTGCAACATGAAGATACGTGGCTGGTCTAATTGTTTCATTGGGCTATAAAACTTCTAAGTACACATATATTGTAAATGTCGTTGAGTTTCATTAGTAAATAAGTGTTTGATATTTGTAACAAATGTTTCAACTGATTAAACAAGCATTCAAGTTAAAATCAGCTTTTAATTCCTGAACAGCTGTTTCAGAATATTGTTAGCATAATAAATTTTAACCGATTATATAAAATAGGTTTATTCAAATGCTTCACCGATCTGTATATTGACCCCTGAAAAAATTCATCATTTTCAAGAATAAAAAAAAAGTTCAAGATGGCGATATATATATTTTCTGTGACTGTATCTTACATTCATTTGTAGGATCCTTTACTATAGATAATTTAGCTGATCTGTAACAATAACATCTTCATGCCTTATATATCATGTACTGCAGTACGCCGCTAGATTAAAACTGACGTGGAAAGGTAACACACGGCCAGCGAAAGCTCTTTTTTGAGAGCCTAGGTGGTCGTGTGGTCTAGCGGGACGGCTGCAGTGCAGGCGATTTGGTGTCACGATATCACAGTAGCATGGGTTCGAATCCCGGCGAGGGAAGAACCAAAAATTTGCGAAAGCAAATTTACAGATCTAACATTGTTGGGTTGATGTTTAGACGAGTTGTATATATATATATATATATATATATATATATTTTGATAAATAAAAAGTCCTTGGTACAGAAAATATAATTTAAAAGTAAAAAACACAAAAAATCACATCATAAATCGAACATTGTTTCTATTAGCGCTTTCACCGCATCTCCAGCGGTTCATCAGACAGAATTGTTATCGTTAATAGTAACGACTTGTGACGTTACGTTATAGTAACGACTTGTGACGTTACGTTATAGTAACGTCATGCGGTAATTGTATATATCTTACGGAATTTTATTAACGGATCGAATTTCACTTCCTATTTAGTGTGGGCTTATAAAGTTCAATAAAATATTGTTCCTTGGCTTCACGCGGAATTTTATCTTCGGTCCACATCTTAAAAAAGGGATATATTTTAAATTTTCCCTTTCCACATCGGTCAAAGTGTTCAGAACAGGGAGAATTTCGAATTGACGGGTCTTTTATCTGCTGTTTATGAACTCTCACTCTATCAATTAGTCTATTTGTTTGACCTATGTAGTTTTTATTACAAGTGGGACAGGTTGCACAATAAATGACATTTTCCGATTTGCAGTTCATGCTTTTATTCGGTTTGATTACTGTGCCGGATTTCAGAGTTTTACTTTGTCCCACTTCTAGCATTTCGCACGTTCCACATCTGGGATCCCCGCATTTTTGTATTTCTGCTACCTTCTGTGTACTGAATTGTGCTCGTGTGAGAAGTTTCTTCAGATTTGGTGCTTGTCGACGGCTCCCAATAAGCTGTGATTTGTCGACAAGATCTTTCATTTTCTCTGATTTGTGAAGAATAGGTAAAAACCCTTTAGCAGAATTTAAGATCTGGTGATTACGTGGATTATGAGTTATAACAAAAGGAATTGATTGTTGTTTATCTTTTTTGTCTTCCCTTGATACTGTTTTTCTTAGTTCAGCGATTGGAATTTTCAATGCATTTTTAATTCCATTTTCAATTAATCTGACTGGGTAGTTTTGTCTTTTTAGATAATTTTTCAATTCCTGTAGTCTCTTATCACGTAACTCCAAATTTATTACTATTGTGCATATACGTCGGGCTAAATTAAAAGGAATATTTCGTTTGGTATGTGACGGGTGACATGACCTAAAATCCAAATACTGATGGGTATCAGTGGGTTTACAGTATAAGTCCGTTATTATTTGTTCTTCTTCCTTGATAATATTGATGTCTAGGAATGGGAGTTTTGAAGAGCTGGAATCGTAAGTGAATTGTATTGATTCATTTAAGGCATTCAGCATTGAATGAAATTTATTTAGTTCAACTTCACTTTTTGTCCAGAAAATAAAACAATCATCAAGATATCGCTTCCAATTTTCTTCAATGTAAAGTCTGAAGTTTTCATCGAATTCGGAAGGTATCTTTTCGTATAGTTGTTTTTCTATGTAACCCATAACCAGAGTGGCATATGTTGGTGCCACCTTTGTACCCATATATATACATAAGTACGTCTGAGTCAGTGACAACCCTACAACAGATGTATACATAAGTACGTCTGAGTCAGTGACAACCCTACAACAGATGTATCCATCGGATCGCCATCAATGATGGTGATACATGGCTGTGTACATAATGTATATACAACTCGTCTAAACATCAACCCAACAATGTTAGATCTGTAAATTTGCTTTCGCAAATTTTTGGTTCTTCCCTCGCCGGGATTCATATATATATAAATATTTATCCCTGACTTAGTATACTTTTCGTATCTCGACAGGCTTATGATCATGACACGTTGTTAAAAAGCACTTAGCCCCGGATGTTGCTTCCTATTTCCCCGAAGTAATTCTTTTGTGGTACCGTTGTTCCCAGTGAAAATTGAATTTTGATATTATCCACGATGTACGTAATTAGATATATAATCCACTGACGATTTTATCTTATAATGCCGATTGTTTGCATTTATTTTATTAAATGCAACACTTGGCTACAACGTATATGAACGGAACTACTGACTATTGACCCACGCTGACGTCACACCATCTCTGACGTAGTATTCGAGTTATTAATTACCAAAATTAATTTATTTTAGTTTCTGTCTTATATTTGATTACATGTAGGGTTAGAGTACCTTACATTATGTACAAAATATTGAAGAATTTCGAAATTTCAATAAAACGTAACTGTTTTCAACTCATTGTATGTTATCAATAGTGTTAAATTTGACAATATTGTTACCTAGATATAGGAAGATGTGGTGTGAGTGCCAATGAGACAACTCTCCATCCAAATAACAATTTTAAAAAAGTAAACCTTTATCGAACTGTTTATTACATTCGATATCCGTTATCTGATACTTGACACTTTAAAATGTTCACTGTTTTGTCATTATGTATTTCTTTTAGCAGTTATTTACCAAGATTCACGCTAATCACATTAAATTACTGTTAAACTCCTTCTTTACGGCGCCATAAACAGCATATATGTAACGGTCTTTGGAGCTCTGCAAGTTAAATTCCGCCCCTTATTTAATTTATAACCACGTTAACAGAGACCTGTTCTTCGGTCAATTTCTACCTGGATTTGTTTTCGCTGAATCGATTTATGACGATTGGCCAGGGGTATACTACAGTTGCATTTATTTAATCTAAATGACACTAAAAATATAGAAATGCAGACATAGTAGAGTGTGATACACACACATTTTGGGACTTTAATATAAGAACTAAACGGGCAATAACTGTAAGGGGACAACTTATAGACAATAGAAGTTTGGTACGTTATATTGACCCACAGCTATGCATATAGTTTTGAAAAATTAAAAAAGGAAAAGGGTTACCCTTACCACCAACCCTAGCATACCGTTTCAATTCGCAATGGCAAAATAACTTTACAGTGTGACCTTCGGGCGCAAAAAACTTATGTGTTATTTTCATTTTTTCATGTTTACCGAATATGTATTATAATTCTAACGCGGGAGCTTGTTATATAGGAGTTTTTATTCCCCGAGGGTTTCCCAGTTCAGTAGTCAGCACTTTGTGTTGATATGATTTATCGTTGGTATGGTCATAATTATTAATTAACTGTAACAAATCATTAAATGTTTAAATGCTAAGGCTTTTCTACCTCAGGAATATTACCTGAGCAATATTTCGCAATTATTTGTAGGATTTTTTGCACTCAAATCTCTTCAACTTCATACTTCCTTTGGCCTTCAACATTTTTTGGTTCGAGCGTTTTGTAGACAACAAGCGCGGCTGGCGCAATATCAAATTTCAATCCTGGTATAGATGCTGAGTTTATTTACCACCACTTTGTCGATGCCACTGCAAATGGAGTTTTTATTCGCCGAGGGTATCACCACCCCAGTAGTCAGCACTTTGTGTTAGACATGAATTATCATTGATATGGTTATAATTATAAATTAACTGTTAACAAAACTTAAAATTTTTGAAATATTAAGGCTTTTCTTCCTCGGGAAAAGATTATCTTAACAATATTTTTAGGAATTTTGTTTCTCAGTTCTCTTCAATACTGCTTTATTTAGCCTTTTTAACATTTTTTATTCGAGCGTCACTCATGAGTTGTTTTTTTTAGACAAAACTCGCGTCTGGGTCAAATATAAAATTACAATCCTGGTATCTATGATGAGTTTTTTATAACATTGAAGTCCTTCGCTCTTTTGATTGGTAGGTAATGAATGCACTTATTATTTTTACTACAGGTTTGAAGAAAAGTAATTCGGGTCAGCATAGGAAGTAAGTGCGAATCTAGTGTAAGTAAAAATTTGGCGTCCGTCGTCGTCCGTCCAGTTTAAACTTTTTCAAACATTTTCTCTGGAGCTACTGAACCAATTCTACCCAAACTTGAGCTGAATGATCTTTAGGTTATCTAGAATAAAATTTGTGTTTTATTTTCTGTTTTGTCATAAAAATATTGCCGCCATGGCTAAAATTATAACATAGGGGTAAAATGCAGTTATTGGCTTATATCTCAATAACCAAAGCATTAAGAGCAAATTTAACATGGGGTCACAGTGTTCATTAGGTCTAGTTCTATCAGCCCTGAAATTTTCAAATGAATCTATCAACCCATTTTGCAGTTTTGGGTTATTATTTTGAATATTACTAAAGAGTAAACTGCAAAATTTTTTTGCAAAGTAAGATCTACAAATATGTTTATATGACTAAAATTGTCAATTGACCCCTTAGTGAGTTCTCGTCCTTTAAGGACAATTTTACACCAGCTTAAACTGAATGATTCTTAGGGTATCTTAAATTGGGTTTGTGTTTTATTTTCTGTTTCGTCAAAAACATTGCCCCTTGATGTGAGGTAAAAATATTTATTCAGTCTAGTTCTATCAACCATTTTTGGGTTGTTGTCGCTAAATTGATAATTTTAAGGAAATTTATCAGTTTTTGGTTATAATCTTGAATGTTATTACAGACAAAGATAAACTGTAAACAGCAAAAATGTTCAGCAAAGTAAGATCGACAAATACGTTTACTTGACCAAAATTGTCAGTGACCCCTTAAGGAGTTATTGCCCTTTGAAGAAATTTTCCACAATGTGTTCATCTAGTTTGCTTACTAATAAAAACCTTCTCCTTTGAAACTGCTGAATCGATTATAGCCAAACTATGGCTGGATGAGTTTCAGAGTATCTAGTATGATTTTTTATGCCCCACCTACGATAGTAGAGGGGCATTATGTTTTCTGGTCTGTGCGTCCGTTCGTCCGTCCGTTCGTCCGTCTGTCCCGCTTCAGGTTAAAGTTTTTGGTCGAGGTAGTTTTTGATGAAGTTGAAGTCCAATCGACTTCAAACTTGGTACACATGTTCCCTATGATATGATCTTTCTAATTTTAATGCCAGTTAAGAGATTTTACCCCAATTTCACGGTCCACTGAACATAGAAAATGATAGTGCGAGTGGGGCATTCGTGTACTGAGGACACATTCTTGTTTTATTTTATTTCCTTGTACATCAAGAAACATAGTTACTATGGTTAAAATAGAACATAGGGGTAAAATGCATTTTTATTTATATTGCTTTTGAAGAAAAATGACAGATACAAAGAACATTTAAATGGACTTTTTAAGCCCCTCATTAATTATTATTGAAAAACAAAAATAATCATTGATGAAAGATTTAACCGGAAATTACAGGTGAGCGATTCAAAAGATTGGGCTACATTTGTACTTGATTTGAATGATATATTAAAGCTTCTGTTTCTAAAGAAAAATCAGGTTAAAATTGAATCAAGACATAGGTTTGCATTAAATTCAATAGGAGATTCTTTACTGACCTACTCCTTTACCTCATGTTATTTATTGGAAGTTGTCCTATTTCCACATCTTCGTTTTCATATTGTAAGCAAAGAACGACAACTCAATCTTTATTTTCGTAAAACGACTATACAAATTAAAGATTGAGAAGTTCGACTAAACTATAAAACTCTGCTACATTTCTTCATGTGTTGGCGGTTTGGAACATACCTTTTTTTCAATGTCAGTTAATGATACTCATGTTGATGACAAACCTCTATAAACTGAGTAAGCAGTGTGTTTGGTCAAGACAAAAAGGAAATAAGGAATCAATATCACAAGGTAGGGGAAATAAAATAAAATTCCTTATATGTTAAGCTTCTCTCATTTATCGTGAATGTTTAACCTTCCATAAACCTTAAAATACATAAAAGGTTTATCATGTTGAATCACCCAACAGGATATTATGCCCCAAACGTTTTGTTTTTTGTAATCACATCCAAATATGTAGTATAAATATATCCTCAAAACGATATTCACACTGAGAGGGTTACTATTGGAAGAAATTTAGTTTGCTCATATAAAGAAGGATTAAATGTAAACCTTTATAGATGGGAATGTTATAAAAGGCGCTTTGAATTCTCAATTTACGCAATAGGATAAAGATACCTTGTGAATTTTTTTTTCAATATTTACGCCATTTAATTGCTAATTGTTAATATATTAAGATCGTATTCTGTTTTAAAAGATATCCTTATTTATAGTAGGAATAAAAAAATTGCAGCAATGTATCCCCAAATAAAATCAACTGTAAAAGTCCTTTATATTCATAGAAACTCTGTTTGTCTTTTACGTTTTTAGCCATGACGTTGTCAGTTTATTTTCGATTTATAAGTTTGACTGTCCCCCTGGTATCCTTCGCCGCTCTTTTATTCCATAATGCGAAGCCATGTTACTTACAGAATTGCGAACAGGAGAGCCAACTGCAAAGTATAGTATTCTCTCTACAAATCCAGGCATATCAGTCGCAGTTAAATTGCCAAAGTTGATTTCTTATGTAAATTTCTTCAATAAATATTGCTTGAAAATTTCAAACTCAGCACTATGCGTAAAATATAGTACGGGTTACATAGTCAGAAAGGTAGTTCAATCTGTTTCTTCTAACAGAATGTCGGATAAAACAGCCAAACGACAACAACCTCATCAAGTCAAATGATTTTTTTTGTCAACTTCGATATCTCATCAGTATCACACCTTTTGAATCTTATGGTGTTTAAATATATCAGTTAACACGTCACGCTGATACAATTGAGTATGGAAATGGGGAATGTGTCAAAAAACAACAATCCAACAAAACACCACGGGGTAAACAAAAGGCAATACATGGCCGTGTTGTAAATGTTCCTGTCAATCCCGAAGAAACCTTCTTTGTACTGCCACATTTACCATTTTCATCATCCCATTTAACTTTTAAACTAACAAAGTAAATTTAGTATAAGAGCAGGTAATAAAGAAATCAGTTGGACTAAGTTAACAAAGGTACCAGGCTTATAATTTAATACGCCATACGAGCGTTTTGTTTTCATAAGACTCGATCATCAGTGACACTCAGATCAAAAAGTTGTGCCAAATACGGCTAATAAAATTAACGGTATCAATTTTCTTGCACCAGATGCGCATTTCGACAATACATGTCTCTTCAGTGATGCTCGTGGCCAAAATATTTGAAATCCAAAGCTTATATAAAAGATGAAGAGCTTTAATCCAAAAGGTCCTAAAAGTATAGCCAAATCCGTGAAAGGAATCAGAGCTTTGCATGAGGGAGATACATTCCTTAATTTATAATAATTTCTATCATTTTGTAACAGCAAATTTTAATAACACAAAAAAGAAATCCGTATTTTCATGCCAGTACCGAAGTACTGGCTACTGGGCTGGTGATACCCTCGGGGACTAATAGTCCACCAGCAGAGGCATCGACCCAGCTAAGGTGATCTATTCCTGGGATAAGAAAATCCTTAGTATTTCGAAAACATCATACTTTTGTAGACACGAAATTAATAAAAGTTACCATATATTTGACCACGGAAAGTATTGCAGGCGTTATAGTATTAAAATCAATTAGTTAGAATCCACGTTATGATGGTTTAAAATAGGGGTGAAAGATACCAGAGGGACAATCAAACTCATAAATCGAAAATAAACTGACAACGCTATGGCTAAAACTTAAAATGATAAACAGATAAATAACAGCACACCTGACACAACATAGAAGACTAAAAACTAAGCAACACGAACCCCACCAAAAACTTGGGGTGATCTCAGGTACTCCGGAAGGGTAAGCAGATCCTGTTCCACATTATAAATTATGATAAATGAGAACTAGCAATGAGTCTTCTAATGACAATGGTTAACTCTGGGAAGCATTGTCATTAAATGCACCATCTATCTAAGTTGTTAATGTACTACCAAGTTTAACAGAAAGTAGAGATGATGACAACCCTAAAGATGATGATACAGACAATGGTGAGCTGGAAGATAGATCAAAACTTACTGGATTACCATACGACACCTGTTTGCAACCAAAAGATATGAGTGCAAACAAAGACTTTTTGTCAAAATACAGCACCAGGAGAAGGAAAGAACCCACCTGGCATGTGTGTTGATAAACATAATGAAAAATGGTATTGCCGGCATGTTTTCTTCGGGACCTTTTGGTTTTGACTGTTAGCGGGAAAGAAAAATTTCAACGAAAAAATACAGGGATGTCAAAAGATTTCGAAATTAATACTCGGATACTCGGTCGTGATACTCGAGTACTCGCGAGTACTCGGATGAATCTTAAACGTCTACTGAAAAGTTGAGATTTTAGGTGGGATGCAGTGTTGTTGTTATTACCTTTCATTAACATATTAACAAAATACAGAGTACTACAAAAGTAGCTTGATCCTCTGGTTTTTTTTTATCATTTAAACAATGAACTACCGACCGCCGTTTCTACAAATAACCTATCATAGTAGCAATTATTGTTTGTGCACGTGTTCATGAACCAAGTTCCAATTAAATCATAAATATTTGCTTATAAAGTTCGACAAAGTAGACAATATATGTATCATCTGTTTCTGATGAGTTGGTATTTATATATTATTATAATACGACTTGTCCATTAATTTGCCAACAATACTATTGGGCTTTTTTCGTGCTGCTCACTCTTACTTTTTCTCTTTTTTTTTGCACTCTCGTTTGCCCCTCTTTTTTTTTTTAGCCATGACGTAGTCAGTTTATTTTGGACTTTTTGATTTGAATGCCACTCTCGTACTTTCGCCAATCTTTAAATTGTAAATATAACAATTATAGTTAAGTTTCAAATACAGAGTAATTAAATTAATTCAAATGTACATCTCATATCAATCACGTTTACATAGAAGTCTTGACTAACAAACAAAGGTCAATTTTTAAGGCTTGTGATGAGTTAATTATTAATCCATAAAAGTGTTGATCCTTGTACAAACACCGTTAAACATGTCTTTAATCAGTTGCGAAGGGTTCACTGCAGGTCACTTTGATTTTGTTCTTGTTTAGAAATATGAGCTGGTCAACAAGTTCAGAAGAAAGATTGTTTGACTTTCTATGTTTTGTTACAAGTAGTGCACATGAAAACATTCCCTCGGGAGGAAAGGAGGTTGCTGGTACTACTATAACAAATAGTATCCCCAGGGTAAACATATTTATGTTATTAATTGATTTTATTTAGTTTTACGAAGGGGATATTTCAACGGAAAAGTGAGTGAAATGTGAAGAGAAATATCTCAAGATGTATAACAGGCAAACGAGTATCCGAGTACTAAAACTGTACTCGAGTACTCGGCCTTCCGAGCGAGTACTCGAGTACTCGCTGCCATCCCTAAAAAAATACTTCAGTCAACATAAACTGAACTGTTACACACGATTTGCCGAGTACTTGTACCTGTTTATGCCCATTACCATTGTTAGGCACGCTAGTAGCATACTGTCTCAGCATTGCTTTAAGAAAACGTACAGGAGAATATCGACAGCGAGTGAAATTAAGGATCAGAAAGAGGTGAGGAAACTTACATGGAGAGATCTCAGTTCCCACTTTCTTTGGAATGTAAGAGGCTTACAAGCATACTTTAATCAAATGCTTTGTGAACTATTATGAATGATTGGACAATTATGTAGCTGTTTATGATTATTAACATTGTCAGAAGCTGATATGAATTGGAAAGACACATTTCAAGTCATTGCAGCACAAAACGGAGTTAGACTTATAGATGAGCAGGTGGTAAACTTAACTATACATGGCTACTGTTAAATCCTGTAACATCGACTCGACCTGTTGATCGTCGCCTTCAGCTCTCAATGCTGCCCTTGTTTTATGAACATCAAAACATATTGGAGGTGTCCAGCATTACCAATATAGAATTGAATTATAGCAAAGGGTGTTCCCCATTCCCACATGTTATTATGGCTAAAACATGCACCATCGTTATCACACAATGTAACAGATGAGGTTTCAGCTTTTATTGATTATTTATTTTATCTTTTTTGCCATACGACATTGATTTAGCCACACTTTAAAAAATCTATTCGGTGTGATCGACATTGGAACAAAATGACAACCTTTACAAGAAACCTGTGTCTTCCATCCCCCAATGAAGAAACAAACAAAACAAATAAAACAATTTACAGTGCAATTTTAACTTCAGTGCATGAAAAACCAGATGATTCAGACATCACACTTCAGTCTTTACTTGAAGAGCTACAATTCCTCAACAATTATATGTAAAAGCTTTGCAGTGGATAAAGACAAAACATGGTCGGCCTGCAGACTGCTGAAGCATAACATTACTAGTCCAGCGGCTACAAGCATACTTCAGACGAATTGTGCACATCCTGCTACAAGCATGAAATTTAGCATCGACCTTCCTCAACTATTACTCTTTTATTTCAGATAGGGAAGCATTCGAAAAAAATGTCTCAATTCAGGTAAAATCAAAAATGGCGGGCATCATACTTAAATCGGCCCAATATCGAAGGCTTGTATGTGAAAAGGTATTATTATCATGCTGCTATATTAATATTTGGTACAAACCTTTGTTATGTACTACTTTTGGATATATCATATAGATGAAATGTCTTTAAAACCCTACTTCCGGTAAAATCCAACATGGCGGACATTTTACTAAAATAAACTTATTTTTTAGGGAGTGTGTTTGAAAATTGTGTTTTAACGTATTACTACTATTATTAAATTGTGCAGGAACCTTTCTTTGATGCTTTTTAGGGATACAATGTATAAGACATTCCGGTAATATTCAAAATGGCGGACATAGAAATATCATTTTTTTATTTTGATATTCAACTTCTTTTCAAAATGTGAAAAAAGTGGGGTTTTTTCGTGCTGGTCATTAAATATTTGGCTTTAAGTTATCCTCTAAACCACTAATCATATTCTGTAGTTGATATTTTGTTTATGTAATATATACGTGTTTCTCGTTTCTCGTTTTGTTTATATAGATTAGACCGTTGGTTTTCCCGTTTGAATGGTTTTACACTAGTAATTTTGGGGCCCTTTATAGCTTGTTGTTCGGTGTGAGCCAAGCTTGTTGTTCGGTGTGAGCCAAGGCTCCGTGTTGAAGGCCGTACTTTAACCTATAATGGTTTACTTTTTAAATTGTTATTTGTATGGAGAGTTGTCTCATTGGCACTCACACCACATCTTCCTATATCTATAAAGTTAACACTTCCGATAAAAAAAACATATGGCGTAAATGTCAAAGATGAGTCCTCAATCCATATCGTCGATGTAGAGTTTTGGATAGATTGATTAAAACAAAATAAAATCACTTAAATACTAAAAACATTTTAAAAAATACCACTATTTGGCCCAAAAAACATGCCAATTCCCAGTCACCACAACCTGCACACGATGCAGGGCACGGGCGACTTGATTTTCCACATTAACAACAACCGCGGCAACCTTTCTTACATCAACAACGTGCAAGCTTCTGACAAAATGATTAGGCCTCAGAAAAAGTTTTTTTAAAAGTGATCCTCTTTGTCCCTTCGTCGTCCATTAGCGCCTGGACTTGGTGCCATAAGAGCCAATTTCAAGCTGTTCCCTAAACGCGTGTCTTAGTGTATTGTACGTTTTGCATGCTGGAAAAGACTATACTAAGTTGAGGGAATAACCTCAATTAGCCTTCCCTTTTGCGTAAATAGTTATTTCTGGTTTGTTAACCATGCTTACCCCATCTGATAAGTTTGTGCGATCTTACAGTAAACACTGGTGATTTAGGCGGATCAATTATCATTCTGTATGTTAAAGTCACATTTTCAAATGCCATCAATGTCTCCAACGCAGTCTTTTTTCCCCTTTTCAAGCAAACAGAGTACCGTATCACAACCGGTTAATACATGGATCACAATATGTGTGTGTGATCAGTCATCGCTAGTGCATTTGAAAGGTCATTGATGTATACTTATCTAAAGCTTTTCCCCCTCCTGAACACAATCCGTAGTTCGTCTACCCCTATGTCACGGAATAACGAAACAGTAATGACATCATCATCAGTAACGACTGTTCGAATAATGACTCGTTTAAGTTCGTGTTTCACTGCATCAGACACATGCACCATGATTCTAGTGTCAGCCTTTTAATGTGAACATGGTGCTTAACTTGAAATACATCACGTGGTGGATAAAAACGGTTGGATAAGATAGAATATCCTGAACATGTGTCGCTACAACTACCATATGCATCCAAGACTTCATCCACTCTTGTAACAGTTTCACGTTTTTTTAAGGTAAGGGCATGATACCCTATCAGCATACTTGTTATGAAACACCTTGACACTGTAACAACAGTGGATGTAGTCTCGGATGCGTACATAAACAATACCGGTAGTTTGAAGGCTGCTACAAGAAACAAGAGCTACATTTAGGGGAAAGGGAATACAAAGACGAATCCAGGGTCAAAATAAATTTCTCAACATTGGCAAAGTTTTCTGAGAGATGACGACATTAAGAAGGAACTTTTTAGTTTTTATTCACAGAAGCTTGCTCAATAGATTTTGAGGAAAAGGTAGTTTCAATTGCAAGTTTAGCAGGTATGAATGGGTACAGATAATTGTAGAACTGGGCATGCCCAAAAAGACAAAGATCAGAACAATCGGGCATGCACAATTCAGGAAGTTTTATATGTTCCGAGCACTATTAGAAAAATGCTGCATGCATAGTATTACAAGATTTATTTTAGAAAAAACAACTTCTTGCATGATTATGCATGGCTTTAATTCAAGTGCACAGTTTTACAACTGCTTGCATAATTATTCAAGGTTTAAATTCAAGTGCACAGTTTTACAACTTCTTGCATGATTATGCATGGCTTTATTTCAAGTGCACAGTTTTACAACTTCTTGCATGATTATGCATGGCTTTAATTCAAGTGCACAGTTTTACAACTGCTTGCATAATAATTCAAGGTTTAAATTCAAGTGCACAGTTTTACAACTTCTTGCATGATTATGCATGGCTTTAATTCAAGTGTACAGTTTTACAATTTCTTGCATGATTACTCATGGCCTAAATTCTAGTGCATAGTTTTACAACTTCTTGCATGATTATGCATGGCTTGAATTTAAGTGCACAGTTTTACAAATTCTTGCATGATTATGCATGGCTTTAATTTAAGTGAATAGTTTTACAACTTCTTGCATGATTATTCATGGTCACGATTATTCAAGGCTAAATTCAAGTGCACAGTTTTACAACTTCTTGCATGATTATGCATGGCTTTAATTCAAGTGCACAGTTTTACAACTTCTTGCATGATTATTCATGGTCCCGATTATTCAAGGCTTAAATTCAAGTGCACAGTTTTACAACTTCTTGCATGATTATGCATGGCTTTAATTCAAGTGCACAGTTTTACAACTTCTTGCATGATTATTCATGGTCACGATTATTCAAGGCTTAAATTCAAGTGCACAGTTTTACAACTTCTTGCATGATTATGCATGGCTTTAATTCAAGTGCACAGTTTTACAACTTCTTGCATGATTATGCATGGCTTTAATTTAAGTGCATAGATTTACAACTGTTTTTTTTTTTTACTTTTTTTGTTTCGTTTTGTTACATCAATATCCATACTAAAAAGACTTTTTTTTTTAAACACAAATATCTAACACCACTTCTGAAGAGCTTTCTTCATATGTGTGACTGTCACATGTCTGCTATTACGTGATTGTAGATGTGACTGTCTGCCATATATAGTATGTTTTTGTTCATTGCAGTAGTATGTATCTCTTTTTGTATTGCTTAACATGGTGTCAATCGGGGCATATATAGAAAAATGAAAGATAAAACTTAATCATGTTAATACGCTTGTGGTGTCTGAAGCGATTTTCTGTATTTACGTTCACGAGGAACGTACCTAAACATGTGTTAGCCTAGTAATTCTAAGTATATATACATGAACATATCTTTTTATATGTTAATTGTAGTCTTTGTCCATTGTTGCGTTTGTTTGTTTTCTTGTATGTTGCATGTATAATAAAATTTGAAGTGAGTAGTCAATAAAATTGAGAATTGAAATTGGGAATATGTCAACGAGACAACAACCCAACCATAGAGCTTACAACAGCCGAAGGCCTACAATGGGTCTTCAATGCAGCGAGAAACTCCCGCAACCCGTGGAATCCATCAGCTGGCCCCCAAACAAATAAGTACACGGGTTAAGTGACAATGGACGTCATACCAAACTCCGCATTATACATAAGAAACTAAAATTAAAAATCATGCAAGACTAACAAAGGCCAGAGGCTCCTGGCTTGGGACAGGCGCAAAAATGCGACTGGGTTAAACATGTTTATTTTAGATCTGAGCCCTCCCCATACCTCTAGTCAAAGCAGAAAAAGCATACACACAACAATACGCACAGTAAAACTCAGTTTAAGAGAAGGTCGAGTCTGATGTCAAAAACGGTAACATAAGAAACTAAACCAAATGACAATAATACATAAATTAACAAAGGACTACTAGCAGTTAACTGACATGCCAGCTCCAGACATATAGAAAAGAAGATGTGGCATGATTGCCAATTATACAACTCTACACAAGAGACCAAATGACACAGAAATTAACAACTACAAGTCACCTCACGACCTTCATCAGTAAGAAAAGCCCATACCGCATAGTCAGCTATAAAAGGCCCGGTAATAACAAATATGAAACAATTCGAACGAGAAAAATAACGGCCTAATTAACGTACAAAAAGATGAATGAAAATCAAATATGTAACACATCAACAAACGAACAAACAGATGTTTGACTTTTATATACATGTCTATTTCTAGAAAAAAACAACTATTAGAAGGCAAAAGAATCTTTATTTGTCAGTTATATCTTTTCCTAATTTAATGAAAGTTTTTACCATATGTTAATGAATCCTGAACGAAGATAAACATGAACAACGAAAAATAAAGTGATATGTGCATGTATTATGTATATTGCTCTTATAGAAAAAAAATCTTGCATTTAAAGAATGATTATATAACTTTCAGTCAATTTTAAGTCATTTATTTGGAGTAAAAGGTATTTTTCTCCTTTTCAACCTTTTTCCTCTTCCAACGGGGGTGTGGGCTACTCTTTTCCGCAACAATAATGAAGGTGGAGGGGATTCAGGCGAAATTAAACTGGTTTCCTTGGAGCTTGACGAGTCTGTTGTGGAACTGTCCTCCTTGTGGTTTGGTGAGCCTGGTATGTTGATCTCTGGGGAGGACGAAAAGATTGGTGAACCCAGTGATAATTCGGAATTATTTTCCTTTGCTTTAAAATCTGAAGATGAATCTGATTCCTTAAACGAACTTGATTTGTTCAAACTACATTCCGGAGAGGTTTGAATGGATGTTGATTCACTGGATGCACTTTCACTCAATCTTCTTGTGGGGATGAACGGAGCACCAATATAATGTGTCTCTGGTGTAAACCCATGATGAGACAGACAACTTGAGATTACAAGTCTTAATGCGTTCATCCAGTCAAACCAACTATCTTTTTTCCCTACTCTACCGACAGTTCATGGAAAAGGCAAATATAAGGCAGATGGACAGCAAGACAAGGACAATTGCCGAAAAGAAGGATATAGGCACCCAACACTGACACCAGGCATTTTTACAGTCTACTGCCCGCATGGAATTTGTTACGGATTCGAAGCAATGACTGAATGCGAATCTCCAAAGGTTCCTTTCGCTATATTCAAAACGAGATTCCCCAAAACACCAGATGTTATTATATACGACAACGCTTGCAATCTGCACAAGTATTGTCTTTCAAGAGAACCGGATTATTTTAAGAACACAAGATTTCTCGTTGACAAGTTTCACTGGAAATGCCATACTGCTTGTTCGGAAGGATATAACATGGAAAGATATACAGCATGTGTAGATACACAGACTATAAATTCACAGATAAACGAGCAAGCAAATGCAGGACTCAAGCGGTTGCAAAGTCAACTAACATACATGAATGCTGACAATTTCATGTTCCATATATCTTTATTTTTGAGTTTGAAAAATAGAGAGACTGAGATTGATAAGCTGACAGTGAATCTTGCTAAAAACTTCATTGACAATTTAAACCTAGATTGAAATTTTTTAATTTGTAGAAATAGTTATATATTAGGTTACTCATATTCTAAAATAACAGGAGACATGCAGTTGATAATCAAAAAATGAAATTCACATATCATATATTAGCACAACATTTTATATTATATACTAGTCAACAAAAGAAACGAAACAAGACTTTGGAATAAAATTTATTAAAAAATATTAAATGTAACACAAAATTACAGAGCTCCATTCATTTGGGATGGATGTATAAGTACGTAGCCACGTTCAATTATTTTACCTTATTAGATAAAACTTATTTTTCTAACCATTATTAAACTGCTATTAGTTTGGTAGGTTTAAATATGTAGTTTCTGTTGCAATTGCCCTACCGTTTTCAAATTTGAGATATTATACCAACTTGGATTGGTTAGGGCATTTTTGATGTTTTTGTTTGAGGACTGCCCGCCATGCAGTTACAACACAACCTTTGGCAATTTAGAGTTGTGCCTGTTCACATCGCAAATAACCATTTTTATTTGGCATATCATTGTAATGTTTGCGCCGTGTTTGGAAATTTTAAAGTTATACCAGCGTCTGTGATGTCCGCTTAAATTGTATATACTTTCAAGATTTTGATAGTGTCTCAATTTGAATATATTGACATGAACTGGGCATTCCATAATAATAAACGAATGTACAGTTTACAATTGTTTGAAGATCTAGGCTTCATTGTTTTATATGCATGTATGAACTGCTCACTTGTACAATTTCCTGGGGAATTGTGCATGATGTACAGATCGTATGAAAATTGTAAAACAATGCACGCCCACTTAAACAACCTTAGGTAAAACTGTGCATACCATAATAATAAACGAATGCACAGTTTAACAATTATCTGATGATCTAGGCTTCATTGTTTTATATGCATGTATGAACTGCTCACTTGTACAATTTCCTGGGGAATTGTGCATGATGTACAGATCATATGAAAATTGTAAAACAATGCACGCCCATTTCAACAAACTTAGGTAAAACTGCGCATTCCATAATAATAAACGAATGCACAGTTTAACAATTGTTTGATGATCTAGGCTTCATTGTTTTATATGCATGTATGAACTGCTCACTTGTACAATTTCCTGGGGAATAGTGCATATTAAATGTATAGATCATATGAAAATTGTAAAACAATGCATGCCCAGTTCAACAAACTTTGGTAAAATCGTGCATTCCATAATAATAAACGCACGCATAGTTTAACAATTGTTTGAAGATCTAGGAGTCATTGTTTTATATGCATGTATGAACTGCTCACTTGTACAATTTTCTGGGGAATCGTGCATGATGTACAGATCGTATGAAAATTGTTAAACAATGCACGCCCATTTCAACAAACTTAGGTAAAACTGTGCATTCTATATTATAAACGAATGCACAGTGTTACAATTGTATGATGGACCTGGTTGCATGCCTTAACGTGCATCAGCATGCACAGTTTTACAATTGTTTGATGATCTAGGCTTCATTGTTTTACATGCATATATATGAACTGCTCGTTTGCACAATTTTCTGGGGAATCGTGCATGATGTACAGATCGTATGAAAATTGTTAAACAATGCACGCCCATTTCAACAAACTTAGGTAAAACTGTGCATTCCATATTATAAACGAATGCACATTTTTTCAATTGTATGATGGACCTGTAAATCAATGCATGCCCAGTTCAACAGACAATTGTAAAACTGGGCATGCTCAGTTCTACAAAATCATGTGACAAAACATACCTCAGTTTAGCCCCATTTTAACATGGAGAGGCTTATACTAGAATCAAGATACATGTGTCTGATGCAGTGATACACAGACCTAACTGAGTCGTGACTCGAACAGTCGATACTGATGTTGCTGTCATTCCTGTTTCTTTATTCCGTGACATAGCGTCAGAAGAACTTTGGCTTGCATTTGGAAGTGGGAAAAGCTTTAGATAGATATATATATATCCATGACCTTTCAAATGCACGTTTACTTGAAAGGGAACTTCGTTGTTGACATGGATGGCGTTTGAAGATGTGAGTTTATGATTTAGAATGCTGATTGATCAGCCAACATCACCAGATATGGATTTGATAATGTCATTGATAAAACGAAACGTGGTTTTGTAGTAATATCGAACAAACTTATCAGATGAAGTTTACGAAGCAAAAAAACATGTTTTTGGAAGAGGAAAGACATATTGATGCTATTTGAACGACTCGGTCTAGTGTTTTTTTCAGAATGTAAAACGAGCAATATACCATGGCGGGTATGGATGGGTAACAAGCTTGTATTTTTTTCCTATGCTAACTAGTCCAGACGCTTATGAGGATATTTGAACGACTCGGTCTATTTGTTTCAGCATGTAAAAAGTGCAATATACCATGGCGGGTGTGGATGAGTAACAAGCTTGGAATTGGTTCCTATACTTACTACTCTAGAAGCTAATGAATGGCGAAAGGAAAAATATGATCAATTGGAACCCTTTTGGACAACTCTTTGTGAGGCCTCTTCACCTTATCAGGAGCTTGTACATTATTGATGTAAGAAACAATACCACGGTCTTCGTAAATGAGGAAAATCGTCTCTCCGATTGTGAATCAACATGTATTTGCGGCCATAAATCAGTAATTTTAAAGATGAGTTAGTACTTAAGTGATTTTATTTTAGTTTAATCAATCTATCCAAAACTGTACATCGAATTATGGACTGAGGACTCATCTTTGAAATTTACGCCATATTGGTTTTATTTACCGGAAGTGTTAACTTTGTATTTAAACATTAACTATAGAATAGAATAATTGGTTCAGAGGATAACTTAAAGCCAAAAGTTAAATGACCAGCATAAAAAAAAACTTTCTTTACATTTTGAAAAAAAGTTGAATATCAAAATAAAATAATGATAATTCTATGTCCGCCCTTTTGCATATTACCGGAAGTAAGGGTTTTAAAGACATATGTCTTATATACTTTATCCATTAGCAGCATCAACGATAGGTTCCTGCACAATTTAATGTTAGTAGCAATACGTCAAAACACATTTCAATCACCCTCCCTAAAAAATAAGCTTATTTTAGTACAATGTCCGCCATGTTGGATTTTACCGGAAGTAGCGTTTTTCAAGACATCTTATCTATATAATATATCCAAAAGTAGTACATAACAAAGGTTTGTACCAAATATTATTATAGCAGCATGATATAAAACACCTTTTAACACACTAGCCTCTGATATTGGGCTGATTCAAGTTTGATGTCCGTCATTTTGGATTTTACCGGAAGTGAGATATTTTTTTCAAATGCCTTCCTATCTGAAATAAAAGAGTAATAGTTGAGAAAGGTCTATGCCAAATTCCATGCTTGTAGCAGTATGTGCACAATTTTTCACAAAGCTGTCATACTATACAGAGTGTTACATAAATAACTACAAGCCAATATTGATACTTGCAGTTTCACTTGGTTTTTTTAATGATAGTTACCTTTTATTTTGGAATTGGAGTATTTAAAAACAAGTTTGAAACATTTCTTTCGAATGTCAATAGAATAAATACATTATATCAAGTGTTAAATAGTATTGTAGCAATTGCAAAGTATACATTCTGGTTGTGAACTATTTCTCAACATATTCATGTTATTCTTGTTATTCATGCACATGGAAATAACATGGTGATCATTACAGTTTTCTATTATTTTAAATATTTAAAGTTTTTCCTATTTATGGTTTTATTTCATGTAATGTATCTGTAAAAAGTTTACACCAATATTTCAATATGTTTTTATAAACTATTATCTACTGACAGGCTTTAATTCCGCTTACGGTGCAAGACATTCGGACACCGGATCGTGCAAATCATTGGTGCCTTCTGGTCCGTACCTGTGTTTATATGAATACCAATATTACTTGGCTGCCAGAGAAAAACATTTATCTTTACAAGTTTCTTTATATTTCTGTTAGCGATTAAAGATTTTAATGGCAAAGGGTTTTCTATTTTGTCATTTCATATAGCTTGCAGACAAGAAAGTAAGTAAAAAATGTAATGTTTTGTCATTTTAATAAATTTCTGGTTGACAAAACTTAATTTTTTTCGAAAAACTAAATATTTTCTTATCCCAGAAATAGATTACCTTCGCGGTATTTGGTACAAGTTTTTGGAATTTGTGGTCATAAATGCTCCTCAGCTTTGTACTTGTTTGGCTTTATAACTATTTTTATCTGAGCGTCACTGATGAGTCTTATGTAGACGAAACGCGCGTCCGGTGTATTATAATCCTGATACCTTTGATAAATATCAAGTTATCAGAAGCACCAATAAAGTTAAACAGTATTCAGCAGTTAGAACTGATACAACAGAAGGTAAACGGAGAGTTGGAATTCTCCGATCCATAAGTATAAACGGTTAGATATTTAATTTCCAGATAATGTTGCTGAACAACAAAAGGGTTTGTTTCGGTAGTTTTGTATTTACGGAGATCATTTCCTGGATGAGGAAATTCCCATGGAGGGCTTTCACAAGTCTATTTGTGAAACGGATTTCAAATCAAATATATCAAGATACGGTTTTAAGTTCCAGGTTAAACCAAACATTTTCCTCAAAATGTCCTATACCAAGTCAGGAATATAAAAGTTAATATCAAAAGTTCGTTTCTATGTATTTTGACGTTTGTTTTTGTTGCAGTTTAGAGTTTCTGTTGTTCGATTACTTTCCTGTTATAGTTGATGTATTTCCCTTGGTTTTATTTGTAACCCAGATTTGTTTCTCTTAATCGATTGATGACTTTTGAACCGCGGTACTTTATTACTGTTGCCTTTATTTTAAGCGAATGCCTTAAAAGGGATTATGTTTACGTGTTTTTCAAATACGGCCTCATAGATTGGATTGACAGTTCAGTTGTATACATGATAGGAAATGACTAACGATTGAATGCAAACTCCAAAGGTCTATGAGAGATTAAAGGCTCGTCGACCTCTACGTACACCTTCTTGACTTGTTTAGTTTTAAAAGCCCACCAATACACTGGTTTATTCCTTCGTGTCAGATAAACAACATCTATTGTTTGGGTGTACGATGAAAATAAGAGCATATTGTTGAAATGCATGCTTTAAATCCATTGCTGCTCATTTTTAGCTAATGTGTATGTTGTCTGTAAACAACGATTACCTCCTCTAAAACTACCAAACTTTGCCAATCATCAGGATCAATAGCATATCTAGTTTCAAAAATGTATCCGATGACCCTTCCTGTCGTCAATAAAGAACGCCGACATGGCTATAAATAAAACATTGGGATAAAATGCAATTCTTGACTATTATCTAGAAAACCGCCATACAAATTGATGGGGCAAACAAAAATTCAAAGGATAAATTCTGCACAATTGAAATCGACATCAAAACTGTCAGACGACTTCTTTTAAGAGTTATATTGCATTTAAATGGCGATGCTTTTTCTTGATTTGATTTTGCCTATACTTATCTTAAGCAAGTCAACAACTACAAACAAGTCAGGATGATCGAAACTGTCGGGTCTACTCATTATTGCAGGTATTGCTTAAATATTGTTTCTTTTTCAGGAGTATGTTATCAAATAACTGTCTTTGTCTCGCCTTAGAAACAAGACTCGCTTATCGTTCTGTTTCTAAATCTAATAAAATGTTTTTTTTATATTTTCCGACAATGTACATATATATTATCGGCTACGCTCAGAGCCAAATATTCAAAGCCAAGGATGTATAGATACCGAAAAGTTGAAGACCTATATGACCAAAAAGAACAATAAATAATAACATAAACCATCTTAGGTCAACTTTAACTTTTTGGTTTGGTGATGGGGGTTTTCATTTTCTTTTTTAAGTTGAATAATAATAAATCAAACCTCAATATCACATCGATATATCTAAACTTATATTGCTATAAAGGAAATTATTTTAACCCTTTATGCTCCTACATCCTGTCAATAAGAATATTGTGGCATTAATCAATGTCGTGCTTTTCTTGAAATCCTTATTGCGTTTTTAAAAATATGCAGAGATGTGGTACGATTGCCAATGAGACAAAAAAAACATAAAAACCAAAGAACAATGATGTCATCGTACGGCCTTCAACAATGATGATCAAAATCCATATAATATTATTTTTATTAGAAGTACGTGTATAAAGGCCCTGTGATGACAAAATATGAAACATATAATACATTGAATTACATTTTCCCTACTTGGAACAGACACGTAAAGAAGATGGTTGGCTTATCGTGTTTATGGGCACTTAAATCTACCTCTAATATAGGACATGAATGGAAGAAAACAACATAAGAACAAACTAAAAATAAGGTGTAAAGGGCTTTGCTCATCAGATCTCAGATTAGAACAGAAACGAATAACAACAAAAACGAAAAAAGTAGTGATCTATGAGCAGTTACTGAAGGCTAATTTAAAGCGGAATTTCAACTTTTACTAGAATTTTTTTTTTTTTTTTACAGATATAATGATTATGGCATAGTTTATAACAAAGTTTCCAGGGGAACTTTTGTAAGGCGGAACAAATGTAATTACGTTTACAATACCGTACTTCCGTATAGAAGAGATATTGCTGGTAAAACATTTACCATTATAAAGATATTGTTTCCACCTATCATTCTGCTTTCAGTTGTTTGGTTGACACAAGGTCATTATCGATAACAGATAGTGTAACCTTTTGTATCAATATTTGAAGGTTTCCATTATTAATGAATGTGTCAATATGCATCGATTTATGAGATAAAATAGAAAAGTTGTGCACTTTTATCTTATTTAAATATGGACACTTTTTAAATATTTATGACTGGTTAAATTGGTATCAGTTCGATTGATCGATGTTGGTGGGGATTGTGTAAGTAAAGATTAGTTTACATTAAAAGTATATTTATGTGAGGTTCTTCCGAGGAAATGTGTGTTGCCTGCAAACAGCTACGATTGAATAAAACATTCAGGGGTTAAGTATGAATAAATTCGTTCTTTGGAAAAGGTTATGTCTGAATTCAACATGATCAACACAGTGAGGTCAATTGTAACTCCAAACATAGAAAAGTAAATGCATATTTCAGATGAGAGTTGAATGTAATTTATGGGGTGTATAATATAATCATCTTGTCAATCTGTGCATTGAAATATGACAAGAAAGCAGATTAATTTAAGGAATGGCTTTAACATTTTTTGTCTATGAAGAAATAACAACAAGAAATGTGATGCAACCTAAAAGAAAACGAGGAGCACTACATTTTTTATGTTATTTTGTATAGACAGAAAACATATTTAAATCATTTTTAAATCTGATTTCTGGTCTTATTCAAAATTTGAAGAAAAATACTGCAGTCATTTTCATCATTAATTACACCGAATGTTAATGTACTTAAACGCATTGATGATCGTGACGTTACAAGCGTCCAGTCGGATAGAGTATTTTTTGGCAAATGAGGCCCCTCATGGGGGGGTCCTAGTAATCACATAATCACCATTTTTTTGCCAATATAATCACATAATCATTAAATATTTGCTTATCTTTAGTAATCAAATAATCATAAACTAAAAATACAGTCCTAGGTAATCAAATAATCATGAAATATTTGGCTTAATAATCAAATAATCATTAAAAAAACGGCCAAGTAATCACATAATCAAAAACCCCATGAGGGCCCTCGCAAATACCACGGCAGAGAGGGTAAAAAAGGCATATCCTTTTAGCAAATACCCCGGCGGCGTTAAAAATGAACGATATTCATTTGATAACAGTAAATTGGTGAAAAATACACTGGCTATTAACCAATCAAAACCCCGGATTCTTACATAAGGTGTAATTACATCATAAATTCCATTTTCACACAGTAAATCATGAAATAAACGTCGATGACGTTACGTTCACATGACAAAAGTATGTTTTAGTCTAAAATCCTGGCTCACTGCTCGACAGTCGACGAAGTATAAAATTGAGTCAGGATGCCAGGCTAAATTATGTCTATGAGCTCATGAGACAAAACTTTAGGCAAATCAGAAGAAGTGTTACATTCAAATTAAATTAATCTAAAATGTATTTTTTCCATAATTATAATCTGCGTTCCATTTTTATGTTTTCATAAAAAAAAAATCACTGTTTTTTTACGTTATGTTGGTTTCGCTATATTATAGAGCAATACTTATCACTATGACAAACTTTTGTTTTTCCTGATATGTTCTGCCTATTAATAACACAACGGATTTTATTTAACAGATTGTATTTAATTGAATTTTCGTTCCGATCGCAATACTTGACCGTCTTAATTTATTCTTTCATTGTCATTTGTCTTGAAATTTCAAAATGATGGTTTCTGGGTATAGAAACAATAACTTCCGTGTTTAGTGCATTCCTATTTTCCCGCCAGCTCAAAATGAACTAGTTTTCTTATCGTTATACACCTGGAAGCTTTTTCAGGTATTTACGTTTAGTATTAAGTCCGAGGAAAGTATTATATATTTTGAACATAATTGACAAACCGTATTTACTTTTCGATCGTTAACAACTTGAAATAATCTTTCAGGGTCAAAATTACTGCTATTTAAATTTCTTTTGAAAAGATAATTAACTTGCTTAAGCTTTGCCCTCCAATCAGGTATTTAAATGCTTTGCCTTCTATCCTTTATCTTAAGCTCGTTCTACAATATGTTTCTTCTTAGTTCAGTTAATTTCTTTTTGAAAAGTCAACCGTTGTACAAGTTTTGGGATATAGTTTGCAATGCACTGGTAAAAATAGTTTTTTCCATTAAAAATACAATGAAGTTCATTATGAAAAGAAGAATATCCGGTATACTCGTCCCAAAGTAAAAGAATTAACATAAACAGAAAATTTAAACTAGAGGTTATAAAAACATTTGTTTACATTTTCTAAAGACTTCGTTATATACAACTATACCTAGATGCGTATTATGTCTTATTCGTTAAATAAATATTAACACAATATTTCAGAATAAACTAATTTTGAATTGTTTATTATTGTGTAGTTAAGGAATATACTTCTAGTTTTTCTCCTATAAAAGACCAGAATGCCGACCCCATACAGATTTGTTATTCGTTTCTATAATATGCAATAGCACATATTCCATGGCTATCTTATGGCACGGAATCAAGGTCATAATTATTGATTTAGGCAAATCCTGTCATTTTTAAAAAGTGATCCCAAACACATGCAAGTCATACGCCCCAATACAAAAGCATTAGTTGTCATAGAAAAGGGGGAGTTATAATCCCTGGAACAACCCCTTGGATCACCCACTGTGTCTTACGCATTTGCTTTAGGACTTCAAACTTCTTGCATTTCATGCAAAATTGTAGACTATGTAAAAAAAGACGTATTTATAAGATCTTGTCATTTATATTTGCATAACCCAATGCCTCCAGCCATGCAGTTATTTGCTGTAAGCCCTTATACTAAGATGCTCCTTTTATATGAAATACGTCAATTTAATTATAAGCTGAATATTCTACACAGATGTTTCTAGATTATATCCTGGAAACGGATTCATTTGTTAGTAAAACTGACGTTGATTTTGGAAGACTAAAGAATTTAAAACTACTTTTTGCAATTTTTGGGGTGAAATAAGGGCTCTTTTAACAGAGTCTTTGAATGCTTTGCGTCTATCTTCGTAAAAAGGAGGAGACTAATTGAGATAGCCTTAATATTACAAAATGCAACTTCAAATGTTTGCTGCCTACGACCCATTCCAAATATTGTCTCACAGACGCGTACCCTCATCTCTTTTAATCAAGATGTAATCCTTTACATTTTTCATCCTTTCACTTTTACATTTTGATAAATTTTTCCTCCTTGATTAGGTCATTTGTAATCAATTACCCAAAAATAAAAGGAGAGGGTCGTCTTGGATTTCTTAAATAATAAAAAAAAAACGATAATGCCGTCATGATCCACGAATCATGAGGAAACAGTTTATACACAATGATTCTTCCTGATATTGATAGATTTTTGCTTGTTTACTGTTCATTTACTAATATTTCATGCATATTAAGGAAGGACGAAAACAACAGTTATTAAACAATATATCAAATAATGGAGGTCGAAAAGATAGAGGTTTAGAATTTGTGACTGTAACCGAAAATGACGATTGGATCGACAGGGCAGGTTTTATTTATTTTGCCTTACAACAGGCCATACACGGATTTCTCAAATGGTTTGTGCAGGTGTTCATTTAGAAAGCATGGCACTCTTCTTGCACATGACAATGAATTAGCGTTCCCATTTGATCGGATTTTGATGCACTTTTATTTTATTTAAACATTCCGCACATCTGAAACGGACACCCTTTTTACCGTGGGTTTTACTGTCGGATGGAAGAAATCTAAGGTGAAGATATCAATATCAATATGACGCGTATGTAACATTGAGTAGCACACGGGAGCTACAGTGAGGACAAGTCTAACATGTTTCATCCTTTATATGTTCAATACTTAAGTAAGGATCAAAAGCCCGGGTATCGATTCGATGGTTTTCACACAGAATTTCATTTGTTTTGATATTTGTGTTTCCACTAAAACAAGTTCGAATAAAAAATAACAGATAAAGTACAGTAAAACCCATATAAAACAGAATTTGGATAAAAACAGGATTATCACATCATTATATGTTTTGTATACAAATACAATAAATATACTTATTGGTTTTTAAAGAAAATTATTTAACATTGTCATAATTTTAAATAAGTATCTTAATACCGTATTGACATGTATATATTTCTATTTTATTCACGACTTGGTGTGGAAAACCTTCAAACAAGTCCACTTTAATTGGTATTCGACATGTTAAAACTAATAGATCTTGCCATTTAAAAGATTTTGACAATGCTATGTCAATCAAAAAATGTTAAAGTTTTATTGACCATACTTTGAAAAGTAACGTAATACCTTATCAAAAACTCCTGTAATCGATGTACGACAATGGGTAGAAAATATTTCAATTGACGAAATAATGATTGGCATTTAAACTTTTCAGAGGGTTGGACTTCTGTTCTTTAATGACAAAAGCATAAAACCTTAAATTCTCGTCAAACAGTAGAAGAAATTTATACGATCAGATACAGTAAAATATATACTGTGTACTAATGTTTGTATTGCATTAGTATTTATATCTGGAAATTTATTGTTCCTTGGAATCAATATAATGAACAATTCTGTGTGATAGTAATACTAACAATGCTATTGTCAATTTAAGTGATTCGAACGAAAACAAACAGCAATCGTTTCTACAACAAGGTGCTTGAATAAGACATGATGATTGCTTTACTGATGGAATCAATACGAATACGATAAGGCGATTTTTTGGAGAGGAGAATTATTGAAAGTATACCAGGAGGTCATACTGAGTTTTGTACTAGGAATTGATCTTTTTTTAGGAGTTAAAAATGAAAAATTCTCTGTTATTAAATAATTTTGTTAAAGAACGTCCAAAAACGGCACATTCAAAACAATCAAGACCGGGAACTGTTAACAGTAGTAGAAGTAGAAAGGAACCAGTTGGTCGTTCGCTTTCAAGGGTTTCGTCTGAATTTCAATCGCCTCGAGATACATCATCAAGACTAGGATATAAAGAGAGGCAAAAATTATTACAAGACGGACGGCGTGAAAGTGTCTGTTCTCAAATTTATTCTGATGAGTATACATCGGGTTCAGATTCAGAAGAGGACAATTATGTTGACAACAAATTTGGAAACAAAGCCGACAATTACTGGTCAAGTTTGGATGATTCAATAAAACGGATTAATGATGACAGTGATAAATTTGCATTCAAACCTCGTCCTAACTTTAAATCAAGTGGTGATTTCAAAGATGTTATGACAGAAATGTCGGGAAATACTGAATACGGGGTATCTAAGGGGTATACATTGTTGAAAGACAAAATCAGTCGACTAACTAATGTTTCGTCTATAACAGCATTAGCTTTACTCCAGGCAACAAAACAAGACAGTGAACAGGACGAAACAGACAGTAAGACTAATGAAAGTGAAAGTGAAGATGAATTACAAGAAGAAATAACTAGAGAAACGCGGGAAAAAGAATTAGTATCGTCGATAGGTGGTGCAAAGAGATCTTGGCGCGTTTTGAAAACTCACGTGAAAGAAAACGCAGTAGAGCATCGAACAACGAGTGTTAAAATGAATTGGGAGGCTATAAGGCACCATGTTTCTGGAATTACAGATTTAGACAAAGCACGAAAAGACTTGTATCAACGATATGGATTTTTACCTACTGTCCAAGAGGACGGATCGAAAGTATGTAAAAATGTTATGTGGCTAAATCGCACACGTGCTGGAATAATGGAAAATCAGAATGACAATTTGATAAGAGGCAAACTAAGAGCTCAAAGTGCAAGACCTTTTACGAATCAAAATTCAGATAGATATAGAAGTTTGTCCGGTAGCAGTTTTTCAAATGGATATTCTAGACCAGCTTCTAGTAAGATTTCAGATGTTTCTAAAGTTAGAATTCGACCTATGTCAGAAAAAATTACACGATCTCGTTTGCGACCGTCATCAGTGAAACCTCCACAATCATAATATATTTTACTTGTTATTTTAAAATTACATGTATATCATTTCTTACTTTTACAATTTATGCAATACACATTAACCTGCATTTATCATGATTTTAATGTACACGTACATCTAGTATCCTTATAATGATCTATAATGTATAGCAAAACTAAAAAGGCATTTAAGTTTTTTTAATTTAATTGTAATGTTTTTATCATTGATTTATTATTAATGAACTATTTATACAGTGCTTATTTATTAATATTATAAGATTAATTTATTAGTTCATTGTGTTTTCACAAATAGTCGGTCATACCTTGTTATGCAATTAAAAAGACCAAAATCCTACGATAGTTGTATTTGTGCTTGCACGTTGACGTCACAAACTGTAATTTAGACTATTACCTTGCAAAAATTTAACACCAATTTGATCCTAATCTCCTTGATAAATTATAAAATTAAGTTAATTATAGATAATTGGCTATCATTTGAACAGAATACTATGTAGGTTCGTACGATATACCGATAGACTTGTCATATATATCTAATGTTCTGCTACCGATATTACAATCCGTTTTGCGACACAAACCTCCAAATATCAACTTCTACATAGGACTATCGAAACGGGAGTTCGCTCGTTCTTCAATAAAAATCACGCCTAACTCTGATGAAAACTCATTCTGTGTAATCATTCTATTCAAATGATTGGTTGACTTGAACTACATTTTAAAACAATTATACTTCAGTTAAATTGCATAATACATTTGAAGATAATTGAAAGAAACCACGACTAGTGATATTGATCAAAATGATTATGTCACAAGTTAAAAACAATGTACCGTAAAACAAAGATTACTTTGATACTAAAACAGATACTATTTTTTTTTTATTTAAATAATGGTTAACAATTAACAAAAAAAACATATAACAAAGAGGACCAAAAAATCGAACTACATAGCTTTAACTATGATTTTTAATTTTATGTGTGTTTAGGATTTGCTAAACAATATAAATTGCATTTAGAATTTTGACGAAATTTATTTTAATTAATAGTTGTATCCGAAAGACCTAACTTATGTGTTTTTACGAGGCGTTGGACTATTGTCAAGTATACAATCAACATAAATGTATAAATATAAAAAAGAAAATGTGGTATGATTGCCAATGAGACAAATCTCCAATAGAGACCATATGCCACAAAAAATAACAACTATAGGTCACCGTACGGCCTGCAACAATGAAAAAAACCCATATATAACATAGTCAGCTATAAAAGGTCCCGAAATGCCAAATGTAAAACAATTCAAACTAGAAATCTAACAGCCTAATTTATATACACACAAAAAACGAACGAACACCTTATTTGTTAGTCCTATAATATAAGACGTTGCAGGTTCATATCATTTACATTCAACGTTTTTTATCGGATGTTTTTTTTACTATCAATGTTGAACCTGCATTGATAGTAAAAAAAAATATCCGATAAAAAACGTTGAATGTAAATGATGTTCAACATTGATAGTAAAAAAAAATATCCGATAAAAAAAGTTGAATGTAAATGATATGAACCTGCAACGCCTTATATTATAGGACTACTTATTTGTAACATACCAACTAACGACAACCATTGAATTACAGGCTCTCGACTTGGTACAGACACATACATTCAGAATGTGGCGTGGTTAAACATATTAGCGGGATCCCAACCTTCCCCCTAACCTGGCCATTTTATTATGTCTTAAATGGTTTACTATGATGCATCCTTCTAATAACATGGATAGTATATATAGATAGAAAAACGTATCTCCTGAAATGGATACCAATTTAGCCTTATCAAAATGATCAACCATGATATAAATGCCCTTTTATATACGGTAGTTACTATACTAAAAAATAAAATAGTATTTACGGTGATCCATCAAGGTCGGAAAATAGCCTTATTTTTTTTAAGAGTAAGGAGAAATATACAGACAATACAAATGGAATCCTGATCAAATCCATCGTTTGCATTTTTATTTTTTTTCATTTTTTAATTGTTTCTTACTTGTTCTATGGTAGATGAGTTTATCTATAATCATATTTTCTGTTATGTATACCTACTGAAGTGTTTACTATAATATTCCAATAGGTAAGTATACACATACATGGATGAATGTCTCTGTACACCAGCAGCAAAAAAATGTTTTCTGCGTGAGACAAAAAAATAATCGTGAATAATTATGATATGATTCACGGAAACACGGGAAATTTGAGTCGATAACGTGACCATTGGATGTAACTTGCACATGAACATAGTTGGATTTGAGACATATTTTCAAGCTGTTCAAGAGGTCTTAAATGTGTATGCTTGAAATTAACAAAAGGGTGACGAGTTAAACACCGAAGTCAATAGAATGCGTTTTAATATGTTCTTCAGACTTATGAACATCCTCTATAGGTGTTTTCAAGTGACTTTTCTAGTTAAAGAAAGGGATTTTAGTACAAAACGACTAATTCTTCATTCAATTTCGAACGCATGTTCAGTCGGTATAGAAGTTTTCAATTTTAATTTTTATGAATAAAAGCCATGAAAATTGGGAATCTACAGGATAAGCGCTATCTCAAGATGCTTTTTTAAATGAAACTCCCGTTTTTATAATTACAGTAAAACAGACTAAGTTCCAGGACAATATTTGCTATCGGCACCAAAAATGTGTACTGTCAAATACTAGATTACTTTTCCCCTGATTACAAACCAAGGATTAGTGCACTTACGCTGAAAATAATCCTTTGTCAAAGGACGTGATAATTAAAAACTTAAAATATTCGACTGCAAAATACAAGTTTCTTCCCGATTTTAATGTTTTGTTGTCATGGTGCCTATATGTATCGTTTATGTGTTTATATATTGTAATTACCACTCACGATGTCCTTGATAGTGAGAAAATTCTCAAGTATTTTAAAAACGGATTTTCATTTAAAGTGACTTTGGATATAATTTCTAATTGGCCTTGGCTATGTCTTCTCTACAATTATTTGAATTGTATCATTTCATTTGGATTGAGCTTTTTAAGTATTCATTCCTTTTAACATAATTACCTGTAGGGGTATAAAGACAGATTCAGATTCAGATTCAATATTTTATTAAAGTCTCACCACTTGTATAACATTATACATTCCAATAAACATATAAAACATTGCGTATAACATGAAATATTGGATAACATTTATGAAACATATTGTATATTAAAACTAACAGTAAAAATATCATTAGCTTAAATACTAAAACATATACAAGTGCCATTCTATTAAGAATTATGAGAGACTAGTAAAATATCATTAGCTTAAATACT
Organism: Mytilus edulis; assembly: GCF_963676685.1. Taxonomy (NCBI): domain Eukaryota; kingdom Metazoa; phylum Mollusca; class Bivalvia; order Mytilida; family Mytilidae; genus Mytilus; species Mytilus edulis. The sequence goes on from NC_092344.1 coordinate 100,633,008, forward strand.
AAAACATATACAAGTGCCATTCTAATGTAAATATTTCATTAAGCTATGATGTTGTTTGTGCCAAATATTTCATTCATATTAATGACGATGTAATAAACCAAATAATCCAGTTGTATCTATTGCATCTTGAAAGATAGTTTAATTCATCACAATAAATCCATTCTCGATTAAAATACTATGTAACATTATAAATTGATTCTGTGTATCATCCCAATAATTGAACCTTATATATGAAGTTTCATGATCGCCGGACTTCTCCATTCGTTAATGGGGACAACAAACCCGAGGCAATACATTGTATGTCCCTATATAAATGGTACAAACTCCCATCTATCATCAGACCAAATGTATCCATCTTTCATCCCAGGCAGACTATACCTTTCAATATCTTTTCGTCTTGAATATGCATGTAATGTTTGCCACTGGATGTTTTAACAAGCTACAAACTACAAGGACATTTCAAAGTTATGCAAATTATGTTCTGGTATTACGATTTTCTCCAATCTGTTATTATTATAATTTGAAATGAATATAGCAATACTGTAATTGCGACGACTTGATCCTATACCTTTTCCTGGATCTTATACAGGAAATAATATGGGTATTTCCACTTTTCCTTACCAACAGCCAGAGGATTATGATGTTTTTAAATTAGTAATGGATGACAGTGTATCGTCCTTCTATAGTTGGAATCGTATGGTTCTTAACTGAGTCACCTGGTTATTCTCCCAGGTTATAACATTACTGTCATACAACTATAGGAACAAAGAAACTTCTCGAGAAACTTGAGGAACATATGCATATGTTGCAGCGCCATAAAGAAATGTCCAATGAAAGAAGTCTATCTTTACAATTTATTAAAGCTAATATAGTTTTGTCTGACTGTGAGTCACTAAATTAACTTTGCAATCTTTTGATACATCACCTTTTATACACCAAACGAGGCAATTATTAACATCTATATATATAACACTTTAAACTTCTTAGCAATAATTTGAAATCGGTTGATATTGTTGACAGTAACAATACATATAGTTACAATACTATTTTGTGAAAATAATATCTCCGGAGATATTACAGCTTTTAACATGTTTAAATCACAAGTACTATTGAAACAGAAAAATCGTTTTATTTGTCAAATAAGTGTTTTATACTTTCAATGTACAAGTGGGCTCCCACTGACACAAAACAAATAATAATCTTGATATATCTAATCTCAATTAAAATCTTGATTTTATTAAAACCTGAGTATTTTCTTATGATAAAAGTGAGACACTTTTTTTATCACTTAATGTCAAAGTTAAAACCTTGCTTAATATATCTTTTCTAATTTTTACTAAAGTTTCATAGTCAGATGTTGAAATAAATCTTCTATAATTTAAGTGAATTTAAACGAATGTAAATAATTAAACAATGTAATAAAGTTTAAGATTCATTTGAAAGCTTGAGTAACTGACTATTAACTAACACATCAAACTTTTGTACATCGATTTTGCTTTAACTTGAATGCACCTGTCCTTAGAATACTTCGCCATTTTATAGATTATATATGTTTAATACAAAACGGGAAAAATGTTTACGGTGACCTATAGTTGTTAATTTCTGTGTCTTTGGTCTCTTGTGGAGAGTTGTCTCATTGGCAATCATAACACTTCCTTTTTTATATTGTCTGTATTAATTTCTGACTAAACTCTTCTGGTTTGTTTTCCTATGTTGCATGAGCTATGTTGTAACTGCGTATTTTGTTCATTACTTTAAATTAATGAGTGTATCAAAAAACATTTATGTTAAAACTTCAAGCTTAAAAAGGGAATAAGTTTAGTATTAACAAATATTTAATAAAAACCGTTGTTTACGGTTTACCAATATTGTTTACTTTAAACAGCTGTGTTTTTGGTTATCAACGTTTGGACAAAATGAAGAAGACTTAGATATCGAAGTGAAAACTGTCATTCGTCGTTATGTTTTTGCAAGAAAATCTGGTATTAAACTGCACTGTGTGATTTCAAAAAGGTAAGGAATTGTGGCTTCGACAAATAGACATATGATATCCGTAATCGTATTTGATACAGATATTCCATATCAAATGGTCAACCAACTCATAGAGGCGTCTGTAAAATATTAAAAATAGAATGGCGCTAATATAACGACCTTAACAATAACTTCGAATTTCTTTGTAACAGTAATCCAGAGGCGGATTTAGGGGGGGGCGGGGGCAGGGGGCCCGGGTCCCCCTTTTTTGGAAAAAAATTGGTTGCTTATAGAATGAAATTCAAAACAGTGTAGCTGTGGCCATTGATTGACACATTAAAATCATCCATTGACTGGGACAATTTAGGTGAACGTTTGTATGTAACGACCAATGCTCACTATGTACTTTTTAAAGACACTTAAACTATGGGGTCACCAAAGGTTCTCAACACCTAAATAAAGTAATTCGAAAAATTAATCAGAAATAACACGATATTTTGATTTATATCAATTATATAAATCAAAACACAAAGGTTATTCCTGATTAATTTTTCGAATTATTTTATAATTAAATGCGTTAAGAAACCTTTGGTGACCCCACAGTTTAAATGTCTATCGCAGGTACAAACGTTCACGTAAATTGTCCCAGTCAATGGACGATTTTAATGTGTCAATCAATGGCCACAGCTACACTGTTTTGAATTTCATTCTATATGGAATCACTGAGACGTGACTGGAGCGGGTCACCTCTTAGGCAGTCAGTGGGCCCCAACTTATGAAAATTTCTGGATCCGCCACTGTAATCTTCTATCAAGGAAATAAAAACGCAAGCCGTTAAATATCGTATCAACTACACGAGATATATGTTTTCTCCATATGAAGGTGCTGTTGTAATTTTATCTCAGTTTAGATCAAGATTCGTCTATCATACACAAATCCAATTATGTCTAGATTATGCAAAAATCCAACTCAACATTTTACTTTCACAAGAAACAAAGAAAAAAAATCCGATTAGCTTATATTTAAGGAGAATTAAATACACAATGGGTAGCTGAACTTTCTATTGGGATAAGCAACATTTCCTTTAATATACTCTAGCATGTCTTTTTTTTTTCAAGGATTGTAAAATTTAATCTCTACGACTTATAAATAAATGTAAGCCCTAAATCCGTTGACTTCATTATTTGTGTCCTTCAAATTTTACTACAGTAACGTATACTATAATCTCATAAATACATTAATGAATAGAACTTTTTAAAAACTAGCACAAATGATATCTGAATGGAAATTTCAGTACAGTATACTACATGCGATTTTTTTTGATTTTTCATGATTTAAATACTTCTGATTAATAGTTGTTACTTGTTAATCATTCAAAATAATTGGTTGGCTATTTGAACTCGCTGACAATAGGCTTAATTGTAAAAAAAATACTGTAATGTTGAGCAGATTTACATGACTTAGAATATAACAAAGTTTTCTCGACTAATGACGTCGTAGGATTTGATGTTCCTTAATCGTGAGAATGAATGTCGATTATCTTCTCTGAAGAGGCATATTAATGTCTATATGAGTTACTGTAACAATGAACAGAAGTACATTTATATCAGCTTGAACGGATTTTTGATTGAAAGTTGAATCATGAAATATAAAAAATAATAGGTTTGAGGTTTACTGGTTCGATAAAACTGGTACCAATAATGTTTAATTCCAAACTTTTAGTATTGTAGATATGCAAGTATATGAAGTACTCTTTAAGATAATCATTGTGTTCAATATTTATCAAAATGTTCAAAACCGACTACAACATACATGTGTTTGTTCATGTGCTGCATGATCATGGTCATGTTTCATTCAAATATACTAAATATATGGAAATATAAAGAAAATGTTACTATTGTAAAAGTCTTTCAGAATATAACTCGTTGCCACTTGTCATGTGTATGTTTGAATATGTATCCCAAATAAATCAGCCCCTCCCTTTTCCCACGTAATCGATCTCTTACTTCCAATCTTATTAAAATTAAATCTCCGCACTCGGTAATTTTTTTATGCCCGCGTCACACTGTCCCGATTTTTACGCCGATGGCAACACGATAATGGAAATTTTCAAAATCGGGACTGATCGTATCCAGATCGGGCTATTCGTAGTGCCATCTTTAACCATCGTAGAACCATCGGTCACTTTTTCTAGCCTTCGGGGACAACTTCGGGAAGGGTTCTAAATTTTTTAACATGTTAAAAAATCCCCGAAGGTGGGTCCGATGTTGAGGGTTCGTATTGAGTTCGTATCACCATCCTCACTATCGTAATGTCACCGGGAATGCATCTTTGCACATCGTATTGCATTCGTGTTTCCATCGTTTCCATTGGCAGTTTTGACATTACGATGTCTACACGAATGAATCACGAAGATACCCGAAGGTCTTACGATGGCAACACGACTTCGTGAAGACCTCGTAATCCCGTCGTGTTGCCATCGAATAAGAGTACGAAGGCGACAAGATGGAACTACGACGGCAATAAATCCAGCTAAATGTAAGTTAATTTTCGCGTTAAAATACATTTAAAGTGCCATGCGCGATATGCACTGGTCAGTCTTATATGACAGTTAAGAAAGACGTTCACAAAACATGGAGCTCATATCATATGATTCTATGAGAACAAGAAAGGCGACAGCGTTGTTTCTATTAATTCAAATGGAACAAGAAGAGCAGGTATTACAGGCTCAGGATTTACTTTTACAAATAAAATATTATTTTATGTCAATTTTCCATATCAAGTAACATAATGAAAATCATAAACGCGCCTCGTACACCAACACTGCAGGTACACGTATATAAGGAAACCAACTTTTTCTTCATTATTCTGATTTTTTTATGTATCGTCTGAGTTGTTGCCACACGAATGTTTACTCCATAACCATTTTGTTTTCTATATGTCATATTTTGCCGCATTTGTTGCTTTCCCCACATCCTTCCTTTTGTCTATATTATTATGATATTCTCCTGGAAAGAGCTCTTTTTGAATAAAAGGGATCAACGAATCCATTACCTTACCTTTAAGATAGATCAGTAAACATGGGCATAATTATGGGTGATTATTCAGACTAGTGCACACATTTTACAGTTCAAACAAGGCAATGCCGAGCGTGGCATCCCCTCGTATGTAACATATTGGGGACAAATATGGACACTATATTTGTATATACACATGCAGAAAATGGTAAATTGAATATGCATATTTGATACATAAACTATTTTTCTAGAAATCAACCAAAACATTCAGTAACTGGAAATACCTTTAATATTGTCTTTAGAACCAGCAGGTAAAAAAATGAGCAACCAATTCCTGTGTATTATGCTATTTCAAGGAGAAAAAAACAAGTCCATCTGCATGACCTTGACCTTTGGCCTTGAACGTAAAAAATGTCAGATCATTACAAGGAGGAATAATATACCAAATGTGGTTAAAATCTTTTGAAGCATATTGGTTTTAGAGTGTCCACAAGGGTGATATTGCCTTGTATTACAACTGCCACTGTGACCTCGACCTTTGAACTTTAAAGTCAATAGCGCTTAAGATATTCTTAACGAGTAACACCATACCAAGTTTTGAGCATTTTGGGTCTAGAATGTCAATAACAATTTTATATACACGCAACTTACATGTAGTAGGCGAGGGGATAATGAACTAAGTTTTATAAGAATTAGACAAAAAGATCGATTTCCCGCCATGCATGGCAGACTTGTACAGAAACGATATGTTGTCGAAATTCTGTTCGTATCTTTTAGACATCGTATGGCCCTCGCGCCATCATCGTAATCCATCATGTAGCCTTCGTAATCCATCGTGTAGCCTTCGTGATCCATCGTGTAGGCTTCGGCTGAGATAAGAAGCTTAAATACCCGTCTTCGGTTAACCTTCGTATGTCCATCTTTTGCTATCATATATAATTTCGGCACCATCGTATAGACTTCGTTATTCATCGTACTTTCTTCGGTCACTTTTTGGTATTTTAACGAGATCGGGACCAACTTCGTACGAACTTACAATTTTCGCATTCGGGTGTCCATCGTATATAAAAATCGGGACAGTGTGACGCGGGCATTATGCTTGGTCGCTGCGTAGCGAGTGTAGATATTTTATTTTGACTTACTTCGTACTTCGTAGATCAGCTGAATAAAACGACTGAATTTTTTGGGTAAATGAATATGTTGCTATCTTGAGAAAATTGTACACAACTATTTTCTTACTTGAACAAGTATTTTTCTATGTTATAGTCGTTATTGAACATTTTTATTCACATTGGACCTCAAGATTATACAAGATTTGTATTTCATGTATTTGCATATTTATTAGACTTTAAAGTTGTGTCAAAAGTTATAAAGAAAATGCACTAAATGATTAAACCAAACAAGTATTTGTATTATCGAACAAACGTCAGAGTGACCATTATAAGGACTTCTGTAGATCATAATCTAATAGTTAAATAAGAGATTTTCATAACTAGCCAGTGCGGTTTGTCCTTAATCCTGTACTTACTGGTCCTAAATTAAATGATTTATATATACAACAGTTTTAATCGTGAATTAATTTATTCAAAAACATCTGTCATTCTTTTAGATATCTACGTCATCGGGAAAGGCTTTTAATTTTAAGATCCATGGTGTGACTTAAAATAATCCGTTTATTGTGTAACGCCAAACAGTGAAAGTCAAAATCGTGTGTATTGTTTAGTCCCAGCATATACTTAATGGCCAATTAAATGTAATACCTTGAAATATTTCATAATTTCATTAGCAAGCGTCAGCAAAAATAAATTTGTACTCCGCTTTCCTAAGGCGAAATTTTAATATCTGTACTCTGAATAGTGGAGGTATAAGAAGATAATGAGACCACAGCATATGGTCAATTGTAGAACCAAGACTGGTCCTTATGTAATCATTTTTATAACAACGTGAACAACCGCAATACCTTTGTTGGTAATAATACTGAATCATTTACCTTTAACTTATTTGTCATCGGCTATCGATAACAGTGATTTTACGCTCATTCAGGCTGATAGAGTCCTTTCAAAGTGGAGTTAAATAGAATAAAAGAGTAAAGTACTAAAAATGAAAATTACAAACAGACAAAGAATAGTACACATGACACAACATAGAAAACGAAAGAATAAGCAACACGAACCAATGTAACATGTAGGATTTGACAAGTGGGTGTTACAGACGAACGTTCACCTAATCTGAGCCAGTCAATTGATAACCTGAGCGCGCCACGAAATTGTCTTGTCCACGCTATTATGAAAATGATTCTAATTTGGAGAAAAGTAACCTATACAATATACATCAATTAATTACAGGTCTTGCAAACATAAGTGTATATATGCATGTAGCACTTAAATAGAGTTTCAATTATAAGGTTTTTGTCATTTGATACTGTTGAGGGGTCAACATACGAGTATGTAAATCTTATATTATATTTTTAACAACTAAAGGTTACCGCACGGCCTTCAACAATAAGCAAAGCCCATACACATAGTCAGCTTCAAAAGGCCCCGAAATGACAAATATAAATCAATTTAAACGAGAGAACTAACGGCCTAATTTATGTACAATAAAATTAACGAAAAACAAATATGTAACACATCAACAAACGACAATCACTGAATTGCAGGCTCCTGACTTGGGACAGGCACATACATGCAGAATGTGGCGGGGTTAAACATGTTAAACATGTTAAACCCTTCCCGCTAACCTGGATCAGTGGTGCAACAGTACAACATAAGAACGATCTATAAAAATCAGTTGAAAAAGGTTTGAATCATCCGATGGATACAAATAGAAATACATCTAACAAAATACGGAGTGGACGTGGTCGGGTATTTGTACATCCCAACAACAAAAAGACACCAAGTACAGCTTTGAGATTACTCATAGTCACTGACAGCTAGTTCAAAACCAATAACAACTAATACGAAAAAATCCTACATCTAAGACCAAATGTAAAAAGTCTTACAGATACGGTTTTACTACAAGTGTCAAATAAACTTAAAATCATAAATGATCCATGATAATAAGGTAAAGGTCAGCTGAACACTGCCAGACAAATATGTACACCGTACAATCATTCCCTATACCAAATATAGTTGACCTATTTTCTTTATATATTCAAGAAACATAAAATTATTAAACTTATCATTGTCAAAGGAAAAAGGAAAATGAGGTCACGTCAGATGATACAGAGGTAACGGTAATATGATAAATTAAGTTACGGTTCAACCCTGCCAGTCAAACATGTACACCTTACAATTATTCTGGGTGCGAAATATAATAGTTGACCTATTGTTTATAGTATTATACAGTATTATACATTATAGTATATAAGAGGAGGATCGAACAATGGAAAAATAAAATTGAGATCAAAAACAGATAATACCTGCCAGACAAAACACAGCCTACAATGTACGGTGATGTAGGTTGTTAACTAAGCCCGGAAATATAGATACCATCCGATTAAACTCGTCAATCCTTTAATTAAACTTATTCTTAAAGGTTACCAATTCAACACTGTTATTTAATATTTGAATATTGATTTCGTTATCATTAAATTGAAGTAATATTAAGTATTATAGTTATACACATATGTACTTTCACGGCACTACAATCTGTCGGTACTTGTAATTTGACATTTCACTAGAGAATGTTTTTCTATGACTGTAAATGATGTATTTACACTATCGTCATCATACATCACCAACTCTCCATGATTTCTTTATCAATGACTTGCTGCCATTTATACAAAAAGCCGAAGGTATTCATTACATTCGCACGAAGCTTTGTTCATTACCCCTTAATTACTTCTCAACATATATGTCACAATTGGAGGACGTGTTTTTCAACATACTATCGGCGTTCCCACAGAACTAAATGTGCCCCTCGTCTATCGGGCTTGTTACTTTATAGTTATAAGGCTGAATTCATACAGGAACTTCTTAGGAAGAAAGAAAAGAAGTTAGCAATCCTTTAACCTAACCTTCCGCTATATAAGTGATGTTCTATCACTAAACAATTTAAATTTGGTTACTATATTGGACGTTTCTATCCCATAACTTCCCAATTATGAATTTCCCATTACTTTGTAGTTACATTCCGGCAGCGCCTGCATACGGAGTATATATCTCCAAATTGATACGATATTACTGGGCTTGTATTTTCTATCATGATTTCTTTGGTGGAGGGTTGCTGAAACTAATGAACCAAGAGTTTCAATTGGTGAAATTGGAATCCTCGCTTCGTAAATTTTACGGACATCATCACGAGCTGGTTCACCGTTATGGAATATACGTTTTATGTACCTAATTTCGTAACTACAATCCCGTTCTTTTTTTACGAATGTGATCTACCGAATTAGACTATTTATCGGGTTTGTAATAACATGAGCAACTCGACGGGTGTTACATGTCGAGCAGGATCTGCTTACCTTTACGGAGCACCTGCGATAACTCTCAGGTTTTTGGTGGGGTTCGTGTTGTCTTTAGTTTATGTTGTGTCTTGTGTACTATTGTTTGAAGGTTTGTCTTTTAGCCATGCATGGTCAGTTTATTTTTTATCAATGAGTTATAATGTCCCTCTTATATCTTTCGCCCCTCTTGTGTACAGTATTTTGAATTTTTGAAAAAAACGGCTTAACACTCGTTAGCAAGTAGTAAGTTGAAAGCGTAATGTATATTTACACATATTGTTAACCAAATTACAACAAAACTTGAAAAAGAAATGTACGACTAAAACCCGTTATTCTGTTATTTCATTATTTTCATTAGCGGGAAATGAATTTTTAATACTAGTCAAAACTCAAGTATAGCATAAATGTAGAAGAAATTCATTAAGATTATTGACGACAGTAAATATATGTATGCTCTATGCATGTCATTAATCGTTATTATGTGATACAATACCTAATCAGAGTTTTATTTTTGGATCACATTTTGATGGAAGAAAAAAAACTTAAATGCGGCGAACAGTTATTCGGTTCTTAACAATGTATTTTGGAAATAGGACTCGCGTACTTAAACGAACACTATACAAAAAACTGAACGCTTTTAGAAATCAACTAGCAGCATGTGCGTTTTGTCTTCATCAGACACATCAGTGATCGAAAAAGTGGAAAGTTTAAAATGAAAAACGAAATGGAGATCATATAAATCTAAAAGTTCCCAAAAATTGTGCCAAAAGCATTTCTTAAGAATAGAAAGCGATGCAAAGGTGTGGTATAAAATATTTAGGTTCAACTTATTTCTTGGAAATTTATTTGTGCATTGTTAGAGTAAGCTATTTTTAATTGAAATTTGTTAATGTTTTTAAAATGAATCACAATTCAAATTTTTCAAAAAAGTAAATTTTCAGATGACAAAATCCTTGGAATGTGGTCCTGAATCTATGGATTCAAATCTATGAGACAGTTCAAATATTAAAAGTATTCGGTACCACGCCAATAGCACACATATTGACTCCCTTTATGTCTTATCTTGGTGAATCATTTAGCAGAGAATATTTTTATTTACAGCATTTTAACCAATCTTTAAGTGATTCCTGTTTGAATATAAAAAGGCAAGAGTTTTAGTGGTAAAATGGCAGGGTAACCAAATTTTTTTTTTGAAATACAACAGAATATTCACAACTTGATATTCGCATATTGTTCAAAATATAACGATAATTGTTTGTTCATTTATAGTTTTCAAATATGATTAGATAGTCACAGAGTACGAGTAATTTGTTTGCTATAGGCGCTAATTCTTAAAAAAAAATATCAATTAAAGAAAACAAGAATCATGTATGCCTGATTCAAATGTATAGGTAGATGAAAGATCGTTCTAAATAAAAGTCGATATGTTGGTGTTAAAGTGATGACATTTGTATTCAATGGGATACAACTCTAGTACTTTTTCAGGGCTACCCGTTGATTCCTGTTACAGAGCCGACAATAAAAGAAACAATATCGATAAATCTCTACCACACAGCTGTTTAATGAATGTAATGCAATGTAATGAATGTAAATGGTTAAAGGGTGGACCGATTTTTTAATGATATCTTTGATGAATTATGTGAAAAAGTAAAAAATTAGTACGGCGAAATAGATTTTCTAAACAAAAGTATTCAATATTATCTTGTACAGATGAAAAATTACACTTCTAAAGTGGTACAGAATTCTAAAACCAACATGGAAATTAATCTGGAATACCAGCAGACTGTCCATTTCAATGATCTGAATATTAGCCAAAACAACGACTCCAAAAAACATAGCCTAGATACAAAATATTGAGAATCAGACAGAAACATCTGTCCTAGGTGCAGGAAATATGTAGATGTAGATGATGGAATTGGTTGTGATAGGTGTGATTTTTAGTACCATTATTATTGTAAAAACATCACAAATACCATTGGAAATGAAACATAGAAAAAAGATACGCCAATTCTGCAACGATGATATGTTGTATGAAAATAAAAATCATTTGGAATGTGATGCTAATAATGAATCCAAGCTGAATAATAGTGATGCAGCACTCCAAGCATGACGCAGCACTCCAAGCATGATGCAGCACTCCAAACATAAGAGTATTTCAACTCAAATACAGATAATGACCATCCACAAAATACAGAGAGCATAAAGAAAAATAAAGATACAAACATAAACAGTGGTGATACAGTACAAATTACTGAAACATTGATAAGTGAAGATGAAAACTTCACATTAAATGAGGACAATAAAAATACAAATCAATAAGCTCCATTAGAAACTTCAGAATAAGAAACGCTTCTAAAATCAGCATCGAAACCAAACATAACAAAATACAGTATTAAAATCTTAGAGGATAAAACAACTGGGCAACAAAATGAGAATACTCAAAATTGAGGAAAAATATAACTACAATCAGTTGAGAAGAGAAAAAGTACCAAATCCAATCCAGGAATAAAAAGATCTGATAAAGATAAAATAATAGTGACACTAATATAACATTAAGCATATGAAAACTGTCATTTTTATGCTATTTTAATCTGAAAATGAAACACCAAATCAAATCAGACGACAAATAAAAATGCAAATGGAAGATACCACTACCAACAATATAATATGGCACAGAACTACATCAGAGAAATGCTTCTTGGCCATCGGTTTAGAGCGATTGAAACCTGAATGATGCAAAATATGAGTATGCAAACTGCTCTAACAACTCAAATTGCACTATACGCAAAACCTCCTGATTTACCATATATTTACACAGGACAAGGTCTAGTACACCCACACACTATGCATCAGGGAACACCAAGTAATATACATACAGTATACATGAACCCATACAACACAGTGCAAAACATACTTACAAAAACGCATAGACCTAATGAAGCACCGGTATATATGAATCAGTATTATGGAACATCAACATATATGAATCAACATTATGGAACACCTACATATATGAATCAACATTATTGAACACTAACATATATAAATCATTATTATAGAACACCAACAAAAATGAATCAGCATTATGGAACACTAACATATATGAATCAACATCAGATGCCAGGAACTAATATTTCCTCAACACGAAAAGTAAACCAGCACGTTTATCAAGGAACACGTCATCAAGGCTTGCATGCCTAATGCCTATAATAAAATTGAGAATGGAAATGGGAAATGCGCCAAAGAGACAACAACCCGACCATAGAAAAAAAACAACAGCAGAAGGTCACTAACAGGTCTTCAATGTAGCGAGAAATTCCCGCACCCGGAGGCGTCCTTTAACTGGCCCCTAAATCATATATATCAACAGGACCTAAAAATACGTAATATGTCAAGCCAAATTTTAAATACCTAGGCTATCCAACAACATACAAAACCTGGGCTACTACCTCATTCTAATAGTAATTGTCGGAATCTCAATGTGAAAGTAAATCATACAGATGATCTAACTTAAAATATACCAAAAGTGACAAGTCAGTCTAGCCGATATCTCACAATTATAGAAACACAGAGTCCCCAGAGTAACACAGTAGCTGTAGTGAAAGTACAAGTCATCATAGGAATGAAACGTGTAGCACGGAGGTCTGAACCATACAAACATTTTGAACTTTTCGCCCACCAGATCAAACACAAATAACAAGAAACGAAATGATGATAAACTAGTAGAAATTGTAACAAGAAATATCGAAAAATTGAAAACAAATAGTGCATGCCTACATTTATTAGATCTCTTAAAATAAATAGTATGTCTTCAGGAACATTTTTTATGCGACTTTAAAATTAGAGAAATAAAATATCTGGCAGAAATGGAAAATCACACGAGATGTTCATATACAAATGATCCAAGAGATAGTTTTAAATTTCCTAAAGGAAAAGGGGGGTTCCATTTTATGGCCAAAATCATGGACTAATAGTGTTAATAAATTAAAGGATGGTGATGTAAGAGTGATTGCAATACTTGTAACAGCTTCACAAGATATTTGTATTATAAATGTAAACAAAAAAGTCATGCCAACATGTAAAACAGACTCACAATTTTAATATAGAGAATGTCTAGACATGTTTTTCGATATTATACAAAAGTATCAAGAAACCTATAAAACTATACTTCGTGGAGATTTGAATGGAACACTACTAGATACAAGGAACAACAAACATGATAAGTTACTTTTAAAAAAGCTTTGTGTCCGAAATGGGAATCTACAGGTAAAGAGTAAGATACAAGACATTCTTGGCCATCTTCATCACAGATCGACTATGTACTGGATGATGACAAATATTTTGTCATAAATTATATAAATCAAGTATCAATCAGTCAGCACATATTTCTGTGAGAGTAAAAATAGCAATTGATATACTAGCAAGAACAAAACCTGCAAATAAGAACAAAAAAGCAAAGTAGAAACTACAACGGGATCAAATAGACAAAAAGCAATACAATAACCTAGCTCATTCAGAAGGATGCTACAACAATTATGGTAGAAAATAATTCAACACACAGATGAATATGATTACAACCAGCCTCATAAGACCAGGGAATAATACAATACCAAAAACACTACTGAAGGGACCAAAATGGAAAGCATCTCCAGAGGTACAAATACTGCTAAGATCATGCATAAATATATTCAAGCAGTGGCAAGAAGTAGGTAAACAGAAAAAATCACCCCGGGCTACTGCACTTAGACTCGAGAAAAGAAAACTGCGTAGAAAAATTAGAATGGAACAAGCTATTTATCGGCAAAATCTATACCAAAAGATACTAGACAACCTAAATTTTTAACTATTCTATAGTTATATATATAGTTATTCTATATGGTCATTGTTATATTATAGTTCGTTTCTGTGTGTATTACATTATAACGTTGTGTCGTTTGTTTTCTCTTATTTTTGAGTGTAAATTCACATTGCGATAAGACGTGTCACGGTACTTGTCTATCACAAATTCATGTATTTGGTTTTGATGTTATATATATATGTTATATTTGTTATTTTCGTGGGATTTTGTCTATGTGTGTTACATTTTAGTGTTATGTCGTTGTTCTCCTCTTATATTTAATGCGTTTCCCTCGGTTTTAGTTTGTTATCCCGATTTTGTTTTTTGTCCATGGATTTATGAGTTTTGAACAGCGGTATACTACTGTTGCCTTTATCTATAGACTACTAAATAGGAATCGAAACAACCAACAAATCTCAACAAATCGTCTGAAAATTGATGATGCTTATAATTTTGTACCAGAAGATAAAAGAAGAAGTTGTGTCTCGTATTATGACGACCAAAGTGTGCCAAAAAGGATTATATAAATGAAAATGACTATCTGATCAGAGTACACAGTTGTTTCGTAGTGCATTTCTTTTAGACAATAAATGAAAATTAAAAAAATCCCACCTGCGCGTTCTCAATGATATTTTTACAGTGTGTTGAACAACTTTATATCAATTTTATAGAAAACTTCATCGGCTCTAATTAAAAATATAGACAGTTTCATGTTAAAAAGGTCTTGCAATCTTTTGACAGCTTCCGAAGTGCTAATTTTTAACCTTTTTAGGCTGGACCAAATCACTACTTTACTTTAACATTCATGACTTAAATTGTTTTACAATGTTTTGTCATCCCCCTACTTGTCTTGTGAGGCATAAAACATGAGGAAATACATTTGGAAGAGGTGTATAAAAAATTGGCAAGTAACACACTGTCCACACTAGGGACTATATTCGTCAAAAGACGATAACTTTGTACTCAGACCATCTTTTTCTCTACAAAATCAGGCAACAACTATGAATAAGCCATTACCAAAAAAAAATCAAAGACCCAGAACAGTTTACAGAGACTAAAGTCATGAAAGCCATTGAAAAGATCGATACAAAAAAAGGCGCAGATGATTCTGAAAAAAACAGATGAACATTTACAAATTTCAAAATCAACCGTCGCTCCTATGCTTAGCTCAATATTTAACAACATAATACATTTTATGTACCGAAAAAAAACAGTACCAACATCAATTAGTTTATTGCTTTCTTACTCGGGTCCTAAAAAAAGATCAACTTCAAGTATTAAGAGTTATTACCTAGGTATAACAGTTACACCTACTGTTGGGGAAAACACCTTTTAATATGCCTTTTGGGAAAAACTTCTAAAATAAAAAAATACAGTTACAAATTGGTTTTACAAAGGGACTGTCACCAATTATGTCAAGTCTGCTCATATCAGAAGCACGATATGAAATTAAAAACTGATTGTTTTTCATATCTGTTCTTGATGTAACATTTTAATGGATAAGGCGCTTGATCAAAATAAACATCCAATATATACTCAAAATTAAGGTAGGAGTAGGACAAGGCGAAATACTCTCGACACATTTATACAAAATATTAAAACAATATCTACTAGAAGAACAACAGTTGGAACCCCCCTTTTTTTGGACGATCAATGCATTTGAATGGGGACATGTAATTGGAACCCCCCCCCCCCCCATTTGTCCTGGGTTAGGAACCTCCCCTTTTTAAAATGGCTGGATCCGCCCCTGGTAGCTTCTGTCTCTGTGTTACACAGAGGAAATAACCCAGAGAAGACTAACTAGAACACTGATGATGAAAACATTTATCAGGGGCTAGTTTGAAGTATTTCTATTTTCGAAAGGTGTGAGTAAAGTTAATTCTGGTTCTTTGTGGTACAGATCTGTACGTGTGCTCCAAGAACGGAGGAAATAACTAATTAAGAAATTTAGAATTAACTGATAATTTAAAACATGTCTTCAGTTGTGTTGTTAGTAAGTAGTATTTTTTGTAAGGAATAGTGTGTTCTGTCTTTGTGCGATGCACGGGTGCTTCGAGAAAATTGGAAGTGACTTAGAAGAAAATCTAATGATCAAACACTTCTAGTGATGTGTATGCTCCGACAACAAATCTGATCTCTCCGACGGCTACTGAAAATTACTAGAAATTCATCATTTGCGACCCACATTCTAGAGCATATCTATATATACACAAAGTGTAAAATACAACATTACATACATTTAAAACAAATTTTCAGATAAATAATCATCCAATTATGATTTCATGATTTTGACAACCGGCTGGAACATATCTCTATGTGACAGTCCAACGTCTGGTTAATCACAATGTAAACAATCAACTATAGAGTGAACACATGAGTAGAAAACTTGATAAAAACATTGCAAAAAAACTTCAATATCTGGATGGGTTGCAATACAAAACCCCAATCCTAGTCATTGACAGTTAAGGCTTTACATTTCGAACGCCTGCATAGAAAAGGAATTCCCCTAGAAACCTGGTGCAAATCAGGGGGTCAACACCGGAGTTCTCGTAGATCTTATCCAAAATAGAATTGAAAAATCCATCAAAAGACATCAACACGTTATTATTTAGCTTTGGTCCGGTACATGCGACCTCACAATAAAAGAAGGGAGATATATCAAACTCAAATCTCACAGCAAAAAGTCAATAGAGCAATTTCAAATATTGAAAGGTACTAAAATGCAGAAATAAAATTTACTGACTGCCCATTACTCTCAATATCCAACTGGAACAAGTGAAACAAGTACAAATGTCACAAGACTCCAGAGACATATAAAGTTAAAGACTTCCTAGTTACTAAGCAATTGCATGAATTGCTTTACAAAATCTTCAAATCAACAGTTAACTCAATGAAACACCAGTCACAGTCAGTAATTACTTTTTTAGAGGACGAAAGAGAATGAAAAGACAAATACGCAAGTCGGTAAACATTTCAATTAATAAAAGTGCGGTTTACATCCAGGACGCCTGCTAAGTCTAGCTAACACCAAAATCATTCTACTAGACACATACATTGAATGTTCAAAGATCAGAAATCTGAATTATTACAAATCAGAGTGAAATAAGAACTGATCACAAAATTCTAATCAACACCATCATCCGCTTTGGAGAACAGGGGTGCCAGTGAACAGATAAGACGCGTAGTAAAATATAGGTGAGTTTATTTTATCAGGTTTTACTACTTACCTTTTCTATTGGACCACTACCAAGCATCAACACTCAAACTAGTGTTTTCTCTTCCAGGAGAGGATAATAATTGATTGATCTGGAAGTCGAAGACTCAGTCGGAAGCTTCCTTCATCTAGTAAGTACCAGTAGTATAAAATTTCATAACAACAGTTCTACAATACTATCTTTCTTCTTACACTTTTTATCTGGACAAAACAGGCTTGCATTGTCCTTCAGATAAAATTAAATCATAGCCATAAATACCAACATACTCATCAGGACTCTATTTACTCGCACAATACCATCGATTGAGTAAATATATACTGAACTTAAAGTCGAAGTAACTCGATTACAGGAACAGCTCAAACTTACCATCGGATAAAGAACAGTAAAAAATTATATATATGTCTAAGAAAAAAAGGTAACCTTCTCTAAGCAATTATAGATTCAACTGATCCAGACATAATAATAGGCAGTGACACAAGGTAAGATTCAACCCTAAAGTCAAGTGAAATTTTTCTTAAAAAGGATTACTTAGAATATGACATCGACTGAAGATACCGTTCCAAAGACCCACATGGAGGAGTACTGATAGCAGCCAAACAATAATTACAATTAGGGAGCATACCAAGAAACACAGAGATAGATCTATTAACTGGTTCTATCAACTTAGAAGGAAAAAAGGAAATGCTTATTGATGCATTTTATCGCCCTCTAGATAACACAGATGACACCTACCTACATAAAGTGAAGGACGAAAATTACCATCAAAGATAAACATATACAAAAGATCTTCCTAATTGGAGTCGACTTCAACCTACAGAATGTTAATTAACAAGAACAGACCATCATACATGGACAGTACACCACAAGAACCAGTCAAGCTTTTAGGACACTGTAGCTGATAATGGATAAGAACAAATTGTAGACTTCCCAACACGCAAAGGAAACACATTGAATTTAATGCTTACCTCCCATCTATCATTCAAACTAAGATGTAAACCTTTACCATCAATAGGAAACAGCGACCATGACATCGTCCTACTTGATATGGCATGTAAACCGCTTAAACCAAAACCAGTAAGAAGGAAGATATACTTATGGAAAAAAGAAGTATATAACATAAAAGAAGACCAGGCAACCTTCAAGACATCATTTAAAAACATCAGCGGCAAAACTATAGAATCCATGTGGCAAACCTTCTAATGAGACATTAAAAAAAATTAGATAAGTGAGTACAAAAAAAAAACGATTCAAGGTAGACACACTCACCCATGGATGAACAAAACAATAAGACGTAAGATCAACAAAAAATAAAAGGCACACAAGAAAGCTAGGAAAACTATAAATAGAAAACAAACCAAGTCAGATACAAGAGACTAAGACAATTAGTACAACAGAAAGTCAGACAAGCCAAAAAGAAATACATGGAAGAAGTCAGTTCCAATTACAAGGACAATTCTAAAAAAATCTGGTCCGATATTAAAAGCAAAGGACAGGAACGGACAGGAGTAGCACCATTAAAGAACAAAATGGTATTCCTTCCAAAGCAATAAAAAAAAGCAAATTAAAGTCACATCTTTAAAGACCAGTCCGTATTCACAAAAGAAAACCTAAATAATTTCCCCAATAAAGGGAAAAGTCCATATAAAACCATGGCGGATATACAAATTATTTTAAAAGGAGTTCACAAATTATTGAAGAACTTAAAACCACATAAGGCAACTGGACCAGATGATATACCAATATCACCAAACTATTTGCGGTCGACAGACTCCTCTATAGAACCATAAACAACCAAGAATAAAGTTACATAACGTCATTATGGGACTGAGAAAAAATGGCAAATGAGCTACAATGCCAAAAATGCATTGTAATCCTAATACAAGAACCAGCCATTCATACCAACTAATTACAAGCTACATGGACACACACTAGACAGTTTTGTATATTTTAGGGTACATGCATTTTTCA
Source organism: Mytilus edulis (assembly GCF_963676685.1). Taxonomy (NCBI): domain Eukaryota; kingdom Metazoa; phylum Mollusca; class Bivalvia; order Mytilida; family Mytilidae; genus Mytilus; species Mytilus edulis. Next base: position 100,652,463 of record NC_092344.1, read on the forward strand.
TTTCTTTTCTTTCTTTTTTCTTTTTTAAGTATCTTATACATTTTTATATGCTTATTTGATTCTTTTAAGATAGTGCTTTGTAATCTATGTTTTATGTATTTTTGTATTTTATATATTTTTAAATGTTAAGCGCTTAGAGTAATTTTTGTTATTATATAATGCGCTCTATAAATATTGTATTTATTATTTATTTATTACACCATTGAAGCCAGCAAATACCTAGGAGTAACAAAAAGTTAAATCACAAAAATACTGAACTCAGAGGAAAATCAATTCGGAAAGTCCATAATCACATGGCAAAATCAAATAACAAAAACAAATGGACAAGAACTGTCATATTCCTGACTTGGTACAGGCATTTTCAAATGTAGAAAATGGTGGATTGAACCTGGTTTTATAGCTAGCTAAACCTCTCACTTGTATGACAGTCGTATCACATTCCATTATATTATCACCGATCCGTGAACAAAACAAACAGACACAATAGTTAAAAATGTCAAAAATAGGGGTACAGCAGTCAACATTGTGTTATCATCTTAATCACTGTAAAAACAACAAATGCAACGAAGAAGCACAAAAAGGCATACATCAAATTAACATCCTCATTTTGATTATATTATACGATTTTATTTGTCTATGTAAAATGCACCCATCAAAATCAGCTATAACCTAACCTGGGACAGATATATTAGCAACACAGTGGTTAAAGGCAACAAAACGCTAGACTTCATAAGAAGGAACCTAAAAGACTGCACTAAAACGGTTAAAGCAGCAGCATATTCAACAATAGTAAGACCTTCGGTTGAATATGGTGCATGGGACACAACATAACAGACTAAAATAAAAGCAATTGAACACATGCAGAACAGAGCAGCCAGATTTGTAAACAACAGCTATACAGAACGCACACCTGGCTGTGTAACAAACATGGCAAAATCATCAAAATGTGAAAGCCTTGAAATCTGCAGGAAAAATAATAGGCTATGCATGCTGTTTAAAATACATGATATAATAGACATATATCAGCACGAGTATCTGACGCCAAACGATAGCCGGACCAGAGGTAAGAACCGCTTCTACCAAGAAAGGAACCAACTGCCAAGATCAGCAAAAGCAACAGACGCAGTCGAAGGATTCAGAGCTGCCCTGAAGACATGCTCTGCTAAAACCTAGACAGTAGCATCCTGTACATAGTATTAATTGGATATATATAGAGAACGTTTTAAATGTAAATAGCCAAGAGAAAACTTTATGGTTGTCAGACACTGCGCAAAGTTTTCGTGGGACCTAATATATTCAGTTATTGAATCCGGTTCTCACATTTCTTCGAGTTTGTTATATTTCTCTTTTTTTTTAATGCGCCGGTTAAAGCCTACTTGAAATATTTATGGTGATACACACAGCTATTATTGCAACTTCAGGGACCAACTAATGGCTCTTTTCATTCCTCATGTTTTTATTGTCCGGAAGAACAGACAGAATGAAAACAGTGTACGCACTACTTTGGACTGAAGCCAAGAAGCGATATGTAAAAAGATACAAAAAGAGTTTTGCAATTAAAAATATTCAAAAGAATAAAAAGGCCTAGTATACCATGGGGATAGTTTAAAATCGTAGGGTGAAGAAATACCAACAATGCCATCGCTAAGTAGGGGGGTCTTTTTAGATGCTATTTCTTGGACTTGAAGATTAGCTTCTGTCCAAGTTTCATGACAATCCAGGAAGGTACTGTTAATGTCACGATCTGTCAGTAAATGATCATAATTGTCAAAAAAGTCCATTTTTCAGAAAAAGAAAATTAAAATATATTTTCAAAAGTGTGCTTTAGATATTATCTCTTAATCATGAAAATGTTTTATAAAAATCTACGAAGATTTGACAAAGCATTTTATACGTTACAAACGTAAACCACATATAATATGCAAGCAACTAGAAAAAAACTTCGCAGAAATCAAAGGACTGAGCAACATGAACCCCGCCAAAAACCGGGGATGATCTGAGATGCTCCGGAAGGTAAAGCAGATCTTGCTCCACTAGAGTGATACTAACCGTGTTGCTCATGACAATTAAAACTTTGATGAAATTGTAATCGAGGATTGATGACGATATTGAGCGCTAGGCTACGACAATTTGAACATTTCCGTGGTCATATGTGATTCAGAAACTCGGTTATAGTCAACCAAACATACATGTTATAGCGTTCATAAAACTTTTAAACTAATAGGAACCCTTAGTTGCATAGCTTCCTTGTAAAAGAGGGGCTTAGTTGCATAGCTTCGTTGTAAAAGAGGGGCGAAAGATACCAGAGGGACATTCAAACTCATAGATCGAAAAGAAACTGACAACGCCATGGTTAAAAAGGAAAAAGATAGACAAACAAACAAACAAACAAACAAATAATAGTACACAAGACACAACATAGAAAACTAAAGACTAAACAACATGAATCCCAACAAAAACTGGGGGTGATCTCATGCGCTCTTGAATAGTAAGCAGATCCTGCTCCACATGTTGAACCCATCGTGTTGCTCATGTTATTACAAACCCGGCAAATAGTCTAATTCGGTAGGTCACATTCATGAAAAGTGAAGAACAGAATTGTAGTTACGACATAATGAACATATCCGATATCATCTTTAAAACGGTTATTCCAAAACGGTCAACCAAATCGTGATGGCGTCCGTAAAAAAGAAGGGATGATTTCAACTTCACCATTTGGATCTCTTGGTTTAATATGCTTCCTTGTGAGCAGCAACACTCTATTTAGAAACTCGTGATAGGAAATACAAGGCCGAGAATATCCTATCAATTGGGAGATATAGAATGAAATTCATAACAGTGTAGCTATGGCCATTCATTGACTGGGGAAAATTAGGTGAACGTTCGTCTGTAATGCCCACTGCTCATGACGTACATATCATAGAAATTTAAACTGTGAGGTCACCAAAGGTTCTAAACGCCTAAATAAAATAATTAAAAATACTAATCAGGAATAACCTTTGTAATTTGAAAATAAATTAAAATGGCCTTCAACATGGAGTCTTGGCTCACACCGAACAGCAAGCTATAAAGGTTGAATACTTAAAATTCTTTACTTGATTTTTTGTTATGGTTTGACCATCAATTTTCCTAATATGATATCGCACGTTCTTTCAGATTATTTTTTTTACTTAATTGGCTTTAAAAGTTACAATGCATGATGTCGTCTGCTTATGTAGTTCATATGTGTTTTTCGTTTCTCGTTGGTTTTCCCGTTTGAATGGTTTTACACTAGTAGTTTTGGGGCCCTCTATAACTTGCTGTTCGGTGTGAGCCAAGGCTCCGTGTTGCAGGTCGTACCTTGACCTATAATGGTTTATTTTTATGAATTATTACTTGGGAGGAGAGTTGTCTCATTGGCACTCATACCACATCTTCCTATATCTATCTATATCTATACATTTTTTTTCAACAAAAGAATACATCACAAGAATATAAGTTTTGTAAGAAACGTGAGAAATTGTGTTGGACTTGAAGATAAGGCAAAGTGACAAATATCTGAAAGAATGAATCGTTTTATGGTATTAAACAAAGAAATCAAATGATTTTTTAATTATCCAGAACTCTTCACAAACAAAAACCACATGTATACGCATTGAATAAATAGTAGGCCATTCTTAAATGATCACACCGTAGAAGTAGTTGTGCTCTTAATCAATGAGATATTTTGTGAATTAACCCCATCAACTTAATAGTTAAACCTATTTTTTTTTTTATTATTATTATTAAATAATATCATCTCTGAACATTATTATTCTTATAAATGACACGGTTGTATGTAATGATTATAATAAATATTTAAAACAAATTCCTTTCAAGCTTTGTAAAAAGAAAGTTTCATTTTATGTATCGGAATGTGTAACAAGTGAATATTTCAATCCCCACTGGAAGGCCTCTGACAGACTGGGTGAGCATAAAATCATAGCCGTTGACAAACAAGTTACAACCTACAAACGTTTTACTGTCGACCACACTGTTATACAATTAATTCTATACTCCGTATGCAGGCGCGGCTGGAATGTTGCTACATAGAAATGGAAAGTTCACAATTGGGAAGCCGAAATCATCTCTTTTGTCGTAAAGTTTTGTTTTCAACCGACCCTCATTGGCAATTTCTATTTGTAAGTCAAGATATCAGGCAGACTCAACTGTAAGTTCTCTGTGAGACGTAATACTCTATAACATAATATTAAGACAAGTACCCTCTAAATTATCGTATCATATTGGAGATATATATAGTGTATGGAGGCACTGTAGTAGTGATGCTGCTTAGAAATGGAAAGTCTTACAATATAGGAATACTGAAATCTTCCCTTTTTATTGTCAAGTTTATTTCTTAGCCGATCTTCATTGTCAGTTTCAGGATTAATGTCAAAATATGAAGCATATTTAGCTGAATTTGTTGTTGAAAGGGACAGATGCGTTCAACTTCACCAAATATGAATTATTTATTAGTGAGAGGACGTCATATTTAATACGGAATAAATAGATAAAAGAATTATCATAGTTTCCTAAAAAATGCATGTATGAAGTCAATCTCAAATGAATAAAATCAACCAGTCGACAAGAAGAAAAACTTCTCATTAAAATTTTAACATTATACTGCAGATTGTATGAAAATGCTTTAAATGCAAGTTTTCATGTGCTGCAATAACTAATTTCTAAATGTCATATTTCAAATTCAATAATTAAATAGAAAATAGGCTAATTTTAACAATTATACATTAAGCTGAGAAGAAAGACTTTGTAGCAATAAAATGTGTATAAGAAAATGTCGATTATTTCGCATAGTGCATATAAACATTGATAATATTTTTTTATTGCATACACATAAATGAGAGAGATTGAAACCATAACAATTCGGAAACATTTGTATATTGAGGAAGAAAATATATAACAAAGAAGAAAATAAAATTTTATTGATTGGAAATTTTAAGGTGAATATATATCTTTATGTAAAAAAAAATCTCTAAGCAGTGAAATAAGACGTGTTGGTTCTTTTAACACGTGACTGATCCCCGCTGATTTGAACCATACCTAATAAAACTTACAAATTACTGAATTACCAGAAAATATTTGTCTGAAAAAGGCATGTTTTTACCTCGAAAGGTCACACCACCAAGAAGGTTTCTTGGTATATGAAAAGTTTTGGAAAAAGGAATCTCACTTCGTACCCCGAAATTTTACCACTTATTTGAAAATGTCTCAACGTGGAAACGAGCCATCATATATATCTAATTCTACCATTATAGCCCTTGTGGGAATGTTTGCCCTTATTAAATGTTTTACTTTGCTTCGTAATTTTGGCAAACGGTATACAGAAGATAAAGAAATAAAATAATAAACAGAAAAAAAGATCACCAAAAAAATGGATTCTAGTCATGAACTATATTCTAGTCTAATATAAAAATAAGGAAACACACATATACGTAAAAGAGACGGAAAGTCAATGCTCTAAAATGGGACCCTAATTTAGAAATGTATAAATGTATGAGGTTACCATTGTAGAAGATAAAATTGAGAATGCAAATGGGGAATGTGCCAAAGAGACAACAACCCGACCATAGAAAAAAACAACAGCAGAGGGTCACCAACAGGTCTTCAATGTAGCGAGAAATTCCCGCACCCGGAGGCGTCCTTCAACTGGCCTTTAAACAAATATATACTAGTTCAGTGATAATGAACGCCATACTAATTTCCAAATTGTACACAAGAAACTAAAATTAAAATAATACAAGACTAACAAAGTCCAGAGGCTCCTGACTTGGGACAGGCGCAAAAATGCGGCGGGGTTAAACATGTTGAGATCTCAACCCTCCCCCTATACCTCTAGCCAATGTAGAAAAGTAAATGCACATTAATAAATGTGAGCGACGCAGGCTCGATAATTCAATTGGTGAACAATAAATGATTAATAAAAGGTTCATTGGAATCCACGAAATCAAAACTACCAAATTATTGACAAAGATACATCTTCATCAGTCCATAAAAGGTAAATATGAATTCTTATGTAATTACAAGAGTGCATACGCTGAAATGTCGCGCCTGCTTTTTAACTGATTGATTTTAAGCATAAATTTTTAGTGGTATTATTTTACCAAAAGTATCACATAAACTAAAACTTATCAAAGATCCATGACAATGAGACCAATGTCAGATAACCCCCAACCAGACAGACATAATGCGCCTTACAATAATTCTAAATACCAAATAGTGTTGTCTTATTGCACATCAACAGAAGTTGACCGTTGTGAAATCTTGAAAACTAACAAGAAGAGACAATAATGGTACATCAACATTGTAAGCGTCTCCTGCTATTCATGCATCACCCGACATGTGTATATCTGCTTCAGCTTGATAATTTCTCTGCTAAGAAAAACGATATCAGCCAATCCGATGCCGCAGTCATCGTGCTTATAAGACTTTGAATCCATGGGAAACACATGCAAAACAAGATATCCGTGGATGTGCATTCTGCAAAACACATTGACAAAGCTGAAAGTGTGCTAGTTCAGGTTTCACAAAACGTGGTTGTTGTGCTTAGACCAGATTTTACATTAAACGATGAATTTGAAAAAAATCAGGACAAGTGTAACAGATCCTGCCACCAAAACATGATGTGAAGTAATAAATAATTGACTTGTTCGGTCCTTGTGGGAAATTTTGGATAATTCAGTAGAAACTTTAACGAATGCAAGCCTTAAAATTCAGTACTTGTGATAGGTAATACTGTTCTGTTGTTCAACACTTTCAATTGTTAAGTACTTGTAAATAGTTCATTCAATAAAATGAATTTCAGGCATTTTGTAAAATGCATTTTGTATATGCCATTCAATTTTGCAAGGCAATTTGAACTAGACTGTTTGCCCAATAACCCCTTAAAGTAAATCCCAACCTTCTATTTATGGTATTAAACATTGTGGTACAGTATCAGAAAAATTGAAATACTAATACACAACTTTTTGTCCTGAAACTATATAAATGCTGATTTTTGCCCCTTTGGGCCCCTAATTCCTAAACCTTTGGGACCAAAACCCCATAATCAATCCCAAGCTCCCTTTAGTGGTTATAAACATTGTGTTAAAATTATATTGATTTCTTTTTACTTATTCAAAAGTTATTATTATCCGTAAACAATCAGTCTTCGGACGACGCTGACGACGACGACGTGATACCAATATACGACCAAATTTTTTTTAATTTTTGCGGTCGTATAAAAACGCATGAAATAATTAGTGAGTGTATGAAATACCTGAATCTTATGTGTCGTAACTACAATTCCTGCGACTTTTCCGAACTGGCCACCCGCTGATTGATATTTAGCCACGTGTAGATAAGAGCAAAACAACAGCAGGGTTTAAGAAAATATTGTAAGGTTTCCGCGGAACCCAGTGTCTCGCCTACTTTATGAAGCTAATAAATGTGTTAGGAACTTTAACTGTAGATTGTATATAATGTTAACTGGAAGAAAAACTACGTCAATACTTAAGTAACATACGGAAAAACAGGAAATATCCTTTTACAAAATTTTCTTCTACATGTAGACTCTATCTTATGATCATAAACGAGCTTCTGTCCAAGTTTGGTAGAAATCCAGGATAGCTTAAGAAAGTTATTAAAATTTCAAAAACTTTAACCACAGAGTGAATATTGGTGCACGCCGCCGACGACGGAATGTAGGATCGCTATGTCTCGCTTTTTCGACAAAAGTCGAAAGCACGACAAAAATAAAGAATGAGCAACACGAACCCCACAAAAGACTAGGGCGATGTCATGTGCTCCGGAAGGGTAAGAAGACCCTGCTCCAATGTGGCATCCGTCGTGTTGTTCGTTTTAGAATAAACCCGGTAAAAAGTATAATTCGTTATGTCACATTTGGAGAAATGAAGACTGCATTGTATTTAATTTTACGACATTATGAACATATCCGCTATCATCTGTGAAACGGATATTTCATAACGATCAACCAACTCGTGATGACATCCGTCAATTGTACTAAGGGATGATTTCAACTTCACCACTTAAAACTCTTGGTTTGATAGCTTCAATATGAGCAGCAACTCTCTATCAAGGATCCATGTTAGAAATTGCAAGCTCTTAAATATCGTATCAACTGGGCGATATATACTCCGAATAATCGACATTGCTGGAATGTTGCTACATAAGATTGAAAAGAAGACGAAATGTCTGAAATCATCTCTTAGTTCGTAAAGTTTCTAGATGTAAGTCAAGATAGTATGAAATTCAAAACAGTGTAGCTGTGGCCATTGATTGACACATTAAAATCATTCATTGACTGGGACAATTTAGGTGAACGTTTGTATGTAACGACCAATGCTCACTATGTACTTTTTAAAGACACTTAAACTATGGGGTCACCAAAGGTTCTCAACACCTAAATAAAGTAATTCGAAAAATTAATCAGAAATAACACGATATTTTGATTTATATCAATTATATAAATCAAAACACAAAGGTTATTCCTGATTAATTTTTCGAATTATTTTATAATTAAAGGCGTTAAGAAACCTTTGTTGACTCCACAGTTTAAATGTCTATCGTAGGTACGTCATGAACAGTGGTTGTTACAGACAAACGTTCACGTAAATTGTCCCAGTCAATGGATGATTTTGATGGGTCAATCAATGGCCACAGCTACACTGTTTTGAATTTCATACTATGAGGCAGCCTTAACTTTATCTGTATCATGTATTCCAAGTTTAATGGGATAGATCATAGTCAACCAATTTTGAATTGTTTTGTGAGAGAACATCATCTATACAGCTAAAAGTAAGTCAGACGGATCCAAAAGAATTTACATGTTACAACTCACCACCATCAAACTGCGACCAAATATGACATCATTTCATTCAGTAATACAATAAAGGTGTAACGAAAATTCAATGCATTGGAAAACAGGATGTTACATTCCATCACTTTCAAGCTTCTGCCAAAATATGAAGTCACTTTATTTTTGTAGTACTTGAAAAAAAGTATGGCGAAAATATTTTGACTTATAGAAAGATGGAAACAGTGGATGCAATAAGTCCATATGAGTAGGGATATAATTCGGTTGAATGTGAGGTAGAACCCGTTTCCCCTCGTATCTTTGCAATAAGATCGGGGTAATTGCTCCCCATTCCGCCGCCTGTAGTAAACTATATAGATATTTGCCCCGAGAAATATCTTTACCGAATTAATTTTTATATTTGATCAATGATACTAGTAATCCGTTCTTGACTTTATAAAATTACAGAGGCGTTTTGTTATTTGTATTGCGGGATAGGGTTGTGAAGTGCATTCGTAAGTCATTTAGTTTCATTCCAAGCAAGCTGCTTCTTAAAAAAAAAACGGTATATACGAGTAAAAGCACAAAAACTTGAAGAAGTTTACTCGAGTGTCTCTGGTTTACGTACAATTGAATATCATCTATAGAAAAGTCGAGATTACGTCAGAATTTAATCAACTAATTTCATATTTAAAAAAAATCAGTGTTAATAATAACTTAAAATAAAACATAAAAATGTCATGGTTTGTTACATAACAGTTATAAAAAATATATAACAATACATGTATGCATGATCTAACAAGTGATAAATCATATTCATAATAGTATAAATAATGATACATTCATTAAAACTAACAGTAGACCAAAATATATCAGTATAACACGAATGCCCGCGTTCATGGCAGAAAAGATTCTTACATAAGTCAAAATTTTATAACAACTAAATGCAAACATATACAAACAATTGCTCAAATAGTTGAAGAAATGCGGGTTGTGATTACGAAATCATTGTAAACTTTGAAAATACTTTATTCGAAATCTTGTTGATCGAAATCAAAGTTTTCAATGAAGTCGACTTTATATTGAATCGTTTATGCATTTTTTTTCTAACCTTTCGTAGTTTTCATTTTATGATAAAACCGTAATTCTGAAGCAACCCGAGCTATGTGATTAACATTTACCAGATTTATACAGCTATATTTTAAATTCTGAAATCTAAGAAAACAATTGACGAATTAGTCTTGTTAATCATTAAAAGAAGAAAATTCTTCAAAATTCCTTTAAAATTTACTTCCACTAAGTAGATGCCAATGCTGGACTTTTAGTTCCAGTAAGTTTTATTTGAAGGGTGCTTAGACCATTGTAAATATTTACCACGTACACTAGTATGGTTAGTTATAGAATACTAGAGATCTTTGCTCTTCAGACAGTTGCTCCGAATTGTTTTTGGCCATTCTGTAACGCGCTTTTTCACATGTGTCTCCGTGTTTTAAAGTAGTACATCTGCGACCATGTAAAATATTGGCTCAGAACGTTTATTCCCAGTGACGGTTAAACCGAAAAAAAATTTATATAATCAGCAAATTTCATTTCCATTTTTAAATAAGTAACAGGAGTTATGTTGGCTTATTAGTAGACTTTTCCGAAATAATCACCAAGACTGATAAAGCAAAGTGTGAATATTAAAACAATGAGAACCATTTTAACCGACGAAAAATGCACAGGCACTTGTCTCAGAAAAAAATTCCTATATACTCACCTTAATACAATTAAGGTATATACGGGAAAAGATTTCTGAGGCAAGTGACTGTGGAAAAATGGTGGCAATATGTCATACTGGCCTTATGACTTAAAAATTTGAAAATCTACACATATTACAAAGCTGACTAGAACTATCATTAAATATATTTTCTATTATAAAATTTGTGTTATTGCGTTATATGTGCATAATTTATCTGTACTTAAAAAGTAAGTCTTACAAAAATTGCAGTCATGTTTCCAGAATACATTACTTAGTAATACTTTACCCTCGAACTAATCAAATTAAAAAAACGACAATATATTAATGATGATACATGTACCCTTTGGTTTAGACTCGCACTCTCCTGTGTAAATTTGCAATTTCGTACGTCAAACTTCTTGAGGCTGCCTGTATTTTTGCTGCCTTTACAACTAAATCATGAGTTTTTCGTGAAGGCTATAAATTACCCGTCAGTTTTAACATGTCAATCTCAACACTTAAGTATCCAAAAAATGTCTTTAACCGAAACTTTGTCTATCTTAGTCATACGAAAAATGACTAAGCAGGTCGCACTTTACTCTTCAGAGACATTTCCCGTTTGCACCAGGTATTTACTTCTTCTTCGGTCGCCAACCATTGATAAAATCAACTATTTTTTTGATTTCTAAAGCATTCAGTTCAGGGAATCCTTCTCTTAATAATTTTTTGTCCAATGAGCAAAGCAAGTTTCCGTCTATTTGTTCGTTTGCGAGTCTGATAACAACACGGTCCTTCATTCCGATATACCTCATTGATTTGGATACTTCGTTGACAGTTAAGCCAACTAGATCATTCGGAGGTAACCATCCATCATCAATATATTCCGAGTATTCACTATAACTAAACTCACTGTCACCATGAAATCCATAGTCCCCAGATATTGCCGAGTCGTTTCCTCTATAGATATCACTAAAACCAGAATTGGACGCCGCTCGTGGATACCGACGATTATCCTGATCACTTGACAGCACATATGAAGCAGACCTAACATATTCTGTTGGAAAAGAACGAGACTCTCGAAGTCCTTCATTTTCAGTATAGTCATCAACATTGTTTGGAACTACCGAATTGAGTGCTTCCTTGCTTTGTCTTAGATCATTGATCGAGTCATGATAATTAAATACATCCATCACATTACGAATACGACGAGAGTTGTGACTTCGAACAGTTGCATTAGCTGGGAAATTTAAATTTTTCTGAGATCTCGATTTCGTTCGGTTCCAATCAGACATTGATCGCGTTTCTAAATTTTGATCATCGTTAAATATTCTTTCGTCAAATGAACTTTTTCGTTTTGTTTCTGCTAGTGCAGTAGCTCTATATGGCGACGAATATATTTGATTTCTGTTTGCATTATTTGAATAACTATCGAATTCATCATAATCTGGTATGTTACCGGGAATTGCACTACGTACTTTACGAGCACGAATTTGTTTGGCGTTTTCTTTAGGTGCAACTGGTGGTTTTGTTCTTACAACACCACTTGTCCCATATGGATTTTCTGACCGCATTTTTTGTTTGACCTGAGCTGGACACATATAACCATCTTCTTCATCTCCGTGTGATCCATATAGTTTATTATGATGTTGTGATGACGGAGGTTGAGGTGCTGGAGGTAGTTCTTCGTAAACAGCATCGCTATAATGACCCGTTCTTGGTGAAGACGTGCTATTTGGAACAGGCGGAAGATCACGATTTTGCACAGGATATTGCCGCATCATGCCGTATGATGCTGATTTTGAGTTGTCTTGAAAATTATTTGAACACTGATCTATGGAATCAAATTCAGAAATAAATTTAGGGTTATTTGATGCGGAATCAGTTTTTGCAGTTGTTCCACCGTTGTTTTCATCTTCATCCCCTACCTGAAAAAAATCTTCCAAATTCATATCACTTTTACTTAGTCTAGAGGAAAATACACCCGCAGTCTGTAAAGCTTTTAAACTAGCACGTTCTTTTTTACTTTTTGCTCTGACACTCAGTTTATCTAATATACCACTACCTTTTGATTTTTTGTTCACTTTTACTCGCATTGGTAACATAGGATCTGAGGTCTCATTCATATATAATGGATCTGGTATCATTTCGGTGTTCGGTGAGTCTACATCATCCTGTTCAATGCGTTCGCGATATCGCTGTGATTTCCTGCTCTTAGTCATACCCTTTACTAACCGGATGTCAGCATCAGCTGGGATTTCATACATTGCATTTCTGTCGCCCGTTGTAGAAAATTTAGCAACACCAACCACTTCTTCATCTTGAACCCCCTTAAGAATTATCATACCATTTGGTACAATAGTTTGATTTTCTTGTTCGATATCCTGTACAAGTTGTGCTTTGACTGGTAATTTGAATGCCATGACTAGATCGTGAAGTTCATAGACTGCATCATAGTTACATGACGACACATCACCGACTGGACTAAAAAGACCTGTCATTATTAACGGAACCATAATTTCTTTACCCTGATCATCAAAACATTGCAGATATTTCAGTTCTTGGTCTTTTTTGTGATGTTTACTAGATTTCAGAATTCGTTTAAAAAACGTTCGCATTGAAGATTTTCCTTTCTTTTGGTCCATGTAGACAATGCCAGTGATTAAAACATCTCCTGGTTTCACTTCTAAAGGCTGCCAGCTACTTGGACCATTTTCATTAGTTAAGTGATATCCAACTATGGATGTCCGTACCAAAAACTTTTTGGGTTTTACGTTTGCTATTGATTGTATGGAATCGAAATATTCAACCGCCCTTCCGTCTTCTGGAAGCACTTCAAACCAGCCTACAAGTAAACACCAAAGACAATCAGATTTATATTAAGATTCGTAATAGCTTTTGGGTGGAAAGATTGTTATTATCTGACATCTTCAACATGATTGGATGGAATCATTCGGCACAATCTAATACCTAAATTTACAATTTTGATTTGATAACAATCAACAATGCATTCGCCTTCAATTCGAGAAAAAAATCATTTGACTTAAGGAACCATTACGACACAATAAATGCAGAGCGTCACGAAAGGCCCAATTTTGTTATATCCCGATGTAGCGCGAGTATGATAAAAGAATAAAATATTGAACAATAAAGCACAGTACTTCGCCACGTATGTAAGACAGGCTATAAAGGCGAACCCATACAGTTTATTTGTGCAATGTGAGCTCCTTCTTATTAGATGCACCAAACATTTTTTTAACCATTGAGATCATGAGTGTGGACAGACAGGTAGAAAAAACACACTTAACTTCAGATACCTTAAGAATCATTCCACAAAAGTCTGGTTCAGAAAAAAATGATTGTAAAAGTTTATAATGACGACGACGAATGTCATGTGATGACAAAATCTGACATGACATTTTATGCCACATGATCACGAGATAAAACTAAGATTTTAATCACATATACCAATCTTTTACACGTACATTTGTACTTTTTAACTGCGTTGCAAATCATGTAATAAAACTTAATGGCGTACTGAAGTATTTTAAAGGAAACTAAACTTGTTTTCATTAGATACCTTACAACATGTACAATTGTGTTCTTTATACTAATAGACTACGTTTTTCAATGGAGTAAAACAAACTTAAATAAGTAGTGACAAAATGAAGTTAATTACATGGTTAATTATATGTTCAAATACCGTTTTGTATAATTTATTGAACTTGTTAGTGTTCTGCTTTACTACACATACATACCTACGCTTTACTATACATACATACATACATACATACATGTAGGTAACAGTTCTGTGTTTAAACAGTTAATGTATCATGTATTCATTTGTTACAAATATTTGCTATTTGGAATTATATCTATATGTATTTATTTTTTGTGTATTTAAAACTTCTGTCTGTTTTGTCATGATCGTATATTTTTGTAATATATATTTAGTATATATTGATTATACATGTACCTATATGTTGTAAAACATTTGGTTAATAAAGAATTGTAATTGTAATGTCTTAACTCGTGATACATGCATGTAAAACATGATAATGATATTAAAGCGAGAAATGAAATCATTGCTTCCATAAATTAATACTTACTGAAGGATTTACTACGTTATTTCTAAATGTGTATACATTATATTGAAGCGTCCTTGGTCCAAATAGAGAATGGAAAGGACAGTTTTACATTTTGTAATAATATCTATATTACCAACAACTTGGATAACATTTACTGAACTGCACACACAACCACTTAGTCAAAGAAATGCGAATTAAGATTCCAACTCGAAACAGTTATACACAATTGTAGCCATCTAGATGTCTATTTAGTTATTTGTATCTCTGTATTGTTATCCCATCCTTTTATTCATATGGTTGACTTATCATTTTTATTATTTTAATTACATGGCAGATATTCAGGGATCCCCAAACCCGTTATTAAGTATAAACTGTATTACAGTTTACATTTAGTTAAAGCTGGCCAGTGGGAACAGCTAGACCAATAAATTTACCGGATGATGGCCACAATCAACAAACTGCATATTTTGCCATGACTTCGGTGCGCATATACCCCCCCCCCCCCCCCCCCCCCAAAAAAAAATAATATGTTTCTGGTTTTGTGAGGGGTTTGTTCCTGGTTTCGCTGCATCTGACAGAATGTTACACGACGCATAACATTTATTGAAAGTTATAAAAAGTGAGTGTTCAACAAATTCAAATGTCACATTCGTATAACATAAGTTTTATCTCAATTATCGTACGCCATATAGACCAACTGAAATAGGGAAGGATATGTACTAAAAGAGCGAGCCTTTAAAATAAGATTGTGGGGGGAGTCGCCTGTCATTGAGACTGTGTTGTGGTGGATTCAAAATACCACAAATAAGCTCTATGGTAAATGGTGCAAAATCCTGCATTCAGGCAATCTTCAGCACACTTAATTTTTTAGATTAGACTTTGATAGTGTTCAATGTACGTATTATTTTGTGATGATTTCGCGTAAGCATGTGTGTGTACGTTGGTTCTGTATGACTGAAATCGTAAATGGAGTATCAATTATTACTTATTTATGTACATTCTTCCCCTTTAACATGATTTTCCTTTTGTTATTCACATTAACACTGTAGTTCAATAAGTCTTTTGTATGTCATTTCTACTATGTAATGTATATAATGGGTAGCCATTTGAGGTACAGTCTTAATTCGTGCATATTTGATAACCGATAAGTAAATTAAATCATTTGGGGATATTTGTTCGTCTTGTTCAAACCGTTTCAAACATTCAGGAATATTTGATATAATCAAATACTTTATACGTTGGCAAACAATTAAATTTACATTAATTTTAAAGGCATGATCAGCTAGTCCAACCGGGACATCTTCTTATTTATTGAGTCATATCTTATATTTACCCGACGTTTTAAAGTGACAAGCTGTCAAAATAAAATAATCATCTTATAATTTGTTTGTAGTTTTTCTTGACTAACACATGATTTTCGTCCAGAAGCTACAATTTGTATTTTGAAGCTTTTAAAGGTGATTGTTGGTATGGTTGATTTATATTAAATAAGTCCCTTAGGCTACCCATTAAGTTGTTCAAAAAAAAAGGTGAGAAAAATAAACCTACAGGACACATTACCACTTTCTAAAGACACATTCAAACATGTATGCTAAAATAAATCAATTAGTTTGTTAAAAGAAAAGAGTTATAAAACCCATACCATACCGAAGTTTACCTTTGTATGTTATTGGGAGCTGAATTTCCTTTTCTGACGGTAAATATTCTGCTTGCTGTCGGTTCCACTGCATCCGGTGTACAATAATTATTTTACGACAACGAACTTCCAGAACATGTAATAAATTTTCCATTTCATCTTCCGAATCTGAACGAGAGTCTGAGCTGTCACTTCTCCATCCGGGGACGTAACTCGAAATTGTACCTTTTTGAATCTTGGCCACAAACGGCATACGGTCTCGACACAGTACTATTAAGTCTTTAAGATGTCTTGGTTTGTCATCCCATGTAATGTCAGCAATCTGTGGCGGTGACTTTCTCACTGTCGCATAAACATCATCGACAGTCCTGAACCGGTCCGCCATTTTACTGACCTTAGTTACAGTGACGCCGTTTGAAATGTTTTACCTGTCCTCCATAGATCTGTTGATGAATTCAGAATAACAGTAGCCTCCTGAAAATTTCATAGTATCTTCATGTCTTTTGGTAATAAATAAGAACTGTTCCACACTACGTGTGTACCTTTTAATGACATGCTAAGTGCAATGTACACGGCTCAGCTGTTCTACCTGTGTGAATATTGGGTAAAATAATCCTGGACAAAATACCCATACTTTATTGATCCGGACATTTAAATGTTACGTTGCAAATACTTGACTTAGTGGATAATAAAATTTTTGTAGTAATTAATCGCGTTTATGTTATAATGACAACTCTTGACCAGCATATATGACCCATATTATGCCTCTGTCAATACACATATTATAGAATTTTTCATAAAGACGGTAGGTATAATGGTTAGTCTGGACATATATAATACTAAAAAGTTTAGATTACTTAATTTTTTTAAGATTTTGACAAATTAAGTAGTACTTGTACAACAGTTACTTGACCATAAAAAAATAATATATTTTAGGGAGATCTGTCTCGAGGATTTGTAATTTTTAACTGGTATCATTACTTTTATTTCTCCGATCTCATATTATGAAGGAACTTCTATTTCATAACACGACCATTGGGTAGAATCCTCTGCTGATAGACTGTAAGTTCCAGGGAGTATAGCGAGCCAAGTAGCTAGTGCAAAGGCGTGAACATATGGAAATTGTTAGATTGAAATTTGCTTATAAACATTTTGGAAATAATTTTCAATCAAATCCACACCGCAAAGCTCTTACACCTTGTCAAGATTTGGCTACACTATATGTCTTTATTGGTTTGTCAAAGATTTTGCCTTGAGCATCATAATTCACTAGTCTTTTATCTTATATTTCATACTCATGCTGATATTTTTTCTTATATTTTATTTTGTTTTGTATAACATACATCTCAATGATGTTTCTTTATTATAAATTGTTTTTGTTTTGTTTCTCTACTGCTGTTATAAAATTTATCCAATCATTAATGCTGTTCTTAAAAATAAAACATGTTGAAATTTAGTTTGTGTACAGTGTATGACCTATAAGATGACTGAAAACATAAAAAGGCATACAATGTAGTACTAGTAATAAAAAAATCCAAATGTGTTGATTACATAATTTCTCCAGAGCCCTTTCATTCTTAAACACAAAAGAAAATTCTTTTCGAAGCAGCCCTTCAACAAGTTTAGACAGTTTACAGACCCTCAAGTTATCACAAACATATCTTTAACACATTTCTGCTTTCGGTCTATTCTTATCCAATGTGACCGTGATATTAGAACAGGGAATCGGTATAGGTTTTTTTCTTATTTCACATTTCTTTCAGATATTTAAATTTAGTTTTAACTCAAATAAGCATGGTATTTGCTCATTGTTGAAGCCTGTTTGTGACCTATAATTGTTAATCAGTTTCGTTGCCATTTAGTGTCTTGTAAAGAGTTGTCTCATTGGCAATCATACCTCATCTTCATATTTGTATAAAGACATTAATCATCCAGAAAACAATTTATATTTAAGTAAACGAAATAACACTTTATAAATTTTGTGAGTTCGAAGCTCTTTCCTTGAAACTCCATCACCGGAAACACTCGGATTTAAACATTAATAAGCCCGGGATGTATTAACCTGAATAAATAAATCCAGTCGTTATATCACGCTCCCTATCGATCACTACATCCTCTGGAGGACAATGACCGTAAGGGGGCGCTGTAACTATTCGAGTTAGGGATGTATAAATACACAGAAACGTAAGGAGCTACTGGTATAAATATGACTGAAGGAAATCATAAAATGTTGATCGCAAGTTGTTTTCCCTCCCCAATTTCTACAGTCAATTTAGGTTATTTGTAAATGGCAACATTTCCCCATTTAAGAACAGTTTATATGAAAACTGAATGAAACGTTATTGACCTCTAAATATTAATTTTAGGCTACCAACTTTTTATCCAGAAATAAAAAAATCTATTTCAGTCATACCTGTTGCCTTTTACATCAACATGTGCGACATAAACCAAAAATCGTAATCTACAAAATTAAAACCTGATCAATACATGTAGATTGATAAATATTATAAGGATTATTCGAATCAACGTGGATCTTCCAATCCTGTCTAATATAATTCATACTAATATTGGTGGTTCGTTATATTCTTTCTCTTTTCAAACATTCAATGATTATGATATGTTTGCTTTAAATTTAAAAAGTAAACAATCTATTGTTTGTTTTAATAAGTATTTTTTCCTTTAATTTGTGAATTATAGTTATCCCTACTTTATATTTCCTATTATCTCGCATAAACTTACTAAATCACAATAGACATGATAAGAATTTTTTTTTTAATAAAACTTCATTAAGTGGAAAATAATTATTTGACTACTTATACGTAAAAAGTAAAAATTAATTTTGTACAAACAATATTATCAAAATATTTATAAAAGATATGTTAACTGTTGTGGATACATCCTCCTACTGTATATAAACACACGTTTAAACGTGTATTGACTTAATTGCTGTGTAAACTTTTTAACTTAAAGTTTCTAGTCTATATAGTGATTACCTTTTCAAACTTTAATCACATCAATTTCAGTATTCATTTTGTATACGTAAATAAGAAAATATTTTAAACTACCTTCACAACAACTTTGATTTAGATGATAGGTACCCATTACAGTGTGTTATGACTTTGAAGGGGAGCGTTGACATCTCGCTATTGTCTCGCCATAATAAAAAGTACTTGGAATTTTACATTGTATTATTTAGTTTTTAAAACATTGCTTATTGACATCTCGCTATTGTCTCGCCATAATGAAAAGTACTTGGAATTTTACATTGTATTATTTAGTTTTTAAAACATTGCTTATTGACATCTCGCTATTGTCTCGCCATAATGAATAAAATTGAGAAAGGAAATGGTGAATATGTCAAAGCGACAACCACCCGACCATAGAGCAAACAACAGCCGAAGGCAACCAATGGGGAAAACTACTTGGAATTTTACATTGTATAATTTAGTTTTTAAAACATTGCTCAATATCGATCTCACCAGATTTTCATCTTTTACTTTGTTGAGCATGGAAATAGAACTAGGATACTATTTTTTATCATTCCACAATAAAACCACCGAACAAGAGCATTAAAAAGCCAGAGTTTATGGTGACTGTCAATCATCCAATAAAAACAATGTGGTATGATTCCAAATGAGACAACTATCCACTTAAAGAAAATGAATATCAGGACTGCACCCTCACATGCGAAAAAACCATAAAATATACTAATATTCATTTTAATTCAATTGGTGTAAGGGTTTCCAATAGCAAGGAATTGTATCTACATAATCAACTTATATGATGTCATTGTGACTTTCTGACTTTATAAACAAGAAACTGGGTGTTAATCACATTCGCACAAAGCCTTATTCGCCACCCCTTTTAAAATCTTCTTCTCTGTACAATTTGCGTTTGGAAACCACTGTTACAAACACCAATTCAAACCAATACAAACTTACGGCTATCATCTTGGATAACCCCAGTCACAGAATTTTCAGACCAGTTCGCATTTGAAGACAAAGAAAAGGAGAGCATATTCTTTCTAAAACGTTTCTTTGCCAAGTAAGAACTCTATGCCATCAAAATGGACAATGTCCTTCACAAATCAGTTCACTCGAAAATGCCTCCCTGCTCTAAAGATCAGTCTGTACCTATCATTCGTTATGCTTATACTAGTTACTTTGTGCGAGTTCACCATTTATATATTGTTCATCTGGTTATGTTATTGCATTCCAATAACTGCACAATGTGTTATCGAAATGCTGACATATTGTGATCCCAAACCCATTAATTGGAAACACAACGACAAAATACTGATGGATTCAGTTGGGGATTATGTCAGGCAATTCACTTGGAAACTCAACATATGAATCGCAATGCTTACCAGGGAGGAACTCCTAATTAATTTTAAGTCGTCTTGTGTTTTCCTTTGAAACTTAAGGCAAGGAAAACTGTTTCTTCGTTCTCTGTATTGGATACTATAATCATTTAGTGTCCTTGCACATGATTTTGCTCTAGTCTCTAAGTGCTCTACAAAATTCTTTCTAAATTATTCAAATCAATTTTATTTTATCACTAATGAAAGGTGGATTTTAAATTTATTGTAAAACTACCCAATCGAGGAGTGGCGTGAATCAGATGTGGATACTAAAATGTTTTAAAGATCTGTTTAGAGTAAATACAATCGAAGTCTATGTCCTCTTGTAGTATTGTATCAACACATGTAATTGTTTTACCCTTTTCACAATTATTTCTCATTCCCAACCTTAATAACTGGTCCTGCTCTATAACATGAAACAGATCTAGAGTAACCAACCTAGATACATTGTCATTGTCTTAGGGAGGAGGGATATTTTGCACTGTCCAACATATCACAATGGTTCAAACAAAACAATTCTCTCAAACTGACATTATCACGATGCTTGATTACTTGATTGACAGCATATATTTTACATTTACAGTATGTATTGTAATATTCAATCGGCACTCCAATGGGAACCAACTTAGATGATGTCCTCTCGATAAGTATTTTAAAGTCTTTTGACTATCATTAACGCATCTATCACACCGACTTTAAAACAATGGATGTAACAGATCCAGATCAGTCTGCCCCATGTCTTGACAATTGACAATGAGGGTCGTTTGAGAACAAAACTTTACAGTATGCCCTTCTTCTTGTCGACTTGTTCCTTTATTCATTATAGGCCGACTTTATACAGGAAATTATAAGGAAGAAGGAAAAGAAGTGAGCAGTATCCTTAAACTTTAGTTTACGCTATACAATGATGTTCTCTCACTAAATAATTAATTATGGTGATGTTGAACGCATCTATCCAATCAAACTTGAGATATATGATACAACGTATAAAGTTAAGTTTGTCTCATTCCTTGATCTACATCTGAAATTGACAACGCGGGTCGTTTATAATAAAACTTTACCACTAGGGGGATGTTTTCAGCTTCCCAATTATAAACTGTCCATTTCTATGTAACAACTTTCAAGTAGCGCATGCAAACGAAGTATTATATAACTCCCAGTTGATATGATATTCCATGTTTGTATATCCTATCATGATTTCCTTGATAGAGGGTTTCTGCTCACAAGGAAGCTATTAAACCATGAGTTCCAAGTGGTAAAGTTGAAAACATTCCAGTTCACGTTTCCACAAATGAGACCTACAGAATTAGACTAATTACCGGGTTTTTACTAATATAAGCATCACGACAATGCAACATACGAAGCAGGATCTACTTACCCTTCTGGGACCATCCCCTTTTTCTTTGCTGGGGGGTGGGGGGGGTGGGGGTGGGGCTTCGTGTTACTCATTCTTTTTTTCTGATGTATTGTGAACTGGTGTTTGTCGTTTGGTCGTTTTTCGTGTTTTGCCATTGCGTTGTTAGTTTATTTTCGACTCGCGATTTCCCGTTGGTATTTATCCCCTCTCTATAGTTTCACATGTGTGTTATTATGAATCAAAGCGAAGGCATCATTAAACGAAAAATCGACACATATTAATTAATGTGAGGATAAGCATTCTTTAATGCGATATCCTTATACTTTAAAGTAGCATACATATTATCGGCATGTTACGGTTATAATTAATATACTAGTACAATTTGATTTTACCGTTTGCATTGCAGACAATTAAAACCTTGCGCAACAAATAATTGTTTGCTTCAATCTTTATTTCGTGCTGTACCGGATTTTATTTTATAATGAGTAAGATCGTTTTCTGGTAGTTGCCTAGTAATAGTTTTTATCTCTTCACTTTTTTTAAAGTAAAATATCTTCTAAACATTGTAAATACTCAACCGGTACCTTAAATAAAAGCAACAGTAGTATACCGCTGTTCGAAAGTCATAAATCAATTGAGAGAAAACAAATCCTGGTTACAAACTAAACCTGAGGGAAACACATCACCTATAAAAAGAAAATAACGAAACAACAGCAACAGTAAAGAGAAACAACAAAAAACGACAATGTAGCACACACAGAAACGAACTTTAAAATAACAACTGCCATTTTCCTGACTTTGTACAGGACATTTTACGGGAAATGGTGGGTTGAACCTGATTTTGTGGGTAGCCAAAACTCGAGCTTTTATGGCAAGGTTAAACGTAACACTAAAATGACAACATTACATGACAGGACTACAGTACAAATAAATGCAAGAACATTCAGGACAGAGACATACACAAATAAACAATGCAATAATACATTTCAACATGCTAATAGTTATCAAAGGTACCAGGCTTATAATCTAATACACCAGACGTGCGTTTATTTTACATAAGACTCATGAGTGACGCTCAGATCAAAATAGTCAGAAAGCCTAATAAGTATAGAAAGCGTTGATGACCCAATATTTAATATCTGAGAAAGACCTACATAATCGTTTCATTATGTAAAACATTTGAATACATAAATTGCTCAAATCTAAACACTAGCACAACGACTGGAGCAGGAAATGAATATATTTAACGAGCGCATTGTTCTACACGATCTTGACGTGCTGATACGAATCTTTGTGTCGAAATTGTAATTTTCTGTCTAATGTTTTAGAATCTTTTACCATTATTTCTCTTTTCATCATTTTGTTTAATTTTAATACATTGTGTTGTCTGTCCAACTTCAATTGATAGCCACAGTCACTCCTTTTGTTTCTTTGTAGTTTCTAAAAATGTATGTAAGATAAACAATCCATCATGCGTTTATAAATATATGTGTAAATATATATAGACTACGACATTTCATTTGTAGAAAAAATGTTAAGACATATTTCATGGCACGTCGTTAATTAAATAATTATTTAATTAATTCAACGCATATTAATTGTCCCTTGTGGTTAGACGATAATACAACAAATGTCAAAGTTTAGTCAATAAATATGAATTTATATGGCTAATTTTATTACGTCATCAACACTGTTTTTCGTCAGACCTGCACTTTTTGAGAAATATCCTTAAAAAGAACAGCTAAACATTCAGAGGTCCAGTTTACAGTTCAAAGCGTGACATCTATTTCATGAGCTGCATACAAAATAGACTTGTGTCTCGTTCATCACTCCGGAAGTAGCACTAATAAGCAACACTGTATGTAATGTATATTTTAAATTTATGGAGTGCGTTAATAACTGTTGTTGGAATTTTCAGTTTTCATACCACTGATGCACAGATAAAACCAGGAGGAATAATGACACCAAAATATATAAACAAAATTCTAAAGTTACATAATGACTACCGGAGAAGTGAAGGAGCATCAAATATGAAACAACTGGCAAGTACTGTATATAAGTCATTCAATACAATTGTTCTTAGACCTTAAGCGTTCAAATGTTCTCTGTCTCCCGTTTATTATAGAATATAAAAGAAGCACTACGAGTAAATTGATTTCCAGTAAAACAGAAAGCAAGCTCGTTTTCGTTGACCTCATAGAGAAAATCCAAATGAACACCTGTGCATGTGGTTGTCGTCTCCTTGTTGATTAAAAAAAAAATCTACCCAGCAGTTGGACTCATTGGTCTAACCCCTACATTGTAGTTTGAACTGTAGATGTACATTTGCGTCCTCCTTAATTTCTTGGGAAAATATCTCATTGGCTATCTAATGGTGACATTATGATTACGTGAGAAACGGCATGGTGGGTGTAAATTTATAGCAGGAGATGCTTACCCTTTCGAGGAATCCGGTCTCGTTCCTTTTGAGTTCATGCAATTCCTGCAGTCTTTGTTTCTTTGATTTATCTCTTCCTGTCTTCTCTGAACATCGGGCATATAGTGTTGCCTTAATCGGACTTTAATTGAATATAGCTATATGGTATTCTGTTGTTTTGTGTTATTTTGAATGATGTTTTTTTTTAATATTTTATTTTCATAAAAGGGGAGATAACTAAGAAAATGAACTGTTGTAAAGGCTAATACAGTAAAGCAAAGCCAATTGTTTCCCGAAATACCCATTTTTTCTTTCTATTTTCTAAATGCACTTTATAAGAGCAATCTTCTCGAATTCTCTTTATAATTCTATTGTATGTAATGTGTTACTATGTCTACAAAAGGTGGGTTTTTGATGCATAATATTTGAAACATCTTACAACTTGTTGCTTGAAAAAACTCCGTAGTCGAAACTCTACGTTAATTTTGTTTTAATATAGTATGATATAAAAAATAATAATTATGCTGGTTAATATGTATACACAATTACATAAATTTATAAAAACATGTAAAATCTGCAATGAAGTATCAAAATGATGAAGACTTAGTGATGAATATTTCGAGTTCGTTCGTATATGTGAAATTGCGACAAATTAAACAAATCAAAGGCAAGTGGGTTACATGTATCACACACCATATCTCGAATAAAAACAACACCGTGTCAAAACCGAAAACGACGAAAATACAAACAACAGTTTATAAATCACTATACAGAAAACAAAAGGTTGAGCAACAAGAACCGCTTCAAAAATGTTGGAGAAATATGGTGCACCTGAAGGATAAGCAGTTCCTGCTCCACAAGTGGCATATATCGCAATACATATGGCAAGAACGAGATCGGTGAACCGTCGGATTCGGTGACGTAACAATTGATGGATTGATTGCAGGATTGTGGCATCTACAAGTGGAACATATCAATAGTCATCTGTGAAAGCTTTTTCAAATTTATTTTCAACTTTACTATGTTACCCATGGTTTAATAGATTCCTTGTTAGCAGCAATATTCTATCCGGAAAATCATGATAGGACACGCATGCCATTGAAATCGTATCAACTGGGAGATAGTATTCCATTTGCAGAGGACTGTTGTTACACAGAAATGGAAAGTTTACAATGGGAACATAATCCTTTCTTTCTTGGTTATGTTAAGCCCTCAAACCCAACCCGCTGTTGTTTATTAGATGCAAGCCTAGGACTATAAAGCAGACTTAACTTGATATCATTTCCAATGGAAAAGATGCTTTAAAAACAGTCACCACACTTTGAACTATTCAGTGATAGGAAATCATCTGTATAGCGGGATGAGAAAGCAAAGATAAGTGCCAGTTTCTTTTAAATTTTCTCGAGAAACTTCTTTAGAAATCTGTCTCATAAGAAGAAAGGAACAAGTTTGCAAGTGGAAAAGAACAGTTGGTTTTCATATGAATGCCAATTGTCTGTTGGAATAAAGCAAAAGTAGTATACCGCTGTTAGAAAGTCATAAATCGGAAAACACGTCATCCAAATGTAACGAACAGGTTGTCAACCATAAAATCAAGCATCTCGGTGATGTCAGTTTCAGAAAACTTGATATTTACTTTTTCTGGACTTTTATCCTCAAGTGCATGAAATACAAGCGAAGATCCTCTTAAATTGTAAACCATAATAAATTTAAAAAAAAACCACATCCTATAGTTTGGCCAAAAATGCATTCTAAAATCATGAATGACATTTACAATTATTAACTAAAATGTCTATATTTTAAAGTAATCCCCATAAATAACACATTGATCTGCTAAATAATGAAGGATACGAAATCTATCAATTATATTTTTTACAAGGCATAACAGAAGAGGACAATTTAGAATCTGAATTCGCGATTAAATGAAAGGCGACCTTTGTTTTGTTGTGTATATTGATGTTAGCCTTTTGTTCACTTTCCTTTTGTTTTGCCGTGGCGTTGTTAGTTTGTTTTCTACTTTTAATATTTTTCGTTTCTCTTCTTCGGGTAGATACAACACTATGATTTATATAGTATATAAAGGTAATAGCCTTATTTATTTACGAATATTTTAGAAAGAGGGAAAAGATGAAATATACCATACAACGCATGCTGTATACCCTTTCGTGTATAACGAACTTAACTGATATGTATATTTAAAGTGTTTCAATTTCCTTAAATAGAGATGGAGTCGAAAATTGCAGAATGATGCTCAAGTCTGGGCTGGTAAATGTAGATATGCACATGCATATGGTAAATGGGGAGAGAACGTGTTTAAAGCTGAATCATTTTTGCCTGACGATGTTTTGATAGAACGGGCTATCAGTGAATGGTATTTTGAGAAGATGAGCTGGAAATTCACACCTGATTGCTCAGAAGCTTGTCATTACACACAGGTATGTTTTGTCTTCATAACTAGTTTAATTTAGTGCAAGTTTTGTTGACCTGTCGACATTTTTATCGACCAAGCAATAATGCGATAAAGTATTATGACAATGTTGTCAATTTAATGTTTTTATCAACTCTAACTTAATCATTCAAACAAGTTCATAATGATGTATTAAAACACTTTTAGTCTAAAAACTTCATTTTTATGAATTGGTTTTAAATATATATTTTTAATTAAGTTTATGGTCACACATTTCTTTGACAATTATTCAATAATGTAATAAAAAGTCGTATATTTGTGAAAATTTCCGCTAAATAATAATGATCGATTTGTTTTATTTCTCTGATCATTTATTTTTATAAATTGTTTATATATACAAATGCAAAAACAGTAGAATCTGACGAATTTGTAAATCACGATTTACATAAAAACAAAGAAATAATTGATTATTTTGTATGATAATAACGATGAATCAGGTCTGACAAACACGCAAACATTTCTTGAGAAAATTATTATTAAAAAAAAACTTAATAAAAATCACCATTATAATTAATTTATTATTGTGTCACAAATTTATATGGTTATACTTAATTCTAAGTCTGAAAACAATATTTTCATTTTTAACTTTCTAGTCCAATGAGAAATACATAATCCTACAAATGACAAAAAAAAAACATTGTGGTGAGATATATAGTATTTGAT
Source organism: Mytilus edulis (assembly GCF_963676685.1). Lineage (NCBI taxonomy): Eukaryota > Metazoa > Mollusca > Bivalvia > Mytilida > Mytilidae > Mytilus > Mytilus edulis. Next base: position 100,679,994 of record NC_092344.1, read on the forward strand.
TACCTCACAAGTTTCCTATTATGATTGTTTGAGATTTTTCAAAACGTTTTACTCTGAAATATTGGATAGCATTTGACATTTTAAACGTCAACAATGTAACATAACTGTTAAAAATAATCCCTACTATAAACATAACATATTATATGCTTAACCAGACTAAATTTTTGTCTTGAGGTTTTTGTATCATTGATATAGACGATCTTGACAAATTAAAGTACTTAAGATTTGACCAAAAGCGGGATTGAAGAATTGAGTTCGTAAAATCGATATAACAAATTTTCTAATACCAGGGACAACAACTGTTATCAATCTCAAAACCATAACGAAACTCACATATTTGATTACTTGACATTAGCAAAGTTGTTTGTGACTGAGCAATGAAAAAATCCTACTATGTTGGTTCCAGTCAGGGTCATCTCACATAATATTACTATCGTACATGTTTGCTTAATTAATTTTTATTAGGTTGTTTGGGCAGAATCGGAAGAAATAGGATGCGCCTTCAAACGTTGTACAACTTTATTTTTGGCAGAAGAATTTATACCAAATGGTTGGATGTTGGTTTGTTATTACAATCCACAGTATGTAATTTATGATAATTTAAAAACTAACAAATGCCATAAAATTACTGATTGACCAAACAATGCATGTGGAAGGATAGCTTTAACAACGACAAGTAAAAAGTAAAAAGAGGAACAAATATGAAGGCGACAATTAAAAAAATACTAAAAAACATAATAGCTAACAGCAAAATAGAAAAGCTGGCCATAATTTGTTAACAGAAACCAAATATTGAACAACATAACCCGGACAATAACCGATTGCGAACTCGTGTGCTTCGAAACGTTTCACCAAATAGTGCCATCATTCGTGTTGCTTATTTACGGTTGAATCCACTATTAAGTCGATATAATACTGTCACATCGAGAAACTAGCTGTATAGACTATACCTGTAACTTGGCATTGCAAAAGGTCATGTTTTTCTCTGGCTGTTTATGACCTCTTTACACTAAATCCATTGGATGTTGGATGTGTACGGATTGCTAGTTTAGTCTTAGATGCATGATCTCTTTATTAGTTGTTGGTGGCTTTGAACTAGCTGTAAGATAACTGCAAGTACTCTCAGATTTGTCCATTGTGTCTTTTTGTGTCGGGATGTATAAGTACCCGGCCACGTCCACTTGTATTTTTGTCCATCTGATGAGTTAAGCCTTTTTCAACTGATTTTTATAGTTCGTTCTTATGTTGTATTGTTATACCACTGTCCCAGGTTAGGGGGAGAGTTGGGATCACGCTAACATGTTTAACCCCGCCACATTATTTATGTATGTGCCTCTCCCAAGTCAGGAGCCTGTAATTCAGTGGTTGTCGTTTGTTTATGTGTTACATATTTGTTTTTCGTAAATTTTTTTACATAAATAAGGCCGTTAGTTTTCTCGTTTGAATTGTTTTACATTGTCTTATCGGGGCCTATTATAGCTGACTATGCGGTATGGGCTTTGCTCATTGTTGAAGGCCGTACGGTGACCTATAGTTGTTAATGTCTGTGTCATTTTGGTCTTTTGTGGATAGTTGTCTCATTGACAATCATACCACATCTTCTTTTTTATATAGTGTGGCTATAGTTGAGCTTCCTTGGTTTGATGGCCTTCTTGTAAGCACCAACCGTCTATCAAGAAAATCATCATAGAAAGAGCCATCTCAGTACAATCATATCAACTTAAGATATATCTTAACATGCAGAAACGAATGAAATAGTGCTGCATAGAAATGAAAATATCACAATAGGACAATTTAAATAACTTCTTGTCATGAAATATAGCTCTGAACCAATCCTCACTATCAATTTTTAGTTGAGTCAAGATATGAACCAGACTTTATTTATCTGAGATATCCCTTTTTACCAGCTTAATTGGATAAATGCAATCAACATGATCACCACACTTTACATTATTCAATGAAAGGACATAGTTTACATAGCAGCACTTAAAGTCAAAGGACAGTTCTATCTTATTTTCATTCTTCTTGAGCCCCTTGTATGATATAAAATACGTTGTAGAGAAGAGGAGCCAGTTGATTCCTAACTATTAGTTTATATTCATACACATATTAGTACAATGTATATAAATATCATCAGCTACGATTAACTTTTACAATATAAATTAAAAAGGGTCAACATAAAGGCGATATGTAAATAATACCAGATGTCAGCGGGTTCTCGGAGGGGTACTTATAGCAGACACAGTTACTCTATTTTGATAACTAACACCATATTCTGCAATGTATCTAGCAAAACCACGAACACTGTGTATCTTTTACCGTGTAAAAAGTAAATTATTAAAAATAACTCTAAGGTAAATTTAAAAGAAAAGTCCATATTCAAATGGAAAAATCAAATGCTCAAACAATCAAACGAATGGATAACAACTGTCATATTCCTGACTTTGTCAAGTATTTTCTAATGTTAAAATTTGGTTTGCAGAACTTTTGTGAGTCGGAACAGTCGTTTCAAACTCATAAGTAGCATTGTCTATGACTGTAAGCCTGACTAGCAATTGAAGCAGGAAACATTATTTTATGCAGATTTAATTTTTTCTTAATATGAATAATTTTTTTACAGAGGAAATATTATAGGACAGATGCCGTATACGCATGGTAAACCATGTGGTGCTTGTCAACCGGGATATTCATGTAGCCGGACACTTTGCGGCAGTATGTATATTTTTCGTGTTGAATTCAAATCATTGCAATTTCCTTGCCCAATAACATTTCAATTGAATACATATATAATTGTTATGGGTTGGGTTTTTTTTTTATTAAGAGCCCTCAGATTAATTGATAATTATCAAGCATTGTCTATTTTCAGTGTAAAATAGTTACGTGCTTGCTTGGGACGTTCAGTTACTGAAACATTTATAGTAGCAACAGATAACTTGGATGCTAGAAAGGTGCATTGAATTATTAAATAAAACAAGCTTTGTTTAAATTATAGAAGGAGCAGCGGTAAAACGGTATATGCCTCATAATAATCGCCGCCCAGTTCCTCCTCATCATTCTAGACCAAAACCAACACCTAGAGGTCACCGTAAGTATACACGTGTATTAGTGTTCAGTCATGGTGAAGGAAAGTGGTAATGCACATGTTAGTATTTGTTAAATCTCATGTTCATTTTGAGCAATGCACATGGTAGTTTTAAAAATGCACATGTTAGTAGTTTGTAGTGCATATGTGAATTTGATGATGTACACTTCAAAAGTAGATAATGCACATCTTAAAAAGGGCGATTATTGTGTAAATTATAGACATAAGTCAAATAATAATTGTTTGTAAACGTATCATATCGAAACTTAAAAAGAGTATTTATAATACACTCAATTATTTCTAAGTGGTTACTAATTGCCGTACGGTGTTTAAATTTTGCTTGTTTATAAAAACTGATTTTTGGCTTTTGTTTGCTGCCTTAAAATCTTTAAAGCGTTGGTCCAAGAATGATTAATCAAACTTAGGCGGCTAGCCAACAAGCAAATTTTTGATTTTCGTTCAAGTCACTGTCTTTATTCTAAAGTCTGAAACATAGTACACGATTCAATAGATCAACAGGTTCATTATCCACTGCTGTAATGGTTTCATCGTTACCACAATATTGTTTTCATTTCTAACGGAATATGCCAGAGTCGTATCAGAAATTTTATATCAAATAGTTAAAAAAAAGCAAAGTAATCAAGTAAACGCTGTCACCCCAACAATTTCCATGTGATCTTTTATATTAATATCATACAATATTTTACCAAAAACAAGGGGCACCACCACCTCCAACACAACTCAGACACACCTCCCATTCAGCTCGTCCTCACGCAAACAGACATAAATCTGGTCCAAACGCTCAACCACCTCCTGGGTACAGATACCAACCAGCAGCCAATCAACCACCTAGACCGGCAGCAAATCAACCACCAAGACCAGCAGCTCATCCTCCCCGACAATCAACTCAACCTGGCCGACAACCAGCGCATTCTCCACGGCAACAACTGCATCCTCCACGACAACCTCATAATCCGGGAGCACCTGTTGGTCAATATCAGCCACAACCATATCCAAGTAATTCACAGCACTATAATCGAATATATACGTGCATGTATAATATAATCTTTATAATATTCTACAGCTCTTTCGTCTCTCTTATTCAGATTGTTAGTTCACCTGAACAAATTTTCTAGCTAAGCTGTCGTTTACAATATATGAGCTGAAACCGCCCGTCCAAAATTAACTATATTTTGTTTAACCGAATGAAGTCACGACCACCAGAAGGAATCGTCGATTCTGATTGGATGATTTTCAAATCTTTTTCAACATAAAACAACAAGACGATATGATTGAAACTAGTATAGGGTATTGACGACTAGAGGACTCTACGAAAGATCCTCAGTTATATATGTCGAGGTGACAACCATTACATATAAATCTATGGAAAATCATTATCCGTCTTCTTCTCTAAATTTACTTAGCAAATATTTACAAACTTTTAAAAACGATGCACGAAGGGTCGTATACAAATGATTCTCATTTAAATGGGACAATTATAAAACACAAATTCTGTGAAAAAAAAACCAGGTTTAAATGTCTTGGAACTTTACAGGACAAATAACTGGGAGAACCTCATATAATTTTCATATCGCTATAATGTTAAAAGTCAAATCACAAAAATATTGAACTCCGAGGAAAATTCAATAAGGAAAGTCCTTAATAAAATGGCAAAATCAAAAGCTCCAACGAATAAATCGAAATTATCCTGACTTGGTACAGGCGTTTTCTTATAGCTATATAATGTTAACAAATAGTTCTTATACAAAATAAGATTTTCATTTTCTATTAGAAAGCAAGACCAGCGTAAATCAAACTTAAGAAAGAAAATGTAATGTTATGAAGGCGGAAAAGTGACTAAATATTTTCATGCTATTTGAAGGAGATAAAGGAAATTTTTGTTTTATGGGAAAACATATAATGTCTCACTATTTAGCAATAAGTTATACCTACATTGTGTAGAACGATAGTGAGTTTATCATGAGTGGTAATGGTGATACAAATACAAAGTTCCATGACAAATACTGACAATGCAAAGCAAAGTTTGAAATTAGATTCGTGTTATTATTCAAACAAAAAGTAAACTCACAAAAATACTGAACTCCGAGGAAAATTCAATCGGAAAGTCCCTAATCAAATTGCAAAACCAAATGCCAAAACACATCAAAGGAATGGACAACAACTGTCATATTCCTGACTTGGTACAGGCATTTTCAAATGTAGAAAATGGTGGATTGAACCTGATTTTATAGCGCTGAACCTCTCACTTGTACGACAGTCGCATCAAATATAATAACATTGATAATGATGCATGAACAAAACAAACAGACACAATAGGTAAAAATGACACAAATAAAGGTGAAAAGTCTAATTCGGTAGGTCACATTCGTGAAAAAGGAACGGGATTGTAGTTACGACATAAGGAACATATCCGATATCATTTATATAAAAGATATTACATAACGGTGAACCAACTCGTGATGGCGGCGTCCGTAAAATTTACGAAGGGATGGTTTTAGCTTCCCAATGCTTCACTTTTGGGAAGATGAAATCAACTCTTTTGTCGTTAAGTTTTGTTTCAACCGACCCTCATAGTCAATGTCTAGATATAGATCATAATCAAGTGGCAAAATCCGTAAACTCTCCGTTGATCGTTTAATATTATTTAATATAATCTGATTCCTTTCACGGATTTGGCTATACTTTTTGGACCTTTTGGATTATAGCTCTTCATCTTTTATATAAGCTTTGGATTGCAAATATTTTGGCCACGAGCATCACTGAAGAAACATGTATTGTCGAAATGCGCATCTGGTGCAAGAAAATTGGTACCGTTAATTTTATTAATATCTAATGCGCATTTATTATTGATTGTCTTTCTGATATGCGATGTAAACTTCCAACACTCGTACTTGCAATTTTGTGAAACAACGAAATCTTCATCAAAACAATAATATAATTACCATTGTAGAAATAAGATAGGAAGATATAAGAATATACGATGTTCACTAACATTGGAATCTTATTAACAATGCATATACCAAAAGGTACGATAACATGGGGAATTTCGGTGTGTTAGATAGCTAATGTTGCATCATTAATTACTAACTACCATCTGACTTCAAGAAGTTAGTTACTAACAATGATATTCATCTAGAGGGCTATACACAAATATCTTTGGGACATTTTAACTCAAATATTAAGTGGTTTTGATGTAATCCTTTATTGTACTTCCAGAATTGTAGATATAAGAAGATGTGGTAAGAGGGCCAATGAGACAACTCTCCATCGAAGTATATTTATTAAAAATAGAAGTCATTGAACTACACTCTTTCTGCGATAAGTCTAGAAACCTGATATAGCAATAAAGCTTCATATCTTCATATTGCCTTATAAATATCCCCATTTCCGTGTCGACCGACATTCCCGTCCTTCATCCCGATCGTCTAACATTGCAGAACCTGCCTATTGGATTTATCGTTAATTTGACGTGCTCGTAATGACTTTGAATGAACTATTTGCAACTGGAGGTTAGGTACAGACTAGTATTCAGTAAAGCTAAGCTGATAAAGATAACTGTGGTCAACTTTGATTTGTTAGTCTTTCAGATTTATTTTTAACAATATGAAATTAGATCGTTTCGAAATGTGTGAAGTAAGTTTCGTTTTATATTTATGCTTTTTTTTTTTCTTGTTCATAAACAATTGCCATTTCACATTTGTCTATTAAAAGAGGTAGAATGAAAGTACATAATGATATTTTGTCGAATTAATTTTGTTTTGATAACAGTTTATTTTCACTTATTAGGTAACAAACGGGCTCACCCGCCTCAGCCTCAAGCAACCGCTCAAGTTCAGTATATATCGGGGAAAGTTCTAACCGGTAAAGTACATTCATAATTGAAGTTTTTATTTACAACTAAAACTTTTTCTATCATCAAATATTTTCTGTAATATCGCTTTTTCTATTTACCAGGACAATAACTGCTTGTAAAAGGTCAAGATCAACACTGGAAAATACTTGAAATAAATTTTAACCTTTCATCCCCGCTAATAAACCTTTTCAATCAGGCAGTTGTTACTTTTTTGAAATAGAAACAATTAAAATGTGGAATAAATATTATAAGATTGGACACAGTTTAAATATGACATCCATTCATCGACACAAGATCATCAAAAACAAACATCTAACATTATACTGATTATCATCGGCCCAGTAGTCAGCACTTCGCAGTTGACATTTATAACAATTACATGGTCATTTTTATAAATTTCCCGTTACAAAATTTAGAAATTTCGAAAATCTAAGGATTTTCTTCTCCCAGGAATAAATTACCTTACCTGTATTTGGCACAACTTTTTGGAATTTTGGGTCCTCAATGCTCTTCATCTTTGTACTTGTTTGGCTTTATTTTGATTTGAGCGTGACTGATGAGTCTTAAGTAGACGAAACGCGCGTCTGGCGTATTGAATTATAATCCTGGTATATTATTATGAATTATTATCCTTTTATAACTATTGTCCAATCATTTCTCTTGTTTGTTCATGCATGAGGTGGTTAACATATATATACCACCATTTTAGGTTGGATGCCAGTAAAGACACCACCAAGATCAAACAACAATCAAACAAGTTTTCCTCCAACTCCAGGTATGAATATATTTCTTTGAACAGTTTTGATCTGCTAATTATTTCAATAGTTGGCTCTGTTGCTAATCGGGCAACGTATGAAATTTTCAGAATACATAACCAGTTGAAGTCAGTCTTTCTGCTCTTTGTGAGATTCCTATGAAATGTGTCATTTTACTACAACCCGTAGCTTGTAAGACAAGTTCGGTGACCTATCATTTTATAATATAATTTTTGAGTATATCAAAATGTATGACAAAATATAAAAAAAAAAGGTCTAATGTTTCATTTATACTCCCGTACTATCTTTATCTTATTTATGCGAATTGTGTAAGCAAGAAAAACACAACGTCATCAAGAAGGCATTTCAATAGAAAATTGTAATGACTTTTTCCTGATGTGCATGTGTTTGGTTTAAATATTGAGAGTTTACTCTATCAGTCTTAATAGTTGTGTGAAGATATGCTAGGGCGTGTTGAGGCGAGTCAATTTTAAAATTGTGTGATTTATCATTTTCGTCACTTTAAGTTGTTGAAAGTGACATTCGTCTGATAAGCGACATAACTCCGATCTATATTGGTAAAAATTGTATGTGTTTTAGTACGGTGATTGTCGTCCTCTATGTTAAATATAACCAATACATTGATAAATAAGATGCAAGTTGTAGTAATCAAAATGATTTTATGGTGCATTATGCTATTTATAAACAATATTTTACTAAGCCTTTTGAAAATAATTGATACTGTTGTATACCCTTATCCGAAAGTGACATTTATTTCAATTGCCTTCGGAAAATATGAATTTTGTTGGGTGAACGCGAATTTCCATATCTGCTCAGACAAGAGAAATCAGAAGTCACTTGGAATATAAATCTGAATTGACTATCGAATGCTTTTCAGTTTTTGATATATATTCATAATAGTGTCTTAATTTATATACACAATTTACTATTTAGCATGTACGGTTCTATATTCCTGCAACTTCACAAACAGAAATGTATATTTTTTTCTTCCAAATTTCTAAATTTTATTGCTACTAACATTTTTCAATGTTTTTAGTTTTGTCTGGAAATACAATTATCAAAAGTGTGAAACCTGTACCAACAAAACCAAGGCAAGAGCAAAATCCATATTCAGGTGGGCGTTCGGCGCCTTCAACTCAGATTAATGGAGTTCAACAATATCCTCAGCCATCCCCTGTCCAACACCAACAACAATATTCTGTTCAACAGCCAAAACAACAACAACAGCCGCAAATTCAACATCAACCAAAACCTGTATTTAAACAGCAAACACATTTTAAATACCAACAACCAAAATCACAACCCCCTGTTTCTGTCAATACACGACAACACTCGGTACACCAAGCCCCTCAACAACAAAAGCCTCAGCAACAAATACTTCAGCCTGTACCTCAATCATATAGACAGCCACAACAACAATCACAACACGTACCGAACCAACAGCCTCAGCAAAACTACCAGTCAGCACCACAACCTTATATACAGCAGCAACAATCCCAGCAAGTACCGGTACCACAACATCAACAAGCAGTCCAGTCAGCACCACAACCATATATACAGCCGCAACAATCCCATCAAGTACCGGTACCACAACATCAGCAAGCAGTCCAGTCAGTACCACAACCATATAGACAAACACAACAATCTCCCCAAGGAGGCCACCACCAATATAGACCACAACCTAACACTAATCAAAGACCAACTAATCAGAATCCTGCTTATGCTCCTCAACAATATCAAAATACTTATCCAGTGAATACTTCCAGTCAGATACCACATAACCAACAAGGATCTGTGCAGCCATACCATCAGAATGGTTATCAAGCGCAAGGTAAATAATGATTATTAAAATTGCACTTTCTCTCAGAAATTTTTTGTTATGATTATCGAAAAATAATATAAAATAATATATATTGTTTCAAAACACTTTATAATCATGAATTATAATCAGAAAATTGATATATGTTCTTAAGTTGTGTGAGTATATGCACACAACATATAGAAAAATGTATTGAGATTATATTGTCATTCTGTAAATCCCATTTTAATGTAAAAAATATCAGTGAGTTAAATACTGGTTTATCAGATAAATAAATAAATAAGTATCACAATTGTTTTCTTATTTCATATCACAGACCAACAGTATCCTCAATACCAGAGACAGTGGTCTCCTCCACAAGCTCCCGCACCAGTGCCAGCTTATCATCAGCATCAGGAACAAAGACGTCCACAACCTGCCCCACAGCCTGCACATGTCTTTGTTGGTAAATACATTTATGGCTATTTCCGTTTAATTGAAAAAAAATATATTCACATATTATTCATCTCGATTTTATATAGTCTGTCAAAAAATTATATACCCTTTTTTGTGGTAACTAAAAGGTATTTAGCCTTATTCCATACTTTTACTTTAATCAAGTAGTTACTTTGATATTGTGGTGTCTACAAGTTCCTCTAGATATCACAAGTTCTAAGGCTAAACAAAATAGCAGTTAAGAAGGCTCGAGGGACGGGTACACAAATCTCGTAAATGAATAAACGTTTTGTTTTCATTACAAATTTTATTTATACACTACTAGTTGTTACTTTTTGATATACTACAGAAATCAACCAAAAAAATCAATTAATTTTGTCCCAAGATGACTTTAAAATGTTTATTTCGTTGAAAAAGATCCAAATTATCTCGCTTTGGTGCTAAAATACATTTTTTTTGTGACCTACGTGTTTTATTATTTTTTTCAAATAAGCTTTTTTTAGGGATTTCTGTAATTTAGTTATTTTTCATTTCGATTTTGCCTCTATTCTCCTAATAGTTCAATAGAAAAAAATTACCTTAACAAAAATGCATGCTTCTTTCGAAGGCAGTTTGTAAGCTTAAATGAACGGTGACCCTATTATTCTATTTTATTTTTATATTAAGTATATTATGAAGTTCATACATAGAAAAAATAGCAAAATTCTATATTAAAAAAAAATGGATTTATACCCTCGAGGCCCCTTAGGAATGGTAATGCATATCTTCTCCATAAATGTTTAAAGGAGTAGGTCCGGTAAGGACCGATTTTGGCCTCAAATTTCAGGTTCATCTGACGAAAGATTTTGACCACTTTTTAATCACTTAAGTGTCTATTTTATTTGAATTAATTAGTTTATGTGAACGATTTTAACAGATTTAGTCATTAAAAACGATCCGATTCAAGCTCAAATATGAAAAATCTACCTAATATGCCGAAAAATGTCACTTTTCAGATGGTTTTTGGTAAAAATGAAAGTGGCCGCACCCGTGTTCATCCTCAACCTTTATATATGTTATGTATTATCATAAAATACAACTTACATTTCAATATTAAGGATGAACACGAATGCGGCCACTTTCGTTTTACACGAAAACCGTCTAAAATTTAACTAAAATGCTAGAATTATGAGGATTTCAGTAATTTAGCATGACTTAATGGTGCTAGTACCGGATATATGTGGATTGTATTGTCAAAAACAGCCCATATTTATGTAGCAGAAGCATTCTACTGTCCAAAAAATAACTAAAGGTTTACATTTTAACAATTTCGTAAAACTGCTATATTTTGGGGCCAAAAAGGGGTCTTACTGAACCTACTCCTTTGGTGATATAGAACACATTATATTCATTATAGTTTTCTGAATAATAAAATAGATTGTTTTGTTTCATTGTAGATCCACGTCCAATATACGTACCACCTGCACCAGTACCATTAACAACCACGACTCCCGTTCCTCCTCCCCCTACATGTTATGATCAGGACAAAAATTGTAAACATTGGGGAGTATATTGTTCAAGTAACCCGTATGTTCACGATCATTGTCGTATGACATGCAGTACGTGCACCATACCAATTCCACCAATAGGTAATATAGTCATAGAAACGTTTTTGAATTAATTGCTTATGATGAGACAAGTCAGTTTTACTCTTTTGAATTTATAAAATAGCAATAAATGTTCGAGATTAAATGTGGTTCTAACATAATTGTTCAAAAATGATACACTTGTCTTAAATATAAAATATAAAAAAAACTGATATTATCAGTGCTGTCGATTACGCTTAATACATTGTAAATATTTTTAAGACCATCGGAAGTAGGTCTCAAACAACTGTTACCGATATGCTTTGAATATAAAATAAATGCACAAGTTTATGTTACACAGGCAACTTAAATGAAAAACAGGGAAATTTTGCCAAAAACGAAAAAAAAGTAAAAACAAACAAGCCTTCAAAATAATACACAAAACACCAAAGACTTAACTGCACAAACACCAACAATAACCGGGGGAGCTCCGGAAGGTTTGACATATCTTGCTTTCTTATTACTTTATGTTTGCTGAACATATGCTAATATGTCTCTTTTTATCCTTTTTTTTTTCTTTTTTTCTTTATAAAGCAAACTTTTTTCAAAACTTAAGTCTATTACGATAACATCGGGTCAAGTTTGATAAAGGAAAAAAAAATTAATGTTGAGAATGATATACATGTTCAGAAATATATAATACAATATAAATGAAGATTTAATTATGTTTCTATTATAGATCTCTACCTCACTCTTAACCAATAGTTTTTTGCATTAATTTATATATAACTATTGTTTGTGAAAAAAAGTATTATCTATTTAGTGGTGTATAAAATACCCGATGATGATTTCTTTCAGCGCCCGAAAAAGTGATTCACACAACTGCCTCTCAAACGACAACTCCTCAGTCGTCTTTAGTGCCTTCTAATCCACCGTCTACAATTACAGTTAGAACTGATAATCAAAGAAATCCAAATAGACATTCACCAAGAAGAACCCAACCCCCGCCAATGCACAATACATATCCTACAACAACAGCAGCATATCCACAAACAACAGGGTTTAACCAGCAACAAGCAGCAACTCATATACCTGGACAAGGTACACAAGGTGTTCCTGGATTCGGACTATGTACAGACTTCGATAAACGATGCAAACAATGGGCTCAATATTGTGGAATAGACGAATATGTTGATGATATGTGTCGATTAACTTGTATCACATGTCGTTAGTGCTATTAATTCTAAATCTGTCTTTTGTTGTATACTTAATGTATACAGTTAGTGCAATATGTTTCACCGTAAACATGTGATCGGTGTTTTTGCACTTTTTATGTTGGGGGATTTTGTTTAAAGTTTTATGTCGTGGTTATGTCACCTCTTGCGTAATTTATTCTTCAATCAATATTTTAATGAAGGTATAAATGACTTATTTGAACTTGGATAAACACTGTGACATAACTCCATACCTTTTATAATGCAAAGCCTGACATCTGTTATTGAACTTAAATAAGCAAACCTATTCTATTCCGAAACGCATTGTAAGTACAATAGTCAACAGTTCTAGTATTTGTTTCAGAGTATTAAGATGTGTGATCCCATTGAAACGCAAGTCACTATGTACAAATGTCATGAATTATTCAATTTACAGCAATTTGTAAGAAGCGTTAATTAAGTATTATTAAAGGTTGTATAATCTGTCAATTTCCAGGCTATTTTCCAATGTTTTTTTAAAAGTTCGAATCGAAGACGAATAAATATTCCGATTTCATGACACAGCACTTGTGTTTCTATTTTACTTTGTCTTTTTTCTGCAATAAAATGCAGTCTGCCATCGTATGGTGTTAACATCTCCCTTTTAAAATGTTACACTGGTTCATCGACAAACTTTACTAACAGAAGCATGCTCCTTTCACAAAATCTGAACAACTGAAACAATATATTTGAACTTATCTGCGACATGTTTTTTGATGTTATACATCTTTAGATACCATAAAAGTCGTCTGGTCTGTTATATTACCAATTGTATTATATTCCCGTTTATGACATTTTGTCTGAAAGTGTCATACAAGTGAGAGGTGTTAATTAGCTTGCTACAACAAGGTTCAATCTACCATTTTCTACATTAGAAAATGCCAAAAAATTTGGAATATGACAGTTCTTATCCATTCGTTTGATGTTTTTTGAGCTTTTGAATTTGCCATTTGATTAGGGACTTTCCATTTTTGAATTTTCGTCGAAGTTGAGTATTTTTGTGATTTTGTTTTTTTCGAATGGTGGGTGATGGATGCATATCAGGAGACACTCACCCTGCCAACGCAACCGATCTCGCTCCTTTTAAAGTTCATACGATTCCCCAATATTTGTTTGTTACCATGATTTATATCTGTTACTTGATTTCAGATCATAACATAGGTAAACTACTGTTACCTAATTGTATATTCATTTTTAAAATTAAAAAAACCACGAGTAGATACCAGAAGTTTGAATTAACGCACAATAATCGTTGATTTGCTAAAACAAATCAAGGAGAAATTTGCATACACAGCGATATAACTTGGTTTGCTCAATTATCCAGAAATCGTAGAGGAATCTGAGAATCAGATGTGTATTTTGAAAAATTCCAAAATTCCAAAACACACAAAAATATTTTGCTCAGTAAAAAATACTTCATGATAATCTGAGACCGGTCTTTTTTCTTGTACTAACAACTTTCCATGTTTCTGCAACCAATGACTTCATCATTCCAGTCATTGTCAAATCAATTTCCATCTTCCCAATAATTGCCGAAGGTGTTTCCACTGTCCCAGTCATTGGTCAAAGAGTTCAATCTTCCCGTTTACTGTTCCATAAGCTACCGTCACCCTATTACTGTTCCATGTGTTTATGTGAATCCAGTTACTTGAGTTTCTGTTAATTTCACCATATTAGTTACTAACAGTTATTATTCAATATATCATCAACCTTGTTATAGTCCCATTGATTCCTTCTATTCCAATATTTTGCCGTAAGTTTCCACTAATCAAGTGATCAGTCCATGAGTTTCTGTCTGGTTCATTTGTGTTATATGCTTTAACGGAAACCTCGTTTTTCCCATACATTACCGGCATCCTATATACTGTCCCACTAAGTGCCACTACACCCGTTAATTTCCGCTATCCGATATTCAGTCCAACCCTATTCCGCAACCTCAAATTATGTTTAACAAGTTGCCGCTATCGACGTTATTGATGCAAAGCTATAAGTTTCACACGTCATCAAATCCAACTTGAAATTATAACGTTTTAGTTAATGTCGGCACTCATCGGTTGCCTGAAGATGTTAGAATGTTTCTATTGACAGGAATAAGATGTACGAATGGAAACATGTTAAGGACAGGAGAAAATACGAAATAAGGGAAATATTTCAGTATATGTATTCAAGAACAACGACAATATCTGGTCGATAGAAAATGTTGCCTTTACTGGTTTTCTTGGCTATATAACACGTCTTATAATGTCGCCTCAATTGCATATTGATAAAAATGAGAAGGGACAAAGATGAATTGGTCTCTGAACGCTGGTATGCATTTACACCATTACATAAATCCATATGAAAACCAATGGTATTCAAATATTTTGTCCGAAACATGTATTCAATTTTATAACACCAAATGACATGAACAAAAGTAACAGCTACGACAATAGCAATGATACCCTGAATAGTTATACGAATTATTGTGAGAATGATCTGGAATATTTAAGAGGCATCTAATAACAATCGAAAACAATGCCTGTGTAGAAAACACAGCCTTTTAAAAGTCCAATAACTCTGAACAACAAATCGAAAATCTAAATCTTAAACATTCGAAACGATTCTAGATTCACCAAATACTAATAACAGTATCAAGTGGGTAGTACCTTGATTAAAACATACCAGATCATCTAGTTCATGAGTTCTTAAAGTGGCGTTTAACACCAACAATCAATCAATCAAACCATATCAGTTCGATACTACGGTATGAATAGGAACCTTGAACAAACAATCAATCAAATCAGTTCGATACTACGGTATGAATAGGAACCTTGCACAAACAATCAATCAATCAAATCATATCAGTTCGATACTACGGTATGAATAGGAACCTTGCACAAACAATCAATCAATCAAATCATATCAGTTCGATACTACGGTATGAATAGGAACCTTGAACAAACAATCAATCAATCAAATCATATCAGTTCGATACTACGGTATGAATAGGAACCTTGCACAAACAATCAATCAATCAAATCATATCAGTTCGATACTACGGTATGAATAGGAACCTTGCACAAACAATCAATCAATCAAATCATATCAGTACGATACTTTGCTATGAATAGGCAGCTTGTTTTGTTCTATATTGACATGTTTGATGTTTAAGTGCTAGTTCACATGGTAACAGTCTTTAGGAATTTATGTCAAACAAGTCTAACTATATGCATCGGCTAGGCCATGAATCAAACTTCAAGGCATGCAACCATAAATCAACTGTCTGGAAATTTCACGCAGAAGAAGTGGGATTAAAAACTAAAGAATGTAATTCTGCAATCTTTTTCACTTCCCTTTAACATTGACAACATAACAGTGGTAAAGATAAGTTTGGTAAAATTGTGTACCAGTTGAACGGTTTGCTTTGATGGAACACATTGTAATAGGGCCAGATTAGTGAAAGACCTGTTTATATGTTGCAAGAAACACTAATATGGTCAATGTACAATTTTTTTAAGCCATAATATCGCTGTTTTACACACACACACACAATCGGTTGTATGAGTGCTTTGTAAAATGAAATTGTAATAACTGAAATTTACACAAGAAATGAAGAAGGAAACAGGAACTTATTTCATTGGGTTTTATAATTATGTCATCAATATCAGTGGCTGGTATTTATTATCTTTTTATCAATCTAAAACTATCCTTTAAACATTAAATATTATTACAAGAAGCATGTTCTATGTGATACTTTGGAAGATTATGTAGTGTATGTAGTGTATGTACAAAAAAAATATAAGAAAATGATTGCAGTTTAATTAAAAGGTAGGTAAAAGTAAACATGTTATTGCGGCTTTTATAACAAATGAATTTACCGTTAGAGCTTAAAGGGAAAAAATAAGTCTTTATTGAAAGGGGAAATTGTAAAATTGGACCTAAACATATTTATTTATAGTGGGAAAAAAGTTATTGCAACTTAGTTTCAATATAATGTAGATGTCTCTTAAATGAAAAAAAATCCTGCCATTGGGCAAAGGACAAATTCAATCATGTTATAAGAAAGACACGACTTAGGAAACATTATGAAGTTAATGTAAAGGAAGACACGACATAGGAAACAAAATAAAGCTAATATGGAGGAAGCAATGATATACCAGTATTAGAACTGGAAATTGAAAAAACAACAATGAACAAAAACTGTACAGAACCTAGAAAATCGGCTGCTTCAAAATAAAAAAAAAGCCAGTGACATTGTATATGGAAGTTGACTGACTGATTTCTTCATTAGCGGTGATGTTTTAGAACACAATATTATTTCGTATTCATTTAAACAAAACATCGGTTAGCTAGCCCTTCAAGTTACCCTTTCTTTTTTCTTTTCTTCAACTGCACGTTAAGTAAGCCGAAGCCGAAGCAACATCGACACCAGTCAAAGAAAATCACACTAAGAAAAGTGTACCAATACAAGAACGCATTTTTTGACAGATACATGGAAGTTGAAGGAAAGAAGCTTGGAAACGACTTTATTATAAACCATCAAAATAGTAAAGATATAAACATAATGTGAAAGGAATTTAGAGATGATATACATAAACTTACTAGCAAGCACATAATACAGAGAACAAATAAACATCAACAAGGATACACTTTGGTTACGATAGAACTGCGTAGGATGATGAGGAAAAGGGACAGATTACAACTAAATTAAAACAAGAGTGCACACACTGAAATGTCTCGCCTTCTTTACTAATCATTGATATCATGTTGATAGTCCTAAGTATAAAGCTTTATTACAACTGTCACATAAACTTAACATTAACCAAGTAGCTAAACAAAGACCAATGAACCATGAAAATGAGGTCAAGGTCAGATGAACCATGCAAGGCAGACATGTACAGCTAACAAAGCTTCCATACAACAAATATAGTTGACCTATTACTTATTATAGTTTAAGAAAAATAGACCAAAACACAAAAACTTAACACTGTGCAATGAACCGTGCAATTGAGGTCATGGTCAAATAAATCTGCGGGACTGACATATAGATCATAATATATTTCCATACACCAAATATAGCTGACCTTTGGCATATAAAATTACATAAAAAGACCAAAACTTAAAAACTTAACTTTGACCACTGAACCATGAAAATGAGGTCAAGGTCAGATGACATCTGCCCGCTAGACATGTACACCTTACAATCATTCCATACAACAAATATAGTAGACCTATTGCATAAAGTATGAGAAAAACAGACCAAAACACAAAAACTTAACTATAACCACTGAACCATGAAAATGAGGTCAAGGTCAGATGACACCTGCCAGTTGGACATGTACACCTTCCAGTCCTTCCATACACCAAATATACTAGCCCTATTGCTTATAGTATCTGAGATATGGACTTGACCACCAAAACTTAACCTTGTTCACTGATCCATGAAATGAGGTCGAGGTCAAGTGAAAACTGTCTGACGGGCATGAGGACCTTGCAAGGTACGCACATACCAAATATAGTTATCCTATTACTTATAATAAGAGAGAATTCAACATTACAAAAATTCTGAACTTTTTTTTCAAGTGGTCACTGAACCATGAAAATGAGGTCAAGGACATTGGACATGTGACTGACGGAAACTTCGTAACATGAGGCATCTATATACAAAGTATGAAGCATCCAGGTCTTTCACCTTCTAAAATATAAACCTTTTAAGAAGTTAGCTAACGCCGCCGCCGTAGCCGCCGCCGCCGGATCACTATCCCTATGTCGAGCTTTCTGCAACAAAAGTTGCAGGCTCGACAATGACAAAACAATATATAACGGGAAAATGAGAACAGCATACAAAAACCTGAAACACCTAGTATAAAAAGAAATACTAATGGAACTATCAAACATCGTAGCACCTGACGATTAACCAAAACCAAAGAAAAGTTTTCTCGCTTTAAAAATGCACGAGGAAAGAAACAGCTGGAGTTCCACCGTTGAAACATCAAGGATTAGCATCAAATGACACAGTTGACAAAGCAAACACGCTAAATCATCAGTTCCAATAAGTGTTTACTGTGAAGACAATACTGAAATGCCAGAAATGGGAATAAAAAAACTGTAACACCATGAATGATATCAATATCACTATGAATCGAGTAGAAAAGCTGAAGAACGAACTAAACCATAATAAGCAAGTGGGTCAGACCAACTCAGCCCAATAATACTGAAAGAACTTCATCACGAACTAGACCCAACAGTCACTTTTTTGTTTAATAAATCTATATATTAAGAAAAACACCAACAGACTGAAAACACGCATTTGTCGGTCTTATCTACAGGAAAGGACCACGCCATGAACCAGCAAACTAAAGGCATGTCTCACTTACATGCATCATTTGCATTCTAACGGAGCATATTGTAGTATCCAACATCATGAAATATCTTGAAACTAATAAAATACAATCCGAATTCTAACATGGCTTTAGAAGTAAGATATCGCGCGAGACACAACTCATAGACCTGATACATGATCTAACATATACAATGGATAGTAAAACTCAAACAGATATGCTAGTTTTAGACTTAAAAAAGCATTTGATAATTGGGTCTCAGCATTTTTAGACAACAGAACACAGGCAGTTGTATTATAAAATATCAATGACATCACATACACGCAATAATCCGCCTGTTTGCTGATGATTGCACCATCTTCCGACCAATAAGAACAATAAAAGATCAAGCCATCTACAAAAGAATCTGACAACACTTACAAAATTGGAACAGGAATGGAAATGGAATTTAACGTCAGTAAATGTAACGTGATGTCTCTTATAAAATCTAAAACCCCAATAACAGAACCCTATTACAGGCATGGTAAACAACTATAGGTAGACACATAATACTTGAAAATTACCTACAAAGATGACCTAAACTGGAACCTACATATTATCAACATTGTGGACAGTGCAAACCAAACACAAGAGATGTTTAGCAGAAACATCAAGAAAGCTCATCGGCAAACAAAAAGCAATGCTGTCAACGCACTAATAAAAATAAGAGTGGAATAAAGAGCAGGTATATTGGATCCCTATACGCAAGACAAATATAGATAAAATAGGTCTGGTACAGATCGGAGCAGCTCGCTTCATTATCAACGAAAACAGTAGCGTATCACATGTCACTAGCATGATAAGCAGGCTAAACTGGATATCTCTATACCAACGAAGAGTTAACATTAGATTATGAAGAAGAAATAAGCAACAATCAATGTTCTTTTTATCGAGCGATTATAATCATTACTGAGTTTAACTACTACATGTATATCAAACAAGAAGAAATAAAATACAATCAATCAATGTTCTTTTCATCGAGCGATTTAATTACTTTTTTGTAAACCCAATCAACACTTGTTTTGTTTTTGTTTTGTTTTTTGTTTTTTTATCAATCTTGGATTTAAAAACCGTCAAATTCGCTTAATGTGTATTTGATTTCGCTACTGATGGGGTAGATCATGCTCAGACACCTGATTGAATAACAATTGTTAACTCCCGTTTCAACCTTAAATCCTGCTCTGTCAGCTGTTGAAGGCATATCCATGATATCAATGTTTTTCTTTGCACTATGTCAAGTTTTTGCATGTCCTTTGATTCTGCTATTGGCAATGATGTGCTAAAGTAATCCATGACTGATAGTATAATTGAAGCAGATTTTCTGTCCTAACTTTGTTTATCTTTCTTTCTCAATATTGTTTAATTGCTGCCTCTGCATCTTTTCACCGGACCGTACTTGCTGAGGAGGCAGACGAGACACGGCCGTAGTTACTGAGGAGGCAGACGAGACACGGTCGTAATTACTGAGGAAGCAGACGAGACAATATCAAGCCGTAATTACTGAGGAGGCAGACGAGACATGGCCGTAGTTACTGAGGAGGCAGACGAGACAATATCAAGCCGTAATTACTGAGGAGGCAGACGAGACAATATCAAGCCGTTATTACTGAGGAGGCAGACGAGACACGGCCGTAATTACTGAGGAGGCAGACGAGACAATATCAAGCCGTAATTAATGAGGAGGCAGACGAGACACGACCGTAATTACTGAGGAGGCAGACGAGACACGACCGTTATTACTGAGGAGGCAGACGAGACAATATCCCATTTTTTTTTTGAAAAGATACATATTTTGGTTTTGTCCAGGTTGAATCTGATGTCAAGTTTTAAACCAGTTAACTGTGCAAAATATCCGAAGTGAAAGAACCTTGACTTGATTGATCAGCACCAAACAATCTCCATGAAAATGAAATATACAAACGATACAACTCCGGGAATTGCAACCAGATCTCAAGGATCTGCCCTTGCATTGTGAGTGAGGTCAACTGATTTCCATGGAAATGGGACGGACAAGTGCTACTTCAACTGCATACGAATTTTAAAGGTTATAGGTCATGTTATCCTTTCAGAAAAACAAAATATTGCATCTTAAATTGTGTCATCTTTTTAAATTGTTCAAATTGAAGAGTGAACAAATAAAAGAGAGGTGACTTGTATCAGTCGCAAAATAGATATTAAGTTTAATATACTAGTATTGCAATATGCATGAGAGAAAAAAACAGACTTTGAGCAAGGCATGAAAATACGCAATATTCTGAGCAAAATTAGATGCTTAAATGTAAAAAACAGTCCCCAAAAATCAATCATCAACTGTCAGTCAATGACAATATGCAAAGAAATTAGAGCCCAACAAAAAAAACAGCAATCGGCATCTAATCACACTTAAAACTTGTGTGGAGAAGAATTAGCAGTATATGTTCCACTAATTTTAACTATTATATGACTGTGTTATCAACTAATAGTAATAGTCGATAAGGTTCTGTTCCACTAGTTACAACTATTATTTGACTGTGTTATCAACTTATAGTAAAAGTCGATAAGGTTCTGCAACAATAGTAACAACTATTATATTACTGTGTTATCAACTTATAGTAGTAGTCGATAAGTGTCTGCTACAATAGTAACAACTATTGTAGAACTGTGTTATCAACTTATAGTAATAGTTGATAAGGTTCTGCTACAATAGTAACAACTATTATATTACTGTGTTATCAACTTATAGTAGTAGTCGATAAGTGTCTGCTACAATAGTAACAACTATTGTAGAACTGTGTTATCAACTTATAGTAATAGTTGATAAGGTTCTGCTACAATAGTAACAACTATTATACGACTGTGTAATCAACTTATAGTTATAGTCGATAAGGTTCTGTTCCACTAGTAACAACTATTATATGACTGTTATTATCTTATAGTAAAATTCGATAAGGTTCTGCTACAATAGTAACAACTATTATATGACTGTGTTATAATCTTATTGTAATAGTTGATATGGTTCCATAATATACTAGTAGACGACTTTGACATTTGTGAATTTTTTTGTACATTTCTGATGTCACAATGCATATGTAAAGCCGTCATTGTTCAATTACGTCATTTATGCCTACTGACGTGGGATGAATGGTAAAAACATCATAATCATTACCAGGTACCATAATGTAATCGAAGTGTTTATAAGGACTAAAGCGTATTAAAAGACTGCTTTGATTTATCAGTGGTAAAAGTAAAATTAAGCAGCATTGGTAGTGGTTGATTCAACTACAATTATTGACAAAGGAAGATAACTCCAATTGTAAAGATTACTTTAACAACGACATAATTGATATATTTAGAACAGATTCGTGCACCTTGCACAAGTCATGTACTTGTAATAGAGAAAGTATAACATCATTTTGTAACTTGAATATCTGATCATATATTTCATTGATAAAATTCTGGACAGGTTCATGTATAGGATGGAAAGAATGCTATTAATGCTCTATATTTTGTGTATATCAATTAGTGATTAAACTTGGTAAAGGCAGGGGTTAAAAATTTTTGTTGCAGCTAACTAGCCCAGGACTTATTAGCAGCCGGATTTTACTAGCCCTGTTAGGAGAACTACTAGTCCATCAAAACTGACCTGCTAGCCCGAGTATGCCTTAAAAATTAGAGTTAGCTGCATAATACAAAGTGGGTGTAGATCCCTTGTTTTGAAGGCAGCATTAAACACTGTATTTAATATTTTTTGTTGATCAGCTATTTATTCTGTTGGTGCTTAACCATGTTAACCTAACTTAGAACTTTGTTCCCACATACAAAGTAGACTTTTTATTGGCGTGCTTTGGGAAATAAGGCCAATATTCACATAGCATCGTTCCATCAGCAACAGCCGACTTTGCCTAGGGGAATCATTCTGTCCTGGACAAAATATTTTTTTCCCCCTGCTCATCCCGGTCGTATTTGTCATTTTTGTGGATGAATTTTCAGCCTCGTTACCCCCCTCATCTACCGTTTTTTGTTTTGAAACTGACGAAGTTTCAGGGGTGCCCGTGTACCAATACCCCAGGCCAAGGTATGAGAAATCAATATTTAGAATTGCGATCAATATATGATACCGGGCCACCTAGAGTTATTTGCATTCGGCAATCCTCGGTAGAATCCGCTACTTTCCTTCTATTCCGTTAGATGAGGGTACGGAATCGGCCGAGTTGAGACGATTGAGTTATTTGTTCTATTTTAAAAATATGTACAACAAGACCTGTACAAACCAGTTCAAATTTTTGGAATCCCGAATGAAGTAATTGAATCTGATTGGCTAAGATAAAAAAGTGATGAAGGGATTTTCCACTTTCTATTTTGGAAACGTCCAGAATTTTTTGTTACAAGTCCGTCGGGCATATTGGGTTACACATTTTGATTGCTCCTTGCGTACATCCTCTAGTCCCGGGCGTCGGGCTAGTGGATTTTTTAACCCCTGAAAGGTAAGCGGTACCATAGGAGTTTTGGTGGCATTTCATGCAATCTTTACCCAAAAATTACATACAGGTCTACAGAGAAAACTTTATCAATCTTAAGTAAAGCTAACAATTACTTTGATATTGATGGGAACCTCCAAATACATGGGTTTTCTCCATCATTATACCTGTCATCAGACATGAAATTCACACTCTGAAAACAATTTTTCCCATTCTCTGTCATTATTTTATCATTATAAGTTTTTGATGAAAAAATTACCATTTATTAATAAAACATTGTGTGTTTACACAATATAAAATGTCTGAGCCAAAAGATATGTTAATTTAGCTGATTCATTCACTTAGAGAGTACTGTTTGTAAATTCTAAGCATTTAAATTCACTTGCAAAATATGACAAAATATTATGATAACAATGTGAAATAGATTCTAATACAAATATTGTTTCCTCAGAGGGAATTGTTTCACTTTGCAGATTTGAAGAGACATGCTAATAATTATAATTTTTTAATAAATGAAGTTTCATAATCTCTGGAATGACAAATTCAAATAAATCAAAAGGATAGTTTACCTACATATGTACAAATTTTATAAAAACAAGATTGCTTTACCACAGATAAATGTTGCCTGCAGCTCATAATACATCATATATAATATTCTAAAGAGTAGACAGCAAACCAACAAGTTCACACATTTTACATTTGGTAATTATGCCCTTATTGTTACCTAGAAATATGATCATTGTTATAATTTAGCAACCATTGTTTAAATTTTGGCATCATATTAGATTTTTTTGTTAAATTAAACTTTGGGGCAACAAAATTCTCTGATAATTGCAGGGTAAGGATGGTCTCAAAGTGTCTCACTATCTTACAATACTACTTAAATAAGCCAAAAATAGGAAAAGTCAAATAACTACCTCATATATTTTTTAAATCAAAATGTTGGCAAATTGTGGTCAACATCACATGATGACAAACAATCTCATTTACTATGAAGTCTTTCAGGGAAACAGTCTCAGAGAAATAATATGCAAATGGTCTATTCTGTTAGGCTAAATAAAATATGGTCAAAGTTCCATTACTCATAAAATTTTATCAAACTCTTATGGTAGTATAGGAATGGTCATCTAGTTACTAGAGCACAACTATTTGCAATGCATTTTTCATCCAATATTTCATTTCTTGAAGAATAAACAGAATACAAAAAAATGGGGTACTAGAAATGTCAGCATTTTATTAGAGCAAATAAAGTATATGTTCATGTGACATAAGAAGACAAACTGAAATGAAGTTGTTATGGAAGCTTCAAATTTTTGCACTCCATAGAAAAGACCATTTTTAATGACTTCTGACAATGAATATATTTTCTACGTTTTGCAAACTACAAATTTAATTGCAGATTTTTTTTTAAATAGATAAGATTTCAAATAAAAAATAATTCCAACACTGTATCATCACAATTCAAACACTATTTTTATTTCATAGTACCATCTTGGTGTAAAAAAGTGCCAATAAAATTTAAACAAATAAGTGTGCTACTGTAACCATCTACACAACAGAAAAAAAGTTTGACCGTGTATGAAAGTTTTCAAAGACAAATGCTCTCAGTATTCAAGGATACAATTAATTTACAATAGGCCATAAATTGGTCAAAGTCTCATTTCTCTCAAAAAAACTTGTAAATCAGAATGGCCATATAGTATGGTCAACTACACATAATGGAGTATCTTACAATGAATGACAGCTTTTATACATATGGTCTCAAGGTATCATTAAAAAGGTCAATAATGGTCAAAGTCTTGTACAAGAATTGTCAAATTAAAAAATTGTGATAGGGAATAGTGAACAACGTAAGATGATAAACGTTCCTATCAAGTATAAAGCTTTAAGACAAACCCTCTCAGAAAAGCAGTGTTCACAAAGTATAACAACAGACTCACTAACAGATAGACAAATATTGTTACCATTCAAAGCAAACTGGAGTTAAAACTGCTTCTGAAATTGTTGGACTTTAAACTTTCCAATGAAAAACCTTAAAATTGTGAAAATCCAAACAGAGATTGTCTTTTAAGGCCTAATCATTGTGCAGAATATTTGCAATGATAAAAAAAAACGCACATTTTTAAATTATGTTCTGCAGGCCTGAAATTGTTTATTGCCCCAAAACCTACGTTGACATATGAAAAAAATATCAAACATTAACATTGTCAATTGATTGGTTGAAATTGGGCTTTCAACTAGGTTGTAGTAACTGCATGCTCTAAGGCCAGAACTTTGTGTCTTGTCATTTTGTAGATGTTTTTGTGTGTCTAATACAGATCTAACTATTCTAGTTCCTTTTCAAGTCATTTTTATAGTTTGTTCTATTGTTATACTGTTACATAACTGTCCTAGGTTAGATGGAGGTTTGAGTGTTTTATAAACAGGTAAAAATTACCCAGCCATTCATTATGTGCCTGTTCAAAACTAGGAGCCTGTATAGTGGTTGTTTGCCATAACAAATTTCATGTTTGGCTTTGATCAATCTGTTAAACAGACCATTGCATTTCTCTTTTGAATGATTAATAAACCTTAGTCAGGGACTTATTGTCACAATAGTACAGTCAATTTGAATAGGCATAAAACAAACTTTTGATATTGAAAGAGCATCCTATAGCTAAGAATTAGAGAGTTAAAATGTCCCTCTGCAAAAGGATATGAGTTTACAATGGCACAGACCATCCCCTACCATTCTCCCTGTGTTGAAAGTTATAGTCAAAGTCCATATTTGGCAATAAAAAAAACATGAATCATATAAATAAAATAATAAAAGAGAAAATGTAAATGCAACTGGGTAATGAAAATATTTTGACAGAAAGATATCCATCAAGTGTTTTAATGAGGAATTGTAGATACAAAGTGTGGACAAACAATATTTTCTATTTTTCACATTTGTTATAAAATGCAGAGCCCAATCCAGCTGGGGCACTATGAACCAATGAAGGACCTATGCTAGTCTGAGTAGATGAATAACAATAAGAAGAAAACACAAATATAAAAAGATTAATAGATTTGACAATCCTGTTATTCACATGACTGTTGAAGGAATTAATTTAACAATAAGAAAGGAAAATGTACATCACAATCTCTCAATGAATAAATTTGTTCAACATATAAAGATTTAAATAGTTCTCATTGTCGTCCTTCTGATAAAAAAAATAAGTGTAAAAAATCAAAAAAACTTGTTGTCAAAGTCAACCTTGGGAATTAGGATCGCACTGCAAAAGTCGCACAATTGAAGGATCACTTTTTGCCCCTTCAATAAATTCCGCCAGGGATAATTGTCCGTCTGCATTTTTATCCATTTGACGGAATATTTTGTCTGTTCGTTTTTCAGGTGTCGATTCGTCTTCTGGCATTTTCATCACAGTCCCAACCATCTTGTAAATTGCCTGAAAAAGATTCAGTAAAATCAATTATTCTACGAAGTACTTTAATATATAACTAAGTTATATGGTTAGCTGTACATCTATCTTAATCCAGTACCAAAACCTACATATAGACAATTAACACCTCCTACACAATACAAATTGTTGACTATTTATTGTCCATTATTTTCCATTATTGTAAATGCTTTCCTTTATAGACAGAAGATACCTAATGTCCTGTTATACAGATGTTCCCGATATATAATACTCAAATAAACCACATTCTCATATTTACCATTTAGGGAAACAATGTAAATGGATTTAGTTTAAATGGAAAATGTGCTGACCAATTAAATTAGCACCTAAAACTAAACATGGATGCAAAGTAGATTGTTCTTTATCCAAAATCTGGAGGGTCCCACATGGGATTTCTTTTTAAGTCATTATCATATCTTAAGAGGTCCTACATGGGCTTTTTTCCAGTTCATTACTGTGCCAATTATTTACAATAAACAGATTAAAAACCGAGTTGTGAGTTAAATATGTTCAAAATTGACACTTTCCATTTAGTTTCTAGTACAAATCTATTTAAAGAAGAATGTTTTTTAGAACATGTAAACCATGACAAAATAGTGTAGACTTCAAGTTTACATCATCCAAATTGACCTGTTTAAAAGTTACCAAGATCTGCTCGTATTTGTCCACATAAATTTCTATTTGTTATAAAGATATTCCATTTAATCATATACCTGGGCTTAGAAGTAAATATCTATTTACCTGGCATTCATAGAAATTTTGCATATCAAATGCAAATTACAGCCTGTACTGAAATTGTTTCCAATTACTATTCCAAAGATCAATACTCCAACATTTTTCTTATGTGTTTAAAAAATATTTTGCAAAAACTTTATAGGCTGAATAAAATTTTGCTAGTCTAATGGTGCAGACTGTAAACCAAACAGGGCTCAAAATGCACATATTTGCCAATATTAAGGATTCATTGTTACATTGGATACTAGTTTTTGTGGTTTTTGTGGGTACAAGTGAACATTTTTTTTTTAATTTTCAACAAATTACAAATTTTCTTTCAGGTTAATTATATGCAAACTTTGGCAAACCCTGAAATCACATGTCTACAAAAGTTTTCTGGAATCCACAAAAAAAATGATCCCCACGAAAACCAATTAATCAGTTTTTAGATAGGAATAAATTATTAAACTGAGCAATGAAAACTCAGAAATAAGTCTTGAACAGCAAAGCTTTTTAACAGATCAAACAAGAAAGGGATTTATATCAAGCATTGCTATATAAATTTATGGAACATTTGGGTTGAATTGGACATGGAATGTCAACTTATAAAGATAACCAGAAGTGCTGTGAGCAGAGGTCAACTTGTACACCTCACAATCATTCATTAACCAAATATGCCTTTGAAATGAGTTCAAGGTCAGACAACCCTTCCAAGCTAACTTGTTCACCTTAAATTCATTCCATAACCAAACATGCTTGACCTGTTATTTATGGTAAACAGACTAAAACACAACCAGATGCTCCGCAGGGCGTAGCTTTATACGACCGCAGAGGTTGAACCCTGAACGGTTAGGGCAAGTATGGACACAACATTCAAGCTGGATTCAGCTCTAAATTTGGATTGTGATTAAATAGTTGACACAGCATAGGTTTCTGACACAGAATGAATGTGTTCTAATGAACTTAAAATTTTTGTTTCTCTTAGAGCAATTCACTATGCTGTTGAATATTAATCCTCTCAAAAAAATGTTTGAAGAAATTTTCTTTTTTATTTATGAAATTTCAAATGAGAAAAATTGAACCCAAGTTTTTTAATCACATCCCCCTTTCCCTTATTCCAAAACTAATCTCAATTAAAATTTCTAATGGAGTTTGCAACAATAACTATTCATTTAAATACATCATAAAATATTAAGATGTAAAAAAACTGCTTGTTATCACTGAATGGTAAAGATTATTTTAATTTATCAGTTGGTAGTAAAAAGTGAATATACATTGTATATTGTATATAACAAAGATTTAAGTTGATTCTGGACAAAGAAAGATAACTCCAATTAAAAAAAAATCTTGCTATTGCACAATATTTTGCAATTAGATATTTCTTGCTTACTATTCTGGACAAAGAAAGATAACTCTAATTAAAAAAAAAATTGCTATTTCACAATATTGTGCAATTAGATATTTCTTGCCATTGCGCAATACTGTGCAATTGAAAAGACTTGCTATTGCACAATACTTAATATAATAATTTTAGATCCTGATTTGGACCAACTTGAAAATATCAAAGAACCCCATTTATTCAATTTTTGATGAAATCAAACAAAGTTTAATTTTGGACCCCGATTTGGACCAACTTGAAAACTGGGCCAATAATCAAGAATCTAAGTACATTTTTAGATTCAGCATATCAAAGAACCTAACTGATTCATTTTTTGTCAAAATCAAACTAAGTTTAATTTTGGACCCTTTGGACCTTAATGTAGACCAATTTGAAAACGGGACCAAAAGTTAAGAATCTACATACACAGTCATGACAGTTAGATTCGGCATATCAAAGAACCCCAATTATTCAATTTTGATGAAATCAAACAAAGTTTAATTTTGGACCCTTTGGGCCCCTTATTCTGTTGGGACCAAAACTCCCAAAATCAATACCAACCTTCCTTTTATGGTCATAAACCTTGTGTTTAAATTTCATAGATTTCTATTTACTTATACTAACGTTATGGTGCGAAAACCAAGAAAAATGCTTATTTGGGTCCCTATTTGGCCCCTAATTCCTAAACTGTTGGGACCTAAACTCCCAAAATCAATACCAACCTTCCTTTTGTAGTCATTAACATTGTGTTTAAATTTCATTGATTTCTATTTACTTAAACTAATGTTATTGTGCGAAAACCAAGAATAATGCTTATTTGGGCCCTTTTTTGGCCCCTAATTCCTAAACTGTTGAGACCAAAACTCAATCCCAACCGTTCTTTTGTGGTCATAAACCTTGTGTCAAAATTTCATAGATTTCTATTAACTTAAACTAAAGTTATAGTGCGAAAACCAAGAAAATGCTTATTTGGGCCCTTTTTGGCCCCTAATTCCTAAAATGTTGAGACCAAAACTCCCAAAATCAATACCAACCTTCCTTTTGTGGTCATAAACCTTGTGTTAAAATTTCATAGATTTCCATTCACTTTTACTAAAGTTAGAGTGCGAAAACTAAAAGTATTCGGACGCCGGACGACGACGACGACGACGCAGACGCCAACGTGATAGCAATATACGACGAAAATTTTTTCAAAATTTGCGGTCGTATAAAAACTTTGCATTTATCAATAAATCATGAAAATAAAGACAAGGTTTATACAATAATAGACAACCCTTAAAGCTTTCAGGCTAACAGTAAATAAACTTGTATATCTTACAATAATTCCATAACAAAATATGCTTGACCATAATTGTTTATGGTAACTGACAAACAGACTTGAACTCAAAAACACATTAAACAATGAAAATGAGGTCATGTCAGATGAAACCTGTCAGATGGACATCAGAGTACATCTTTCTATCATTCCATACACCAAATAAAGTTGACCAACTGTTAAAAGTATGTGAGATACATGTATGACTTAACCACATTAACTTAACCTTAATCACTGATCCATGAAATGGGGTTGATTCTGACCGACATAAAGACCTTACAAAAAGATCTACAATTCATTCTTAAATTATATTAACTCGTGTTTTCATATGGTTATAGCCCATAAAGGTCAGAGCAAAACAACTTGGTATTAAACTTCAGTACTAAGTCGAAGGTCAATCCTGATAAAAAAAACAAAGAATAAATTCTTCATTTTACCACATTTCTAAAAATAAAATAAGATAACAATCCTCCCTCACATATTTTTTGGGAGACGGGTGTTAACTATTTAGTTTAGTAGTTTAGATATCATACATTTGTCATAGTTTAGTCTATATAGTCTTTAGTTCTATTTGTACGTATCTTTGTATTTACAGTGACTTGGTGGGTTTAGATTAAAGTTGTACATAGAACACTTCAGTCATTTATAGCCAGTTAACAGTGGTAGCAGAGCTCACAACATCCGGCGAGATGGCGACGGCTCTGAGTTATAAGAACCCACCAAGCTTGACAAAGGAGAAGTCATATCAGCAATGGAAGAATGAAGTGAAGATGTGGCAATTGGTTACAGAATTGGACATAAAGAAGAGAGGCCTAGCACTTGCGCTGTCGTTACAAGGGAAGCCAAGAGAAGTAGCGTTAGAAATAACACCAGAGGATTTGAATGTTGATGAAGGAGTTGACAAATTGATAATAGAATTAGATAAATTGTTTGAAAAGGACAAGACAGATCAAGCTTATGCAGCATATACAGCTTTTGATAAGTATCACAGGGAATCATCGATTAAAATGTGTGACTATATAATTGAGTTTGAACAGATGTATAACAAATGCAAACCAGGTGCTCCGCAGGGCGCAGCTTTATACGACCGCAGAAGTCGAACCCTGAACAGTTGGGGCAAGTATGGACAAAACATTCAAGCGTGATACAGCTCTGAATTTGGATTGTGATCAAATTTTTGACATTACATGTTTTTTTTTTACACAAAACAAATGTCAAGATTTTACAAATCAATTAAAGATTTCTTCTTCAAACTTTTTAAATCTAAAATTAAATAGTTGATCATGACACAGCATAGGTTTCTGACACAGAACGAATGTGGTCTAATGAACTTAAAAGTTTTTTTTTGCCTTTGAGCAATTCACTATGCTGTTGAATATTAATCCTCTCAAAAAAATGTTTGAAGAAATTTTCTTTTTATTTATGAAATCTGAAATGAGAAAAATTTAACCCCCCCCCCCTTTTTTTCACATCCCCGTTTCCCTTTTTCCAAAACTGATATCAATTCAAATTTCTAATGGAGTTTGCAACAATAACTACTCTTTTAAATACATCATAAAATATTAAAATGTAAAATAAAGTGCTTGTTATCACTGAATGGTAAAGATTGGTTGGTAGTAAAAGTGAATATACATTGTTTATTGTATAAAACAATAAAAAAAACTTCATCAGCAACATTTTATGTTGGCAAATTTCCAATGAAGTTATTTACATAAAGTTATTGGCAAATAAAAATAGAAAATGACATCATAGTCATGTCTGGCAAATGTCCAACATACATTATCTAAAAACATTTTAGATAAGATAAGGAAAAAAAGCTTCATCAGCAACATTTTATATTGGCAAATTTCCAATGAAGTCATTTACATAAAGTTATTGGCAAATAAAAATAGAAAATGACATCATAGTCATGTCTGGCAAATTTCCAACATATATTATCAACTACTATTCTATACAAAGAAAGATAACTCCAATTGAAAATTAATTGCTATTACACAATATTGTGCAATTAGATATTTCTTGCTATTGTGCAATACTGTGCAATTGAAAATTTCTTGCTATTGCACAATATTTCATATGGAATCCTGATTTGGACCAACTTGAAAACTGGGCCCATAATCAAAAATCAAAGTACATATTTAGATAAAGCATATCAAATAAGCCCAAGAATTTAATTTTTGTTAAAATCAAACTTAGTTTAATTTTGGACCCTTTGGACCTTAATGTAGACCAATTTGAAAACTGGACCAAAAATTAAGAATCTACATACACAGTTAGATTTTGCATATCAAAGAACCCATTTATTCAATTTTTGATGAAATCAAACAAAGTTTAATTTTAGACCCCCATTTGGACCAACTTGAAAACTAGGCCAATAATTAAAAATCTAAGTACATTTTTAAATTCAGCATATCAAAGAACCCCAAGGATTCAATTTTTGTTAAAATCAAACTAAGTTTAATTTTGGACCCTTTGGACCTTAATGTAGACCAATTTGAAAACGGGACCAAAAGTTAAGAATCTACATACATAGTTAGATTCGGCATATCAAAGAACCCCAATTATTCAATTTTTGATGAAATCACACAAAGTTCAATTTTGGACCCTTTGGGCCCCTTATTCCTAAACTGTTAGGACCAAAACTCCCAAAATCAATACCAACCTTCTTTTTGTGGTCATAAACATTGTGTTTAAATTTCATTGATTTCTATTTACTTAAACTAAAGTTATTGTGCGAAAACCTAGAATAATGCTTATTTGGGCCCTTTTTTGGCCCCTAATTCCTAAACTGTTGGAACCAAAACTCCCAAAATCAATCCCAACCTTTCTTTTGTGGTCATAAACCTTGTGTCAAAATTTCATAGATTTCTATTAACTTAAACTAAAGTTATAGTGTGAAAACCAAGAAAATGCTTATTTGGGCCCTTTTTGGCCCCTAATTCCTAAAATGTTGGGACCAAAACTCCCATAATCAATACCAACCTTCCTTTTGTGGTCATTAACCTTGTGTTAAAATTTCATAGATTTCCATTCATTTTTACTAAAGTTAGAGTGCGAAAACTAAAAGTATTCGGACGCCGGACGACGACGACGACGACGCCAACGTGATAGCAATATACGACGAAAATTTTTTCAAATTTTGCGGTCGTATAAAAATATGACATGCCACTTCCTGATGCAATATTAGCATTTAAACTCTTAGATAATGCAGGACTTGGTGAAAGTGATCGACATTTAGCTTTAACTGCATGTTCTGATTTGAAGTTTGAAACCATGAAGGCAGCCCTTAATAGGATATTTGTAACAAGAGTGCACACACAGAAATGTCTCGCCTTCTTTACTAATCATTGATATTATGTTGATACTCCTAAATCTAAAGCTTTATTACGACTGTCACATAGACTTAACATGAACCATGAAAAAGAGGTCAAGGTCAGTTGAACCATATGCCAGGCAGACATGTACAGCTAACAATGCTTCCATACAACAAATATAGTTGACCTATTGCTTATAATTTAAGAAAATAGACCAAAACACAAAAACTTAACACTGAGCAATGAACCTTGAAAACCAGGTCAAGGTCAAATAAAACCTGCACGACTGACATATAGATCATAAAATATTTCCATACACAAAATATAGTTGACCTATGACATATAGTATTAGATAAAAAGACCATAACTCAAAAACTTAACTTTGACCACTGAACCATGAAAATGAGGTCAAGGTCAGATGACGTCTGCCCGCTAGACATGTACACCTTACAATCATTCCATACAACAAATATAGTAAACCTATTGCATAAAGTATGAAAAACAGACCAAAACACAAAAACTTAACTATAACCACTGAACCATGAAAATGAGGTCAAGGTCAGATGACATCTGCCCACTAGACATGTACACCTTACAATCATTCCATACAACAAATATAGTAGACCTATTGCATAAAGTATGAGTAAAACAGACCGAAACACAAAAACTTAACTATAACCACTGAACCATGAAAATGAGGTCAAGGTCAGATGACACCTGCCAGTTGGACATGTATACCTTACAGTCCTTCCATACACTGAATATACTAGACCTATTGCTTATAGTATCTGAGATATGGACTTGACCACCAAAACTTAACCTTGTTCACTGATCCATGAAATGAGGTTGAGGTCAAGTGAAAACTGTCTGAAGGGCATGAGGACCTTGCAAGGTACGCACATACTAAA
This sequence comes from Mytilus edulis, assembly GCF_963676685.1. NCBI lineage: Eukaryota > Metazoa > Mollusca > Bivalvia > Mytilida > Mytilidae > Mytilus > Mytilus edulis. The sequence continues at coordinate 100,714,686 of NC_092344.1, forward strand.
TATAGTTATCCTATTACTTACAGTAAGAGAGAATTTAACATTGCAAAAAATCTGAACTTTTTTTCAAGTGGTCACTGAACCATGAAAATGAGGTCAAGGACAATGGACATGTGACTGACGGAAACTTCATAACATGAGGCATCTATATACAAAATATGAAGCATCCAGGTCTTCCACCTTCTAAAATATATAGCTTTTAAGAAGTGAGCTAACACCGCCGCCGCTGCCGTAGCCGCCGCCGCCGCCGTAGCCGCCGCCGCCGCCGGATCACTATCCCTATGTCGAGCTTTCTGCAACAAAAGTTGCAGGCTCGACAACAAAATCACAGATTGATAATGATATAGTTACTGTTAAAGAAGAATCTGCATTTGTAGGAGAACATCGTTTTGATAGAGGGCGTAGTTCAAGGAGATTTGGTGCTTGCAATCGCATGAATAGATCATTTGATCAAAGAAATACTCAATCAAGACTTAACCCAACTATAAATGGAAGCATATCTCGTTGAAGATGTTGTGATTCAAAATATCACTGGTTCAGGGATTGTCCACATAAAACTTATGATGTTAAACTTACAGAGGAACAAACAGACACATCTGAAACTGTAAACATAACTCTAATTACAACTTCTCAACAAAACATTACACCTCAAGAAATTTTTGTAGCCGAGGCATTTAATGCTGCAGTTGTAGATACAGCATGTACCAAAACAGTTTGCGGGACAAAATGGTTACATCAGTTTTTAGACACTTTCGACTCTGCTAATGAAGAAATAAAATGCAAGGAAAGTAATACACCTTTCAAATTTGGTGACGGTAAAACAGTACATTCTTATCAGTCCGTGAAGTTACCTGCCACAATTGGGTCTTTTAAATGTTACATAGAAACAGAAGTAGTTGACTGTGAAATACCTCTATTACTAAGCAAAGATTCTTTGAAAAGAGCACAAACAGTTCTTGATCTCCATAATGATAAAGTGACAATGTTTGGAAAACCAGTTGATGTTCATTTCACCTCAAATGGTCATTATTGCATTAACATCAAAGACAGAAGAACTGGGCAGACCGATTCTGTAGTGAGTGAGGAGGAAATCCTGAAGGTAGATTCTGGATTCTCTAAGAAAAGAAAGAGGGATATTATATCAAAACTGCATAAGCAATTTGGTCATGCCTCATCTGAAAAGTTGTTATCTCTATTGAAAAGTGCAGGCTCAGTTGACTCAGATACTAAGGCAATAGTGAATGATGTTTGCTCAAAGTGCATTGTCTGTTTCAAGTACCAACGTCCAAAACCAAAGCCAATAGTGGGCTTTTCACATGCAAATGACTTTAACCAAATTGTTGCTATGGATTTACATGAGATTGATCATAATTTTTACTATTTGCACATAATTGACTTGTTTAGCCGTTTGAGTGCAGCAGCTATTATCAGGAGAAAAGACTCACAGTTAGTTGTTGACAAATTCATGCAGATATGGGTTAGTGTATATGGTGCTCCTGAAGTTGGAGTATACACTGACAATGGTGGGGAATTCAATTCTCAAATTTTTCGTGATATGGCTGAAAATCTAAACATGTCAGTTAAGACGACAGCAGGATACAGTCCCTGGTCAAATGGAATTGTAGAACGACATAATGCAACTCTAACTGAAACAGTTAACAAAATCAGAGAAAGCTCAAATCTATCTTGGGAAACTGCAATTAGCTGGGCTGTGAATGCCAAAAATAGTCTTGTAAATGTGTATGGGTACAGTCCTTATCAAATTGTGTTTGGAAGAAATCCTAACCTGCCGTCAACACTAGTCAATAAACCTCCAGCTCTTGAAGGAGAAACAATGAGTAAAACAATGGGAAAACACTTAGTTGGTCTTCATGAGGCAAGGAAAGCATTTGTAGCATCAGAATCCTCAGAGAAAATTAGGCGTGCTCTTCGAAAGCAGGTTCGTCCCTCAGGTGAGAAATTCAGAAATGGAGATAAAGTATACTTTCTTAGAGACAATCAATGGAAAGGACCTGGTACAGTTATTGGACAGGACAATGTTGTTGTGTTTATAAGATATGGAGGAACTTATGTAAGAGTGCACGAATGTAGGATTTTAAGAGATATTGATGAACAAAAAGATAAGAAAAACAAACAACAGGAAAAGAGGGTAACATTGAGAGAAGGTCTAAAAACCTCAAACTTAAACAAGAATAAGGCTGAGCATGAAGTCCTTTATTATGATAGTGATGACGAGGAAGACTCTCATGTCAACAATCAGTCAGATAATGAACATGGTGAAAGTGGCGATGAAGTAGAAGGACATGAATCTGAATTAGGAAGTCAGGCAGGTGACTCTGAAATAGACAGCGATAATCCTGTGAATCAAGGGCATGAATCTTATGAGGAAAGTCGATCAGGAGGTGACTCTGAGCTTGATAATGATAATCATGAAGATACTCCAGTGAGAGAACAGAGTAATGAGAAAGCAACTTCAGTACACAGTAGAAGTGTTAATTCTAAGTGTAATAAAGCATTACTTTTAAAAAAGGACCAGAAAGTGAACTTTAAAATGCCAGGTGATGATACTCCACGAGAAGGAGTTGTTCTGAGTAGAGCTGGTAAAGCATCATCAAGTAAAAAGAATTGGTACAATGTAGAATATAGGAAACCTGAAGAGCTTAAAGGTAACAAGTTATCAATAGACTTAAGTACGGTTGATGAATTGCAAGTTGTAAAGTCTGACACAGATCAGGATACAGAGGATGAGGAAGAATCAGAAGAAGCATTATTCAATGAGATTGACTTTTGTGATGCTCGTAAAGCTGAACTTGAAAATTGGAAGAGACATCATGTCTATCAAGAAGTTGATGACTATGGTCAGTCATATGTATCCACTAGATGGGTATATACTATAAAAGAAGCTGAAAATGAAATATACAGGAAAGCAAGACTTATTGCAAAAGGTTTTGAAGAAGATTGTTTGGATGAAATACAGAAGAACTCTCCTACATGTGACAAACAATCTCTTAGACTCATTCTTTCAATCATAATGCAAAAGAAATGGTCCATCAATTCCATAGACATTAAAACTGCTTTTCTGCAAGGGGAGAAAATGCAAAGAAAAGTTCATCTTCGTCCACCTAAAGAAGCTAATGCTAATGGAAAACTCTGGCTTTTAGAGAAATGTGTGTATGGTCTTGCAGATGCTTCTTTGAAATGGAATGAAAAGGTTAAGAAAACCCTAAATGAATGTGGAGGTACTGAATCTAAAGTTGATCCAGCAGTATTTTACTGGTATAATTCAAATGGTCTGGCTGGTGTTCTTGCAGTTCATGTTGATGATTTTTTGTGGGCAGGAACCAATTTGTTTGAAACTGAGATTATATCGAAAATAAGAGAAAAGTTCAGTGTCGGAAAAGAAGCTTCAGAATCCTTCAAATATTTAGGACTGGGTCTAAGTCATGCAGATGATAAGATAATATTGAGTCAGACAGATTATGTTGAAGTGTTAAAGACAGTCTCAATTGATAGAAAAAGGCCAAGTGATTCTCAGCTTTCATCAGTCGAACAAACTGTTCTTAGATCAAAAGTTGGACAACTGTTGTGGCTTGCAAAACAAACTCGTCCTGATATTGCTTTTGACATTGCTATGATAGCATCAAAGTTAATCAAAGCGCGAAAGCGCTGTAAAGGCAGTTAATTACAGGTTGTGTGTATTTCTAGTCCAGTTATATCATTATCTTCCATAGAACAGAGGTGGTTTGTAGAATTTAAGATTTAGAGTTCTTTTGTACCTAGTTCACCTATATCTATAGTCTACTGTTTACAGTATATTTTCTGTGCCTTGCCATGAAATGCATTTTTAGCCATGGCCTTGTCAGTTTGCTTTAAATTTATGAGTTTGACTGTCCCTTATGTGTCTTTCGTCCCTCTTCTTTAGACATATAAGAACTTTTCCTTTTCAATATAGATAGACTATTTTTAATTATTGATTGTATACGCATATTCTATGACTCCCATAAAAAGAAGTTCACAAAGATTGACTAGTCTCTGTACTGTGTGTATAGCAAGAACATCAAGTAACATAATGGTAAATGTACATAGTAACACATCAACTTTTTTGATGACCATACCTGCCAACTGTCAGTATTTGCAGAGTATTTCCCCCATCGAGCTCGAGGCTCCCAAATGGAAATTTTGTAAGAGCAATTTTGTCGACTATTTTAAAGAAAACAATTAATTCAACAATGGCAATGAGCTTGTTTATGCACGAAGAAGCCAAAAACCACATTAGAATATATTTGAAGGGAATCCATCACAAATCGCCCCATTAGCAAATAGCCCCACTTTTTCACTAACTCGCCCCACTTTAAAAAAAAAAACTGCTCCAACCTGGATAACCAAATCGCCCCACTTGTGAAATGTGTTATATCCCTTAATATTACTCCTGCCAACTTGCCCCAACTTATAGAAAACGATAATATCTAGATAAATATATTATTAACCAGGAAGAATTTACTAATGCCAACTCGCCCCACACATGTAAAAAGATGTTATCCAGTTAAATTCCGTTAATATTACTCCTGCTAACTGGTCCCACCTAATGGGAATCAGTGAAATCTAGATAAATATATTATTAACCAGGATGAATTTAGTAATGCCAAATAAAGGCAACAGTAGTATACCGCTGTTCAAAACTCATAAATCCAGGGACAAAAAACAAAATCGGGGTAACAAACTAAAACCGAGGGAAACGCATTAAATATAAGAGGAGAACAACGACATAACACCGAAACGTAACACACACAGAAACGGACCAAGCATCAGACAAAACACCACGAGAATAACAAATATAACATGAAAACCAAATACATGAATTAGGGATAGACAAGTACCGTGCCACGTCTGATCTCAATATCTCAAAAATAAGAGAAAACACAAACGACTCAACGTTAAAATGCAACACACTCAGAAACGAACAATAATATAACAATAATATAACAATGGCCATCTTCCTGACTTGGTACAGGACACTTTTAAAGGGAATAAAAGTGGTGGGTTGAACCTGGTTTTGTGGCATGCCAAACCTCGCACTTTAATGGCAAAGTTAAATATAACATTGAAATGACAACATATTACAGGACTACAATACAATGAATATGAAAGAGATAAACATAAAGAAACTGAAGTATTAACTAATTACAGAAAACTAAACCCGAATACATAACACCCAGATATAAAAGATCGAAAGTGAAAAAGGCACAAAGCCGCACAGCACCGAAGACCAAAAGCTGAAAAGGTCTTGCCACTCTCCCCACTTATGGAAAAAGATGTTATCCCGTTGAATATAAGTTAAATTCCTTATATTGCATTATGATACAATTAACAGGTTTCTTTTCAATTGTTATGCAAATAACTAAGCTTCAAAACTTAGTTATTCTTCAACAATACATTTTTTTTTTAGAGTTATAATTTCAGTATATCAATAATAGTAATTAAATAAATTTTCGGTTTGTTTGTATTCTGTGTAGATTAGTTTTCATTAAAGTGGTGCGAGTTTTTATTTTTAATTATATATATATATATTAATCTAAATATTACCGTTTTTTATAAGTAGGGCGGGTTGGCAGGAGTAATATTTAACATGATTTAACCAATTTCACATGTGGGGCGATTTGATAAATCAGTTTGTGGCGATTTTTTTAAAAGTGGGCAATTAGCCAGTGGGGCGACTTGTCCTGCTTCCATTTGAAGGCCCCCTTGAAGGTTTTGTATGACTATATGAACCATCTTTCACGTAAAACCCCCATGTGCATTTTGAAAAGTTGGCAGATATGTTTCTAACTCCAGACAAAATCTACCGGTATGAATGAAAAAGAAGTTTTCAATTAAGGCTCTGTGGCCATAACAGCTGTCTCATTAGCATTTTAACCACTTCCCATATTTGCAATTAAAACAATAGAAGAAAATTATTCAAAGCAAAAACAAAACTTACTTGTAAATATGAAATTCTCTTTACGGTATGAGTTTTTCTCATTGTTTGAGATTGTACAGTAGTACCTGTAACTGCTTATACCTATTTCTTATTCACTTTTGCTTGATAAACTCACTAAATATCATGTATATATACATTGTACCACATCTCCTTATTTTTATATGCATTCCAATAACATGAACAATTGTAATTCAATTCTATATACCAAAGCAAAATGAACTGCACCACTTTCATTCACTAGTATGCATCTTTTGGCAAAATACAAGTTCTTAAATGACACAAGATATATTTATTGATAAAAAAAATAAAATTTAGTATACAACTCTTTAACAGGTATAAAAAAAAAAAGCACAGCTGTGTCATAACTTGTGAAATCTGTGCTGAAAACATAGACATTGATGGTATTTGAGTAATTCCATATGTGAAGCTCAACATTAGCTCGTCAGTTGGTGGTGGACAGTTATAGTTCCTTTCTGCAGGCTAGGATGAATGACGTTTCAGGAAAACCAATTTCACAAATCAAAACTTTCCTCTAGATTTCTCCTACAATATTCATCCAGTTTAGTTCTTTTGGTTTAATTGGACACCGTCCTGATTTTTAATTTTTGCAAACCATTCAGTCTCTTGCTTGCAAATGGTGCATGAAAATAGGATTGGTATGGCAGTAGACAAGTCTCTTTAAAGTGGGTTTGTGCCCTGAAAAAAAGTTTTATAACTTAAGTTTTTTTGAAACTTGTGCAACACACATACCTAAATAACTATAACATAGAAGAGAGCATCATTCGTGTCAATGTTTTGTTCCTGTTTACATTGTCATTGATATTTTTTCAGAAAGCCTGAGGCATAGCTCAGGAATTCCTGTCATTACATCCTAAATTAACCTAATTACTGCTAGAATAATTATCAGTATGATATACGTACACTATCATTGTACAGCCCAAGTCTTCAGTATACATGTATATTATTGTTGCATTCATTCACTCCTGTGTTCAGTCGTTCAAAAATATTTAAACATCAACAAATGAACTTTAATAAGGACAAGAAAAAACTAGAAAAGATACGTACATACAACCCGTGTTTAAGTGTATTTGAAAGAGAAATATATCTGGTTAAACGATGTATAAAGGAGGAAAAAATTGCAGATATTGCATTACGATGCTTTCTACCTAATAGCACGTGGATATGTTTACATATTTAGACTTGACCCAGTATGACCCGTACCTTGTAGGTCACCGCCGTCGTTTAAACACTAGACTACAGTCGTGTATAAGACAATAAAATGCTTAAGCCTGTACTATTTGTGTGCAGTAAATGTGTTTTTTCTGTACATTTAAATTGTTTTACCTGATAGCAAGGACGTATATCTATCCGTTTCCTTCTCAATTCACTTTGTCAATTTCTTGGAGCTCCTTCAAAACATACGTATAACTGCGCCCGGAAGTGAAAAAAATATTAGAAATCCTCGTAAAATAATGCTATTTTCAATTTTGTGGAATCCATTTTGTTATATTTATTATATAAAGATAAAAAAAGTTACGATTAATTATGAATTTGCATATCATTATACGGAACGTTTATGGACTATTTTTCCATAGCTGTAAGTCGGTCATTTTGGCGGGAAATCATGTACACATACACACGTAGATTGGCTGGTACCTGATCGTAATGTTACACATCAGATATATCAAATAGCTAATACCCGGAACGTAGTACCGGGAACCAGGATAATACGTAGACAACATACATAACTAAGGGAGCTACCATTTGATTTTTATGGGGGGGCTAGGATGAAATTTGAAAAAAATAGGCAGGACAGGAGTTTTGAGTAAAAAAAAAAGGCAGGATGAGACACTTGCAAAAAAAAAAAAGTCAGGACGACAATTTAGGTAAAAAAAAGTCAGGATAAACTAAAAAAAAAAAGGCAGGACCGAACAGAGTGAAAAATAAAAAGGCAGGACAGAGATTATAGCTAAAAAAAAATGCAGGACAAAATTTTTCATCCTAGCCCCCCCATAAAAATCAAATGGTAGCTCCCTAATACCGAAATTGAAAACGCTTTACGGTTTCTCGTTTATAAACTGAATTCCGCTTTGAATTATAGAAGATGCAATATTAATCATGTTCAGTCGACTTTTCATTGTTATATCAACGTCTGAACTAATTAAAAAATCTTTAGATCTCAGATAACATTCGAAATTGACCCGACCTCTTTCCACACGGAATACAAATAATGATAGTTTGTAGTCAGGTTGACTGCTTATAATGCAAAATACACATTAAAAACAAGTTCTATAAAACGAACAATACACACTGATCGTTTCTTTAGTCCCCAATGTAAATGAAAGAAACAAAAACCATATCATACCATAAAAAGAAGAGGAGAAATTCGAACATTTCCGGATCTTTTTCTGGCCAAAAGACCCCTTGCATAGATTGCGTATGAAAAGATTAACCTCATGACTTGAAAGTCAGGCCTTAAAGCACTGCCTTTAAAAACAAGTACTATTGAAGACTTCAAAAGAGTGAACAAGCTTTTAAGGAAAGTTAGAAACGATCCAGTGTCTCTTTGTTTCAAGGAACTTGGAGAACATGTAGAACTTTTATTATATACCGATGCTTCTTTTGGTAATCTTCCTGATGGGGGAAGTCAAGGAGGGTTTGTAATAATGCTACTAGGTGAAAATGGAAAAATCAATCCAATTACATGGCAGTCAAAGAAAATAAGAAGGGTTGTTCGAAGTACACTAGCTAGTGAAGCTTTAGCTTTAGCCGATGGTATAGATTGTGCTACATCACTAGCTACTCTGTATAATGAACTGGTTTTCAAAAAATGTACTACAGAAGGAGGTATTTCAGTAAGATGTGTAATTGACAATAAGGATCTTTATGAAGCTGTTCATTCTAAGAAAAATGTATCTGAAAAAAGACTGTGACTCGAAATTAGTTGCATCAAGGAGATGATTCAAAAAGGAGAGCTTACCGTTCATTGGGTTGAAACAAAAGAGCAGATAGCTAATGTGTTGACCAAGCATGGTGCCAGCGCACAGAACCTTCTATATTGTTTTGAAACTGGACTTATAAATACCGTTTTCATGAAATAGCTTGACATTGATTATGTGACACTTACAATAGTGATATAGATACATTGGAGAACAGTAGTTAAAAAAAAACAGAAAGAGAGAATTAGTTATAATGTGATCAGCAATATCTACAAAACTTTTATTTTCATTTTATAAACTTTACATCTACTTAAGAAAGAGAAAGGATCAGATTGTTAACTATTTAGTTTAGTAGTTTAGATATCATAGTTTAGTCTATATAGTCTTTAGTTCTATTTGTACGTATCTTTGTATTTACAGTGACTTGGTGGGTTTAGATTAAAGTTGTACATAGAACACTTCAGTCATTTATAGCCAGTTAACAACGGGTGATATTTTCTAAGTTAATTTGTCCCCTCTATATATAATCACATATACAATGGCAAATATAATGTTGTTAAGCATAAGCGTAACTTTGTTGTGTTTAACATAGACATCTACATTTTTCAAATATAGCAATTATTGTTTTTTACCAGCCTCCTAGAATGATATTTGGCCTCAGACATAAATATTCTCTTTAATTCTTCTCCTTTGGGATATGTTAATTGTTTATAAATTCTTTGTTCTGAGATAGCTGGAATTGATTTTTTTGTTGATCATGCAATCCTGTCATAACTCTGATTGTTGGATCTACTTTGACAAATATCATGTTACAAAGCCAGTTTGTCTAATTTAAATGGTTCTCAGCATACATGTACACAAAATATCACATGATTTGAACCAGAACACCAAGCTCATTTCTAGGTACAAAGCATATACATAACTTGTCTCAATGAATAATTTACTGTAAAAACACAAAAAAACTAGAGGCTCTAAAGAGCCTGTGTCGCTCACATTGGTCTATGTGAATATTAAACAAAGGAAGCAGATGGATTCATGACAAAATTGTGTTTTGGTGATGGTGATGTGTTTGTACATCTTACTTTACTGAACATTCTTGCTGCTTACAATTATCTCTATTTATAATGAACTTGGCCCAGTAGTTTCAGTGAAAAATGTTTGAAAAAATTTACAAATTTTATGAAAATTGTAAAAAATTGACTATAAAGGACAATAACTCCTTAGGGGGTCAATTGACCATTTCGGTCATGTTGACTTATTTGTAAATCTTACTTTGCTGAACATTATTGCTGTTGACAGTTTATAATAATATTCAAGATAATAACCAAAAACAGCAAAATTTCCTTAAAATTACCAATTCAGGTGCAGTAACCCAACAACGGGTTGTTTGATTCATCTGAAAATTTCAGGGCAGATAGATCTTGACCTGATAAAAAATGTTAGCCCATGTCAGATTTGCTCTTAATGCTTTGGTTTTTGAGTTATAAGCCAAAAACTTCATTTTACCCCTATGTTCTATTTTTAGCTGTGGCGGCCATCTTGGTTGGATGGCAGGGTCACGCAACACATTTTTTAAACTAGATACCTAAAAGATGATTGTGGCCAAGTTTGGATTAATTTGGTCCAGTAGTTTCAGAGGAAAAGATTTTTGTAAAGGATTACTAAGATTTACGAAAAATGGTTAAAAATTGACTATAAAGGGCAATAACTCCTAAAGGGGTCAACTGACCATTTCGGTCATTTGACTTATTTGTAAATCTTACTTTGCTGAACATTATTGATGCTTACAGTTTATCTCTATCTATAATAATATTTAAGATTATAACCAAAAACAGCAAAATTTCCTTAAAATTACCAATTCAGGTGCAACCACCCAACAACAGGTTGTCCGATTCATCTGAAAATTTCAGGGCTGATAGATCTTGACCTGATAAACAATTTTACCCCATGTCAGATTTGCTCTAAATGCTTTGGTTTTTGAGTTATAAGCCAAAAACTGCATTTTATCCCTATGTTCTATTTTTAGCCGTGGCGGCCATCTTGGTTGGTTGGACGGGTCGCCGGACACATTTTTTAAACTAGATACCCCATTGATGATTGTGGCCAAGTTTGGTTGAATTTGGCCCGGTAGTTTCAAAGGAGAAGATTTTTGTAAAAGTTAACGACGACGGACGCAAAGTGATTGGAAAAGCTCACTTGGCCCTTTGGGCCAGGTAAAGGGCCAGGTGAGCTAAAAAGGGCTGAGGAGCAATCACTTTGGACCATAAGCATGATATGAGTGATCACAAAACTTCAAATGAGGCAATTTCAAGCAGAACTGATTATAAATCAATATATAGATCTAATCAATGACAAAATCAAAGGTTATATTATATATGTATGTTTGTAAAACAAGTATGGTCTAATCAGAATTGATTTGCACTCAAAATTGATTACAGATAAACAATATACATGTACTCAAAGTATTTCATTTTAAAGCTGTCCTTTGAAGAGCACAAATCCAAATTATATTTTTGACAATCGATTTAATTTGACAAAACTCTGGTGTAAATTATTTATCTTTCTTGAATTTCTGTTTCAAAAGTATTTGAATAGAATTTGAATAGAGACTAATAGGACTGTGCAGTCCTCTTTAGTTGTCCTTTGATCTCTGGTATATCATACTGTTCGTGTTTTTTGCTACATCCTTTTTACTGCCTAAATTGAGACAGAATCTGTCAGGGTAAATTCATAAAAATAGAACCACCTCTGATGTCTTGGTCTAGAGATATTTTGTTTATATTCAAATTTGTGTTCCTCACTTTGAGGCCCATTACAATTTAGGGATATTAATTATAACTTAATATAAAATACAGACGGCATTTTTCAAAGGAATTAATAGCAAATCATCACATAAGAAATGTCACAGTAAATCTTGTCCTTTTCCCACCAAAGATGTGAGTCAATAACAGTGGCGTATCCAGAACTTTTCCTAAGAAGGGCCCGCTCCAGTCATGCTTCAGTGATTCCCTATATAATCAACCAAATTTTTCCCACAAAAGGGGGGCCCAGGCCCCCCCCCCCTCGATCCCCCTATGAATAATTGTATATTTTACAATCAATGTGTTACACATGTATAAGACTCCATAGATCTGTAGTATTTTAATCAAAGGACCTAATGACGTTTGCTACATTTTGTACCAATTTTAATATCTGTTTTAATGATTTTTAGGACGATTCTAATTTCATACTTACTAAAATAACATATATTTGTTTTCCCTTTTTTTATTGAAGGATTTGAGTCTAAATGTGATCAATATTCTGACACATTCATTGTATTTGTAGAAAAACATTATACTTTAACTAAATGTTAATTATCAATAATTCACACAAAAACTGACTAAATTAGAAAATAATTTATATGATATACATGAATATTTAATATCTGACATTTGAATAGAAGCAAACAATGGATAATAAAGCTAATAAACGTGTAGTACAACCAGTCATTAATAATACATTGCTTTTTTCAGTGCAATTAAGGCTTTATCTAAAACAATACCTTAACTTAACATCAGCAATGAGCAGTGAGGCAACCCAAGGACTTGTTATATTCAGTATGAAAATCAATTAACTATATACATGTATATAATCTCTAGAGAAAAGATATATTCATACTTTTGGGTATTTAGATGTATTTGCTCCTAATTATCCTAGATCTGTTTCTGAATAACCTCTTAGCGCCATACAAACAATCATTTTAATTATGAGGTCAAATAGTATAAATTGTGACGCAAAATTTAACGGAACTTGTTTCACTTAAATACTATTTTAGACTGTATTTCGGTCATACAACTTTACCCAGTACTCCGGAGTAAAAAATTTGTGCTCAAAACACTTAATCCTGTGTTTTGATTGGTTGATTTCTTGAGTTAGAAAATCGTTCTAGAAAGTTTCCTAATTTCTAACCGACAAAGATAGACAAATAATAAGCTTTTATCAATTGCAATTGGTCTGTCAAAATATGAACATGTACATTTATACAAATATTAAATATGAAAACATTTTCTAAATTAAGCCTTGGCTTCTTGTAGCAATCTAAAGGTCAACAGCATATCCAAAACCATCCTAAGTTATTCTTTCTTAACTCCTACAAAAGGAGCACATTCCATTCTTAAAATAAGTTAAAACCATTCATTTGAATGCAGTTCACATTCAATTTAAAATGAGCTATATGCAATAACTTTGCTTGTGTATAGATGAATCAAATGGCAAGAGACAGGGGTGCCCTAAACTTAAATCAGCATAGGCGGATCCAGGGGGGGCCCGGGCCCCCCTTTTGTGGGAAAAATTTGGTTGATTATATAGGGAATCATTGAAGCATGACTGGAGTGGGCCCCCCCTTAGGTCAGTCACCTATACATTGTATATATTGTTGAAGAATATAAGTTGCCCTGCAGATGTATTTTTGATTGTTTTTGTCATTGTTTTGATGTTTTATTGACATAAACCTACATCTACTATTAATAGAAGGTTTTTATTCAATATGTTCATAGATAAAACCAATTGTTTTTCACTTTCTTCAAGTTCAATATAATTAGCAAATATCATAAGCTAACTGAGCTGATCCTTCACAGATTAATACGATTGATTCCAATGGTTATAAACTGTAACTAAGCAATATAGCCACATTTATTAATTGTATACAGAACGTGAGTCCTTATCTGAACTTTACTTAATTTTTGCAAATACAAATCTATAATTATATTTAAATTGTTAAATCAATATGTTTTTGTTTGCTTCTATAGACCAGAAATTTATTTCATTTTTACTGCAATGTTTTTATTTTATTTTCCCATTGTATCAGACCAACGGAAGAAAGATTACGTGCAAAGTTCTAAATAAATTAACTCATGCTGGACAATTCTGCTTACACAATCTGGAATTTTTAACATTGTTTTCCAATGTGTTTGTTAGTACAACCTTACCATACTTTCAAATCTAAGATCATTCATGTCATAGTACCATTACTGTTATTAAGCATTGATGAACATTAATAATACATATTCATGTTTATATCATATACTATTACTAAATGTTACCAGATGGTCTATAACATATATCATAAAATATCACCTAGAACTGGGATTATAAAATAATAATCAATAATAGTTTATAACATGTAGGTAAACCATTATATGATGTAGATACTAAATCATTTCTCAAACTCCTTGTATTTCAAATGACATTAACTTGAAAGATAAATAATCATTGGGCAAAATAAGATTTCTATGATGTAGATAAACATGTATGTGTTACATCTAAAAATAATGAAAACCTGGCAACAAATGTCATAATGTGAAACAACAATAAATGTTACACCTTTGTTTTAAAAACAAGAAAAGGATTATATGAATGAAGAAGTCAGTGTAACATATTTTAACCATGTTAATTTTCTTACATTTGTATATGTAAAGTTGCACTGAGAATGTATGAACGAACGAATTTTGCTGGTACGTTGTAAACAGTCTTTTTTTAAGACACTGTGCATGTGAAAGACATAAACTTTACTGGTATAATTTATATTTTAACACTTGTAGGTCTGTTTGAATGTCTAAAGCCATTGATTTTACTGGTGCAATGTTTATTGTTTTTAGTCAGTTTGAACCAATGTAATTTACTGTTCATGCTGGTACAATGTACATGTACATTGTGTAGTATTCTGTCAGTGTGAATTTCTGAACCAATGTAATTTACTGTTCATGCTGTTCATGCTGGTACAATGTACATTGTGTAGTTTTTCTGTCAGTGTGAATTTCTGAACCAATATAATTTACGGTTCATGCTGGTACAATGTACATTGTGTAGTTTTCTGTCAGTGTGAATTTCTGAACCAATGTAATTTACTGTTCATGCTGGTACAATGTACATTGTGTAGTTTTTCTGTCAGTGTGAATTTCTGAACCAATGTAATTTACTGTTCATGCTGGTACAATGTACATTGTGTAGTTTTCTGTCAGTGTGAATTTCTGAACCAATGTAATTTACTGTTCATGCTGGTACAATGTACATTGTGTAGTTTTTCTGTCAGTGTGAATTTCTGAACCAATGTAATTTACGGTTCATGCTGGTACAATGTACATTGTGTAGTTTTCTGTCAGTGTGAACTTCGATTTCTGAACCAATGTAATTTACTGGTTGTATTTTCTGTCAGTATGAATGATTAGTTAAATGCATTTTACTGGTCATGCCAGTATATATATATCATTTAAGGTCAGTGTAAATTATAGACTGAAGTCATGGATTTCATGGTATATGATATACGGTTTAATAAGAAGTGTGAATACCTAAAGTAATGGACTCTTATTTATAATAAAATGTATATACAATATAGTTGGCGGTCCACTGATGAATATACTTACAGTTACTATTTCTAGCATTTCTTGGCGTGATATATATCCATTACCATCTAAATCATACATGCTAAAGGCCCATTTCAACTTTTGTTCAAGTTTTCCCCGAGATGTTACACTTAAAGCACAGATAAATTCTCGGAAGTCTATCGTACCATCACCGTTTGTATCAAAAGTTCGAAACACATGTTCCGCAAATTTAGATGCATCACCATATGGAAAAAAATTGCCATAGATTTTCTTGAATTCCTCAACAGATAAATGACCATTAGGACAGTCCTTGAGAAATCCTTTGTACCATTCTTGAAGTTCTTCTTCACAAAATTCTGTATTTTGTTTCAAATCTTGAAGTACTTCTGGTTTGAGCTTGCTGCTCTGTTTTCCCATTTCTATCAGCTAATTGCCTGGAAATAGACCACACGATTATTAAATTCCTTAAAACATCACAAGAGATCTATTAGAAATGACAACTAAATTAAACAAGGTTATAATCTGAATACACTGGCATTCACATGTTAGCTTGATATAGATTCTGAGTGTCACCACAGAAAATGCTAAACATGCAGTTTTGTGCAGCAGTAATTATTCTGGAATCACTGCCATCTCCCTTTGATATACTTTAGTAGAATCATGTGTTACAATGTCGTGAGGTAGGAAAACATTGATGAAGAAGCATATAATCAAATATTGATTCGGATCAGTTTATTTCCAGTTATTGCCCTGGATTTACACTAGGCTGAACAGTATTACAGAATAATTTTCAATAAACTTGCAATGATTTAATTACCAAGAAAATTAGCCTGATACTTAAAAGTAATTTTCAGGCAATTCTACGGAGATGAGACTACCATTATAGTCCTACTGATCTAACATACACTTCCTACGAGAAATACTTCAGTCAAGCAATATAATAACATAATATAATACTTCAATCAAATTTTGTATAAAGGTATCATTACATTTCAAATATCAGGGAAAACCCAATAAAAGTAGCAGATTATGGGAGTTTGTGACCACTTCCCATATAAAGTATGTCTACAGTATTAGACTTATTTCAAACCATTTTCATGTACATGTAGTTCATACATGTATGCACGAAACACATACATCAGCTGGATTTAACGTTAGCACTCAGTACTGAACACATGCAATTCAAAAAGTAAAAGTAAACATACAATTGGGTAACAGTATACATTTCTGTTCATTGTTGAGGGGACAATATCAATTTTATTTGGTGTCTAGTGTTTTCTGTTTGTCTCATTGATGATTATCTGCTATATCACCATAATACAAATGAAATAAGATATAATCAATTTACCTTGTTGTTTGAAATCTTTAAAATTTCTTGTTTTACTGATAATCAATGAATCATCAATGGTCAAACTGATCATCAAAAAATAGCCAGTCTACAGATTTGATGTTAAGAATTAATCAATTATTGATGATTTGGGTGTAAGAAATGCTCTCAAGCTCCTTTTTGCCACCAATTTCGTCAGGAGAAATATTGACTTTAAAACATTGATCTTCTTGTGTCTTTTTCAATTAACATATAAATGTATGTGTATCAAATTAGCTTAAACCCCAATGGTGACTGGGGAACCAAAATATGGTCCCTTTGAGGGATCTGTAAGTGGCATGTTGCCAGTAAAGATTTCTGTCTTCATCTAACGTACTTTTTTTCTAGTGGAACTTCAAATTTTCAAGACCTTCATCCAAAATGGCCTCTTTTAAGGGAACTACCTATTAATTGTGTATTTGTTCTTGTACCGAAAATGCATGAAATATTTGCCACTGGATGTTCAGCAAACATCAATCAATCAAAATTGCTAAAAATTTAATTTTTATTCTTATAATTTTTTTTAAATAATATTTTGTATCTTGAAAGATCATTACAGTGAACATCCACTTAAACTATGAAGGTATTATATTAGAAGCAATACCAATGGAAAACTATGGATATTTACATGACAATAAACCATATTAGTGGAAAAATAAATTTTAAGTATTAAAATAAAGTAATCAGGTGATTTATATACACCTCAACTATAGAGCAAAAGTAAATAATCATTTTGAAACATAATATGTACAATAATTTTTTTTAAAAACCCAACTGGATGCTCAATTTACAGTATTCTGTGAAGTCAGTATCATT
Organism: Mytilus edulis; assembly: GCF_963676685.1. Taxonomy (NCBI): domain Eukaryota; kingdom Metazoa; phylum Mollusca; class Bivalvia; order Mytilida; family Mytilidae; genus Mytilus; species Mytilus edulis. Next base: position 100,732,143 of record NC_092344.1, read on the forward strand.
ACTTACTAAGCATGTTCAAAAAGACCTCATGTACAATTACTGTACACAAAAACTTGCTTAGAGACTGAGTATCCGATAAAAAGATGTTGAAGAATGTTGACATAAGAGACAAGAGAAACTATAGATTTCATTTATCATTAGTGTCAATCGTTTAGATCACAATTTAGTGCTATAATTAATGTTCCAGGACATAGTTTTCCAATCTTATATCAGAGGTTACAAACTTAAGCTTTACAAATGCCTATTGACCTTTCCGTTGGGTAAAAGAGGGATTAAATACAATAGAAAGCTACCAGGAATCCATTGGAATCCTGCAAGCTTTGTAAGTGATCAATCAATCAGATTCAATTTTCTATACACAATAAAAAAGAAAATAATTCTACAATTTAAATATCCTTGTTAGAGAATAGATTTAGATCAGATGTTTATATGAATAAGTCCGTGCTGTAACCACGACTAAGATCACATGTTATAAATATATTGATTGTGCCTTATACCTTTCCATCATTATAAAGCCACATCAATTTGTCTTTAATTTCTCCATAAACTAAATTGTGTTAAAATTGTTGCAATTGTGTCTCAAAGATAAATCCTGACTTATTGTTTTATCAGAGAGCTATGTGATCATAACTGTTTACAGAGGGTCACACTTGCTGCGACAGTTAGACCCCAAGACACCATCTGCAACAGTTAGACCCCAAGCCACCAGCTGCAACTGTTAGACCTGATGACATGAGCTGCAACAGTTAGACCCCAAGACACCATCTGCAACTGTTAGACGTAATGACATGAGCTGCAACAGTTAGACCCCAAGATACCATCTGCAACTGTTAGACCTGATGACATGAGCTGCAACAGTTAGACCCCTGTATTATATTATCTCTATATAAAGCTATTTTATTTTTACTATTCAAACAACTTCATGTTAGTTAGCAGTGATTATGGAGATGTTGTAGGATTACAAATGATACAACTATTCATCAATTGACCAAACACCAATGGACAAGAATGTCAACAACTACAGGTCATGTCTTTCACAATTAGAAATTCAAAACTGTATATATATAGGTAGTTAACCTTACAATGTACAAATTAAGCAAAATTTAACCAAGTCAACATGGAAAACTTTACCATAATTTAAGCTTACATTATGTATTAACAATTGTCACGTTGACTTCAATGACACCATTATTTCTCAACGAATTGATTAAATATGATATGTGTATAATACTCTATTGACAGTTACAATATTATTATATAAGAAAATTGAAATATAAATAGAATATTGTTTTCACAGTTTCAACATTATATCCATATACTGTATAAAACAACAGAAATAATCAAAAACATTGTGGAAAATAGAGGTACAGGCAATACATGGCAATAACATATACCACAGAGGTGGATTTATAGGGAGAGGAGGCCCTTATATGGAGATACATTATAAATGGTTACTGCATAAATTTATTACAAGTTCCACTTTAAATGCTGGGGATCACAAGAAGACCTGTAAACACTGTAATTAAGAAAAGTCTTTGTATTTGAAAAATGAAATGAGGGCATGCAGAATATGTGTAAACTTGATTTTCACTCCACAACACAACACAGCACCAAAAAAGACATCTTTTAACTTCATGTCAAACCTTGAATTTAATGTCATGTCCATTTTGTACAGGAATTCCTGCATTTTAACACTAAGTGCATATCAATCTGCTAAAACCACACAATCCAATTCCATTAAAACAGTATAAGAGACCATAAAATTCCATTAACTTTTACTCAACCTATAAACCCCTCACCACAACATATACACCAGGCATATATTTACATACATTGTATATATATATAAATTTATATACTAGTGAATCCTATTGATTTTCAAAAGACTCTACTCTATATCCCAGACTCATTAAAACCAAATCTATACTTCTTTTATAAAATTATACTTCTTTTATAAAATTAACTTTTTTAACTTGATTACATCTACCTCATTTTTCATCCTATCTCATGATTAACTGAATGATTATTATGAGTAAGAAGTTGCATCAAACTCAACATGTTTATAAAAAGATTTATTTTACAGTCTTAAAACATGTCTGAATGAGGAAAACAAATTGGAGAAAAAAATTTGGCCATAAACCATTGATGTTTAAGGTCACCATATATCAGGCTATTTTAGGATCAGTGTGACATTACACATCTTTCAATTGTTGATATTAAACACCAATATGAAACAGCTTTGTCATAACAATAAAATGAGAGAACAACACTTATTTTAAAGAAGAAATGCTTTAAGAATGACAGTACCCCGGTAGCCATGTAATGTTCTAGCTTCCAGAACCTATCCCTAGCTAGATTCTGGTGCTAGATTACTCCGAAATGTGTATTGAGTGTTATGGGCCAAGTTCTAATTTACACTGAAGAAAATAGCAACCAAAGGGCACAGAAAAGCAAAAGACATCAAAGAGAACAATACATGTATATACATTCTTCAACAATTGACAAGACTCTATTCAATGTCAAGCTCAAAATATTGAATAAAAGAATAATATTTTCAATCTTCCCAACTGATGCACATCTCTTATCTGACCAAGGGCATTAAATCTATAATATTTTTTTCACTTTTTTTAATTAAAATTATAAATATCCTACGAAAAAAATATACTTGACATTGCTTACAATGCAATTTCCACATAATTCCAATCTAATCAAAATTAGTTCTCTGCATAACTCATGTAAAAAGATGATTGACACTTTTATCAAACTCTCTCAAAATATTTCTGATATAAACCTTTGATGTTAATTTAACAAAATTATGATATAGAGCTGAAGGCTTTAGAGCCTTTTGAATGCAATTTGCCATTGAATTTTTTTAAACAGAAATAATAACATGGGACAAAATAGCATGAACAAATCTAAATAACAATCTTTGTCAGTTATGTTGCCATTGCAAATATAGAAATTTGAGTGATACATTGCAATTGTAAATATAGAAATTTGAGTGATACATTGCCATTGCAAATATAGAAATTTGAGTGATACATTGCCATTGCAAATATAGAAATTTGAGTGATACATTGCAATTGTAAATATAGAAATTTGAGTGATACATTGCAATTGTAAATATAGAAATTTGAGTGATACATTGCAATTGTAAATATAGAAATTTGAGTGATACATTGCAATTGTAAATATAGAAATTTGAGTGATACATTGCAATTGTAAATATAGAAATTTCAGTGATACGTTGCAATTGTAAATAGTAGAAAATTTGTGAGATATGTTGCAATTGTAAATAATAGAAATTTTTGTGAATTTGCTTTTGACCTGGTTAAACAATGAACACAATAGCAAGATTGATTGTTGCAGTTTCAGGAAATGTATGATTCTATCTAATTTCAAAATATGACTTTTCATTATTGCGAAACCTATCATGTTGCACTTTTTTCTGTAATACTTTTTTAAAACTCTGGAAACTTAACACTGTATTTCAGTTTTCCCTTCGTATAAGTTTTAAATTACTAAATTTACCATGAATTTTCACGCAAGATAGAACCTATTTAGTGAATACATAATTCTGTAAGTGAATAACACTACTATCCGTATCTCAGTCAATTCAAACACATTATAATTTTTCAGAGAAAGAATTTCACTTCTATGTTCTTAATGACCAGTGATGTTCAGCAAATGTATAATCATCAAAAGCAGGAATACAAATATATTTGGAAGTTAAAAATGTTAGTGGGCATAAGTGAAGGCACGAAGTTCTTATTTAAGGGAGACACAAAAGGACTAAACTAAATTTAGGATTTGTCCCCCCTTATCTTAACATCACCTAAACATGTGTGTGCATCATTGACACTACAATGACAAACATGTAGGAAAAATATATAATAATACTTTGACATTCTATACTAGATTAGTTTATATATAATTCTTTATAATTTCCGTAGGAAGTCATTCTGTGAAATACATTAGGGAGCTACAAGCAGAAGTTTGAAAGGGTAAACTCAGTGCACAGTATCTATTTATATTGAATTAATCTGTGAACAATCATAGTTCCTTCATCAACAGTATACATAAGAAACAAACCATCACTTCTCATACAATATTGTACACTTTTCAAATTAATCACAGAGTTGAGTTTGTATTTCCCTAGGAAAGAAAACTGGCTGTACATCTGACATACATCAATCATTCAACTATTTATGCACTTTTTTTGAAAAGAAATAATATATTAATGAAAGTTGAATAATAGGAACTCAAATAATGCACAATTAAAGGAATTAAAACATTTTAAAAAATAATAAGAATCTACGTTTTTTTGTTTGTTTTTTGGAAAGGATGGGTTAGTTTGTTTGTTTGTTATATAATTATTTATTGTATTTTTAGAAGGGGATTGTTATTTGATGTAGGGGATAACTATCAAATTGAATATTGTTTCATTAAACTATATTACTATGGGTACTAATTATTTGAACTTTAATTTCCAGGACATTGGTTTCTGAATAATATGAAAGTATAATGCCTATAATCTTTTAAATTATCTGAATGCATATATATATCTTTAATTAATCTATGAGAAGATTGTAAGATATATATTTTAAACAATGTATCAAATTCAAATGAGAATTCTAAAAAAAAAATGCCATGAATTCACTAAATGTATTTTTTAACTGATTTTACCAATATCCATCAACAAAATGTCAAAGGATTCAATGACACCATCACTAATCAGAAGATAGTATCAAGCTATATTAGAATCCACTGATCTATACAACAAAGCTGGACTGCTTGAGCAACTTCTCTCTTAACTAGTGACTATCATATCAATAAAAACACATTTTTTTCGCATTAACTGTTTTTACCCATGAAAGTATTTTCTCCCGTATAAAATCAATATATATTACTTCAATCCAACTCTTATAAAATATTCAATATCATTGGAATCTAAATTGTACAATGCTGTTGCTAGGGCACACATACAGTTAGTTTAATTATTGACATTTAATTAGGCTACTTGATTAACAAAATACTTCTGTAAAGATTATTTACTCCACATAAATATCTGAGTCTTAACAAAAAAAACGAGTAAGTCTATTGGATTTCTAAAAGTCAAAGTAGTTTATTTGGTAAACATAGTAAAACAGGAAGCCCTGATCTGATTGTCAATATTGTACTATAATGTTTGCTTGACAAATACTTAATCTCACCTAATCATTTTAATTGACTATTAAATCTGGCTACAGGAGGCTGAAATACTGCTACTTCCTGCTTAAGACAATCAATCTCCTATCTAGATCCCAGGTTCCTTGGCTTACTATCATTTCTTTAAATAAATACTAAAGGACTATGTCAGGTACAGTACCTAACATTGGTGGCCTTTGGTTGTTTACTGCTCTTTGGTCAGGTTGTTGTATCTTTGACACATTCCTTAATTTCAAGTTGGAGAACAGAATGATAAGCTGAATTTTTTAATTTGTAAAGGAACATAACTCTAGAATGGTTAAGGTGATGCCATTAAAATTTAAACTTGATCTGAGTTTTGGGGTAATAAGCATTGTGTTTAAGTTTTATAACATTTGGTTTGAGGCAAACTTAAGTAAAAGAACTGAAACATTAAAATTTCAAAGTGTAAAGGGGCATAACTCTTGAAAGGTAAAAGTGGTGCCACCCAAATTAATTTTTTATCTGTGTTTTTTGGTAATAAGTATTGTGTATAAGATTCATAATATTTGGTTAAGACAAAGATAAAGTTAGAGAATAGAATCCAATTTTGGGATGTACATACAGACTGATGGACAGAGACACATACAGGTGGACAAAAAGGGTAATTAATTAGATGTATTTTTTTAGTTGATATATAAACTTAATAAAGGACATTTACTTTTATTAGTTGTTGATTTGAAATAAATATATGTGACCATCAAAATGACATTAGAAATATTGATACCTATATATTTGTTAATTAAATCTGTAAAGACCAATACGAAATCATCAAACTTAAAAACTAGTCTGTTTTACTGAAACCTTTATTTTTTGTTAAACTTCCAATGATTATATATGATATTCATGATGCATAGTTGAATAATTGTGAAAACCTGCATTTTATTTTACAGTTAAAGTCCCATAACTCTAGAAGTATTCCAAAACTCTTGCAAATCAAAAGGGAGTTTTCTTTATTAATTTTAACATTGTCAAAAAATTTCATGTGATCTTCCTAACAAGAGTGCACACGCTGAAATGTCTCGCCTTCTATACTAATCATTGATATTATGTTGATAGTCCTAGATATAAAGCTAAGCTTTATTACAACTGTCACATAAACTTAACATTAACCAAGATAACTAAACAAAGACCAATGAACCTTGAAAAAGAGGTCCAGGTCAGATGAACCATGCCAGGCAGACAGATACAGCTAACAATGCTTCTATACAACATATATAGTTGACACATTACTTATAGTTTAAGAAAAATAGACCAAAACACAAAAACTTAACACTGTGCAATGAACAGTGAAAATGTGGTCACGGTTAAATAAAACCTGCTCGACTGACATAAAGATCATAAAATATTTCCATACACCAAATATAGTTGACCTATGGCATATAGTATTAGATAAAAAGACCAAAACTCAAAAACTTAACTTTGACCACTGAACCATGAAAATGAGGTCAAGGTCACATGACATCTGCCCGCTAGATATGTACACTTAACAATCATTCCATACAACAAATATAGTAGACCTATTGCATATGGTATGAGAAAAACAGACCAAAACACAAAAATTTAACTATAACCACTGAACCATGAAAATGAGGTCAAGGTCAGATGACACCTGCCAGTTGGACATGTACACCTTACAGTCCTTCAATACACCGAATATACTAGCCCTATTGCTTATAGTATCTGAGATATGGACTTGACCACCAAAACTTAACCTTGTTCACTGATCCATGAAATGAGGTCGAGGTCAAGTGAAAACTGTCTGACAGACACGAGGACCTTGCAAGGTACGCACATATCAAATATAGTTATCCTATTACTTATAATAAGAGAGAATTCAACATTACAAAAAATTTGAACTTTTTTTTCAAGTGGTCACTGAACCATGAAAATGAGGTCAAGGACATTGGACATGTGACTGACGGAAACTTCGTAACATGAAGCATCTATATACAAAGTATGAAGCATCCAGGTCTTCCACCTTCTAAAATATAAAGCTTTTAAGAAGTGAGCTAACGCCGCCGCCGTAGCCGCCGCCGGATCACTATCCCTAAGTCGAGCTTTCTACAACAAAAGTTGCAGGCTCGACAAAAACTTGATTTATTGCTAGACATTGCCTAGTTTTTGTACATGAATGACCCATTTCTTCATTAAGACTTGTCTGAAAATCTGTAAATCATTTGAATTAAAAGGTTACTAGCCTTTACAAAACTGACCAACCTGTAAAAATATGGATTGCTTACTTTAATTGAGATATAGAAAGACATGCATGATGATGAATACCAGTCTACATTTGTAAAATCATACATCCATCTTTAATTGGTGGATTGAGTGTATATATAAACCTAATATATATATAAGTTTTTTAGCAGTTCCTTTGGCATATATATATATAAACACTTTGAAGTGCCATTTTCTGAAAATTTGTTTGTTAGATGCTTTTGCAAAGCTCATAAACAACATCAAGTTATTATTCATGTATAACCAATCAAAATGTGTTTTGCAAAGTTCAGAAACAACATCAACTTATAAATCATGTATAACCAATCAAAATGTGTTTTGCAAAGTTCAGAAACAAAAAATAAAAGATATAAAACAACCTATTTTTAATTACATTGTGAACCTCAAAAAATGGAAACTATTTTGAAAATTTGAACACATGTAATTCATCAATATTGATCGGAAATTTATGCAATCTTATTGTAGCATCAAAATTCTGTAATAGAAGAATGTGCTGTCCCAAGCATTGAGCATCATTGATTAAGGGAGAATTCATTAATAGAAAGGAAAGGATATGGGGTATTCATCCAGGACACAAAATCAGTAGATGTACAACAAAATCCGCAAAAAGCAAATAACAGCACCACAATTAAGTCACAAGATAGCAAACCTGCCAATCAAACTGCTGAGATTTGGAGAAGCATTGACAGTATGTGGTAATTATGTTGAATGCTCATGAGAGATAAATGCAGTACATGTAGCAATTGTGGTTTACCTCATGCTTCCCAAAATGTTAAATAAATAATTCCTAACCTGCGTTTTCAATATCCTTTATTCTTGTAGTTTGAAAACAACAAATCTATATCCTCAGGGAACATGGAAATAATTTACATGAATTTTATCTAGTTTGTTTTAAAAATCAATGGTAATCATAGATTGTATTACAAATACCCAATTTAAATTCAGTTGGGCTTACAGCATATGATGTAGCAAACTTTCCATTATTTTTTTTCAACATTACAACACAATGATTATCAATAGACATGATAGATGGTTATTTTAATACAACTGTGTTTCTAGGTTAATATATTCCATTCAGGTTAAAAACTATAAATAATTAACATGATTAACATTATACTCCAGTCCCGTTAAAATTAACCTCAACTTGTTAACTCTTACTACGTTGGTTAACCAAGAGTCCATGTTGTATTTATTGTTATTAATGACTTCAAATGTATGTTTTCACAAAAAGAGGTATACCGTGACCTACAGCTGGTTATATCTACGTCGTTTGGACTCTGGTGAATAGTTGTCTTGTTGGTAATCATACACATCTCCTTATATTTATAGTTACTTATCTACATATTTGTTTCATTGAAATGGTCAAACTGAGTACTTTATGAAACCTAGTGGAAAGTTCAAAGAAATTACAAATGTATATAAAGAAATACTAGGGAAAAAAAAACCTTAATCATATGTAAAATCAAAATCTCTCATTGTCTTTAAAAACATTTTGGATATATAATACAACAAATTCTAAACATGTTTTATAAATTTTGCCATGTGCACTCAAAGGGCATTTAGAATGTCTAGTGCAAAATGAATTGGTTTGTAACAACAGTGAAAAAAAACCACATCTTATCTTCTTGATAAAAAAAGTTTTAGAAATGAAAGTCCTTTAAACTCATTGGTCACTTTTGAATAAATGATAAAAAACACAAAAATCTATCAAAGCTGCAATTTTGTGCTATCTTCAGCATTTCAATGTGTTAATTAAGAACAATTTAAACATATTCAAAATAAAGACAGGAGTTATAAAAAGAAAACATACATGTATGAAGTAAGATGCTGTGAATCTAAATATAGACTGAAAGCCCTTTTGATAAAAGCCTTGTGTATAACAAATTCATTAGAAATTGGTCTTACCTATTTCGTAAAATTAAATGTGCATACTAAAACAGAACATTATAAAATCTACATTGTTCGACTGTTTAATTTATACAGTATTTGGCTAATGACGTAGACATCTTTGTATTCTTCAAAATTATCAGTCAAAATGCGTTCTACAAGGATCACCAGTCCTTCACCTTTCATTTGATGCCCAAATTACCAAAATACATTTTACATAGTTTAATGTTTACACCTATGCGTAGGAACTATTTCGTTTTAAGTATGTACAGCTTTCCATTATGTTCCTTTTTACCAGGCCTGATTTGATGATGTAACATCTTACCAAGTTTATCTGAATAATTTTTACAAAGATTTCCTCTCAAGTCTGTGCAAGGGGCTGTCTTAAAATTGGAATAATAAGTTATCTTGCTCTTTGTTGAAGGCCTCACTGTGACTGGAACCCCCCCTTTTTTTGGCCGATCAATGCATTTGAATGGGGACATATAGTTGGAACTCCCCTTTGTCCTGGGTTGGGAACCTCCCTTTTTAAAATGGCTGGATCCACCCCTGAATGGAATAACACGGAATCACTTGATTTGAAATGGTTACCTACTTAATAATATTGTTAGAGAAAATATTTCCACATCACAAAGCTAAAATACAGGATTATCAGAGCTGAGTAGATATAGATGTATTAAGGAAATATGATTCATGTGAATAACACTCAGAAAATTTGCAGTGAACTATAAAAATCTATTTTGTCATACATATATTAATACAACATATATTTACAGCCTGGACAATTTTACTTATTTCAGAATTAGTACCATAAACTCTAAAATCAACAAAATATTTTACTGTAAAATACTTATTGCTTGCATTTATTATTGTGATATAAACATTTTATACTTAAATGCAATTTTAATTTTGGTGATATTTTAAGAAAAATCCTGCTTAATTCATATATAAAATTTCAAATGCAAGTTTAAACTATTGTGATTATAACCCTGGCTGTCGCATTGTTCTCAATAATAAAAATATCGCAATATTTTGTGAATTTAAATATTAAGAAGATTTATTTTAAAGTATTTGATTTTAAATAGAACAAGACCGCTAATTACAATTAAAACATTTAACTTTATCAGAACTCTATTGCACCATCTTGTAGAACATGAACACAAGGCCCTTGTACAGTTTCTTTTGTTTGTTGATGTCCATTTTCATGTATACAATTTTTGTAATCAGGATAATTGGTCACTTGATCATTAAAACAGCAAGTCTACATGAATTCAGTAATCAATAAATGTAAAAGAATTAATGTCAACTTCCAGATTTTATAACCCTAGTCAGACAAAGTATCAGTCATCTTATCAAGATACCAAATAATTTCTCATGCAAATTTTTATTTCAGTCGCAAGTTATCTACATGCACCTTGTAAAAAAAGATCACACATTTTCACTGGCTTCTTTTTTTTTTAGATTTCAAAAAGGTCATTAAATAGGCTATGCTTATTGTTTGTCACTGATCAACGCACAATGGCAAATATGTAAGGCATGTTCAGGACAAGAGTATTGCAGACAAGGCATAAAAATTTCAAAGAACAAAATGCAATGCCAAGTTTGAATTTTGAAGTCAACATTATAAAGTTCAATCAAGGGCTCATTAACAAAAACATTGTAAGCATTATTGGCTAAAAATATCAGAATCCATCCCAACCCATGTTAGGTTTACCAACAGAAGTAGCTATGGAAATCATCAAGACTAAAAATCCAAAGAAAGATTTTAATTAAATTTGTTTCACATACATGACATAATGACGACTTAACATGATATTGTTACTTCCTGTCTTGGAATGGATTAGGAATAAACCAGAATGCAGTGCACAGCAAATTAATGTCACATGAGACTGACTTTAAACCATAGATTTAAATGTTTACGATAGAAAACACAACACAACTCTTCTGCCATGATGATTGTTAGAAAGTTTATTGTATGCTTCTGTATAGATTATCATACACGTTTCTAATCATTTTTGAATGTTAAAAGGACACAAGAATAACATTTAGGCTCTGAAGGACAAAACACAGATTTTTGACATTTATAGCTTTAGTAGTCTTCTTGTATTTACTTTCAATTTAAAGATACAACTTAAGCCTAGATTAAATTAGGTTATAAATCTAGTGTCACTACTGAATGAGAAAAGATCAGGAGCATGTATATTAGACCATTGTTATCTTCAATACCATGAATATATAGTATGTGTTTACATTATATCAGTTAGAGAAATACAGACTTATATATTGGAACATGAATATTGAATTTCCATAAGTGTTTATGCCTTACATGCCTTATATGAAGACTTTAAATTGTAACCAGATGCTCCGCAGGGCGTAGCTTTATACGACCGCAGAGGTTGAACCCTGAACGGTTAGAGCAAGTATGGACACAACATTCAAGCTGGATTCAGCTCTAAATTTGGATTGTGATTAAATAGTTGACACAGCATAGGTTTCTGACACAGAATGAATGTGTTCTAATGAACTTAAAATTTTTGTTTCTCTTAGAGCAATTCACTATGCTGTTGAATATTAATCCTCTCAAAAAAATGTTTGAAGAAATTTTCTTTTTTATTTATGAAATTTCAAATGAGAAAAATTGAACCCAATTTTTTTAATCACATCCCCCTTTCCCTTATTCCAAAACTAATCTATATTGTATATAACAAAGATTTAAGTTGATTCTGGACAAAGAAAGATAACTCCAATTAAAAAAAATCTTGCTATTGCACAATATTTTGCAATTAGATATTTCTTGCTTACTATTCTGGACAAAGAAAGATAACTCTAATTAAAAAAAATTTTGATATTTCACAATATTGTGCAATTAGATATTTCTTGCCATTGCGCAATACTGTGCAATTGAAAAGACTTGCTATTGCACAATACTTAATATAATAATTTTAGATCCTGATTTGGACCAACTTGAAAACTGGGCCCATAATAAAAAATCTAAGTACATTTTTGGATTCAGCATATCAAAGAACTTCAAGATTTCAATTTTTGTTAAAATCAGACTAAGTTTAATTTTGGACCCTTTGGACTTTAGTGTAGACCAATTTGAAAACAGGACCAAAAATGAAGAATCTACATACACAGTTAGATTTGGTATATCAAAGAACCCCATTTATTCAATTTTTGATGAAATCAAACAAAGTTTAATTTTGGACCCCGATTTGGACCAACTTGAAAACTGGGCCAATAATCAAGAATCTAAGTACATTTTTAGATTCAGCATATCAAAGAACCTAACTAATTCATTTTTTGTCAAAATCAAACTAAGTTTAATTTTGGACCCTTTGGACCTTAATGTAGACCAATTTGAAAACGGGACCAAAAGTTAAGAATCTACATACACAGTCATGACAGTTAGATTCAGCATATCAAAGAACCCCAATTATTCAATTTTGATGAAATCAAACAAAAGTTTAATTTTGGACCCTTTGGGCCCCTTATTATGTTGGGACCAAAACTCCCAAAATCAAACCCAACCTTTCTTTTATGGTCATAAACCTTGTGTTTAAATTTCATAGATTTCTATTTACTTATACTAACGTTATGGTGCGAAAACCAAGAAAAATGCTTATTTGGGTCCCTTTTTGGCCCCTAATTCCTAAACTGTTGGGACCTAAACTCCCAAAATCAATACCAACCTTCCTTTTGTAGTCATTAACATTGTGTTTAAATTTCATTGATTTCTATTTACTTAAACTAATGTTATTGTGCGAAAACCAAGAATAATGCTTATTTGGGCCCTTTTTTGGCCCCTAATTCCTAAACTGTTGAGACCAAAACTCCCAAAATCAATCCCAACCGTTCTTTTGTGGTCATAAACCTTGTGTCAAAATTTCATAGATTTCTATTAACTTAAACTAAAGTTATAGTGCGAAAACCAAGAAAATGCTTATTTGGGCCCTTTTTGGCCCCTCATTCCTAAAATGTTGGGACCAAAACTCCCAAAATCAATACCAACCTTCCTTTTGTGGTCATAAACCTTGTGTTAAAATTTCATAGATTTCCATTCACTTTTACTAAAGTTAGAGTGCGAAAACTAAAAGTATTCGGACGATGGACGACGACGACGACGACGACGACGACGACGCCAACGTGATAGCAATATACGACGAAAATTTTTTCAAAATTTGCGGTCGTATAAAAATGTATATATGGGGGAAAGCATCAACTTTCCCCTAATAAAAGAATATAAACATGTATGGGGAAAATAATGAATATGTGCCATATCAGATAAACTGAATTTACATAAATTTTGTAAGCTAATACGAATGTATGCATAATATAAAAGAATTTTCAAAAGTTATAAATTCACATGTATGGGTAAAATGATGAGTGTTTGCCTTATATGTAAACTCTCCATTATATTGTATGTTTTTCGTAATCAGACATGAAATAATGAATTTATATAATAGGCTTATATATCTATGCTTAAATATTAGAGAATTCTCAAATGTATAACTGTACATGTATGAGGAAAATATAATGAACTTATGCCAAAGAAGAGAATTCTCAAATGTATAAATATACATATATGTTAGGTAATTCCATTGTACAGTACTATGGATTGATAAAATCATGAAAGTAAAAGGAATCTAATAACATGAATATACGTTCATGATAAAATCAACCAATTTGTATGTAAATATCTACCTTAAAAAACAACTGCTGGTAAAAAAAAAGGCCCAACAGTATTTTTCTATGACAAAAGAAATAAAAAGTTTCTTGTTTCTAAATTCAGGTGACATTTATATATATATATGCAGATGGATTGATGTAAAATCAAGTGAAGCCCATTAATTTGTCATTGTGCATGTTTTAGTGACAGTTTATATGTACAATAAGAAGAATTACACACAATTATATAACACCTAGTTATCTTTACTTACACAGTGCAATACAATATAGGTAAAATATTAGGCCAGGTACATATTCAAATATTTCATGTAATTGATAAATATGTACATTTTCATGCAAGTGTATTCATGAATGCTTGATAATTATCATAAATTTTATCTGGTTACTTGCAAAGATATGTGTATTTAAACTTCCTTTGAAACACGCTGTGATTGTCAATGATTGTAAAAGAACAAAATAAAATATATGTACTATATAGTTTGTTTATATCTACAATTTTACATTTTTTATATCCAAATAAATCCTTACTTATTGTGTTTAAATAATAAATGCCAAACAACATTACCATACTCTATAAGTTTCAGGTTTAAAGATTGTTCAAATATTAGCCAGTCTTAGTGTGAATAACCTTCTGATCTAGGATCAAATCTTATACAGCTAATTTTGTATTTAAAGGATGGTCACTGCCAGAAATTAATCTTGAATTTTAACTCTGATCATAAGTGTGCTTCAAATCTTGTTTAATGCATAATATTTTTAGCTTGCTTAAAATAGCAGTTTCTATTCCAATATTATCTTGCTCTAATGCCAAGATAGATACAGGTTTCTAGTTGTTTTAGATTCATCCATAGTGTTTAATTAAAACCTGCTGGAGAAGGCATTCATAACACAATCTGTTTATTTGTTTATTTTTTTGGAGGTTTATCAAATGGAAATATTCATGGTGGTTTGTTTTACTGAGGGAAGACATCAAAAGATCCATGTAGGATAAAAAAAACTTAAATCAAATAGTTCGGGGTGGGGGGTTAAAATTCTGCAAGTTTTGTATATCTAAAATCGATTTTTACATATATCCCTGTTGGTAAATCAATTTTCCCCAAATTAAGTTAAGAGGGGGGTAAGGGGGGTCAGTGAAAAAACTATGAGAATTTAGTTTTTTATCCTACATTGAACTTTTGATGTCATCCCTAAGTAAGAAGCCTAAATGATATAAACCACATACAGTGTGCTTTCTACCAAAATCATGTATTAAGGTTTTTATAGCAGGGGAGGAGGGTTATATCAATAGTAATTTTTCATAAAAGAAAAATTTAGATTTTTTTTGTATCCTTCTTCATCATGTTCAAGTGAAATACAATGCACATTGAACTACTGTAAACCATATTATACTTTATGTGGCATTTAGCCATTTTTAGCCCACTTTGTCCTTATTTTCAAATTTACTTGATCAGGAAGGATCAAACTTAACATATTAATTCAACCCAATTTTTCTACTTGCAAAAGACATGAAAATAGATTGTGTAAATCCCCTTCAAAATACAGTGACTGTTGATAAATAATCTGCTTAAAAAATTGTAAAGCTTGCCATGAAGATGAAATTTAGAAGCAGAAAAGACAGAAATGTACACAAAAAATATAATATAATAGGTAACTAATTTGAGTGACACCGTTCATTTATACTGAAATTAAGTGTGTAGGAGACTGACCACAATCTAAATCTGAATTCCTACAATAATACAATGACTGCCCTATGTACATGATGTACAGAGGTATACTACAATAACTTTATGTACAGAGGTATAAGTATAAGGGACTCATCTGGCAGAAAAATATTGAGTCCACAGTAAAAAAAATATGCAAATTAAGTACTTTGAACAATTTTTCATTCAAATCATGATTTTCCTACAGAGTGGTCAGTAGTTATCTATGGACTCTCTGACTGCCACAAGATTATCCAATTGTGCTGACAGTGGTGATAAACACAAAAAATAATTAACCTTAATCAGAGTCAATGACTGTTTACCTGTAGTCAGGTAACTAATTAATCTTAATCAGAGTCAATGACTGTTTACCTGTAGTCAGGTAACTAATTAATCTTAATCAGAGTCAATGACTGTTTACCTGTAGTCAGGTAACTAATTAATCTTAATCAGAGTCATTGACTGTTTACCTGCAGTCAGGTAACTAATTAATCTTAATCGGGAGTCAATGACTGTTTACCTGCAGTCGATAACTAATTTGAGTGACACCGTTCACTTATACTGAAATTAAGTGTGTAGGAGACTGACCACAATCTGAATCTGAATTCCTACAATAATACTACAATGACTGCCTTATGTAAAGAGGTACATGTATACTACAATAACTTTATGTACAGAGGTATAAGTATAAGGGACTCATCTGGCAGAAAAATATTGAGTCCACGGTAAAAAAATTGCAAGATGACTGTTAACAGCATCATACATTTTGTAGTTACATGTACCAGTAAAGACTGGTACTGGTAAGCTAATGCAAAACTGCATTGTTTCATAAACATGTTTAAATTACGTTAATTGGTAAAATATGAAACTTGCACTCCATTTTAATAACAAAATGTAGTCTTAGGTCAAATTTTAATATTCTTCAATGACAAGCAATGAATATATAGAAACACAAAAGCTTTTAGAATTGAATTTTAATCCGATTGCTATATACATTGTACATGAATGATACATAAATACAGTGGAGTCCCCCCTGTCAGCGCATCCTGTAATATCGCGCATTAGCTGATTTTGTCATATCAACACAGTAACACAAATAAAATCGATCTTGTAATTGTTTAAGCCTTCCGAAGGGATAAAAAAGAATAAAATTGATAAGTTCAAGAGTTAATTAATTACTGCAATCCCATGATTTACCATATTTGGCCAATTTCCATTAAAAAAATTTACATCAAATAAAAGTTGTTATTTATGTCAAATTCATATCATATTGAAATAATTTTTGCTCTGCATCATTGGCAGTATGGTTGGTTCAAACTCAATTATATTTCATAGTACAAATTCTTTCCTTAATTATTCAAAATAAGCTATTTTTATAAGGCATGTATGAAATCACTGGACATTGGAGGAACTCTCAAAACAGGGGTTTCCCTAATTTTGGACACATTACACAAAATCCAGAGGATAAAACCATATTTATAAACAGAAAATTTTATGAAATAAAAGTATGATATGAATGTGTTCACACAATAGTATCAGATTATTGGTTTTATCAGTTGAATGAAGTGAAGTCATAAGTCTGCACAGATACACCAGACTGCACA
Source organism: Mytilus edulis (assembly GCF_963676685.1). Lineage (NCBI taxonomy): Eukaryota > Metazoa > Mollusca > Bivalvia > Mytilida > Mytilidae > Mytilus > Mytilus edulis. Next base: position 100,749,490 of record NC_092344.1, read on the forward strand.
GTATTATTTCTTTTCTTGTTTATTTCTTCAGTTTTGTTGTATTGATACATATTTAGTAATACATGTACATTTGTACTAGTCAAAATATGAATACATAAAGGATGTCATAAAAAGCATAAAGTAAAAGCATATTGAATATCTTATGTACATGTATGTACAACACACAAATGATAAAACTAGTGACAGAAAACTAATGGATGCCAAACTTTGACCTATATAGAGAAATTAAAAGCCTGAAAGACAAGCTCAACAGACCTGATAAACAATTTCACCCTTGTCAGATTTGCTCTAAATGCTTTGGTTTTTGAGATATAAGGGCCAGGTGAGCCAAAAATATGATCATGAATTTCATCACATATATAGTTTAAGTGACAATTCCTCTTCAACAGGAAGTTTTGATTTGAATGCTACTTATCCAATGCGGAAAAGTGCAAAAAGAAAATGTGTGATTTTAATTCAAATTCCAGAGCATGTTGAATGATTCCCCCCCCCCCCCCCCCCCCCAAAAAAAATAAATAAAAATAAATCATAAATGGATTTACACATCACTCTGTAATTGTGAGAGTTTCAGTGTACACAACATGCAACGTATGGGTAAGGAATGGCAAATAGTAAAAATAGGGATGTTGAGATTTCTGGTGACCTGGATGCATAAGTCATTAAGTGGAGAGTACCATTTGACATTCCATGGGATGCACTTAAATATGTTAATTTGTTTATTTACATGTAATATAGTGAGTTGCCACATTGAACTCTTGTCTCCCAACAATATGTTTTGAAAATATTGGCATTAATTGTGGGTTATTTGCTCATTGACATATAGCTTACCCATCCTTTCAAATCCCTAGCTATGTTTGTCAGTCAATAATTTAAACTTTAAAACAGGGTATGGACTTGACACATGTGGTTTATCAATATAATTAATTTCAGGTGTAAATTTAATTAACTTCTTCCTCTTCAAAGGTAATCAGGATCGACTACAATATTATTATCAACTAAATAGTGACGTCTTTAAGGTTCATGCGATTATCTTTTCTTTGCACTTAAATCAATATTTTTAGGTTTTCGCTTTCAATGGAGGTAATCCGTTTACCGTGGAGATGAAACATGTGAAATGTGTCGCAAATATTTTGCAAGATGTCAACCTCATCACACATAAATTATGTCGAATGTTATCAGATACACAAGATGTTTGACCTTTTACTTACCCGTAAATAAATCATATATTTAGATATTGAGGCCTAGTCTCCTTCATAAAGTAAAATTAACCCGGAAAACTGGAATGTTTACACAAATTCTCTGAGTTGATTTCTTTCCAATACACTAAACGAAAGAAATGTTGACGCATCTGACCAATGAAAGGTTTTCTAACAAACAATTCATATCACGTGACTTTTTTTATGGTAGAGAATGATTTGTAATACCGACTTCTCCCAATTAGATTATTTGACATGACCAACTTTGTGGGTGTTTTCAGAGACGTCCGCACTTCACTGATCGATTAATGACTTGATAGAAGATTGATTGATTGTTGGTTGCTTAACGTCCAGTGGTCTTGATAGAAGATATAGCGTTTATATGATTACATGACATAAAATAATTTTTTGTGAAACTTTTTACCGTGCACAAGCTGCAACAACTTCTGTACCAAAGACATATTAGGGAGCTACCATTTGATTTTTATGGGGGGCTAGGATGAAAAATTTTGTCCTGCATTTTTTTTTAGTTGTAATCTCTGTCCTGCCTTTTTATTTTTCACTTTATTCTGTCCTGCCTTTTTTTTTTTATTAGTTTATCCTGACTTTTTTTACCTAAATTGTCATCCTGCCTTTTTTTTTGCAAAAAGTCTCATCCTGCCTTTTTTTTTAACTCAAAACTCCTGTCCTGCCTATTTTTTTCAAATTTCATCCTAGCCCCCCATAAAAATCAAATGGTAGCTCCCTTACAATTATTTGATTACATTAGATGTATGTATTATGATATTTAATTCTGATTGGCTAACTGCACATCACGTGTTATTCCGTAAGCAGTTGCATTGCTCAATACAACTTTTCACTCATGATAACACGTGCTCCAACAATAAAGTGCACATGCAGGTGAATTAAATAATAAAATATATAAAATTCGTGTTTTCATGATCATAGCTAAAAAATGTAATTATAAGTATTGAATGCTTCTTTTTGTAACTTTATAGGGTTGTAAAATCGTTGACCGTGCGTACATTTTTAGAATGAAGCGCTTCCGAGCTTCATACAAAATGTACTTCGGTCAACGCTTTTACACCCCAATAAATTTATAAAAAGAAGCATTCAATTCCTAAATGAAATGTCACCGCCTGTTTTACCATACAAAATGTTCCTATATAGGACCCATATTATGGGCAGAATAAGCACACTGATTATTGCATTTAGCTATTAATCATTTAAATACAATCAAGAATAGACAATTCACAAAAAGGAGAAAGTATGGTAATGGCCAATGTTGGCCCGACATATTTTAAAACACTTTACGAGTCTATTTAAGAAGATTCAATTAATGGGAAAGATCTGAACTGATTCAGTCATTAAAGACGCTCAAATACAAGCTTAAATATAAAAAAATAAATCTATCAAATTTTAAATATGCCTTAATATGTCACTTTCAGACGTTTTTTTTCCAGCTTGAAATGAAGGTGGCCTCATCCGCGTTCATCATAGATTCGTTATTTGATATAGTAGACCACGTTATAATAAAGGACAGATTGTATGAACATATTTCAAATAGCTCTTAAAGGACAGTTTTTCAAGAATTTATATTCCGATCTAGTCTATTGTCCAAAGTCAAATAAAAAGGTATTATCAGTGACTCTTTTGCCATCAAACAAGTAGTGCAGGCAGACAATGGGGAGTTATGTTATATAGTTCATGTACACCAAATCTCTATGATAGAGCTAGGAAATAAAGTTATATATATATACACCATTGTGTAGAAAATCAATTTAGATTTACGAACTAAAAGGTTTTAGTGGGGTTGACAACCGACAAATCGGCATATAACGGAATTTCTCGACCGGCTGACATTTTCCAAAAATGCGAGTTAACTTAAGTACCTTGTGTTATATTAAGGTATATAGGGGAAACAATTCTGAGACAATTGCCTGTGCACAACATCAGAAATTTTTTGGTTCCGGCCTGTTGTTTAGTCTAGTTTGATGTCTCTAATTTATGTGTTTCTGGTATATTTTTTTTGTTTTGTCTTTTATTTTGGTCACGATGATTTAGATCGTTTTGAGCGTGTTCAGTAAAAAAAAAGGAGCATACGCCACCAAATACTATTGTTTTAAATGATCTTATATATGTGTGTAATTGTTGTCTACAGTATATTTAATGGTACTATTAAGTTCAGTATCGTTTCAAAGGATGCTTGAAACACAGGCACTTGTCTCAGAATTTTTTTCCCTTTATACATTAATATAACACGTTATATTAAGGTATAAAGGAAGAAAAAAATTCTGAGACGAGTGCCTGTGGCTTGAAACCCTCAAAAGACTAAATCACCCCTATTCATGTTCATATGTCTCTCTAGTGTCAACGTATATCTGTTCTGCCTAACAAAAGTTCCCCTAGAAACTTTGTTATGAACGATGTCAAAATAGCTGTTCCTGTTGAAACAAATATTCCATACCCTTTATTTTGTGAGGAACAAATACTGTTTTATTTGTTCAAGCGGAAATTATATTATAAAATATTTATTTCACTTGGAACTTATACGACAAAGGAACTTCTATTTCGTGACATGTCGGTATTCTCGATGATGGGCGGTATTCGCAAATCTAAATTGGTCCTTCAGATTATATGCTGTTGGTGACACAATCTCGGACAAATGAATTTACAGTTTTGCTGGATTCCAATAATAAATATCCATGTCACTACTCCCATAGATACAATAACCATAGTGGCTATTGTGATATTGTATTTGCTGTTAACTGTTATTGAAAATTTAAATGTTAGCATTTTGACAGCCAATCTTAAGTAGAAATTGAAGATAGTGAACATTGTGACTTGGATATAGAGTTTTCTCATTGATACTCATACCACATCTTCTTATATCTATTGGACTCTTTCCACTGGTGATATGAAGGTCACGTATTTGCAGAAGGATTCCAGTAACATATATACAACACATAAACATAAATCAGGGGTGTCAAGGACCATTGCAGTATACATCATTATTATTCTCCAAGTTGTAATAAATTCCATTGTCTGCATGTGAACATGTTTTAGATGTATAATTTTGTATGTCTACATATAATTTGTACAAACAGTGTACCAATTATAGTTTGTATTTTGACTTTGTACACATTTTTTGGACAAATATCAATTTCAATTTGTTCAAAATTTGACTAAAATTCACTTATTAATCCACATTACTAATCCCCCCCCCCCCCCCAAATCCTCCCTATATATTGCTCCTTATTCTATTTAGGGACTATGTTGTGAATACTCAGATGCCTTCCCTTTAAGTTTTGGTGCCTGAACCAAACGTTGAAAAGATACAGTGCAAATGAAGCATCTGTTTTACACTAATCAGAGATCAGTAAGGGACCCAAAATATGTTAACCGGTGATTGGTTAGAAGTATAAACAGAACAAACACAGGTTTGGGACAAAGAACCACAGTTTAATATTTTATTTGCATATCAATAAAGCAATACATGTAAACATAATTAGAAACAAAGCAATTTCCAGTAGAAAATCTGTGGTACCGTATAGAATTTTTATTTACTGACCACAATATAAACCTTATGTTGTACTGTTATATACACAACTGTCCAAGTTGAGGGATGGGTTGGGCGCCAACTAACATGTTTAATTTTGTAGATAAGTTAGGCTGTAAGTTTTCTCCTTTGACTCGATTGTTTTACATTTGTCATTTCCAGGCTTTTTATATCTGACTATGCGGTTTCTGTTTGCTCATAGTCGAAGGCAGTATGATTAGCTATTGCTGTTAATGTCTGTGTTTTTTGTCTCTGTTGGAGAGTTGTCTCATTGGCAATCATAACACATTTCCATTTATACTTATTTACAAAATACAAAAATAGTTTGAGCATGTGAGTGAAATATTGCCTTTTGGGAATTACACATCTTTTGCTTTTAGCATTCACATTTAGAAGTGCGACCACTCCTCTTTGTATTTACATGAAAGAGAACCCTGACTACTAAAATTTTATAAAAAGCTTTTTAACTGCTTCACATAGTGAAAGTTGGAGCTCTAGAACCATTGCTGCAAATAAAGATGTGTCTTCAATTTAATTTCTTGACAAATATTCTTTTAAACAGCTATTCCAATGCGATATCCAAAGTCTCCATATTCAATAATTTCACATAAGATGCATGATTGGTATTTCACCTGGTGTCATCCAAATTTTCACTTGTGCCAATTTCTATTATGCTATCAGAATATAGTCACTTGAGCCAATTTATATTTCTATATATGCATGTATCAATTACATTTCCTGTCTCAATCTGGGTATTTTTGTATTTCATAACTACGGTTCATTGTGTTGTCATTGAATAAAAATTCTATAGTGTCCATCAATTTTTTTTTAACAATTGAAAATCCATACGAGAAAATTGTTTTTCACTAAAAAAAGGTTCTAATAATATAAGGTGTCTCTGCAGTGGCACACGGTTTTCATTTTGAAATTTTTGAATTTTTTTAAAAATAAAACAGCACACAAAATGATCGATCAAATGCTCTTATTTTTTTAATATATTCCTTCCAAAAAAACAAAAACTAGTAATTTTGTTCAGAAAAAATTATTGTACAAAATTTAAGTGAATTTAAGTAGAAATTTGTACATGGATTTTTTTGGTACAAATTAAAATTTATAGAATGTAACTACAAATTTTGATTTGTACATTTTTTTTGTACAATTCAAAATTGTACACAACGTATAAAAAAGGTGTTTCTGTTGGGGTCTATGTGGACCTAGGCCTATCCTCATCAAGTATCCCTAGCCATATCTTTTCCTTTTTTCTTTTTTGTGATATTAAGAATTGTTTGAATTTGAATATTACATATATTTAAGGATATTATGTATGTCTCTGTTAAGGCATATCTAGGTCCTTTCAACCAGTTGTAGAATAAGATCTACTGTTATTATCCTGGACCGGACTGACTTTAAGATTTCATTTACTGTTATCTGTTATTATCCCTTTTTAATTCCTTGTTATCTGTTTTACGCCAAATCAATTTACTGTTTTGCTTTTATTGGTACCCTCCTTGCCCCCTCTCTAAATGGTCCGTTGGTAACGAATTGCTGAAACTCATATAAAGTCTTCCTCTGTAATGAAAAAAAGACAAATGCGATTAATTGTAATTGTGATATTAATATGATAAACAACATCTATGTACATTTCAGCAGCATTGTCATGTTTATCTACAGTTTGCAAGGTATGTATTCCTATAGGCCAAAAATTGCGCCCATATAATAGCAGACTTGTATCAAATTAATTTCGTCGTAAAATGTTTAAACATTGTTTTGTTTTTGTGTAAGGTTTTGTTCGTGCTTCGTACAGATCATGCAACTTAGTTTTTTCAGTTTGTTCTTTTGTTGTGCTTTTACACCACTGTCCCAGGTTAGAGGAGGGATGAGCGCTCACAAACATGTTAACCACGCCACATTTTTTAATCTGCCTGTCCCAAGTCAAGATCTGTAATTCATTGGTTTGTTCGTGTCTGCCATATTTATTTTTATCGGTGTACGGTATTGTTATAAATTATTTAATAAGTTTTCTCGTTTTTCATTTTTTTATAGCTGTATACGGTATGTCGTTTGAGCTCTGGTGGATATTTGTTCATTGGAAATCATACCACATCTTCTTATTTTTATATCGTGCTGTGTCGTTTGAAATATTGTATCTGTACTTGTAATTGTAATTGTTTATAATTTACGTGGTAATTTCGGGGCTTTTTATAGCTGACTATATATATATATATGCGGTATGGGCTATGCTCATTGTTGAAGGCCGTGCGGTGACCAATAGTTGTTAAATTCTGTGTCGTGTTGGTCTCTTGTGGAGATTTAACGTTGTCTCATTGGCAATCATACCACATCTTCTTTTTTATAATATCTACTTAAACCGACTAGCGTTTATTGACCTCTTATATTCACTGGATTCTTTGAGTTGTTATGTTGCTGTTGATGTATACCCCACATCCCTTTACTGATACAAATTTGTAGGATCCTTTACTATAGATAATTGAGCTGATCTGTAACAATAACATCTCCATGCCTTATATATCATGTACTGTAGTACGACGTAACACACGGCCACTGAAAGCTTTATTATTGTGAAGCCCAGGTTGTCGTGTGGTCTACCGGGACGGCTTCAGGGCAGGTGATTAGGTGTCACGATATCTCAGTAGCATGGGTTCGAATCCCGACGAGGGAAGAACAAAACAATTGCGAAAGCAAATTTGCAGATCTAACATTGTTGGGTTGATGTTAGACGAGTTGTATATTAATATATAATAAACATTTCATTTTTTGTGTAACCTATTTTTATGCCCGATTTATGGGCATTATATTTTCTGGTCTGTGCGTCCGTTCATCCGTTAGTCCATCCAATCATTCGTTTGTCCGTCCGTCTGTCCCGCTTCATGTTAAAGTTTTTGGTCAAGGTAGTTTTTGATGAAGTTGAAGTCCAATCAACTTGAAACCTATAGTACACATGTTCCCTATGATATGATCTTTCTAATTTAAAGGCAAAATTAGAAAATTTACCTCATTTCCACGGTCCACTGAACATAGAAAATGATATAGTTCGAATGGGGCATCCGTGTACTAGGGACACATTCTTGTTTTTTAATGATTAACGACTTAGACAACTCCAAACATCACTCTCTAGAATACCCTCGGTATAGTTACGTACATTAATACTGATCAGCTTCAGTGGTAAAAGAACTCTAAATATAGTCAAACGACAAAGACCTTTTAATCTTTTCCATGGATATAATTTCATATCTAGTCAAACGACGGTAAACAGATCCCAAAACTGTCTAATTTTTTTTGTCAGTATTATTATCGCTATGGTGTTTGCATATTATATAATTCAATTTCATTTGACTGATTTTCCGCCAGTTTTGTTTTCGGTTTAAATATTTCAAACGATATTTCTGTGTTTATCTTATAAAGATATACCTTTTCTGTAGGATTTCCCTCACTAAATGGTTAATATTGTCAATTTTGTAAATGCTATTTTTTATTTTATGTCATCCGAATCCTAGGGGACCAAGCTAATATGTGGGGAAAATGATACCGCAACCTCGTCGAATTTGTCATTAATCATCAGTACAAGGCTAATTCAATGAACAATCTATTGTGGTAAAAAAATCGAATCAAATATAGGTAGAATATATTTCAAATCTCCAAAGTCGTACTTGTTAAGCTTACTTTATTGCGTTAAGAACAATCCTTTTAGGTAACTGAAAAATGATGATATCAAAATTAGAACGTTTGCGGCGTAAACAAATGATCAAGGGGTTACAAAGAAAATGATATATTTACTGAAGAGTCTATAGTGATCCGATTTGATAGCTTTCTTTTAAAGCGAATTGAATAATCTGTGTAAAGTGGAAATGTCATTATGACAATAAGGTAATATACTAGTCACCATCTAGTAACAAGTAAAAAGTGAAAGCCATTCCATTGTTAAAACTCAGACATGAAGGTGTAAGGTTCTTTTGAGAATGATACAAGTATATAACCAGCCGGACGCACATGTGCTGAATACTAGTAGTTGTATACTTTCCATGAATTTCAATATCTTGACTTTTCATGCACACATATGCGCTGCTGCGATGATATTCATGCCTGTTCATGTTCAAGAATATTGGACATTTTCAAGCGAGATAACCCAATTTGTTTAAGAAAGTATAAAAACTCTGATAGTTTTAACTTGCTCACCGAGATATAATTTTATTATGACACATGATATCTCGTATGTGTATCAAAATCAAGTCTTCATAATTTTGGTAAATTGACATAACATGAATCTGTGTTATTCCATTGTTCATTTTTTTTTATCGAAATATATCATGGCCACGGTATATCAATATATGATAATTAGATTGTATCACCATTTTTCAATCTTATCTGCTATGGAAAATTTTAACTGCTACGAAAAATGGAATTTTTATAATTTTTTTAAAAATCATCAACCCATAGTAAAGGGTACAATAACTACAATAGAAACATAGGGGGGGAAGAAAAATATGAATGCTATTTTCAAATGGCCATTGACAATAGTAAACGCTGACTTATAGTTTTTTTTTGAAGAATCATATTTGGAAATCCTTCTAAAAGCTCACTTGCTATAAAAAAAAAAATTACACATTTAATACCGCAGTCCCACTAGGCCACGATCGCACTACGATATGTGAAAAAAAATGCAAATTTTGATGATAGCAGTACTGAAGGTCGTAGCAAGGTCGTGGTGAGGTCTTCAAAAATCGTGGTGCGGTCGTGGCGAAATCCAGTCGTAGTAGAAGCGTAGTGAGAGCGCACTAAGGTCGTGGTAAGATCGCGAAGGTCGCTGTACCATCGTAGCGAGAGCGTAGCGAAAGCGTGATTCTATTCGGAGAGACTGCGCTTCGATCTCACAGCGACGTTTTTACGACCTCACTGTGACCATCACGTTCTCACCGCGACCGAACTACGCTTCCACTACGACTACACCACGCTGTTCACGACCATAGTAAGATTCTAGCACGCCCTTGCCGTCCTCATCATGCTCTCCTTACGACCTGACTCCGTTCACACTACCACCATCATTCTCATTGTAATTTTCACATACAATATATAAAAAAGCTACCTAGATTTTGTTTGTCAGCAGGTAATTATCCATTTGCTCTAACGGCTCAACCATGCTTCTCGTATTTATATAGATTAGACCGTCGGTTTCCCCGTTTAAATGTTTTTCCACTAGTAATAGTTTGGGCCCTTTATAGCGTGCTGTTCGGTGTGAGCCAAGGCTCCGTGTTGAAGGCCGTATCTTGGCCTATAACGGTTTACTTTTATAAATTGTTACTTGGATGGAGATTTGTCTTATTGGCACTCATATCACATCTTCCTTTATCTATTGACACATTTGTGTCATCTCTGCTATCGTTCACTAAAATATCGTCATTTGAGCTTTATGGGCCAGCAATAGGTTGTAATTTAGGTTGGATGGTCCGCGGTCCGACATCTCTGCTTTATCAGGATTCGTTACTTTGATCCCTCTGCCTCTACATCAACCCCTACCACCACGCCCAAGTGTTCTTGTAGATTTTGGTGGCATGACTACATATTGTTTCCGAGAAATCTACGTATTAATCAGAAAAAGAAGGAATGGAACTGTATTGATATGGAACACGATGTTGACGTTATTGCTGAGAACGTAGTAAGATCGAAGTATGAACGTAACTTATAATCGTGGTAAGAACGTACTATAACCGCAGTAAGATCGTGTTGCAATCAAATATCTCGATAGTGTTACGGTCGTAGTGAGAAAGTGAAGAGCGTAGAAAGATCTTGATAAGCGTAGAGAGGTCGCAGAATAAGCGCGGTGAGAACGTGGTATAATCGTGGCGGGATCGTTGTTGAAGCGTAATGAGGACGTAGTAGCATCGCGAAAACAACGAAAATTTACATTTTCACGCCGATCATACCGCGACCTTACCACGATCTAAATTTATTTTAGATCGCGGTGAGCGTCGTGCGATCGTGGTCTAGTGGGACTGGGGCTTAAGGTAAACTATATTATTAAAAATTATAACAGGGTATAGGTGTTTCCTGTTATAAGATTTATCAATGACATAGTACGTGTACTGATTAATGTAAAAAAAATAATCTCCTTCATTCTTGTGTATGACATAGAAATGGAAAGTTCACAATTTTTGAAGCAGAAACCATTTATTTTGTCTTTAAGTAAACTTCAGCTTAGTTATCAACCTACCCGCAAATTTCTGGATAAATGAATCAAATTTACTTTATTTTGCTGCATCTTGTATTTCATTTTCGATACAAAAGATATGTGCAACTGTATGGGGCCGGGAACATTGGGAAAGTTATGAGAAAGTGGGACGATTTGGTGTGGAGCGACTTGTCATTGATTTGTGGTTTTCATCCCATTTATTCAGTCTTTGGTGAATAATCAATTACTACTGCAGTTGTAACGGTTTATTTCTTCCTCTGTGATATTTTATCCTGAGGATGATTTGTCACGGTTATTTTTTTTCCAGGCATGGTATTTCACAGGTAGAATTTTTCCAGAGGAGTGTAAATGTAACAAAAAATTTGTTCCGGCGTGACATTTGTTCCACCGGAACAAATTTCATAGGAAATATGTTCCACCAGAACTTATGTCACAGAAAATATGTTCCAGCACTATAAAATTTGTTCTGGAACTAATTTTTTAACCAAGTGTGAAATAAGTTCCGGAACAAAAATCACAGCACCATGAATTTTGTTCCAATATTAAAATTTAAAAAAAAAGTGAAATAAGTTCTTGTGATATTAGTTTTAAACGAATCTATTTTATAGAAATCAATGAAAATGTTCTGCTCGAACCTATTTCACAGAAAATAAGTTCTGTGCTTGCATGGGGTACATTTGCAATTGAAGGAATGACTTTAGGATGAACATAAGAAATAAAAGCGATGATAATGTATCTATGTTTGATCGATTATGTGGTATTCAACCTCCTTGTTTCCTGATGATCTGTCATTGGTGTTCTAATCATACATGTACTTAGCTATGGTCATGGCACAGTTTTTAAAGAGCGTGTATTTTGTTTATTTATGTCTTTTAATATAATTGATCAGCCACTTTGTCCTTTTCAAAAAAGTACAAATATTCATCTTCAACTATAATACTTTTTTTTCGGAATGACTTTTATTATTATTTCTTATTCTACTCTTTCCTGGCTCATAAGTGCCATTTTTAGTATTATTACTTGAGCATGTTATTAAACTTTTTCTTTACTCCACATGATCCAATTGGATGTTTACACTTTTTATTTATTACATTATGCAATATAATACATGTTTTTTATAATCACTTTAAACTCACTGATGACAAGTGCTCAGTATATAAGAAAACTTGTTTAACCAGTGGAACATATTTCACAGACAAGGAACTTATTTCACCAGGTGAGGAACAAATTTCACAAATCCAGAACTTATTCCACCAGGTAAGGAACAAATCTCACAAACATGGAACTTATTTCACTAGGTAAGGAACAAATTTCACCAACCCAGAACTTATTTCACCAAGTAAAGTGTGGAACTTATTTCATAGAGATGGAACAAATCATATAGAAATTGTCTGTGAAAAAAGTTCTCCCAGAACATATTTCCTGTGAAATTAGTTCCACTGGAACTTTTTTCACAGGAACAAATTTTGGCTCACACAAATCTATCTGTGTTATGCGGATGGTATGTACCGGTATATATTTGGCGTATCCTATTTCACAGAACCTTGTGAAATATTGTCCCATCAACTAGTATGTAAGTTACTCGCAATCAATATATACCTGACTTTAATTATAAAATGTTTCACAAAGGTAAAACAAATTTGCATAATTTATCAAAGGGAGGTAATTATGAGCAATTTATATTTTAAAGATATTGATATAATATATTCCTGAATCTATTTCATAGTAAAATATTTCCTTGAATCTTCATTTATATAACAAGATGACTTACAACATGAATTTTTAATAAGACAGATACTATTTCACAGGTAAATACTATCCAGCTGTTAAGGTAAGAGTTCCATATGTCATCCCACCCAAAAAGTTGAAAAAATATATGTAATTGATTTATATTTAATGTACCATATTAATAAATTTATTTTACAAGTTATTAATTAAGATTTGTGGAAAATGCGGGTGTCAAACAGAAATAAGGAGTGTCACTTCTTGGAACAGGTACATATGTGCAATAAAAATTAATATAAAATATAATAATATAAAAGTAATGCAACTATATGTCTACCTTTACGTTTAATTTATATTTGTACTGAGATCTGAAAACAACTCACTTTTACATGTATTTCACTTACCTTATTTAATCATGATATTATTTCACAATTACGATCTTTGGAATTATTTCTGGTTTTCTTTCTTATGTTTATTGATAATTTTCTCTTTTAAAGAATGATATATACTTGATTTTTTTCAGGAAATTTTTTCAATGATAATTTATGAAATATTTTTTTTTACAAAATAGGTTTAATTCAAATACAATGCGCGACATATCAGAACAGGAGCAATTAAAGGATTTAATTTTAATTAGATTGAATACAATATTATTATTTCATAGTATTTGTAAAGGATTTTTTTTTTTATAACTATTCAATAAGTTAACTACCCAGATAGAATTTCACAGGAAAGGAAAAAATATCCCAGGGAAATATTTCCTCCGGATAAAAAAAAATAACAACAACTACTGTGACATTTTTTCCTCTGGATCAAATTTCACCCGGATATAATATTGTTTTCCACAGTTGCTTACAAAATTTGTACATGTACCAAAAGAAATGATTTTTTTATTATGCAGATATTACTTTTTGGAACAATAAATTAATAAAGAAAATAACTTTTACAATATTGATATTCATGCGTTAATCGTTGGTGTTCCTCTGAAAGGAAATTTATACAGAGAAGAAGCAACTTGAAGGAACAGTGACAATACCAGTTTCCATCCCTTAACCTCAGGAGTTCCATCAAAACAACAATTCATGGAAACCGCTAGGTAGGCCTAATGCAAATCAACTTATCAAGTTTATTCTTGCACAGAGGCATCATTTGATTATTAGGTTTAGTAAGTTTTATGTATTTCTTACTTATTAAATATTTTTGTCATCAATTTTTTTTATGACAAGTTGATTACTAAGTGCCTTAATCTAAAAATAAAATAAAATGCGGAAATGATGGAAGGGATAGGAATGCGGCATAAATATATTATGATCTATTATTGCCCTTTACCGTCAGTCATTTTCGGTTAATGTTAGCTTCAAAATATCCTTATCATGATTTATTATAGGTCTCAAATAATTATATTTACCTTTATTTTTGGTAAATTTTTTATTATCTACAAAAAAATGTTCCTTACATGTACAATGATGTATATATAAAATTTGTCAAGCACCAAAAATTACCATTTGTCATTTATCAAATATTTTTACTGTTATTCATCACGAAGTAACCCCATTACGACCTTGTTCATCTTCTACCATTAGGGAGTTGACCTCATATTTGAGTGTTTTAATAACTTCACTTGGTGAAACAGGAGGCTTCTCCAATGAATAAATTTAAAAAAAATATAAAATATTTAATACTATTTACACTAAAATTTGGCAAGCTGGTGTCCAGTTAGGCTGCATCTTTGTGCAGGGCACACTGGGTAATCTGGCCCTGAACTCCTCGAGTGTTGGTACGGCTGCTACTGTGTCTGGCAGAAGGTTCCAGTCTCTTATAGAGCGTGGGGGAAGGAGTTGATGTATACTTCCTTTGTTACTGTGTCTGGCAGTAGGTTCCAGTCTCTGATAGAGTGTGGGAAAAAGGAGTTGTTGTATACTTCCTTAGTAGGTCTTATCTGTCTAAGTCTGTGGCCACCCCTTGTTCTGTTGTCCCCAGATGTGTAGTAGATAGCTGGTTGTATCTCTACAAGTTGGTTCTGGATTTTGGAACAAAGGACGAGTCACTGATTCATTTGTCTTTGCTGTATGGTATCCATCTGGTGTTGGTCTAAAAGTTCAGTGACACAGCCTGGGGAAGTGTCGGTGTACTGGTTATATACAAAACGTGCTGCTTTGAGCTGTACCCATTCAAGGTCTTTGATCAGTGTGGTTGGATGGGGTCCCACACTCCGTACTCGATCGATGGTCTGATCAGTGCACAATAGGCCATGTTTTTGACAGAATGCTTACAACGGCCAAGGTTCCTGCAGAGAAAACCGAGGATCCTGGTTGCTTTTCCGGTGATGTTATTTATGTGTTTATACCACTGTAGGTCTTGACTAATGAAAACTCAAAGGTATTTTCCACTATCAACAACTTCTAGTTGGTGTCCATGCAGGGTGTAATTTGTTGGCAGGGTGTGACACTTGTTAAAGATCCTCATGACAGTGCAATTTTCTGGATGAAAACACATCTGCCACATGTGTTCCCATTCCTCCAGGGCATGGAGGTCTTTCTGGAGAGTTGCTGCATCATCAGGATTTCTAATTTTCTTGTAGACCAGGCTATTGTCTGCAAACAATCTTACGTCTGAGGATGTTCAATCTGGCATGTCGTTGATAAATGTCTATTCCTGAAGTCTCAGTCCAATATTACCAAAAGGTAACAGAAGAAACTTAGCTAAATGAAAATGATAAAGAATAAGATAAATTAACAACAAAGGACTTCTAGCAGTAGTTGATATGCCCACTCCACAATTAAACTGATTGAAAGATTATAGATATAGGAAGATGTGGTATGCAAGGAGACAACTCTCCATTCAAATCACAATTTATAGAATTAAACCATTATACATTGTAAGTTGCGGTCTGGTCTTTAAAACAGAGTATTGGTTCACACTGATCAGCAAGCTATAAAGTGCCACAAAAATTTACTAGTTTAAAACCATTCAAACAAGAAAACCAACGGTCTAATTTATATAAAAAACAAGAAACGAGAAACACTTATGAATCACATCAACAAAGGACAACTACTGAACATAATGACTTCATCTTTATATGAAAATCAATCACAATTCCTCCAGTTAGGGGTTAAGTATCATACCATCATAAAATATACATTTTTGTACAAGAAGAACATAATTTCATGGTTACCAATTTTCAGAGATATTGAATTTTGTTGTTTTGCCAAAGTCTGCATACTAGCCTTAATATAATTACTACTTCATTAAACATCTAAATTCAAGGGTTACCTTTACCAAGAAAATCCACAAAATTTGGTATTCCACAGTACTTTTCTTCCGTGGTTACAGTTTGTTTACCTCTTATTTTTGTGATGTCATCTGCATCATCTTTACTAAAATTGTCATATATCATATAAATATCATTGAATATATATGCATGAAATAAAATATTGGGCCTATTTTCCTATACAGAAGCAAAAAGGGCGTCATAATTATCAAAAGTCTCGGAAGTACAAATGCTACCTACATTTCCATGCAGTTCTAACTGCAAACAAACTTTTATAAAAATTGAAAATTATGACAAAATTATGTTTTCTATGCCTGAAATGTTTAGATAAGGTCTGTATCTCAATCAATGTGGAGAGGGCTTACATAGACTTTGCCTGTTGCCCAGTCCAAGTCAATTTACATGAATAAAAGACTTTAAACTTAACTATCTCAAACAATCAATCAACCATTTCCCATGAAAACAATTTAAATCTGCATCTGTAGAGTGATATTAGTGTGTCAGCTGTTAACATTGAATTTAATTTTAGATATTTCCTTTGTAGCTACTACTCTAATGGGATTCAAATTTTATGACAGATATTATTAAGTACCTACACTTTGACTTACATGTTCTGTTATATATAAAATTATTTTACAGATCAATATATAAAACATGGCTTTGTGGATATGGATAGTTACATTACTGTTTGTTACTGGAATTATAGCCACTCATAAATGGGATGAAAATGGCTATGTGTTTTTCTGTCTGTGTATGGGTAAGTTTGAATCACTCATTTGTATGCTATTAACCTTATAATAATGGTTCAATAACCTCAATCAGCATTAATTTGTTGTGATTAGGTCAGTATTTTAGTTACCATAAGTAAAACAATCATGTAATATTGCATCATTGTAAGACTAACATCTGACTCTCACAACTTTGTCAACAATTAATCATGATGCCATGACAAACCAAAAAGATAAGAGTAAAAGGCAAGATTTCTAATCTCTGGTAATCTATATTATAATTTGAATTAGATAGAGATAATCTGATAATGAGAAAAATGTTTTGAATGACAAAAAGCGCCCTATTCTATTTTTCCCCAAAATAAACCGTATAGGTGTTATTTCCCTTAAATGGCATTTTTTTTTTACAGTTTAAATGTTTTTGCCTATTTCTGTGACTTAAGGGCATAACAACAACAACAACAACAACAATACTTTATTTTAAGAGGGTTACACAGTTAGCTATATAACTAATCTTCCCTGGGGCCCTCATCATGAGAAATCAAACAAAATGCAAACATATACATTGCATACATTAGTATAAAAAGTCAAGTATGATAATAATGTTTAATACAACTTGATAAAATGTGATGAAAAAAATAAACATGATGACATGATCAGTTTTTAATATTATTGATATAGCTAGGTTGATTTCAATAAATGATCTGTTATTTTGTATTTGAAAGAATTCAATACAGTTTTGATCCCGTATTTACATTTTGATAAAAATTTCCATATAGACTATTTTTTACCTGATTAACTCAAATATGTAATAAAAAATATACCTTCATGTGCTACTTTTCTTTTTGAGTAAAATAAGGTTGAAATTTTGTATATTTGCTCAAAATTTGGATTTGTGGCTGTATTTTCCTTTTCAAAAGAAAGACATAACTTTTTTTGTTTTAAAAGATAAACACAAATTGTTTTTTGTTGAATAATTTGTAATTTCTGTATTTTATAAGTATCCTAAAAATTTATAAATTTTTTTATTCAGAAATAACTCAAATTTATCAAATGTTCATGAATGTAGAAAAAACATCATTTTTGTCTGTATATTTATCAAATTTAAAACATATAATGGCAATCTTTACTTTTAATATCATGAAGGAAGAAAATTTTGATAATGATTTTAATTGTTTCTTTTTTTTTCTTCCAATTTATGGTTTCAAGGTTTGGTCTAATATGCTTGAAGAAAATGAATATAATTCATTGTTAAAAAGAATAAGAGTTATTGTATTGACAATTCTTGTTTATTGGATACATGTTTAGCAAAGAGTTCTTATTTAGTTAGTTATTTTTATATGGATGATTAATTTAATTTGTTTTGTTGAGACAATGAGAATAATTACCATTATTTATTATATACACAGGAAGATTTGGTAATCAGGCAGACCATTTCCTCGGAGGATTATCATTTACCAAGTCAGTCAATCGTACTCTTGTTTTACCAGCATTTAGAACATATGTAAGGCCAGTATTGATTACCTGTTTATAAAAATCTTAAAACACTGATGTGATACTCATTATTTTACCTATGTATATTAAAGTATGTAAATAAACTCATCATAGATACCAGGACTAAATTTTGTATATACGCCAGACGTGCGTTTCATCTACAAAAGACTCATCTGTGACATCAGTCCAAAAAAGTTAAAAAGGCCAAATAAAGTACGAAGTTGAAGAGCAAGTGTTAATGATAGAAAGTTCATATAATAAAATAAGTGCTAAAAATATAATTTTATTGAAAATTCCCTTATCAATTGGAATTTTGAAGAAGCATTACATATCGATTTAAATTTTGTTTGTTTAATAGATTGTTAAGCAATGATCACTTCTGAGAAAAATCACTGATTTCGAATCAGTTGTGTTTTGTTTTTGTTTTTGTTTTTTATTGTCATCTTGAAACATAATTCTTGTAAATATAATATATACACATATGATAAGATGTAACATTAATAACTGAATAATAACATGAACATCCATAACTCATTTCAAGATAAACAAGTAATTGACATACTGCTTTTCATATAATCATGTCTTAGGCATTGTACATTATTTTCGTAATTTGCATTGTGGTTGCCTCCTTTTCCATATGAAATCCATATACTATCACTTCTTGTATCTAGAAAAACATACCTTTTGATGAATGGTTTAAAGTAGAACCATTAGAAGAGTATCACAAAGTTATATTAGCAGAAGACTTTATGGCAGAACTTGCCCCTGAACACTGGCCTGTAGGAGAGAGAACTGGATTTTGTTATGCACCAAGGGGTGGAACCTGTGAAATGAAGAATGGTATTTACATATTACATTATTAAAAATGAATTACTAACATATTGTTATTTGATGAACTGTATATTACATGGTCATTGCACTTATATTTAGGAATACTGTGTATTCATTTATTTTCGTGGATACCAATTTTCGTGGATTGAGGAAAACTTGCATATTCATTGATATTTAAATTCATGG
The DNA here is from genome assembly GCF_963676685.1 of Mytilus edulis. Taxonomy (NCBI): domain Eukaryota; kingdom Metazoa; phylum Mollusca; class Bivalvia; order Mytilida; family Mytilidae; genus Mytilus; species Mytilus edulis. The sequence goes on from NC_092344.1 coordinate 100,768,685, forward strand.
TTTTGGCAAAGTCTGCATACATTCGTTTAGAAAATTTGTAATTCGTTATGAACATTTAAATTTGTGGTTCCCCTGTACCCACGAAATCCACAAAAATTGGTATCCAATGAATATAATAATTAATTCACAGTATTATATTAAATGAGTATTGTTAACCACTAATTTTCCTATAAAGCTTTTATTGTGTGTCAAATATTTTAAAATCAACTGTCTTCAATTTAAAGTCATATTTTATACCATGGAATAGTGCACACTAACTATTGGTAGCATTGCTCAGGGACTAAAAAATTGTAATACAATAAAACTTCTCTAAACCTAGTCCTGACTTAACCAGAAACCTGTCTTAACCCAGTACAGTCCTAACAGAACACAAAACTTGTTTCAACCCAGTCTGGACTTAACCTGAAACCTGTCTAAACCCAGGTCTGACTTAACTTAACAGGCTGAACAGGACACATAATGATTATTAATTTGTTTTCTTGTAAGTTTGAATAATTTATCAAATAATTTTTTGTGAACAATAAGAATTATCATTCTTTTTGGCATAGTTTTAACAGTATAATCAGATATTTGATACTTTGTAGGTAATCCATTTACAAACTTCTGGGATGAATATGGTGTTGATTTTGATGAGATTCACCCACTACAGGCATACTATGCTGACACACAGAATTTTATGGATTTGTAAGTTTGCTAAAACAATTTAAGAAAGAATACGACTGACAAACTGACAAACAAGCAAACAAATAAATATTTTATTGACAATCATGACACCCAAAACGAGAGGAATAATGATAATCATAATTTTGAAACATAATTACAGAATAAATGATACCTTTATCACTTCAAATTAACTTCTCTGTTCAAATGCAAAGAGGTAATTGCTTAAAATTACTTATTATCGTAAGTAAGATATAAGTTAAATATATTTTGTTGCCCCTTTGCTTTTAAGAATAGGTAGATAGATGTAGGAAGATGTGGTATGAGTGCCAATGAGACAACTCTCCATCCAAATAACAATTTATAAAAGTAAACCATTACAGGTCAAGGCCTTGAACAAGGAGTCTTGGCTCACACCTAACAGCAAGCTATAAAAGGCCCCAAAAATTACTAGTGTAAAACCATTCAAACGGGAAAACCAACGGACTAATCTATAGAAAAACAAGAAACAAGTATGAACTACATAAACAGACTACAACTACTGTACATCAGATTCCTAACTTAGGACAGATGCAAATATTTGCAGCGGGATTTACCGTTTTAATGGTATGAAACCTTCTCCCTCCCTTTTCTGAAACAATAGTATAACATCACAAAAAAGAAAAACACACTATTAAATATCAATTGGAAGGCTTCACTCAATCAAAAAACGCAAATTAACACAAAATGAAGGAATAAATTTGATCTGCGATACCTGAATGCAAATGCATAGTTCATAAAAATTATAAGGGATAAATAATTAAGGTCAAAAGTCTGCAATTACTTGATTATTTTTTCAGCTTATTATACATAGAACATGTATCAGATTATGATTGTTTTCATTTCTATGCTTTTGAAGACAGTACATTTATATTTATTATTTAAGTATTTTTTTTTTCACAAAAAAGGGTCTGTTCACAGTTTACTATATTAGCTTGATTGCTCAATTTCTAGCCTCTACACCAACATAAAACATTAAGATATTTCAAAAGATCATCAGGCTGTTTGTCATCAGCATTCAGTTAATTCAGACAAACATTAAACAGGACTTATGACAAAAGGAGTCATTTACAAATCTTCCAGTGATAAAATAAGCTATTTCTAAGCAATCACATGTATTGTAAGTCTTTCATGACTATTGTTGATTCATCTATTTTCATGGGTATCAATTGTCGTTGATTGAGGAAAACTAACACTTTAAAGGATTTTCAATTTCGAGGTTTTGCTAGTCTACATACAAGCCTATAAAAAATTTCTAATTTGTTGAACGTTTTAATTAGTGGTTCCCCTGTACCCATGAAATCCACGAAAATTAGTATCCAATGAAAAATAACGTTTCCACCATAATTTATGTTGACTTTTATTGTAATTGGTTTAGGTATCCACCAGATAAGTATCCAGTACTTGCTTTGAGAGGTGCTCCAGCAGCCTTTCCTGTGGCAGAAGAAGATGTTCCTTTACAAAAATATATACAGTGGTCAGATAAGATACAGGACGAAATAGATCATCATATCCACAAACTGTTTAATGATGACCCATATGTTGGTATACACCTACGCAATGGAGCAGATTGGGTAATAATATGTTTGTATTACTGGTATATTAATATTAGAAAGTTTGTTAGTAATGACCTACTATGGCCATGACATGATCAATGTTCTAAGATAATTTTATTTCTTTTCTCCATTACAAAATCAATTGAACATTTAAGAACAACATAACTTCCAAGTCAGCAAAAACTGCAGAAAGTTTTACTAGGCAGGTACTGGAAAGTAAACATCAGTATGTTAATGATGTTTTGTTATAAAAAAATGAAAGATCCTCTATGAATAAATCAAATTTTGTTAAGAATAAAAGATAAATATGACTGCCAGTGTCCAATACTTTTCATATTTGTCAGTTCTCTCTGTTTTTTCTGAAACTTGGCTCATAAGCATGACTTTTCAAGTTTTATATAAATAATAATTTGTAGACAATTTACAAAAAAAATATATTTATTGTTTGGTATGCATAGGAGGAATAATGCAATATACCATCCTAATGCACCTCTGGTCTGGTCTTTTCTGAAATTTTGGCCAATCTTTACAAAATATGTTTAATCTATGGCTATATATGCATAGACTGTTCTATATTTTTAAGTTCCAAATTACAGATCAAATGAAAACTTGCACACAAATGCAAATCTGAATTTTATTTAGTCATTTAAAATATTTCCTCCCCCCAAAAAATAACAAAATTCTTGACTGATTGCTTGCTACCTTACTTTAGGGAGCTGTATTTAAGTTAATGAGTTCATGAAAAGATGTTATACTTGTCTTTTGCATGGATACCAAGTAAGCTCTATTTTTAGCTCACCTGGCCCGAAGGGCCAAGTGAGCTTTTCTCACCACTTGGCGTCCGTCGTCCGTCGTCGTCCGTCGTCGTCCGTCGTCGTCCGTCGTCGTCCGTCGTCGTCGTCGTTAACAATTTACATTTTGAACTTCTTCTAGAGAACCACTGAATGGAATGGAACCAAACATGGCATGAATGTTCCTTATGAGGTGCTGACCAAGTGTTGTTACTTTGTAGCCGATCCATCATCCAAGATGGCCGCCAGCGGGGGACTTAGTTTAACATAGGACCCTATGGGAAATGCATACAAATGACTTCTTTTAGAGAACCACTGAATGGAATACAACCAAACATAGCATGAATGTTCCTTATGGGGTGCTGACCAAGTGTTGTTACTTTGTAGCCGATCCATCATCCAAGATGGCCGCCAGCGGGGGACTTAGTTTAACATAGGACCCTATGGGAAATGCATACAAATGACTTCTTCTAGAGAACCACTAAATGGAATGAAACCAAACATAGCATGAATGTTCCTTATGGAGTGCTGACCAAGTGTTGTTACTTTGTAGCCGATCCATCATCCAAGATGGCCGCCAGCGGGGGACTTAGTTTAACATAGGACCCTATGGGAAATGCATACAAATGACTTCTTTTAGAGAACCACTAAATGGAATGAAACCAAACATGGCATGAATGTTCCTTATGAGGTGCTGACCAAGTGTTGTTACTTTGTTGCCGATCCATCATCCAAGATGGCCGCCAGCCAGGGACTTAGTTTAACATAGGACCCTATGGGAAATGCATACAAATGACTTCTTTTAGAGAACCACTGAATGGAATAAAACCAAACATAGCATGAATGTTCCTTATGGGGTGCTGACCAAGTGTTGTTACTTTGTAGCCGATCCATCATCCAAGATGGCCGCCAGCCGGGGACTTAGTTTAACATAGGACCCTATGGGAAATGCATACAAATGACTTCTTCTAGAGAACCACTATATGGAATGAAACCAAACATAGCATGAATGTTCCTTATGGAGTGCTGACCAAGTGTTGTTACTTTGTAGCCGATCCATCATCCAAGATGGCCGCCAGCAGGGGACTTAGTTTAACATAGGACCCTATGGGAAATGCATATAAATGACTTCTTTTGATCTCTTTTAGAGAACCACTAAATGGAATAAAACCAAACATTGCATGAATGTTCCTTATGAGGTGCTGACCAAGTGTTGTTACTTTGTAGCCGATCCATCATCCAAGATGGCCCCTAGCAGGGGACTTAGTTTAACATAGGACCCTATGGGAAATGCATACAAATGACTTCTTTTAGAGAACCACTGAATGGAATAAAACCAAACATGGCATGAATGTTCCTTATGAGGTGCTGACCAAGTGTTGTTACTTTGTAGCCGATCCGTCATCCAAGATGGTTGCCAGTGGGGGACTTTTGAATGAAATTAAACATGTTCCTTTCCTTATAAATGAGGTTGTGTTGTCACTTTTAGCCAAATTTTATATTTTTTTATATGATTTCAAAAACCCAAGTAGAATCAGGTGAGCGATACAGGCTCTTGAGAGCCTCTAGTTTATATGATTCCAAAGGGGTACTTTTTATCTATTTTTAGCTCACCTGGCCCGAAGGGCCAAGTGAGCTTTTCTCACCACTTGGCGTCCGTCGTCCGTCGTCCGTCGTCCGTCGTCGTCGTCGTCGTTAACAATTTACATTTTGAACTTCTTCTAGAGAACCACTGAATGGAATGGAACCAAACATGACATGAATGTTCCTTATGAGGTGCTGACCAAGTGTTGTTACTTTGTAGCCGATCAATCATCCAAGATGGCCGCCAGCGGGGGACTTAGTTTAACATAGGACGCTATGGGAAATGCATACAAATGACTTCTTTTAGAGAACCATTGAATGGAATGAAACCAAACATGGCATGAATGTTCCTTATGAGGTGCTGACCAAGTGTTGTTACTTTGTTGCCGATCCATCATCCAAGATGGCCGCCAGCCGGGGACTTAGTTTAACATAGGACCCTATGGGAAATGCATACAAATGACTTCTTTTAGAGAACCACTGAATGGAATAAAACCAAACATAGCATGAATTATCCTTATGGGGTGCTGACCAAGTGTTGTTACTTTGTAGCCGATCCATCATCCAAGATGGCCGCCAGCGGGGGACTTAGTTTAACATAGGACCCTATGGGAAATGCATACAAATGACTTCTTCTAGAGAACCACTAAATGGAATGAAACCAAACATAGCATGAATGTTCCTTATGGAGTGCTGACCAAGTGTTGTTACTTTGTAGCCGATCCATTATCCAAGATGGCCACCAGCGGGGACTTAGTTTAACATAGGACCCTATTGGAAATGCATACAAATGACTTCTTTTAGTGAACCACTGAATGGAATGAAACCAAACATGGCATGAATGTTCCTTATGTGGTGCTGACCAAGTGTTGTTACTTTGCAGCCGATCCATCATCAAAGATGGCCGCCAGCAGGGGACTTAGTTTAACATAGGACCCTATGGGAAATGCATACAAATGACTTCTTTTAGAGAACCACTGAATGGAATAAAACCAAACATAGCATGAATGTTCCTTATGGGGTGCTGACCAAGTGTTGTTACTTTGTAGCCGATCCATCATCCAAGATTGCCGCCAGCGGGGGACTTAGTTTAACATAGGACCCTATGGGAAATGCATACAAATGACTTCTTTTAGAGAACCACTGAATGGAATGAAACCAAACATGGCATGAATGTTCCTTATGAGGTGCTGACCAAGTGTTGTTACTTTGTTGCTGATCCATCATCCAAGATGGATGCCAGCCGGGGACTTAGTTTAACATAGGACCCTATTGGAAATGCATACAAATCACTTCTTCTAGTGAACCACTGAATGGAATGAAACCAAACATGGCATGAATGTTCCTTATGGGGTGCTGACCAAGTGTTGTTACTTTGTAGCTGATCCATCATCCAAGATGGCCGCCAGCGTGGGACTTAGTTTAACATAGGACCCTATGGGAAATGCATACAAATGACTTCTTTTAGAGAACCACTGAATGGAATGAAATCAAACATGGCATGAATGTTCCTAATGTGGTGCTGACCAAGTGTTGTTACTTTGTAGCCGATCCATTATCCAAGATTGCCGCCAGCGGGGGACTTAGTTTAACATAGGACCCTAAGGGAAATGCATACAAATGACTTCTTTTAGAGAACCACTGAATGGAATAAAACCAAACATTGCATGAATGTTCCTTATGAGGTGCTGACCAAGTGTTGTTACTTTGTAGCCGATCCATCATCCAAGATGGCCGCCAGCAGGGGACTTAGTTTAACATAGGACCCTATGGGAAATGCATACAAATGACTTCTTTTAGAGAACCACTGAATGGAATAAAACCAAACATGACATGAATGTTCCTTATGAGGTGCTGACCAAGTGTTGTTACTTTGTAGCCGATCCGTCATCCAAGATGGCCACCAGTGGGGGACTTTTGAATGAAATTAAACATGTTCCTTTCCTTATAAATGAGGTTGTGTTGTCACTTTTAGCCAAATTTTATATTTTTTTATATGATTTCAAAAACCCAAGTAGAATCAGGTGAGCGATACAGGCTCTTGAGAGCCTCTAGTTATTCTTATTCTTTTTCTTCATAAGCAATAAAACAAAATGGAAGAAAACTGCAGGTGTTTTTAGAAAAGCTAAATTGTGTCGGTTGCTCAGTTACTTTTTATTGCTGTTCAGCAATAGTTTGCTTTATGGTTTATTGTAGGGTGTCATATGACCTTGACATAAGTTGAATGCTCTCAAGATTTAGTATTATGTCTTGTGTTAAAAAGCTACATGAAATTTCAGCAATATTATTAAAAGTAAATAGAGCTGCTTTAAGGAATCTATCAGGTAGACTAGTCAGTTGATATTGAGCTAAAAAAAAACCACACACACTATCTAGAGGACAATTAACCCTAAATGAACACTTGTTGTTTGTTTTATAGGAAAGAGCATGTGAACATGCTAAAGATCAGATGAGATATATGGCATCACCACAATGTCTTGGGTATAAAAATTATGAAAAACTACCAGCAAATCTTTGTTATCCATCCACAACAGAAGTTTTAAGGTAAAGTACCATAAAATGGTTTTTTTTAATTTATGAAATTTTATATGCTTTTAGAACTCATTGAAATGTATATATTGACAGTATGATAAATATATATGTTGCATTTATACTATCAGAGCTACAATTAATTAAAAATAGATCAGAAATTATAAAATGCACATAAGATGTGAAAAACTAATGAATCCGGTCCTACAGTTTTGTTTAAAAGTGATGTAACAAAATAAAATACAAAATGCCTGTGCCAATATGAAAGTTGTTGTCCATTCGTTGGATGTGTTTTGTTATTTGATTTTGCCATTTGATTGGGGACTTTCGTTTTGAATTTTCCTCGTAATTGTGTATTTTTTTACCAGTCTTTGTTGAGATTGGAACTAGAATACATGACCACAGACTGGATGCATCACTAACTTTAAATATTTTACTTCATCAGTGAATCTTGAAATCAAGGTTTATGTTCCTGTAAACAGTTCACTTCATAATAGACATGTTTACTTAGTTTCAAATTGATGTGAGCATAAACCACCGAAGTTCAAATGATAACCTACTTTAACCAAAACTTTATCATGGTATTGGACTGACAGCCTAACAGACAGAGGGATGTTCACACACACACACACCAGAAAAAAATATTATGACCCTCTTCAAAATCCGTTTTTCATGATGCAAAATGGTACTTTTGATATAATTCATACATCACTAAAACTTAAATGATTATTAAATCAAACCCTAAAGAAGTCCCCCTGTATTTTTTTCATTTTATTAATACAGAATTTTTTTTTTTTGTAATTTTAAACAAAATTCTTTCAACAAAATTTTAAGTATAGCAATTTGTTTTTATTAAATTTCTTATGTTCATAAAAATCAGAAATACTGCTCAATGATGTTCACTCAACCATAAAGCAAATATATATTCTTTATGTTTTAGAATAATCAAAACCTATTCTCATTTTATCTGATTTCAGACTTACCAAAAAAGTTGTTGAAGAAACTAAAGTCAAACATTTATTCATTGCAACAGACCAGAAGAATTTAATGAATGAATTAAAAGAAGTTTTAGGTTCAGAAGTAAGCTATTTATCTTTATCTTACTTTTATCTCTGGATATTTATCTACCAACAATTAATTCTTTACAATATCAGGCCTGAGAACACAGTTATTTCATAGTGCAATTCTTTTAGACAATAAATTCAAATCGCACCTGCTCTTTCTCAAAAAGATTTTGACAGTAGGTACTGCTAGTGGGACAAATATAATCAAATTTATAGAAACTTCCACCAGCTCTTACTCAAAATATTGACAATGCTGTGTTAAGGGGGTCTAAAATTCAGTTTGACAGCTTCCGACGTAATAAAATTTGACCTTTTTTAACCTGACCAAATCACTACTTAACATAAAGATTCAGCACCCAAATTTTTATAACATGTATTACATCCCCCTACTTAATATTTCATGCATTAAATATCAAGAAATAAATTGGGAAAGTGTATCAAATAAAAAATGCAAGATATACACTGTTCACAGTAGGGACTATATTCATAGACAACGAAAACCAAAGGGCATTAACTGTGTCCTTGGACCATTTACACCAATAATTTTTAGTATTGAGTGATATTCAAGAAAAGTTATATAGCGGTAGTTTGATATAAAAAAAGATATGGAAAATGAATTTTTAACCCTGTCTTTCTTTTTATGTCATTCCCAAGCTAGAAAAAGTGTGATCAGTTATGAAAAAAAACGAGTAATGGGAAGAAGTCGTTTACCAGAGTGGTAGGCATAAACTTTATCTGAAAAGCCTTTTTAGTTCAAACATGGCAACAGTGGCGGATCCAGGAATTTTCATAAGTGGGGGCCCACTGACTGACCTAAGAGGGGGCCCGCTCCAGTCAGGCTTCAGTGATTCCCTATATAAGCAACCAAATTTTTCCCCAAAAAGGGGGGCCCGGGCCCCTTGGGCCCTCCCCCCTAAATCCACCTCTGGGCAATAATTCTTGAATGGCTCTTTGTGGAATTGTTATATCTCAGAGGAGTTTAAAATTTATCAGCTTTTTGTCAAATGTATAAATTTCTCCATTCAAAATGTTTAATGGAGGTGCAAATTATGAAAATTCATATAGTGTGAAAGTACTTTAATTTGTGGGTATCAATTTTGGCAATATTTACATGTTCATGGGTTTTTAAATTTGTGGATTTTAGTTTTCTAAAAAAAAAAAAATTGAAAAATTAAAGCCTTTAGAAACGAAGATTGAAGGAAATTGCAAAGTAAACATTGACCCCAGTAGAGTAAATCGTAGTGGGCGATATCTTTTTGCGCCAAAAAGTAACTCATTTGCGGCACAACTTAATTGCGCCAATACTTCTTTTGCGCCACCTAATTTTCAAAACTTGCGCCAATAAAATAATCATCTAATTGCGCCAATTTTATTCATTTTTATTTATATATAAAAACTAAATGATTGAATGCCCTCGATCCTCCTTTATACGGGCTTGGGAGCGGCAGTTTGAGGGTCGCTCTTTTGCACGCAGTTCTCAAAATTTGACGTTCTAATTTCTGGATATTTGTTTTATGAATATGATCTTATTCTCCATTCAAAATAATTGTAAAGGATTTATCTGTGAATAACCTAGCACAACACGACTTAACTGTACATCTCCACCTTATTTCTCCAGTTTTCTTTACAAATGCCTGACGGATTTGTGTTCTTCAACAATGATGACCGGTTTTTCTCTATCAGACTCTATGTTCCTGAATGGTATATAAGACATCTTGACTCGTGAAAAAATATTCTATTACTAAACAATTTATTTTTTGGTGAGTTAAGTGGAAAGGTTAATTATAGTACATGTATGATATAAGTAAAACATGTACAGGTATGATGTGGGTAAAACATATTTACAGGTAAATGTGGCGCAATTTCATTTAATTTATTGGCGCAATTAATACCATTAAAATAATAGAGAGTGGCGCAATTAATACCTTTTCATAACTGCAATTGGCGCAAATTGATTCTGCCCATCGTAGTGATAACACTAATTAACCCATGATAAAGTGATCAACAGATTAAAGACCATCAAAGGTGTTTATTAGGCCATAAACATGTCACCTAAAGAAAACAGTAACATAAACAAATGCTATAAACATATAATAATTCTTCTTATCAAAATCAAGCCCAGCATGAAATTATTATTTCCCATAAGTACCATAACTATGAGGATATAAAATGAACACTTTATCATACCATGGAAGTAATATTTAAAAGGAATAACATCGACTAATTATCATGTATTAACGGCCTGCAGAGCCCTGTACTAAAGTCATATGATTTTATCCAATTATAGTCTCAGCGGTAAGACCCCTTTGGTTATTACTATCTGTGATACCGCGGTTGTAAAATGGCATCTGGAATTTCTTATCAGTCACATGATTTTATCGAGTCCGGTAATTATAAAGTACCTGTGTGAAATCCGAGGTTTATTAATAAGAAGGTGGCGCTGTATCATATAAAACCTGTACCTTCAGAAAGAAGTCGTATGATGTAAAAAACTGAAAAACGGCCGAGAATTGTTCAAACTACAGCAGTTTAGCATGGAAAATTATATATAATTTAGCATATTTTTGCTTTCTACCGTTTGTTTTAAACTGTTTTAAAAGTATTTTCCGGTTAAAAGCGGATCCCGAGTTAAACAGTTAAATACCGATGAATCGATCAGGTTTCACATGATGTTTAACAAAATAATGTAGGCAAATCTAGACATAATTTTTTTTACTGTTGAAATGTGCAAAGTTTATTGAGATTGAAAAAAGGATAGTTACTTTCAAGTATTAAATTTATCTACATGTATATGTCATAAATGTCATTACATTATTGAAACTGAACAACTAAAAAGTGGATAAAATTTTCGTAAATATATATATATTTTTTACAAATGTTTATTTCACTTTTTCACTTTTACACAAATTAGTTTATGTATCAAGAACTTAAATTGAAGGATAGAACCGTTTAGAATTGTGAATATTTTAATTGACTAATACACGAAAGACTTAGATTTTTTGCGAATTAAATAAAGGGGGTCCAAACGTATTTTTTTAACAATCATCTTCTTAACTTACGGAAATGGTTTTTTAACTGTCTGTAAATATTAAAATTGAAAATGACCCAGCCTTGTTCTCCAATTACGTATGTGATAGCTGTCGGTTTAAATTATTAAGATCAAACTAACCAAAAATAGGAAAAAAATGGACTAAAAGAAAAATTGAACGAATGACTCTATTCGGCAGGGTACATCAACGGAATGTAACGAATGGACTATTCGGGTTACTTCGCACGTATATATGACAAAAACTTGTCTGTTCGTAATTCTCCGTGAACACGAAAATGACCGATAAGTGTCAGTGATTTGATCGATCACATGCGGAGAATCAACTTCCATGCCAGATATTGAACCAATTAACGAGTTATCGAAAGATGGGCGGTAACGCAGATGAAACCTTTGAAGTGATGAAGATGTTATTCCTTTTAATATTACTTCCATGATCATACTAGCATATCAATACTGGAAATCTGACTTTCATTGATAAAAAATATTTTTTAATAGAATTAAAAGATCAAAAGTTGTACAGTTTAGGTTATAAAGATTAAATGGGTATAATCCTGCATGCGGTTGTAGTTCTGTGACTGCTATTAAAGTATTCTCAGATTTGGCGTTATTCAATATATTCTCTAGATCATATCAGTAGTCAAACCTACTGATGGGGATCTTGATTTGGACAATGGTTGTTTTATTTCATTGGACACTTAAATTCATAGATAAAGTCATCCACGAAAACCATGAAAATTGATACCCCATGAATAAAAGTACTTTCACAGTATTGAAAATAAACATTGAATGCTTGCTTGAAATCCCCCTCCCCCCAAAAAAATTACCAAATTTGTTTTCTCAATGTTCTATTAATGAATCAGCAATTATTATTTTTTTCTGATTTTTTTTTCTTTTTCAGATCAACATTGTCCATTTAGATCCACATCTTCCTATTATAGACATTGGAATATTACAGAAATCTGAGCATTTTATAGGAAACTGTGTATCATCCTTTACTTCATCTGTTACCAGAGACCGACTAGTAAAGGAAAAACCAACATCATTTTGGGGATACAGCTGATTGACTAGTCATAAAAAAAATTCTGTTTAACATTCCAATTTCTATGGAACATTCTCCATCCTTATGCAATACTACTATGCAACTGCGCTCTTGCATGATGGACATCATATTCATGCTGATTTGCCTATTTATTTATTTGTCCATCTATTTTTATATGATTTATTATTTCTAATGTCATGTATTATATATCACTGAATTGAACCACTTAAAATTTTTTATCTATTATTAAACAAATTTGTATGAAACTCATACCCACATGCCTTTTATATGTTTGTCCTTTTAGGCTTTAAAGTGAAACTTTGGGATTTTTTACCTATCATCTTGATATGTTTTTCATAACATAAAAACATATTCACCAAGTTTGATTTTTTTATGTACACAAATCAAGAAGAAATTTGAAGATTATTAATTTCATTCTGAAAGGGGCATGCCAGGAGTGAAATTAATTTCATTCAAAAATAACTTTAGTGATTTTTGTTTAATTCATTTACCATTATCTAGACTGTTGAGGATTTAGAACTTGACATAATGTTTTGTTAATTGTTTATTTGCAAGTCAATATGTTAACCTCTAGTTGTCATGTCTGGTTTTATTTTGGGTTGCTGTCCCAGTCAAGTATACCCTGTGACATCATACTATTTATAATTTAATTATATAATAAGATATGTAATTTTTAAACATATTTAAGTCTCCAAAACAAAGTTTGAAAGACTTATTGTTTTGCCCAGAACATAAATTGTGGTGAAATCAGGGTTTTTGTTTGTACATTGGGCTATTTTAAGGGATACTTTTGGGGGCCAAAAGAAATGAGGGATTTTCTATAGAACCCTATGGAAATATTTTTTAAATATTTAAATAATTATAACTTGAAAATGGTTAGCGATAGACACTGAGGATCTTCAGGAATGACCATTGAAACATATGGACTACTTTCAGGTCAAACAGTCAATGGTTACTTATTGACATTTTTTTACCCAATTTTCACAAAATACTTAAAATATTGGAAAATCTTATTAAGTGAAAATACTCTAGATGATAAAGCAAATTGATGACAAATTGAATAAATAATAATAGAGTTCTCAGGGCTTGATACTTATGGGGACTTTGACTCTGTTGCAATTATTTCTTGTGTAACATGCTTTTTTGTTATTTAATATACTATTGCTATAGTGTGCAATCTAGTTTCTCTTGCAAATTTGTATTCCTCCTATACTCAATAACATTGATTAGGTGTGATAGATAGGTGAACTTAAAAATGAAAATCATGAGTATAATTTGATACTTTAATCTTCCAACAAAGTGGTAGCAATTATATATGCATCATTAATTTAATATTTTAGTGTTGAATGTTGATTCTGAAGTTTTCAAAACGTAACATTGATTTATAAATGTTTAAAATTTACAACAAATCGTTTTTAGAAAGATTAGAACTTGTTCTAAATCTTTACTTAGGCACCGACCTCCCTAACAACATGACAGGTTAGCTACTGTTAGTAAATGTACTTTTAAAATTATAACAAACCAATGCATTGTTTATTAGTTAATTCCCCATCAATCATCATGTCTATTTTAGTCATTTGAATTTTTATTAGAAGTGAATATATATTTTTGCAATCCAGAAAGAATCCATATTTCAATAAAATAAGTTTTTTTTTATTCTTTTTATGTTGAAAAGAAAATTTTCAATGCCCTGTGTTGAAAAATACTTTAAAAAAATTATCAAAAGGCACTACAACTTAATCTTCAATGTCATATATAACCTCTTTTTCAACTTACAAAATGCCCCAAAACAACATTTTTAGATTTATTTTTTTGACATTTTAAAGTTCTTAGCTGCTGGTCCAGATTTTATGTCTTACACGGATAGTTTGTAACATTTAATAGAAGAATTTTTGATTTGCAATTTTTTAATTTTTTTGAAACATGTTCAGAACAGGCAACATTATTTGGATAAGATATAAAAAGCAGTTTATATAAAATTGTGTAAATTAAGAGACCCATGTTATTTAATTTGAGCTTATTTTATCCTCATACTGGAAAAACATATTTCCTTCTAAAGACCTGCTGTCAGTAATGAAATTTCAGCAACAGTGCTTTATTAATGTTCATTTTCCCCCACAATACCATAATATGAAATTATTCCAACTACTCATCAAATCTTTCCATGAGTGATTTTCATCACTTTGATTGATATATTAGATTTTAATCATTAAATGAAAAAGCTGAATAAGAGTTGTAAAAAAAATGCTGTTGAAAATATTTAAAAACAAAACCCTGACTATTATGTGCATTTGTGTTGCATCATTACTAAGAGATTGAAATGTGAGACGATAACGTATAGCTGGTTATTTCTGCGGGTGTAAAATTTCATGATTTTCATTAAATAAGGTATACAAAATATTTTGGCATTATTATCAATGCCTTTGCATTGCACTTTTAAATTGGCAGAATTTATTTTTGCGATTTGATTCTATCCTTGAAAATAGGCGAAAATTTACACCCTGCTAAAATAACATACTTTATGGTGGGTTTTACAGTCTTTGCATTTGGCATATACCAAAAGTGATAGGACTTTAAGCAAACATCAATCAACCAATTAATGGTAATTCAAATAAATGGTAACAGTCTTAATTTCTACCTTCCAGCATCAACAATTTGGTTTCTGAAGAAAATCTTTTGAGCCATTAGGAATACCTTTGTCAAACTTGACTTGATAATGCCCCATAAGAAGAATAAGATAACTACATATTTTTGGGTCAAAGAGATTGTTTTTTAAATCATATGTTAAAGATGCTCCATGTGGTGAGGAAGACCCCTATTGGTTTAGGGGTTGGTAGGATAAAGGTCACAACAGTTATAGACAGATCGAAATTTAGGCACGGTACCGGTATTAGTTTCTTGATTCTATGCTTTTAGTACCTCTTGGGATGGAGAGCCATACATCAGATATTTACCATGGTTAAAAATTTACCTCCGATTAAACAAGACCTTTTGTTTAAGGTCAAAAGTCCAGTTTACAGCAGCAATAAATAGACTGAAATTAGGGCAAATATTACAAATCTTTTAGATCACAACTTGGCTTATGCACCAATAGTGTTTCTATGGTTTTAAAAATTTAATGTTGTGTAATTACATTGTTGCATGTTTGCCATGTTTTAGGCCTAAAATCTTTTAAAGGAGAAGGTACATTTTAGTTTTTAGTTGCCAAAAAAATTTAATCAACATTTACTAATTTGAACTTTTATGAACTTTCAATCATGTAAATATTTGTTTCAGTGTAAAGCTATCATTTGACTGGTGTACTGTAATAAATCAGTTTAAAATATGAGCAATTGAAATGTAGAATGTTTACATGAAATCCTGTTGTAAACTAATTTTTATTGAGCCTGCAACTTTTGTTGCAGAAAGCTCGACATAGGGATAGTGATCTGGTGGTGGTGGCGTTAGCTAACTTCTTAAAAGCTTTATATTTAATAAGGTGGAAGACCTTTGTATATGGACAATGATGGATGCCTCATGTTACGAAGTTTCCGTCAGACACATGTATAATGTCCTTGACCACATTTTCATGATTCAGTGACTACTTGAAAAAAGGTTAAGATTTTTTGTAATGTTAAATTCTCTCTTATTATAAATAAAGGCAACAGTAGTATACCGCTGTTCAAAACTCATAAATCCATGGACAAAAAACAAAATCGGGTAATTAACTAAAACTGAGGGATAGTAATAGGATAACGATATTTAGTATGTGCGTACCTTGCAAGGTCCTCATGCCCGTCAGACAGTTTTCACTTGACCTCGACCTCATTTCATGGATCAGTGAACAAGGTTAAGTTTTTGTGGTCATGTCCATATCTCAGATACTTTAAGCAATAGGTCTAGTATATTCAGTGTATGGAAGGACTGTAATGTGTACATGTCCAACTGCAGGTGTCATCTGACCTTGACCTCATTTTCATGGTTCAGTGGTTATAGCTAAAATTTTGTGTTTTGGTCTGTTTTTCTTATACTGTATGCAATAGGTCTACTATATTTGGTGTATGGAATGATTGAAAGGTGAACATGTCTAGCTGGAAGGTGTCATCTGACCTTGACCTCATTTTTATGGTTCAGTGGTCAAAATTAAGTTTTTGAGTTTTGGTCTTTTTAGCTCACCTGTCCCGAAGGGACAAGTGAGCTTATGCCATCACTTAGCGTCCATCGTCGTCTGTCGTCTGTCGTCGTAAACTATTTCAAGAATCTTCTCCTCTGAAACTACTGGGCCAAATACTTTCAAACTTTAACTGAATGTTCCTTAGGGTATCTTATTTATAAATTATATCCGAAGTTTTGATCTATCAACAAACATGGTCGCCATTGCTAAAAATAGAACATAGGGGTCAAATGCAGTTTTTGGCTTATAACTCAAAAACCAAAGCATTTAGAGCAAATCTGACATGGGGTAATATTGTTTATCAGGTCAAGATCTATCTGCCCTGAAATTTTCAGATGAATCAGACCACCTGTTGTTGGGTTGCTGCCCCTGAATTGGTAGTTTTAAGGAAATTTTGCTGTTTTTGGTTATTATCTTGAATATTATTATAGATAGAGATAAACTGTAAACAGGAATAATGTTCAGCAAAGTAAGATTTACAAATAAGTCAACATGACGGAAATGGTCAGTTGACCCCTTTAGGAGTTATTGCCCTTTATAGTCAATTTTTAACCATTTTTCGTAAATCTTAGTAATCTTTTACAAAACTCTTCTCCTCTGAAACTACTGGGCCAAATACTTCTAAACTTTAACTGAATGTTCCTTATGGTATCTAGTTTGTCAATTGTATCGGAAGTTGTGATCTATCAACAAACATGGTCGCCATTGCTAAAAATAGAACATAGGGGTCAAATGCAGTTTTTGGCTTATAACTCAAAAACCAAAGCATTTAGAGCAAATCTGACATGGGATATTATTGTTTATCAGGTCAAGATCTATCTGCCCTGAAATTTTCAGATGAATCAGACAACCTGTTGTTGGGTTACTGCCCCTGAATTGGTAATTTTAAAGAAATTTTGCTGTTTTTGGTTATTATCTTGAATATTATTATAGATAGAGATAAACTGTAAACAGCAATAATGTTCAGCAAAGTAAGATTTACAAATAAGTCAACATGACGGAAATGGTCAGTTGACCCCTTAAGGAGTTATTGCCCTTTATAGACTTTTTTCACAATTTGTTCATCATGTTGACTTACTTTAAAAAATCTTCTCCTTTGAAACTGCTGTATCAATTTCAGCCAAATTTAGGCTAAATGAGTTTCAGAGTATCTAGTATAAATTTTATATTTTATTTCCTTGTATGTCAAGAAACATAGCTCCTATGGCTAAAATAGAACATAGGAGAAAATGATTATGTTTTTTTGGCTTTTGAAGAAAATAGGACGATCCAAAAAACATTTAAATAAATTGAAAAGCCAAAATAATCATTGATGAGAGATTTAACCAAAAGAATTAAGGTGAGCGATTCAGGCTCTTGAGAGCCTCTTGTTTTCTAATACTTATTGCAATAGTTCATTTATCATAATGTTATTATTTATCTTTGTGTTACCTGATTTTGGCACAGCTTTCAAGATTTTGATACAACTGAAGCCTAAAACAAAACAGGGTAGAACATCTTTTGTTTCTATGAATTTCTGGAAATAAATATTTTACAAGTCACATTTTATGCCCCATCTACAATAGTAGAGGGGCATTATGTTTTCTGGTCTGTGGCTCTGTTTGTCCATCCGTTGGTTCGTCTGTTCGTTCGTCCGTCCGTTTTTTTATTTGACCTAGAGCTCATTTTCACGGTTCATTGCTCGGTGTTAAGTTTTTGTGTTTTTGTCTGTTTTACTTAACATTTAAGCAATAGGTCAACTATATTTGTTGTATGGAATAATTGTTAGCTATACATGCCTGCCTGGCATGGTTCATCTGACCTTGACCCCATTTTCATGGTTCATTGGTCAGTGTTTAGTTTTCTTGGTTAAGTTTATTTGACAGTTGTAATAAAGCTTTATATTTAGGACTATCAACATAATATCAATAATTAGTAGAGAAAGCAAGACATTTCAGCGTGGACACTCTTGTTGTGGTAAGTTGCTGTATTTGTAGTTAATTCTTGTAATGTTTTGTTTATATTAGAATAACTCTGGTATAAGTACTTACAGTCTTGACTTCTAGGTTTTGTTTAATTTTATTGTATTTTTTATGTTTCCCTTGTTTTCAAGGAATCAATTGAGATTTTTATAATATTATCCTTATGATGTATTAACATAATTATTAAGTTGTATAGGAACTAACCCATTTGTATGACTAAGACTGATTGATAGGTGGGATTAACTCAACTTTTAGCACTATTGTGCTATTTGGTGCCAGTCAATTTTTATTTGTGGAGGAAGCTGAAATGCCACTGAAAGAATCATGACCTTCAGTAGAAAATAATGACAATCCTAGTCAATAAATATTGGAGTCGACCCCACCTGCTCCACGTAGGATACAAACTCATAATCTCAGTGTTGACAGGCTGGTAATACAATAGTTTAACTACTTGGATCACTGAGCCACAGAGGCCAACTACCCAACATTACCTGGAATATTTTCCTTTCTTGTTAAGCTATATGATGTGTGATAACCATACCATGGACATATTTTCTAGGTCTGATCTAAATAATTTACCTACCTAGATTTATATTTCACCTGCAAGTATTTAGAAAAAAGGATGATTTAAGGGCTCCACTGTTTAGATCTCAAATTTATTTGTCTATGTCTCATCACAAATTGTTGAAGATATGATAAATGTTAAGCTGGTAAATGGACCCATAACATGACCTTAGACTCCTTAGTAGTTAAATTTAGCCAGGTTTGTTTTGTTAACCAACATCTTAGTCTGACATAGTCTTTGAATTTGTAATATCTGATGTAACTATATTTCAGCAGTATGGTAATGCAGAGATCATCAGTCAATCTACATCTGATAAGATAATTATTGAATATTGTTATGAGTTTTAAAATATTTATGACTATATTATGTTTACTTTTATTGTTCATTTTTTAATATTGATTAACAATATATTAAATAAACATAATATTATGCTAAATTTTTTTTTTAATTTTCAGAATCAAAAAGATTTAAAAACAGTTTAAATGAACACTCCATTTATCATAATGTTATTATTTATCTTTGTGTTACCTAATTATTTTGGCACAGCTTTCAAGATTTTGATACAACTGAAGCCTAAAACAAAACAGGGCAGAACATCTTTTGTTTCTCTAAATTTCTGGAAATAAATATTTTACAAGTCACATTTTATGCCCCATCTACAATAGTAGAGGGGCATTTCTACAATAGTAGAGGGGCATTATGTTTTCTGGTCTGTGGCTCTGTTCACCCATCCGTTCGTTCGTCTGTTTGTTCGTCCGTCCGTTCGTCCTGCTCCAGGTTAAAGTTTTTGGTCAAGGTAGTTTTTGATGAAGCTGAAGTCCAACCAATTTGAAAATTAGTACCCTTGTTGCTTATGATATGATCTTTCTGCTTTTAAAGCCAAATTAGACTTTTTACCCCAAATTCACAGTCCACTGAACATAGAAAATGAAAGTGGGAGTTTCAGGTTAAAGTTTTTGGTCAAGGTAGTTTTTGATGAAGCTGAAGTCCAATCAACTTGAAACTTAGTACACATGTTTCCTATAGTATAATCCTTCTAATTTTAATGCCAAATTAGATTTTAACCTGATTTCACGGTCCATTGAACATGGAAAATTATAGTGCAAGTGGGGCATCCGTGTACTTTGGACGGACGCACATAGCCACAAACCAGAAAACATAATGCCCCTCTACTATCGTATGTGAGGCATAAAAAATTGGTAAAGCATATCTAATTTTTAGAATATGCAAGTTTTTCAAAAGAATTAAAAAGATTTATAAATTACAAAATTAAGGTATACAAGTCTATTCAATACAGAAGAGGCGTATTTAGAGGGGAAACAAATTGGTTGATTATAAAGGGAATCACTGAAGCATGACCCGAGCAGATCCCTTCTTAGGCAGTCATTGGGCCCCATATATGAAAATTTCTAGATTCTTCTCTGTACAGTGTAAGATAAGAGGTGGATTTCAAATGATATAAAGTTCAGAGCAAGAAGGAGACTCTGAATTAATTGTCAGAATGTGTTTTGGTTTAATTCACATCTTTTTGTTACACAAATGCAAAATATAACATCAATCTCCAGATTAAGTGTTAATTTAATCATTTAATGAAGAGATTCAAAAGTGACATTAACTGGTCATTGTACCTTTCTAAATTTTTCTAAAAAAATCAGCATTAAAGATTATTTCCCCAATTATGGGAAATTTATAGGGAATGTTTGATGAAAACTAATCCTACTTTATTCAAATTTATGAATCAAGTCACTTTTATGTAGGAACTTACAACCATTTACCCCCTTAGGATATCACACAAGTCATTACACCACCAATATCATCTTCACATTAGGATAGCACACTAGCCATTACAGCCCCAATATCATCTTCACATTAGGATAGCACAGTGGCCATTACACCACAAATATCATCTTCACATTAGAATAACACACTAGCCATTACATCAACACAATCATCTTGACATTAGGAAAGCACACTAGCCATTATACCACCAATATCATATTTATATATTAAGAAAGCATACTAGTCATTATACCATCAATATCATATTTACAATAGGATAGCACACTAGTCATTGTACCACCAATATCATCCTGTCATAAGGATAGCATGCTAGCCATTACATCACTAATATCATCTTCACATTAAGATAGTATACTAGTCATTACACCACCAATATCATCTTGACATTAGGACAATATTAAAACACTAGCCATTACACCACCAATACCATCCTCCCATTAGGAAAACACACTAGCTATTACATAACCTATAATATCTTAACATTAGGATATCACACTAGTAGCAATTATACCACCTATATCATCTCCAAATTAGGATAGCACACTAACCATTACATAACCAATATCATTTTGACATTAGGATATCACACTAGCAATTATACCATCAATACTAGTATTATCTCCAAATTAGGATAGCACCCTAACCATTAAACCACCAATATCATCTGCACATTAGGATAATATACTAGCCATATACCATCAAAATCTTCACAAAAGGATAGCACAATAGCCATTAAAGCCCCAATATCATTCTCACATTAGGATAACACACTAGCCATACACCACCAATATCATATTCACATTAGCAAAGCACACTAGCCATTACACCACCAAAATCATCTTTACAAAGGGAAAGTACACTGGCCATTACATCACTAATATTTACTTCACTTTAGGAAAGCACACTAGTCATCACATCACTAATAGTATTCTTGATATATTAGGATAGCACACAAGTCATTACACCACCAATATCATCTTGACATTAGAATAGCATCATAGCCATTACACCACCAATATCATATTCACATTAGGAAAGCACACTATAGATAGCCATTACACCACCAATATCATCTACACACTAGCCATTACACCACTAATATTTACTTCACATTAGGAAAGCACAACAGTCATCGCATTACTTATAGTATTCTTGACATTAGAATAGCACACACACTAGCCATAACACCACCGATATCATTTTGACATTAGAATAGCATACTAATCATTACACCACCAATATCATCTTAACATTAGGACAGCACACTATATATACACCAACAATATCATATTCACATTAGGAAAGCACAATAGCCATTACACCACCAATATCATCTTCATTTTAAGATAACACACTAGCCATTACACCACCAATATCATTTTCAAATTAGGATAGCACACTAGCCATACACCCCCAATATCATATTCACATTAGGATAGCACACTAGCCATTACACCACCAATATCATCTTCACATTAGGACAGCACACTTGCCATAACACCACCGATATCATCTTCACATTAGGATAGCACACTAGCCATTACACCACTAATATCATCTTCACATTAGGACAGCACACTAACCATAACACCACCGATATCATCTTCACATTAGGATAGCACACTAGCCATTACACCACCAATATCATCTTCACATTAGGAGAGCACATTAGCCATAACACCACCGATATCATTTTGACATTAGAATAGCACACTAGTCATTACACTACCAATATCATCTTGTCATTAGGAAAGCACATTAATCATTACACCACCAATATCATCCTCACATTAGGACAGCACACTAGATATACACCACCAATATCATCCTCACATTAGGACAGCACACTAGATATACACCACCAATATCTTCATATTAAGATAAAACACTCACTAGCCATTACACCACCAGTATTATCTTAACATTAGGAAAGCACACTAGCGATCACACCAGTTATATTATTCTTGACATTAGGATAGCACACTAGACATAACACAACCAATATCATCCTTGCTTTAGAATAGACACTAGCCATAACACCACCGATATCAGATTCAAATTAGGATAGCATACTAGCCATACACCAACGTTATTATCTGCACATTAGGATAGCATACTAGCCATTACACCACCAATATCATCTTGTCATTAGGAAAGCACACTTGTCATTACACCACCAATATTATATTCACATAAGAAAGCACACTAGCCATTACACCACCAATATCATCTTGACATAAGGATAGCACACTAGCCATTACACCACCAATATCATCTTGACATTAGGGAAAGCAAACTAGTCATTACACCACCAATATAATCTTTACATTAGGATAGCACACTCGCCATTACACCACCAATATCATCTTGTCATTAGGAAAGCACACTAGTCATTACACCACCAATATTATATTCACATAAGAAAGCACACTAGCCATTAAACCAGCAATATCATCTTGACATAAGGATAGCACACTAGCCATTACACCACCAATATCATCTTCACATTAGGATAGCACACTAGCCAAGACACCACAAATATCATCTTGACATAAGGATAGCACACTAGCCATTTCACTACCAATATCATCTTCATATTAGGATAGCACACTCCCCATTACACCACCAATATCATCTTCACATTAGGATAGTACACTCGCCATTACACCACCAATATCATCTTGTCATTAGGAAAGCACACTAGTCATTACACCTACAATATTATATTCACATAAAAAAGCACACTAGCCATTACACCACCATTATTAACCAACTAAGTACATTATTGCCAAAAATGGCTATTTATTAAAAATTACATATTTTCTGTATTGGCCCTGTTTTTCTGTAATGGCCCTGTTTTTTTCCGTAATGGCCCTGTTTTTCTGTAATGGCCCTGTTTTTCTGTAATGGCCCTGTTTTTTCTGTAATGGCCCTGTTTTTCTGTAATGGCCCTGTATTTATGCCCAGTTTGTCTGTATTAAGCCCAGTTAAAGTTTTTAATAAAGTTAATAAAATTAAGTTGTAAAGAGTAAACCATTAAAGAGTTATAAAGAACCATATAAAGTGATCACTGTTCATCCTGTTTTTCAACACATAACTTCTTTCAACTTGATATCTTGGATATTTGGTATATTTAAAGCTTTATCATGGTGAAGTACAAATTATTTTTTTCAAACTAAACTGTCATTAAAAGAGTAAGAGAGTACATCAAGTCGGTAGCAAGACATATACTTTTGTTCAGTTGGTTAATAAATGTATTAAGAAATAGGTGTTTTTATAATGGCCCTGTTATATGTCCTCGGTCAGTAATAACAGCCTCGGATGTCTGTAATGGCCCTCGGCGTTGCCTCGGGCCATTACAGACTTCCTCGACCATTATTACAGACCTTGGACATATAACAGGGCCATTATAAAAACACCCATTCATTAATACCATAATATCATCTTGACATTAGAATAGCATAATAGCCATTACACCACCAATGCCATCTTCACATTAGGATAGCACACCAGCCATTACACCACCAATTTCATCTTCACATTAGGATAACACACTAGCCATTACACCACCAATATCATCTTCACATTAGGAGAGCACATTAGCCATAACACCACCGATATCATTTGGACAACCATTTATCCCCTAAGGATATCACACAAGTCATTACACTACCAATATCATCTTGTCATTAGGAAAGCACACTAATCATTACACCACTAATATTATCTTCACATTAGGACAGAACACTAGATATACACCACCAATATCATCTTCACATTAGGACAGCACACTAGATATACACCACCAATATCATCTTAATATTAAGATAACACACTCACTAGCCATTACACCACCAATATTATCTTAACATTAGGAAAGCACACTAGCGATCACACCAGTTATATTATTCTTGACATTAGGATAGCACACTAGACATAACACAACCAATATCATCCTTGCTTTAGAATACACACTAGCGATCACACCAGTTATATTATTCTTGACATAAGGATAGCACACTAGCCATTACACCACCAATATCATCTTGACATTAGGGAAAGCAAACTAGTCATTACACCACCAATATAATCTTTACATTAGGATAGCACACTCGCCATTACACCACCAATATCATCTTGTCATTAGGAAAGCACACTAGTCATTACACCACCAATATTATATTCACATAAGAAAGCACACTAGCCATTACACCAGCAATATCATCTTGACATAAGGATAGCACACTAGCCATTACACCACCAATATCATCTTCACATTAGGATAGCACACTAGCCAAGACACCACAAATATCATCTTGACATAAGGATAGCACACTAGCCATTTCACTACCAATATCATCTTCATATTAGGATAGCACACTACCCATTACACCACCAATATCATCTTCACATTAGGATAGTACACTCGCCATTACACCACCAATATCATCTTGTCATTAGGAAAGCACACTAGTCATTACACCTACAATATTATATTCACATAAAAAAGCACACTAGCCATTACACCACCATTATTAACCAACTAAGTACATTATTGCCAAAAATGGCTATTTATTAAAAATTACATATTTTCTGTATTGGCCCTGTTTTTCTGTAATGGCCCTGTTTTTTTCCGTAATGGCCCTGTTTTTCTGTAATGGCCCTGTTTTTCTGTAATGGCCCTGTTTTTTCTGTAATGGCCCTGTTTTTTCTGTAATGGCCCTGTTTTTCTGTAATGGCCCTGTATTTATGCCCAGTTTGTCTGTATTAAGCCCAGTTAAAGTTTTTAATAAAGTAAATAAAATTAAGTTGTAAAGAGTAAACCTTTAAAGAGTTATAAAGAACCATATAAAGTGATCACTGTTCATCCTGTTTTTCAACACATAACTTCTTTCAACTTGATATCTTGGATATTTGGTATATTTAAAGCTTTATCATGGTGAAGTACAAATTGTTATTTTCAAACTAAACTGTCATTAAAAGAGTAAGAGAGTACATCAAGTCGGTAGCAAGACATATACTTTTGTTCAGTTGGTTAATAAATGTATTAAGAAATAGGTGTTTTTATAATGGCCCTGTTATATGTCCTCGGTCAGTAATAACAGCCTCGGATGTCTGTAATGGCCCTCGGCGTTGCCTCGGGCCATTACAGACTTCCTCGACCATTATTACAGACCTTGGACATATAACAGGGCCATTATAAAAACACCCATTCATTAATACCATAATATCATCTTGACATTAGAATAGCATAATAGCCATTACACCACCAATGTCATCTTCACATTAGGATAGCACACCAGCCATTACACCACCAATTTCATCTTCACATTAGGATAACACACTAGCCATTACACCACCAATATCATCTTCACATTAGGAGAGCACATTAGCCATAACACCACCGATATCATTTGGACAACCATTTATCCCCTAAGGATATCACACAAGTCATTACACTACCAATATCATCTTGTCATTAGGAAAGCACACTAATCATTACACCACTAATATTATCTTCACATTAGGACAGAACACTAGATATACACCACCAATATCATCTTCACATTAGGACAGCACACTAGATATACACCACCAATATCATCTTAATATTAAGATAACACACTCACTAGCCATTACACCACCAATATTATCTTAACATTAGGAAAGCACACTAGCGATCACACCAGTTATATTATTCTTGACATTAGGATAGCACACTAGACATAACACAACCAATATCATCCTTGCTTTAGAATACACACTAGCGATCACACCAGTTATATTATTCTTGACATAAGGATAGCACACTAGCCATTACACCACCAATATCATCTTGACATTAGGGAAAGCAAACTAGTCATTACACCACCAATATAATCTTTACATTAGGATAGCACACTCGCCATTACACCACCAATATCATCTTGTCATTAGGAAAGCACACTAGTCATTACACCACCAATATTATATTCACATAAGAAAGCACACTAGCCATTACACCAGCAATATCATCTTGACATAAGGATAGCACACTAGCCATTACACCACCAATATCATCTTCACATTAGGATAGCACACTAGCCAAGACACCACAAATATCATCTTGACATAAGGATAGCACACTAGCCATTTCACTACCAATATCATCTTCATATTAGGATAGCACACTCCCCATTACACCACCAATATCATCTTCACATTAGGATAGTACACTCGCCATTACACCACCAATATCATCTTGTCATTAGGAAAGCACACTAGTCATTACACCTACAATATTATATTCACATAAAAAAGCACACTAGCCATTACACCACCATTATTAACCAACTAAGTACATTATTGCCAAAAATGGCTATTTATTAAAAATTACATATTTTCTGTATTGGCCCTGTTTTTCTGTAATGGCCCTGTTTTTTTCCGTAATGGCCCTGTTTTTCTGTAATGGCCCTGTTTTTCTGTAATGGCCCTGTTTTTTCTGTAATGGCCCTGTTTTTTCTGTAATGGCCCTGTTTTTCTGTAATGGCCATGTATTTATGCCCAGTTTGTCTGTATTAAGCCCAGTTAAAGTTTTTAATAAGTTGTAAAGAGTAAACCATTAAAGAGTTATAAAGAACCATATAAAGTGATCACTGTTCATCCTGTTTTTCAACACATAACTTCTTTCAACTTGATATCTTGGATATTTGGTATATTTAAAGCTTTATCATGGTGAAGTACAAATTATTTTTTTCAAACTAAACTGTCATTAAAAGAGTAAGAGAGTACATCAAGTCGGTAGCAAGACATATACTTTTGTTCAGTTGGTTAATAAATGTATTAAGAAATAGGTGTTTTTATAATGGCCCTGTTATATGTCCTCGGTCAGTAATAACGGCCTCGGATGTCTGTAATGGCCCTCGGCGTTGCCTCGGGCCATTACAGACTTCCTCGACCATTATTACAGACCTTGGACATATAACAGGGCCATTATAAAAACACCCATTCATTAATACCATAATATCATCTTGACATTAGAATAGCATAATAGCCATTACACCACCAATGTCATCTTCACATTAGGATAGCACACCAGCCATTACACCACCAATTTCATCTTCACATTAGGATAACACACTAGCCATTACACCACCAATATCATCTTCACATTAGGAGAGCACATTAGCCATAACACCACCGATATCATTTGGACAACCATTTATCCCCTAAGGATATCACACAAGTCATTACACTACCAATATCATCTTGTCATTAGGAAAGCACACTAATCATTACACCATTAATATTATCTTCACATTAGGACAGCACACTAGATATACACCACCAATATCATCTTCACATTAGGACAGCACACTAGATATACACCACCAATATCATCTTAATATTAAGATAACACACTCACTAGCCATTACACCACCAATATTATCTTAACATTAGGAAAGCACACTAGCGATCACACCAGTTATATTATTCTTGACATAAGAATAGCACACTAGACATAACACAACCAATATCATCCTCGCTTTAGAATAGACACTAGCCATAACACCACCAATATTATCTTGACATAATGATAGCACACTAGCCATTACACCACCAATATCATCTTGACATTAGAATAGCATAATAGCCATTACACCACCAATATCATATTCACATTAGGATAGCACACTAGCCATTACACCACCAATATCATCTTCACATTAGGACAGCACACTTGCAATAACACCACCGATATCATCTTCACATTAGGATAGCACACTAGCCATTACACCACTAATATCATCTTCACATTAGGACAGCACACTTACCATTACACCACCAATATCATCTTGTCATTAGGAAAGCACACTAGTCATTACACCACCAATATTATATTCACATAAGAAAGCACACTAACCATTACACCACCAATATCATCTTGTCATTAGGAAAGCACACTAGTCATTACACCACCAATATTATCTTGACATAAGGATAGCACACTAGCCATTACACCACCAATATCATCTTGTCATTAGGAAAGCACACTAGTCATTACACCACAAATATTATATTCACATAAGAAAGCACACTAGCCATTTCACCACCAATATCACCTTGTCATTAGGATAGCACACTAGCAATTACACCACCAATATCATCTTCACACTAGGATAGCACACTAGCCAAGACACCACAAATATCATCTTGACATATGGATAGCACACTAGCCATTACACTACCAATATCATCTTCACATTAGGATAGCACACTCGCCATTACACCACCAATATCATCTTGTCATAAGGATAGCACACTAGCCATTACACCACCAATATCATCTTCACATTAGGATAGCACACTCCCCATTACACCACCAATATCATCTTGTCATTAGGAAAGCACACTTGTCATTACACTACCAATATTATATTCACATAAGAAAGCACACTAGCCATTACACCACCAATATCATCTTGACATAATGATAGCACACTAGCCATTACACCACCAATAACATCTTGACATTAGAATAGCATAATAGCCATTACACCACCAATGTCATCTTCACATTAGGATAGCACACCAGCCATTACACCATCAATTTCATCTTCACATTAGGATAGCACACAACTCAACACACCATTCATACCATCTTCCCCTTAGGATAACACACTTGCCATTACACCACAAATATCGTCTTCTCATTAAGAAAGCAAACTAACTATTGTACCACCAATAGCCTATTTCCATAAGAATATTTGGTATCAAACACGGATATATTGGACAAACTAATGCAAAACATCGCATTCAGGGGTTGTCATTATTTTTACCCAGAAAAAAAAACAATATCAGGGATAGTCAAAATAGGTAAAGAATAATCCATTTTAAGTTTTGATTTTAAACGAGGAGTTACAAGCTTATACATTTCTTTTTTTTTAGCAGAAGAACATTGACATAATAAGACGTCTTTTAATTATCGGAGGTACAGATCAAACTGTCTAAGTGGTGTTTTGTTTGGTATTTAAAGAGGTTTAGACACGTAATGAGATTTATAACCAGAAATAGGAAGGCTTGCTTAATGGTATACTTTATCTCCAAAGAAAAAAGTGAAAATCATGCGACTTTGATTTTATTGTACTTCAGGTTGGACTACTTTTTAGTTCTTAGGAGAAATGGCATGACGTAACATCGTAACATACGGTTAGCGAAAGAAGATCTCATTAAAAAATATTATTTAGAGATGAAGTTTTAATTTCTAACAATGACGAGCATATTCTCTAGCTTTACAAAATATGCAAGTATTTCCCCCTTTCTATAGTATTAACTACCTATTACACTTGATTATATGCTCCAAATGCAAAACTAATCTTTATGTGTTATGTGTTCAATTGCTTTCCGTTATTCGTTCTTTAACATGTACTTAAGAAATCCAAAGTCAATATCAATTAACGCGATATACGGAAGAAACTTGTCATCTTCACAAAAATATAATACGACAGTGGAGCAAATAAATAATGTCCGACCTGTCTTTCTGTATAAAGATAGAGAATGTTATACGTCTTTTTCAATTATAACACGCCGTATCAACCTTTAAACATTAATATAATCATAGGACGGCTCTGACGTGGGGTTTATATTTGTTGTGACTGAGATGATATATAAGGTGTGTGAGATTGAGAACCCAATTTATTTTTTTTCTCTCGCTAAAATCACATAAAAACCTACGATTTGGCATGTTTATAAAACTTTCCTTACGATGACTCCATATATGTAAAAGAAAGAAGATGTAGCATGATTGCCAATGAGACAACTCTCCCCTAAAGACCGAATGATACAGAAATTAACAACTATAGGTCACCGTACGGCCTTCTACAATGAACAAAGCCAATACCGCAAAGTCAGCTATATCTGTCTTGCCGTTGCTTCGTTTATCATAATAATGATGCGAGTGTGCAGTTCAGTTTAGTTCAGTTTCTTGTATATTCCTCCATTAATTGTAGAGCACTACCCAATGGGTATAATTTTAGCAACTATATACACCTTAAAACATATGATAAGGAAACATTTAGTTATATACAGATGACTGAATTTGGTTATAATAATCACTAAATGATAAATATCATCATTAATTCATAGGATTGTCATCATAAAGTTTGAAAAATATATATAATAGTACATAATGCGCTGAGGTGTAAGAAACGTCAAGTATAACAACTGCATATATTTACAGATAAGAATTTTAGTGGTCTCAAATTAAACTTTCTTATAATTGTTAGTTATTAAAAGTGCTATACATGCATCGGGATCTATAATGAAAAGGTTATTTTATAAGACTTATGTAAAAGGGTTGGGGTTTGGAAAAGTTTTAACATATAAGCATACATTTTCTTCACAGTTTTAACTGTATGGAGATCTTGTCATTATTTCTTTAAATTTTAACTGATATCTTAAAACTTTTAAAAAGAGAAGATTTATTTTTAGATCTTTATTAGTCATAAAATAGTAAGATGATATACTAGGAGTAAGAAACTATTTTATTTTAAAAAGTTTACCGTTATACTGTACTTGTGACCAGTTTTTTTTTATCCTTTTTGTGCGCAGCAAGTGCATCTCATAATACGTATTTCTAGCCAGAGTTTCAATGTTTTCGTACACAGTTGAGAAACAGTTTATGTTCTTGCTAGTACAGTCCATTATGAGCTGCAGTAAATTTCCTTGTTGTATGATCTTCTTGTATGTTGAGGTATCAATTTCATCCATTGTCTGTTCGATTTTTGAGCAGTATTTAGATCTTCGTACTTTCTTCGATTGCTTCTGATGTGAGGAATGCTGCGCATAGTGATGATACTCCTTCAGTAAAGCCTCTTTGCCGGGAGTTCTGTATGTTGTTAAATACAGAGTCAACTCTATCCTTCAATATACTTTGTAATATTTATACCCCACGCAACGAAGTTGCGGAGGGTATAATGTTTTTGACCCGTCCGTCCGTCCGTCCGTCCGTCCGTCCGTCCGTCCGTCCGTCCGTCCGTCAGTCCGTCAGTCCTGTTTCTTGTCATCGCAACTCCTCTCAAACCACACAACAGAATTTCACGAAACCTTTTCAGATAATAAGGACATACTATGTAGTTGTGCATATCGACGGGAAATTGCGATTAAATTTTTTTTCTAGGAGTTACGCCCCTTTGGACTTATTTACTTTAATGTACTACTGCAACAGTTTGTCATCGCAACTCCTCTCAAACCACACAACAGAATTTCACGAAACCTTTTCAGATAATAAGGACATACTATGTAGTTGTGCATATCGACGAGAAATTGCGATTCATTTTTTTTTCTAGGAGTTACGCCCCTTTGAACTTATTTACTTTAATGTACTACTGCAACAGTTTGTCATCGCAACTCCTCTCAAACCACACAACAGAATTTCACGAAACCTTTTCAGATAATAAGGACATACTATGTAGTTGTGCATATCGACGGGAAATTGCGATTCAATTTTTTTTCTAAGAGTTACGCCCCTTTGAACTTATTTACTTTAATGTACTACTGCAACAGTTTGTCATCGCAACTCCTCTCAAACCACACAACAGAATTTCATGAAACTTTGTAGATAATAAGGACATACTATGTATATTGACAGGAAATTATTATTCAATATTTTTTCTTATACTTAATTAATTTCTCCAATGACAATGTGGGGACGTGGGGTATGTGAGCGTGCTCACTAAGGTTCTTTAATTTTGCAAAGGTTTGAGTTACAGTTATTCCTCTATAGCTATAGATGGTAATGTTTTGTATTTTTCTTTCTTTAATATTGGTGTTAGAATCCCTGTCTTTAGGAAGATGGGTACATCCAAATATGTTAAGATAAAATTTAGCAAATGTATTATAAAGGGAGTTAACTCTTCCATCCCATGTTTGTATTGTTCTGCCGAAATTCAATCCTCATCGGGTGCTTTTCCTGCTTTAAGTTTTTCTATAGCTTTATTTACTTCCTTTATATTGACAAAGATACATGCTTTGATCTTTTCCCATTTCTATGGATTCTATGAGGGTCTGAATGGGGGGGGGGGGGGGGGGGGTCTGTTATTCTGTAAACATTTAATTTTCACCCCTTATTTCTCTAATCTTCAAAAAATAAGTCTATTCTTTAAAAGTGATTTTTTATGCATTATTCTCTAATTTTTTCCCAAATTTTCTTTAATCTTTAAAAAAAAGTAAAAAAAACATTCTTTTAAATGAATGAGAACGGTGATCTCCGAACAACAGCAAGGCTTTCATTTGTTTCTCAACAATGACGTGTTGATGTGTATTGTTCTGCATGATTAAAGTGCTAGTTCCACAGGCACTTGTTTCTATCCATAGGAAGGTCGACTATCCATATAAATAGATCTATTTATCTATTTATATGGATAGTCGACCTTCCTATGGATAGAAACAAGTGCCTGTGGCTAGTTCCTTGAAGTAACAAGTCCAAATTCTCATCAGTTCTTTCCAGTGATTTTGACTACATATAAGAAGATGTGGTGTAATTGCCAATGAGACAACTCTTCAAAGAGACCAAATGACACATAAATTAACAACTATAGGTCACTTTACGGCATTTAACAATGAATAAAAGCCAACCGCATAGTCAGCTATAAACAGGGCCGGATTCAGGTTTATTGAAAGAGGGGTCGTAGTTTGTAAAAAAAAATTGTTTTGGCCCCTTTTTAGGACTCAAATCATTAAATAAGTGAAATATGCACTTTTTAAACGGTTCCTGGTGTGGGGCATGCATATTTTGTAGTTGCTGGTAAGGTGTAAGGGTTGGACATTTTAGATGCTGTATCTCCCTTTGGATCCAAGAGCTATGTACCAGGGCCGTAACTACCTATGAGGCAGGGGAGGCAACTGCCCTGAATTTTCCACACCCAAATTTTTTTTTTGAAGTAAAAAAATAAAATATTGACAATATGTACACGAAGAACTTGAATTTATATTATAAACAACACAAGTTTACAGTTTTAACAGTGTTATCATGATACGTGATATGTCTGTCATTTTTGGATTTTTTATCGAAAGTAAACCGTTTCAGTATTTGTTTTTTGTTGTTTTTTTTCGTTTGGCCGTCCGTCTGTTATTCAGTATTGAGGGGGTCAGTATTCGTATGAGAACACATATGAAACTTTGCTTTCGATAATTTTGAATAAAAACTTAACTATTCACATCTATTTGGGGCTCGATTATTTAAGCAGAGGATGTTCCTTTTGTATTGTGAATCTTTTAAGATATCGGAAATTCGTTACCGCGGCTGAATCAGCTGTTGGATCGTTTTTTTAAGTTTCCCGATCGTAAGAGAACATTATGGTCAATGCCTTAGTAGGTAAACACTCCCATTCGTTGTAGCAGGGACTTTCGATACTAAGTATATGCTAGACTAGTATAGAAAGTCCCTGGTTGTAGTTATATACATGTCTGTTCAGCTTTCAACAATATTGAAATTCAAGATCCTCAATAAAAAAAAAATATCTTTACGTCGCGTACGGTGTTGGTGTTAGTTTTGGTAACGTTAGTTTGACGTTATTTTTCATGCATTGTATAAATAACGTCGTACGTTTTTTTCATTTCGTACAGCTCAATCATACAGCATAATTTATATGAGCGGTTTGCTTGACTTGCTACGTATAGAACCGAAATGCAAAAGCGGCACATATTTTTTTTAAGTACAGTTAAATTAAAACGGAAAAATAATATTCATTTGAATAAGTATCCCCTTGGAGCAAAGATATTTTCTCTTTCTTTTGATTGTAACAGGATATTTATGATTAATCCGTTTCCACTTTGAGGGTGCGAGTGCTTCCTTGTAGCCTTATCCTGCTCTTTTTAAAATCTAAAAGGGTGACTTTTATGTGCAAGAGATATTGCTCTCTCTTAACACGGTTTAGTCATTTATCACCCCCTTCAGACGGACTATCATGGTTTCACAAGACCATCATACTCGTAAATGTTGTCAAGGTCTTATTCTTTTATCCGCTTTTGATAATTTCCGAATAAAGATTTTATAAGTTGAATCGTTTGTTTCGTCGCCTGTATTAAATGTCATAAGAATCAACAGTTACAAGCAAATTCAAAATTAACCACAATAAAATTAATTTAATCAAATTTGCCAATTTCATAAACAAAAGGAAATTTAATCTCAACTATGAACAAGAAAACAGATGGGCGCAGATAATTTTAGCGAAAAACTACTAGGGGACATTTTAGCGCAGACATTAGAGCCCATTTTAGCGCAGGATTAATCCGTTCAGCTGTATTTTCGAAAGCCCATTTTTAATAGCGAAAACTTTCCTAGTTGAATAATACTAAAACCACGAGCATTTATTTATGCTGGCTTAATATCAAAGTTGTATGTATATTTATATGTTTACTTTGGTTCATCATGGAAATAAAAGTAATTCTATAGTTGTCACTCAGCTATTTACGTTTTTCTTGATACTATCATCAAATTGCAAACAACAACTTTTATAAAAATACAATGTATAGGCGAATGTGCACAACAATCTATTATAGCTGACTATGCGGTAATGGCTTTGCTCATTGGTGAAGGCCGTACGGTGACCTATAGTTGTTAATGTCTTTGTCATTTTGGTCTTTTGTGGATAGTTGTCTCATTGGCAATCATATCACATCTTCTTTCTTATATAGACAAGATAAAGAGAAAAAATCAATTCCTACTGCAACTTTATGAACAGTATTGTGTGAGGAAATAAATTTTGTACAGGGGATATACACAGAGCCCATTACGTACGTTCTCTGGAATATAAATTCCAGGCTAGAACGGACTTTTAAAATTTGATATATCAGATCCCTTTTGCACTGATTGTGCATGGGTTTTCTCTTCTAGATCTCGCGCATGGGTCTTTGTTTTTAATAAAAAGTGTGCAAACAAAATAAATATTGAAACAAATATATAGGAAGGATGAACTTAATGATGTGTTATTAATCCTTTTATGTGCCCGTCGAAATTGATAAAGAAGCATGCCAGCATTTGTTTATCCTTGCATGTTCCTATGTCCCTAGAAACACACTATCCATTCTTTCTGATTTGAAAATGTGCAATATAAATTGATCCTTTTTCTATTATAATCGTTCGTTCTGAAGACACCAGGTCCCATGTACTGAATACATAACGTTCAAACTAGTCCCGCAAACTGCCTCAAATACATGTAATAGATAAAAGGGGAGGAAGAGGGTTTCAGAAACATTTAACCTGTTAAGAAAGTTTTGAATAAACATTCAATGACATATGTGTCGCTGGACGTCAGATAAACAATGAATCAATACACAAACAAATGCGCAAATTTGGGTTACGCAATGTTTCAATCAATCTCATTATTATAATTAAATCATACTATTGGTAGAGAAATTCACAATTTGTTACATCAAATTGATTATTTGTTATCTCTAATTGATATTAAATTGTTATATCAAATTGATACTCTGTTATATCAAATTGACAATTTGATAAATTGTTATATCAAATTCATAATTCGTTATATCAAATTGGAAAAAGTTAATAAGCATGACACGTAAAGGCTTCCGCAATTTTCGACGTTAGGCACTACATGTCAAGTTTTACAGAACGTAACGTCAAAACAAGTAAAAAAGCATGGTGTGACATTATGACTAGACAAAAGTACTCGCTGACTGTGTCGTTAATACTTCCGACATGTGATCGAAAATGGGTTCAAAAAAATCCCTGAACAATAGATTTTAATGTTATATAGTATTTTTTGTGCTATTATTATTTCAAATTTTCCTCCCTCCAAAATTGTATAATATGACTTATCATACTTGTAACAAAAATGTAAAAAACGGCGTTTTGTGACATTTTGACTAGACAAAAACAAAAAGATCGCGTTTATTTGTTTTTCAATATTTTCTCTTAAAACTTCGACACAATTTTTTTTTATACACTTAAAAAAAAAGTTTTCTCGTTTGAATAAAATTTCATATCGTAGAAAAAGACTGCAACTGCCTATTACTTTTCATAAGACACTTAACAAATACGCCAAAACGTCAGAAAACGGCAAGTGTGACATTTCAACGGATTTAATAAAATGAACAATTTAGGACATAATTTAAACAATACTTACTAATTGAAGACATAGCAAGTAGTATATTTATTGTATAATTTTGACACAGGAAGGATGGATATGTAAATTGTGGTTTGGATCTGCAGCATTCGATCGAATTTTTAAGAACTCCAAAAAATATGCGAGATTTGGGTTTTGTGACAGAAATACAAATTTCAAAAAATCATTAATTCTGCCACGATCTTTTGAAATGTTGTGACAAAACATTTTATTTTTTTTCTTTATTATATACGGAATAAAAAGATATATCATTTTCGGAATAATTTATTTGAGTTACCTTTTAAAATCACTCTTAACTTCACCCCTATCCATATTTTTTTTCGATTTTCGGCTTGACCACAAAACAAAGTGAACTTTTCGTCCTGGTCAGACGCGTCCAGTTAACGATGACGTCATAAATAAAACATACACCATTAACACCAAATACTACTCTTTCTAGGAGTACAATTTTTTTTTAATGAGTTCAAAAAATTACAAGAATAACTTCAAAGCAACGCTGATAATATGTCGCGGTGTTACTTGTCTACACGCTCAAAATCAGTGTTATTAGGGATCATTCGAGTAACAAAATGAATAAAAGTATTGATTTGAAGGCATATTCCATTTCTACTTTTAATTACGCACATTTTGATATATACATTTATATAGTTATCAATTCCGAAACTTCTAACAAATGCAATAAAGGCGAACTGGAAAGCAAAACCCGTATTATCACAAACACCGTACGCGACGTCACTGTAGTTTGCGTTTTATAATCTTGCTTAATATGTTTTTTGAACTTACAAGTTTCTAAACAAAATATCTTTAAATACAGAAAATACAGATAATAATTGTTTGCATGAAAATTGCTCCAAGGATCCAGCAAAACTGATCTTTTTTAAAGTAAGGAAATCGAAGGAAAACGGGCAATTTTAAAAATCATTTGAGAAAAAAATCCACGGTCACATTGTATTTAATGTTAACAATTATAGGACAAAGTACAGCCTTCAAGACGGAGCTAGCCTTGGCTCACCCCGAACAGCAATCTCAGCTTGTTTTTGCATAAAAGTTGCTTCCAGGTTCAAGCAATACTGATGTTTCTTAAAGTAAGGAAATCGAAGGGAAACGGGTAATTTTTAGCCAATGATTGAAAGAAAAAAAAAATCGGCGGGGCACAAAGGAGGCTCAATCGGCGGCCCCCAAACCCCTGCCTCCCCTGAATTCGAACCCTAGTTACGGCCCTGTGTACTGATACATTTAATGTGTGATTTGTCAGTAAAACATAGGCATGGAAAATTCTCGCACGTTTGTTGTAAGTTAAGTTAGAATAACCTCACAGAGTTCTTGTTGTTAACAAGATATACGCTGGGCTATTCGATTGAATTTGAAATACGACCGACAAGAGTTAAGAAAGACAAACAAGCAATTTTTATCCAAATGTTTGGTTGATATGTTTCACCCAACAACATTAAGGGAAATAAAGGGTTCCAAGTCAATCAAAGGCTAAGAATGAGTCTGAAATGACAACGAATTTATAAATGCCGGCCGACAAATGAAGACATAAAGGCCACACCCAGCAGGCAGGTTGCAGTCTGGTCTTGAAAAAAAGTATTCTATATATCAGTTCGGCGAAACAGACATCCCGGTCAGACATGAAAACCCCTGCCACAAAAAAATATGCCCACTTTTATTCACCATGTTAAATAATTCTGTTGGGAATTTTCGTTTCTAATAGCAAAAAAGTGGACAAGATTTTTGTTTTGCGTCTAGAATTTTTGTTTAAGGCAAAAATCAGAGTTAATTTTTTTTCTCTCAAATATCTAAGACTGTCTCCTCAAATCAAATGGTTCGTACTTACGACTTTAAATCTATATAGAGCAGCATAAGCTCTATATAGATTTAAAGTCGTAAGACTGGGGATCATTATTCAGCTATATTATTTTAAAATAGGCTGGGGCGTTTGGGGCTAAACATGTTTCCGTAGTTAGATACTATTGCTGTGGAACTTTTTTTTCATGAGAGTGTAATAGTCTATAGAGCATTACTTTCTGTTTGGTGGAATAGTGAAATAGAAGTCAATATGTTCTTGCTAAATCCTGTGTCGCTTTGAAGGTGTCACGATTGTCATCCTCAGCCTACGCAATGTGTTACTGTAATTTGAATTTCAAAATGACTAAGAGACGTTTTATTCGCCCTCTACGCCCCCTCTGGATCCGCCACTGAATTAAAAGTCCGAGTTGAAGTATCGGAAACCAGTTCACATTGACTGAATCCTAGTCTGTTATCACGAAACCAAAAAAGGTTTACCAAGTTTGTTTTCACTTTAATCATATTTTTACAATGCTAATTTTGATAATTTTCTTTAAATTTTAAGAAGGGAAAATTCTGTTAACAGTTAATTTTTAGCGTTTTCTTTTATTAATCATTCAATATTCATTATATTTTTAGACCACGCATTTCTCTAATCTTTATTTTTTTTGCCCGTTATTCTCTAATCTTCATTTTTTAAGGGCATTATTCTCTAATCATTTAACCCCATCCAAACCCTCTTCTATTATATTGTTTTGTATTTCTACTAGCTCTATCTTTTCAGTGTCAAAATTTTCCTCTAATGTTGGTGTAGCTAGTTGTTGAAAATGTTCTTGCCAGATGTTCATTATGCTTGGTCCATCTTATGCAGTCTTTTTATTCAGTTTCAGTTTCTTGGTGTTAGTAAGTGGTGTTTTTCTTTGCATGTTGATAAGCTTGTAAAAAAGTTTTGTATCTGCATTTGAAACTTTCATAATTTTTTCCGCTGTTGATTCTCTCTGAGAGGTATAAGCTTCTCGTTCTGCTTTTCGAATTATTCTCTTTGCAGCTGTCATTTTGATTTTGAGCTCATAACTTCTTTCTTGGTGTGCTCCAAGTTGCCTCAATACTTATTATGCATTTTTATCTATTTGTTCATTCCATATCGCCTTTCCCTTTGGTTTGATTTAGATTTTTCTTCTATACTTTTGGATTGCCGCTTCTCCGGCTTTATGTAGCATTTTTCTCGATTTCTTATATCTTGCTCAATGATTCCTTTTGATTTTTGCGTGAGGTTTGGAAGATCTTTATTGATGACTTCCTTATAAATTTGATGGTCACAGTCAGTTCATTTAGGTTTTGCTGTGAGAGTTGTTGCTTTTTCCCCGACTTTTTTCAGTTGGCTATTCAGTGTCAAAATAACAGGTGCATGGTCCGAGGTATTCTCTGAGTCAGTATCAAGGACATCAATTTGTCTGATTTTGTTAATGATTTCTGAGTTACTTTTGAAGAGAAAGTAATCAATTTGTCCTATCGATTTACCATTCTGGTGATAAAATGTTTCTTTTACTGGGCATTTTACTGGGTATTTCTAAATATTTCCTATACATTTTTCCTTGCAGAACGTCTGTAGAATTTTATCATGAGATGTAGAGCTTCTATGAAGTGACCCGTTTATGTCTCCACATACTATAATTTCGTGTGAGTCTTTATATTTCTCTATCATTTCATCATTTTGAGCCAATGTGTCTTTGTATTCGATGTCTGCATTTTTGCTATCTGATGGCATATATACATATGTGCAACAAATGCAACACATTGTGTTTTGGTGAAGTATTTTAATTAATTATATCTTGTCTTGAAAAAAATAGTCTATTTGGTTCACCAATAAAAAGGATATGACACACATGCATTTGCAATAAAATACACCCTCTTTCCAAATGCATTGCATGAATACTAGTTATTTAGTGACGTAGAATCCGGATTGGAGCGACTCAATAACTATACAGATATCGATCATCGTAGTAATTTTCTAATTAAATTCATGTTTACGCTCCCCGAAAGCGGTTAAGGTATGTATATTGGAAGCATATTGTCCGTCTGTCGGTGTGTTTGTCCATCGTCCGTCTCGCTACGTGTCCAGTGCATTACTTTTTTTACCTAGAACTTTGACCTGAACTTTGACATTTGACCCTATTAAGGTAAACTTTTGTCAATTTCGTGCCCAGCTCATAAAGTTTTTGCTGTTCAGTGGCGGATCCAGCCATTTTCCCAACCCAGAGTAAGGGGGGGGGGGTCCAACTATATGCTCCCATTCAAATGCATTGATCGGCCAAAAAAAGGGGGGTTCCAACCCCCGGAACCCCCCCTGGATCCGCCACTGCTGTTGAACTCAAATTCACCATGTGCATGGAATAAGTCAGTATGTCAGTTATATCAAAGACATGACACTCTGACCTTGACCTTTACCATTGACCCCTATGAAATAAATTAAAGTCTGATTTGTGTTTACTCTGACCTTGACTTTGATCTTTGAACCCGATGATATTTGTTTGTGTGTAAGTCATAACTGGCGAACTTAAGTTTATTAGACAAAGTCAAAAGTTAATTAAAAAGTATCAAACTAAGTGTGTAGATGCATTATGAGAAAGTTATGTGTCAATAAAATTGTGCCATTGTGGTACCGGTTATTAGAACCGCTTTCTTTATATATAGGTCTTTTTAATATTGAGTTCCATACCAGCCATACAAAGACATATACTATTTTTGTCGGCAACCAACGACGTGGAATAAACTTAAATAAAAGGTGAAAAACTACCAAAATATTCAACCCAAGCATTTGCAATTAACCCAATTCCTAGCAAAAAATATTACACGACTACAGAGTATAAAAAAAAATCGATATTTTAAAGGCATTACTTCAATTGAACTTTTAATTAGCATTACCATTACTACTACACATCCTAAACAATCATAAAATGTATCTTTGAAATAATTCATAAATGTTCGATTTTTTCTTCACGGTAATGTTTATGATGAATTTTAATTCCCGGATATATGTATGATAATATCAAGAGTAAAACCATATACAATAAGATAAATAGCAGATATTGCCCAACACAACTAATTATCTATTAGGTCGTTCCAAGTAATCGCGTTATATTGATTCTAGCAATTTTAGCATCAACTATCATTTTTCCCGCTTCAAAATGAATGGGATCCATCAATTTTTAATGAACCCTCTGTTGGGATCATCAAACATTATCTCTCTATCGACTAGTTTACCCAATGGTGTAATTGTTTTCCGACAATTGACTGTTTCATTTCTATAGAGAATGTGCATTTGACAAAATAATAACAAGATAATCCTTAGAGAGGAGACGGATATTTTTTTGGTCGAATTATCCTGTTAAAAGTTTAAACAAATGTTGATATGTAATTAATGCAGTTTGATGAATGGATCTTTTAAACCAAAGCCATGGTAAGGTTTTAAAATGTATACTTACAGGGATATAATCTTATCTTACCAAATTTCTACAAAAAGATTAAACCAGTCATCATCATGGATTATAAAAAGTGGACTCGTTTAAATTTGTCATAAATTCTAAGTCAAAGAAAGGCGGATACGTCGAAGACAAACTTAAAATACAAAAAAAAAAACAAAAAATACAAAAAAAAAAAATCACAAGAAAGCACAGAAAATCTTAGACTGAGTAACAAGAACCCCAGCAATAACCGATGATCTGCTATAAAAGGGTAAGCAGATCCTGCTTCACATGGATCACCCATCGTGTTTATAAAATAAGTAACTGAAACTTCGAGGATAAATTTAATTCAGTGATATTGCATTCGAGATGGTGGTAAATTCTATGTAAACACCTGTTATAATAAAACCCACGTTGGTACCGATATCATAAAGAATATTCCATGAACTAACCACAACGCATAATTGAAAACCGTTACGAACAATCATATATATGGGTCGTTTCTAAACGTGCAAGCTTTATATACAACGTCACTACGTCTCGTAAAACTAAAATGACATATTTGTTACAATATTTCTTATGGTTGAGCCCAACCTTCAAAATCAAATATTTGTGGTAAGTCGGAAGCCGCTAACGTATTTTTTTTTTCTTGTTTTACACAGGCTACTTTTATGAAATGTAAAACATGAGAGAAGCATTTATTAATCTGACACA
Source organism: Mytilus edulis (assembly GCF_963676685.1). Taxonomy (NCBI): domain Eukaryota; kingdom Metazoa; phylum Mollusca; class Bivalvia; order Mytilida; family Mytilidae; genus Mytilus; species Mytilus edulis. Next base: position 100,811,589 of record NC_092344.1, read on the forward strand.
TATTGAAAAAAATATCTTTAATTCACTTTTATTTTTTCAGTTAACACTACACAAATCAACAAAGGATGTATATATCTGCAGTTTAATTTGACTGTGAATGATTCAAACTTTTACGCATGTGAAAACACGACAGCGCCATACAATGTTGATGATGGCGCATATGACGGAAGATTCTTGTACATTATTGTAGTGTTGTGTTTCTATGGTCTTAGCATGGTGCTGTTGATGGTTAAATATGTTCGTCGAGAGGAAGAGGAAGTGTCTTTAGATTTTTATTACACGGAATACGTGAAAAGAGAACAGTTCAATTGTGCACGTTACCAGAACAAACTATTGTTAGAAAAAACGAAAAAGAATGCGGTAGTCTTTAAAATTTTGACAGAAAATAAGAAAAATAACACATAGGAAATTTCATTTAGAGACTTAACAATTTTTACAACGTTGAAAAAATCAAAACTATGCAGTAAAAAAAGGCGTAAGGCGAAACTTGTTCATTGATCACAACATTTTTTATTCAAGCTTATATCATGTGGTTCTTTTTTAATTTTCTCTCACTTCCCTTTTATTTGTTGATGTTATTTGATCACTTAAACATTAATGGCCTTTTTATAATGACTAAAAACATTATATTTCTATTCAATATGCCAAAACATGCAAATGCAAACGTATTTGAGTTATCCCCCGTAGGACATTGTACATACGTCAGTGCTGATGATCTATACCACTATTGAAACGGGCACAGGACGTTTGCGCTTTTTTACCTGTAAAACGATAGGACTTTTGCGCTTCAAATACTATGGACATTTGGGCTTTAAATTTTGATTCACCTGTAATAAATTGACCGGACATTTGCGCTTAATTACGTAAATAAATTCAACTTATATTAATTTTGTCATTATAATTAGTACACATTAACACAGTCTTAGATATCTATGAAGTTTAAAGTTATAGAGACTAGTAAAGGAACAAAATGTATATGTCACGATAGATTTTTATATCGTTGCTATCAAACCTTCAAAAGTGAAAACCTTTCATGGAGATGTACCGTAAACAAATCGTTATTCTATAATCAAAACGGACCCTATTACACAGATACCATGAAAAATAGTTCGTGCTGGATTAAAAGATGTTGATGTGGATTCTTTGCATCCTATGAATTTTCAGTCAGTAGCAAAGGCTGTACAGAGTATATCTCACTGCATTGAAGACCCATTGGTTGACCGGCTGATGTATTTTCTTTGCCGAAGAGTTGTATCTTTGACACATTCTCCATTTCCATTCTCAATTTTATTTTTAAGAAAATTTTGCCTTAGTCAAGAGAAATTGTTTACATTCTCTTTGAAGGTTGTCAAAAATGTCTTCAAGTCAAAATAGAGAAAACGAAATAATCATTTTTACATGTACAACCAATTTAAACTCTGCAAGATCAAACCTTCCGGTCCAAATCCCGGATAAAATTAAATATTACAAAAACGCAAATGTCCTATGTGAAAAGCGCAAATGTCCTTTTTTTAAAAGCGCAAAGATCCTATGATTTGAAGCGCAAACGTCCCGCGCCGTTCGAAACATATATAAATATATATTATAAAGTTTGTTCGTTAAACCAGAAAATGACAACAAGTTGCTAACTCAATGTCATTTGGTCTAGGGTAGAGAGTTGTTTCATTGGCAGTTATACCATATCTTCAGGCTTATTTTGATAGGGTCATTCGATGTACCCATTATCTGTTTCACTTAAATAGTGTTTTTAAGAGGTCGTTTTTCAATCGTTCTACAAACTTTGAAAATACTATTAGAATGTTCTTCATCGCTACATGTTTCTGTCGAAGCCTATTTTATACAGATTGGTAAATTGTACATAGCTTTGTAATATTTCACACAAACGGACGAATACCTTTTCAAGGCATACTTTTTAATATGATAAGTTTTAGTTCTTGTTGAGGATGTGTTTTTTTTGTATATTTTTGGAACAAATACTCAAAATTAAACCAAATCTGTCAATTACAGTTTTGGGGTATCTTAATCATTTTAATCAGTTTGGAAATAAACCAACATGTTACTTCTAATTGTGAATTTTAGCAAAAATTGTGAGACTTTATATCTTATTTTTTTTTCCTTTTTGGTATGAGAAGTCAATCAGCTGTGTAAACATATGTGCCCTTCAGTTAAATTACATCGAAACAAAATAACATCCTAACTAACGGGCTGATTTAAGATAATTAGATATATGTTTCATTATAATACTTTATTCTGATTGGCTAACTGCACATCACGTGTTATTCCGTAAGCAGTTGCATTGCTCAATACAACTTTTCATTCATGATAACACGTGGTCCAACAATAAAGTGCACAGGTGAATTAAATAAAAAAATATATAAAATTCGTGTTTTCATGATCATAGCTAACAATGTAATTATATGTATTGAATGCTTCTTTTTGTAACTTTATAGGGTTGTAAAAGCGTTGACCGTGCGCACATTTTTAGAATGAAGCGCTTTTCCGCGCTTCATATAAAATGTACTTCAGTCAACGTTTTTACACCCCAATAAATTTACAAAAAGAAGCATTCAATTCTTAAATAACATTCGACGAAGACCTTAATGACAACGACAAACCACTGCACCCACTGGATTGGAGGCTCTTGTTTTTGTGACGTACATGCACATAAAGAATATGTTGGGTATAACATTTTTGTGAGCGCTCAATCCTATCCTAACGTAAAATAGTGGTGTATTAGCACAATATTTTAACAATTTACAAGAAGCACTCGTCGGACCGGTACGCATGTATCACAAAAAATGCTACCTTCAGTAAGTGAAATATCGGAGTTCAAAGCCATGTTATTTCTGTAAATCTCCATAAGAGTCATTCCTTTCTATATATACGAAGTATCGAAACAAATAAAAACAAGACAGTATAGCAGGCTTATGCATGTAAACTCTTTAAAGGGCAACACCAAGATTCTGGAACTAAAATTACCGTCACAGTATTTTATGCTGCTTGTGGTATGAAATTGTTTTACTATTATAACAGTCAATTTCTCTGAGATTAAAATTCATAGTCTAAATCAGAAAAAAAAAACGAGTATGACCTACCATTCTATATAAAACGCAATATCTGGGAACAGTATACCTTAATCAAACGTCACCTCTAAAGTCAATATATATTTATAGTCCTGGCAATATGAAATACGACTAAAAAATACATATCGTAAATTTTAACGCCAATATGACAGAAATCTACATCGCGATCAAAATATAACAAAATACCTGAAAGTCCAAATACGATGACAGGCATTTTTTCATGATCTTTTTTATCTTATTTTTTTTCTGAATACTTTGAAATTTGGAATACACAGATATGTAAGGGGGCATAACCACTGACTTTGTTGGTAATTTTTTTTTTACAATGCAAAATTTTCTCATTAAGTTCAGTATTTGGTGGACGAAGATGACTGTATTTTTCGAACGAGTTTGGTCATATTATATTACTATAGTACTATTTTCTTTAATAAATTGTACTCTGATAACATCCTTACTTATGTATACTAAGTTGTAAACTGAAGAAATAGCTTCAAAATATATATTTGATACATATTATTCTCATGTTACATATTACGTATTATTTACCTAGCTAAAAAGGACAACTCTGATATGATTTTAAAATTGTTCATTTACTAATCCTAAACTTTTACTTCCGATCTTTTTTTTAAATTCGCGATATTTTACTTAACTGAAACAGGCTATAGTTGTCTTACCTTTAAATTCTGCACTTCAATGAAGGCGTCTGCTCACATAGGTGTTTAGCATAATAGGAAAGTGAAGAAATGTCTAAGAATGTTGCTGAATCAAGCATTTATTAAGGCATAATTACCAAAAATGATTTTCATCAAACAATTTTGCTACGTTGTGTTAATTTTTATTTTGGAATTTAATTTCTCTTTAGGACAAGGTGAGTTTCTTATCATTTTACCAGGTAAATCAGATTATATGTGCAACAATACAGTTATTATTTCATAGGCTAAATTTGTTATATAAGATGTAAATTGCACTGCATTTTTAAAATACTTTTCTTTTCACTACATGTGCAACTGAAATACATGTAAATTTTGAATTGCATTGTATAGGTATAACCCTTAAAGGATGAAGTTATCTTACTGAGTCTCTTGTTATAGCCTACGATTTTTAAACGAAAAAGTAATTTCATAATCAGTTGATATTTTGAATTCGTTTTCTTTTTGTCAGCATTTACTAAGAACAGTATTTATCTAACAAAGGGTGAGTGAAAGTGCTATTGTCAGATGTATATATGAACGAACATATAATAAACACTTTTTATGGAAATATAAATATTGTGTGATTTTTTTAACATTTTAGTTTCAGAATAAATAACTTTATATTTTCTGCACGATTTTTAAAAATAAACAATATATGACCATGTATATTCGTGTTTTGGTCTAGCATGTCAATATATTTAGATGTCTCGGCATGTGTGGGTTTTAATTTTAGCTACGGTTTACAGTTGAATTATTAAAGTTTGTCAACCTTTATGTAATTCTACTGTGATAAACTATGTTGGTCAAACAGAAATCGGTTGATATACTTGTTTGATATAGATAAACCACAAAATATAGCTTGTGGAGGGATTAAAGGATATTAATGGAATCCACATAGTTTTTTTCTACAGACTAAAATTACGTTTCGTATAATTTATATTTTGTTAGAATATATTTAATACATTTCCGCTGAATATTTAGTTGGAAAGTTCCAGACCTACACGGTCATTATTACATGTTACATGTTGTCTACAGTGGCGGATCCAAAAATTTTCCCAAGTGTGGCCCACTGACTGCCTAAGAGGGGGCCCGCTCCGGTCATGCTTCAGTGATTCTCTATATAACCAACCAAATTTTTTTCCAGAAAGGGGGGGGGGGGGGCCCCCTGCCACCCCCCCCGAAATCCGCCTCTGGTCAACCATGAACCAAAAATTAAACCAAACTTGATTTCTCAGTGGCCGTGACCAAGTCTTCTTCTTGTTACGGTACAGCAATACGGATCTAAAATAAGTACGTTTGTCTGAATTTATCTTGATCAGAAATGCTCAAGCCCAAACTTTTGAAAGCCAATGACGTACATTTAATACTAGAGGGCTGTATTATAAAAAGAGGTCTAAAAAGGATAGTAAAATCACCCAAGGTCATTTTGCCTGAGTGAGTTAGAACCTTAGTTATTATAATTTTTACATGCATGAAAATGTAGAATTTATTGCAAATACAATTAATCCGAAAAATTGAAACTTAGCACATCAGAATGATTCTTTTTCTTGTTATGACCCAATGAGGCTACTTATTTTCTTGACAACTTATCAGTACAGGGTATGATAATGTTATAAGTCTCTGGGTGCTGAGCTTCTAACACCCCCCAGGAATTAGCTAGGCCACCAGCAGCGGTCTCGACTCAGCAATAGAATATCTAAGCAATGTCTAATTTGAGAGGCCGAGTATGTCCGTATGGAATATATAAGATTTTATTGATATTCTATTCTTGAATATCCAACTACAATCTTCTTTTTGTACATTACCAGTGCTGAAACAACGAACGTATCACATAAGACAATATTAACATGTCATTTACATAAATTAGGTTTTATTATCATAAAGATCATCGAAGGTATAGTAAAGACATCATGTAAAGTAAACCTACTGGAGAGTCAATATCACACTGCTTAAAGTATATATGTCAATATTATACAATGTCATAATGATTATACAAGTTTATTAACTATGATATCGACCCAAGACTCAGGCGAGACGGACAAAATGATGTTGTTGACTGCGTGTCTTTTAAAAATTAAGGAGATGTGGTTTAATTGCCTATGAGGACAAAAATACACCAATACACCAAAGTTCAAATAAAATTGATGTAAGCTATTATAGGCAACCAAACGGCCTTCGACAATAAGAAAAAATACTCTCCTTTGTTTTTGTAAAAGAATCCTGAACATACACATAATGACTATTTCAACGAAGCATTTGGGAAGTTAACAATGAGGCATGCCACACTGATATATTCCATAATATGTAACTTTGTTTAATTGTCCCGTCCCCATGAGCCATAAAGGTCACAAATTTTGATCGGACCAGTTAATGACCATGGACTCAGAAACGTAAACGTTTTTAATATAATTAGTTTTATTATGTCATGCTAGTAGTGTGTTATAAAAGGAATAGTTAATCCAACCTATGATCGAAGGCTGTCAAACGGCAAGTAATTTATACCTTGGACCTGTTAAACTAAAAAGTAATCAAAATATTTAATAATAAAAGATTTAATGTGGCTTTACTATCGGAAAGATCGTAAAATAGTTATATTAGATCATCGCTTTGATAAGTTTACAATAACGCTATTACCTGATTACTGAAATGAAAACTGGATTCTTTCCCTGAAAAAAATGACGGCCTGGTCCGGTGTTTAGAATACAACTTTCCGGTTTCAGCACAAACACAGTTCTTGCACCGAATGCGAAACGATATACATGTAGATGAGCGAAGATACAACAGAACTAGAGCAACAGAACCACCAACCTGCAAGTTAAAGTCATGATGGGCTAATAAACTTGAACTAGAATGATGCAATAGTTTTTCAGATTCCCAAATAGCTCACCTGCGGCGAGTGCCACTGATTGTGTATCCAGACTGTATTATATGTCCCTGGTATATACAAGGTGACAGTGATGACGGGGGTCGGAGGGGTCCTGATCCCTGAGGTCCCAAATTTAAAGAAATTTTAATCCTAACATCCTGAAATTCAAATAAAGAATTCCCTGATCCCTAAAGGATGAATCCCGAAATCCAGAGCTTAAAAACACCTGTTCCTGGAGTCCTGATAACGGTCCTATCCCCCCTCAGTGATTTGTCGCTGGAACAGGTCACATTATTGTGTGTAATGTAGGTGGGGGAAAACTATAAGAAATATATGATAAGTTTTCATTACTTGTTATAGACAATATTCATGATATTTATTAGCACATACACATTTACATTAAATGGTTATGGGATACAGTATTGAGACAACAAGCTGACAATAATTAAATTGACTATGACTATATTAAAGTAACAGTGTTATTCACAGGAAATAAAGACTTTAAATATATGAGAAGCCCTGTAGTTTTCTCGGTCACAGATATGACTGTTTTTATCCACAAATTTCCCCTTTTTTGACACAACCCAATCTATATGGGTAAAGGTTACATTTTTACATACAAAATGTATTAAAAAGTATATAAAATTTAAAAATCTTAATTGTATGAAAAGGGTTCGGGATAACATAACCACAGCGGCATCCCCTATCAATGAAGTAGATTGAAATGTAAATTTGTTGCCTTCTTATACCAGGCGCGTAGCTCCCTATACGCTAACACGCAGTTGCGTGCACATCGATTCGGCATGCAAAAAAAATGGCAAAATAAAAATTTATAGATTAAATGTTAAAGGAAACACCTATGTTGTCGTCACTTTTTTAATTGGTGAAATATCATTAAATAATGGCATTTGGTTTCAAAATAAAAGTGTTATTGGAGATTGGGACAAAATCTGACAGTAACTTGTATCTTTTACAAGATTTGAATTTGTAATACTCAGTCTAAGACATGTAGTTTTTGGAGCACATTTTACAGTGTGGAATGTACCAATCAGCATTAGAATTATCAGAACCCTTGATATCGTTGAAAATATGCCGAGGTGATGTGGTCGACAGACTACCAGAGCCAATCCCCCTGCAAACACGCCAAAACAGTATTGGAAAGTCCAAGGATTTGTATAGTAACTATAAAATCCTTGGAAAGTCTCATTATTTTTTGCGTATGTTGAAAACAAATGTGCGATCAACAATGAACGACGACAGTTACTAGCATTACTGCATATTCATCGGCATTTCAGTGACAATTAAAGTAATAGAGAAGTTTGTTTCTGCCTAGACTCGAAGAGCAGATTTTGGACAATTTTGAGTAAATTCTGTATCACAAATATGTGTTGTTTATGTATTACTCTATTCAGAAGATTTATCATTAGTTTTACATTCATAAATTTTTTATAAGTCATATCTACATATAGCTCCTCTTTTAACCGTCCTATGACCGAAAACCAGAAAAGAAAACATTTTTCTGCATAAAAGGGTCCCAAAATTATTTTTTTTTAGTTGCTTGCACATTGTTTCTTTCTAGCTATGCCCCTGTATACATAATACATTTTTGATATTTAAACTAATTGATTGATTTTTTTGTTAAAATTTCATTATTAAGTTTTTAATGACATTTGAACAACAATGGTCATTTCTTAAATACTTAAAAACTAATTATTGGATTTTCTTTCAGATGGGTTAAACCACCTGTTAAATGCATTGTTACAAACCAATATAATCTGCTAAGTTTGCACTTCAGTTATTCTCTACTTATCTTTATTTTATACATGTACATTGTATGTATTACAAGCATTTCTGTACTGAAATATAATTTATCCCTTCACAACAAGGTTTTAATTTATTTGTTTTGTTGTTCTACATTGTATGTGGATGTTTTTACATTTCATATTGTTTTTGTTTTCCTCAAATAAAGAGAATATGCATTATCAAGCAGAAAAATCATTCGGTTTACAGTCATCTCATTAATCAAATGAATGAATGAAAGTTTTAGTTGTGAAACAAAAATTTTACATTAAAATTCCAAGGCCATAGATCAAAATGTGTTTTAAAAACTCAAAATATGCTGTACAGACAACATATACATGATATATGCCCACCAGCCTTGAATAAACTATGTGTTAACTAGTTGTAATTTTCTGTGAAACTAAAGCATTAGAGGTGTATTAACAAATCTTGGTTGAGAGTAACCAGACATAGATTTTAGGTGCAAGTTACACCCAGCTTCTATATTAAAGCAATATTGCTATATAATCAAAATAATTTTTCCCACAAAAGAGGGGGCCTAGCCCTCTGTATCTGCCTATGGTAAGCTCATGTCTGAAAATTCTTTTTTGATTTTGATTTTTAAAATTAAGAATGATGTACAATCAATATTATTAATAAAGCATACCTTTTCACATTTATGGCATGTCTTAATAAGGATACTGCATCCAGTATGCTTATTTCTGGAATCGACTCATTTTTCTGGTTCAAATGTTTGTAAATGATGTAACTCTCAATGTTTATTTATTAGCAGTATGTTGAATCTGGTAAATGAGCCCGAATAATCTGGATAAGCTGAGTATTGGTACTTTTCTCATTTCAAAACGAATATGTCATTCTGATTCAATTGTCCCCATTGTGTGGCCTTTAATTGCTTTACGAATTTAAAATAAATGCTTTTTTTTCATCTTATAAGACTTATAACCCTACCACAGGTCGTGGTTCTTTCCAGGCACTCCAGCCTACTCCACCTTTTAAAACTGACTCATGAAAAAACAGTTTTGTCCTGACAGTGGGCATTGCTCATTGTTGAAAGCTGTAAGGTGATCGATAGTTATTAGTTTCTGTGTCATTTGGTCCTTCGTGAAGAGTCTCATTGGACATCATACCACATCATCTTTTTTATATTGAATACCAATAAATCAATCAATCTATTTATTAAGACTACATGTTGATCTTGAGATATCTGTATTTGTTGTTTTGTTAAGGTTTGTCTCATCTACAGACTACACATGTATTGCACTTGAATTTATTCTTATTCATATCCCTTTAAATACTAAAGCCCTGTGAAATCTATAATACTAAAATTACGAGGTCCAATTTGTCAGCCGTCATCACGTAAAAACGATGAATTACAGAATTCAACTTTATATATAACTAATATAGTACAAAGGTGTAGATTAAAAATTACACCACTCCAGGCCCTTTTGTTTTCCACGTAATTAATATTGCCAATAATGAAGAAGTTCCGGGTCGAGTCCGCTACCGATACCAATAGTATATTCACCTGTTACCTATTACCTTATCTGTACGTTCCGCATCTGACAGGCGCACCACCAAACGTTGTTTCAGGATTAATATGCTATATACACAGGTCATAACCACAGGGTTGACACTACTAAATTGTCAAATTGTTACCTATTGTTGTATTTTAATCAGTTAGACTTTCTAAGATAACAATATGAATACTAAAAATCTGGACTAAAAATAAGGCGTATATAGGTACAGTTTTCAATTTGATAGTGGGCAATGACTTAAAACAGCGAGGCAAAGAATTCAACTTTACTTATAACTTATATAGGACAATGCTGTTGATTAAAAAATACTCCATTCCAGGACCTTTTGTTTTCCAAATAATTAATATTACCAATAATTGATAAGTTCCAGTTCGACGGGTTCAAACAGAAAGACTTGAAAGCAGAGAAAAACTGTGTATCTTATAATCGGCATGACTTTAACAGATGACAATACTAATACTAAAATAAGGCTTGCGCATAGTTATATACTTTAATTCAATCACGGGTGTGTTCTAGTATATATAAAGTCTGGAAGCCAATTGTACAATTAGGTGTCAGAAAGTTATTTTTGTATCTATTTGATTATGTAAGTTATTAAGTTGGTCATTGGTTTGTTCTTGACACAGTTTTATTTAATGCAGTAAATGCTTTTAAATTGGTACAAATTTATCTGATTAAGCTGTCTGAACTTCAATTTGATGATCACACAAGATGATGTTTTTAGTAATGTACTATCGCATGTAGATGGCTGATGCACATGGTTTTTACAATATTTTAAACTTCATTCTGAAAGTATAATATAAAGGGGGCAGGACCTTTTTCGGGATGTCGGGAAGGGGTGTTTTTAAGCTCAGGATTTCGAGATTGATCTTTTGGGGAATTGGGAATTCTTATTTCTTAAGTACAGCACCTCAGGAGTTCATGTTTTTAAGCCTGTGATTTCGGGATCAGGACCCATTCTACCCCCAGCAATACAGTACTATTGAACCAACAGAGGGTTTTTTGCTGCAGGTTTATATATTTAGTTTCAGAATTATTTTATATACAAGTAGTTGCTATGTGAGAGATACAATCTTCTTACAGCCTGTAGATAGTATATAGTAGAACATTGAAAACACACAATGTTTTTTTTTAAATATGTGTTTTTAAGTTGCTGTCTGATTGAAGTACCGGTATACCTAATAGGCTATGTTAATGTTAAAAAAAAGTATACCTATAACCATCTGTTATTTTAATTTAAAAAAAAATCCTCCTCTGCGTTAATTTTGTTAACATTTGATCAAGCTTTAAGTTTTTTAGTCCAGTAATGGTTGCATCTTCACTTAGTAGACCAAATGTTCAGGTACACAAAAGAATAAAAAAAAGATTAAAATCACTAGCAACATAATGGGAGATTATTAGACAAACAAAAGTGAAATATGTATTTTGTATCTATTAAGTGAGTAGATAATAATTCAGTTCTCTTTATGAATTAAGATTCCATGTAACACGTTTTGAACCTATAAATAAGAATATAACACTTCGAAATTTCTTTAAACTTCTTGGCTGCAGTTTGTTGTTATGTCCAATCACTGTTTGAATTATAGGTTTTCCTAAGCATTTTACAAGTTCACTCTTATAGAAAGTCATAAGCAGTCTAAGTAAATTGGAATGCTTTGTTTGATACTGCTAATGATGCTGTAGAAAAAATATAATGATTGAACATCAATGTAAATGATACAATTTAAGATGCTACTTTCTTCATGAATATTTTTAGCAAACAGTAGCAGGGAAAAGATCAATTAGTAATTTTTTGTTGATTTTTTTACCATCATTATTGTACATGCCTTTTGTTGTATGTCTAGGGTTCTCTGGTGAACACTTTACCTTGCAATAAATTTTGACAGCTGTTTTAAATCATTTGATTGACAGGTGCTTGTTTGAAGGTAATGACCAGAAAATACATTGATGAATGATAACATTGAACATAAATTTGCTGATAAGATTGACCTATTAACTTACTTTTAAAATGACAGATTAACTATAATCTGTTGTATGACAGATTCAAAAATATATTTGTTCACAGTTTTTTGTATTGCATTAACATTTGTACTTGGATTTAAAGGCTGTTTCAGGGGTTAAAATTAAATTTGGAAAGTTAATGGTCCAGGACTTTTGAAACTTTCAAATCAAAGGTGCACCTTGCAAAAATTAAAAGTCATGTGTTAAGAATTATTGAAAGAAACATACTTACAGTTACATGGTTTTTGAGTACTGTTATTGTACTCCGACTCAGAGATGTTTCAGGCACACATTTGTTTTCTGGGTACCAAGTTAAGTTTTATGACTGAAGGGCTTAGACTTTTGAAAACTATGAACAGTCCCCTTTTGCATTTAAAGGTCATGTACATGTACATTGGACTTTCACTTATTTGTGAAATTCTGGCTTTTATGTATATGAAAAGTCTTACTTATTTTATTGGTTGTTTTTTTACTGTCCGATGTACATGGTATGTGTTTATCCGGAATAGTTGTTTTATATTGTTTTACAAATTGGTGGAGTTGATTTTGATTATATATTTTTTTAAATATAGTAGACACAATTGCTGTTTGAAAGAAAGTCCAAACAAGTCAGCATTTGTGAGAGAATTCTAGGCAGTCATCTTTGAAATGAAATCTGTTCTCATTTTTTTATGTGAAGTAAACAATGATGTTCTTTTGTCTGTTTGGACAGTTGTGTCATTGGCGATCATACATTTGTATTCGAACTCCTTCGTTTATATATAAACTCTGTGGTCACACATAATTTAATAGTCAAGTCAGCCATTGCTATGAAGTCTCAAGATATGATTTGGTAGTATAATCTGTAACTAAAGTTTTTTTTCTTGTTTAAATATGCTTGGTACATGAACCTATAGTTGCTTTTGGTCTTTTGTGGAAAGTTGTCTCATGGGCAATCATACAACATTTTCTACTTTTTCATACCATACCAGTATGCCACCCAGTGGTTGCAGTGAGGAAATGAAATCACATTGTAATGCTAGATGTATTTATTATATTTTCTCCTATTGATATGCTTAATTCTGTTTTAGCAATATCAAATCTGTTGTTGGGTTATCTAATTTTAGGATGATTAAATAACAATTTGAGTAAAATACATAATGAAGGCCATAATGGAGCAGAGAAAAAAAATCATTGATATTAGTTTAAAAATAATTTTCTCAGGGTTAATGTTAAGGAACATTATTAAAGTTTTTATGACCATCATATCAAGAGGTGTGCTTATGTGGTCTACTGCTGTTATAAAGGATAATACCCTTCACAAGTTAGTAAGCCATTGAAGATTAAATCAACCCATTCAAATCTCATAATTTCACAGGAGCAACAAATGAATTTGATCCTCATAAATTGAAATTAAAACTAGGATAATGACCAAAGTATAATATATTGTGGTCAAAATTGCCAGGTGATAGAAATTTTTGATACTCTTAAAATTTGTCTTATCTGTAAACCAAGACCACCCTATGTGAGAATCTAAGTTAGCTGGATTATGATTGCTAACTGAAGATTAACCACAAAAGAAACAGGTTTTATTGGCTATATTAGGCTCCAAAATAACTTGAGGTAGATTAGTGTTGTAAGAATGTTCATCCTATTTGGTGTTAATTAGACAAGCTTCAAGGAAAGAGATAAGCAGTGAAGTTTGAAAAAAAAAATAAAAAAATGGAAAGTCATACTGAGCTCTGTTGATAAAAGTAATTGTCAGAAGATGAAAATCCTCACTTCAAGGCAATGTTTGAAATCCTTCTCATTGTTATCCTGTAATTTATTTATCCCACCAAAAATATCCTCTCTTGAAGTAAATTTTTAAAACCTTTTACATAATGCATTGACCAGAGCATTAAGTTTTGAAAGAAATTTTGGGGCCTTGGTGGTCCAGTGGTCTTAGTTATAAGTCAAACTACTGGTACTGTATCACTGGCCTATCATCCCTGAGGTTGTTGAATCCCACATGTGGCAGGTGCTTTCCCTATCATCCCTGAGGTTCAGTGAATCCCACATGTGGCAGGTGCTTTCCCTATCATCCCTGAGGTTGTGAGTTCCCACATGTGGCAGGTGCTATCATCCCTGAGGTTGTGAGTTTGAATCCCACATGTGGCAGGTGCTTTCAACTCCAATTATAAGTTAAACTACTGGTACTGTATGACTGGCCTATGATCCCTGATGTTGTCAGTTTGAACCCCACATGTGGCAGGTGCTTTCAACTCCAATTTTAATTGACTATGATTTCCAGTTTTCTTACCAAAGTTTTGTGGTTCTCTCAAGGTTTCTCCCTCCTACCTCCACCAACAAAAACTAACCACAAAAAAGCACAATAGGGATGACAGTGGCATAAAACTTTATCAATCAATCAATCAATCATTCATACAAATTTCAGTGATTTTGAAGAAACATAAACCAGCAAAATTGTGATTTCTTTTTTTATGTCAACGAGATATTGACCCATCTGGCATCAACACAAGGGGTCAATGTTGTTCAATGACAATGTTGAAACGGTAGATCACATAAGAGGTTATTACATGTAGTTTATTCTGGTCACATTTGTGAAATTGTACTTAAAATATGAAGATATTGATAATCTCCTCTTGAGATGGACTTAGGTTATCAGTTAAGGACATCTTGACCTTTGGGTAAAAACCAAGATCATGTAGATAGTATTGTTATACCTCTATATGATCCTGTATCAGTGATCAACTTGAGCTGTATATGTATTTAAATGATATGTTGGTAAACTACATGTAATTTATTTAGTGATATAATTTCTCTCTATATGGGGTATACATGTAGTATCGTAGGTGGATTAACACTGCTTTCATATCCTTATATAGAAAAGGTGTATAACCACAAATTCTTTTGAAGAAAATCTTTCCATGCCTAAAAGTCATTATATGAGTCAGAAAGTTTCTGTTTTCTTAATGACTTTCATGTGGTTAGGAGTAAAAAAAAATGTTCTAATGGCTGAAACAGGATTTAATTCTTAAGTTCCTTGCAGACAGTTCTAAGATGTTTTATCAGCATTTATTTAAATAAAAAAAAAAATTATACCCCTGGACTAACCATTGTAAAAAAAATCAAATATTATAAAGTGTTCCAGCCATAAATTATTGAATTTTTAAAGAATACATTTGTAAGTAATGAAGGTTTTTACTTCATCATTAGAATTAGCCATGATCGGAAATGCTGTCAGAAATAAGGATGTTTATAGATACAAGAAGATGTGGTATGAGTGACAATAAGACAGCTCTCCATCCAAGTCACAATTGGTAAAAGAAGAAACATTATAGGTCAATGATTAATCTGTAAGATGATGACCATATCTGTTATACAAAGCTTCCAGTTACTGTTTGTATTTTTGACAGAAGGCTTGCATGAATAGAATGATTTATTATTAAATTTTTAAGACACTTGAATTTCTCTAGCTAACAATACTTAAATGGACAGTAATGTTGTCTGCCTATTATCAAACATACTAAACAAACACTGGACAGTTAAATCAATACACATTTCTTTGTTTAAAACTCTCATGTTTGACTTAAGTACATAAATAGGAATTTCAAGTTAAAATGTCAAATATAAACCATACATGTAAAATGTAAATTTTGCTGACTTAGCAGTTTTATTTAAGTCCATCTTTATACATGATACACTTAAAGTATAATCTATCATCATGTTAAAGAAAACAAAAGTTAAAAGAAGTAAACAGTCATTAAATGTTGTTACATAAAAGAGGAATAAGAATAACCTATGGAGAACTATGATTGAAAAGTGTCCCTTTTTTCATGAAATTTAAAAAAAAAAATGACAGGAAAAACGAGTGTAGCATGGATGACTTTATACATTCATGTCTTGGATCTGAATTTACTACAGCAGTTTTTATAGAACAGTTGTTGAACATCCACACATATGTTTACTTTAATAAAGCAATAATTTGATTACAACTGTCAAGTTTTGGTAAAAGCAGTGCTAGTAGAAGTCAAAGCAAGGAATCTTGCAATAATTCCAAGGATCTAAAATTGGTCCTTTATATTCATTTGCTTTGGTGATAAGTCTTTCAATTACATTTATACATGTAACTGTACAGACACTGCAACTTTCTTAATGTGCCTGTTCCAAGACAGGAACACGATTTAAGTGGTTGTTATTGTTGCTGTGTGTCTTATTTGCTTTAAAAAAATGTTTTTAGCATAGATCAGGTTGTTGGTTTTATCGTTTGGATTGTTTTCATATTCTGTTATACCAGTACCTTTTATACAATTTGTTTACTATACAATATCGGTTTGATCATTGTTGTGAAGTGGTACAGTGAATTATATTTTTTCTGTGCAAATCTTTGTCATTTGGTCTGTTTGGATAGTTGTCGCATTAGCAATCATTTTGCAACTTATTTTCTTCATCCTGTAAAAAAAAAAAAAGATTTACAGGTGCATACTTTTATGTTCCAAAAATTTCATCACATAGGTGATTAAACATGATAGTTAGCTGTCAAGTACGTTAGATGGATTCTTATTTATACATATTTAGGCAATTGCCTGTTGATTCTACATATAGATGAAAATGCATATAAAAATAGTTTCATTGGATAAAACAAATGTTGAATCTAAGTGTAAAACTGCTCCTTTCATATAAGTTTCGTTTGACGGAGGTTAAATCTTAAATTTTCTACTTGAAAATCTTTGTAGGTGTACTTGGTCCTTTTAATCTGTGCGATGGGAGGTAAGATTTGATCTGTTTTGTCAATAAAGCCTTATGACAGGTATTTATTTGAGCATAAAATACACTTTGGTTGTCGATAAAAAAGATTCAAAGCTTTGGGCAGCGTGAATAATTAATACTTGTGTCGGACTGACAGATCAAAGTACTAAAGGTTAAATACCCATCTCTCACCTCAGGTTTGACTTACAGCACCTGTTATTGTCTTCATACAGAAACCAAACAAAAGACGTAATTTTTAATTTATGAATTTGAGTCCATCTTTAAAAGCATGGGTGGAATTAGGTTTTATAGACATGTTCTTTATCAGCTCATAATCTATCATTGATAAGATTTTTATCTCTATTGAATTTATTCTTCTCAGCTTAGGATCTCTATGCAATAAAGGCCTGTAACTCATTGGTTATGAGCAATTTATATCTTTGAGAGTAAATTTAATCAAGATGGTAACGGGGCCAGATCCAGCCATTTTCAAAAGTGGGGGTTCCCAACCCAGGATAAAAGAGGGGGAGTACAACTTCCTACTATATGTCCCCATTCAAATGCATTGATCATCCAAAAACAATTAGGAAGGGGGTTCCAGCCCGCTGAACTCTCTTCCTGGATCTGCCACTGGGTAATATGTTTTATAAATTGGATTGAACAGGAAATTATGAAAAGTTAATAATTAGATATAAGAAGAGGTGGTGTGCACGTGAGTGCCAATGAGACAATTCTCCATCCAAATAACAATTTATAAAAGTAAACCATTATAGGTGAATGCTTCTGTAAAGTAAGATTGGTCAGGATAGATATTATTTCTTTGACCAGTACAACTTTCAGCACTTGGCAATCTCCAACCATGGGCTGTTGCCTCAATATATATATCTCTTTAATTTTTAAATGTAAAATTATTAAAGGAAGTTAATTTTTAATAACTATTTAGAAAGTTGAGAGAAGAGACAATGAAAAAAGGTATTATGTACAATTCTCAAATCACCTTTACCATAAATGGTATTACACAGCCATATGTAATAACAAAAGTTGGATCAGTTCAATAGATAAGAAGATGTGGTATGAGTGCCAATGAGACAACTCTTTAGACCATTCACAATTTGTAAAAGTAAACTATTATAAAGATCAATGTATATTAGAGCAATTAGACCAATTGAATCTCAGAGTTAGCTGAAACCATCTAAGGCAATTTTTAACCGGATTTTTGTGACAAAAATGTCGGTTATTGATTTGGGGATGTACGGCGGGCGGGCGGGCGGGCGGTCGGGCAGTCGGGCGGGCGGGCGGGCGGGCGGGCGGCAATCAAATGTTGTCCGTGCATTAACTCATGAACCGTTCAACCAAGGCTTTTAAAATTTTAATATGTTGTTACTGACAACTAAATGAAGGTCAAGTTCAATAATGGCGATTTTGACTTTTACCGTTCAGGAGTTATGGTTCTTGAAAGATTGAAAAATGGAGTTGTCCGTGCATTTACGCATGAACTGTTCTACCAAAGCTTCCCAAATTTTAATATGTTGTTACTAATGAAAGAATGGAGGTCAAGTTCAATAATGACGAATTTGACTTTTACCGTTCAGGAGTTATGGTTCTTGAAAGATTGAAAAATGGAGTTTCCAGTCGTGTCCGTGCATTTATGCATGAACTGTTCTACCAAAGCTTCCGAAATTTTAATATGCTGTTACTGATGACAAAATGGAGGTCAAGTTCAATAATGACGATTTTGACTTTTACCGTTCAGGAGTTATGGTTCTTGAAAGATTGAAAAATGGTTTTTCCCGCCGTGTCCGTGCATTTTCTCATGAACCATTCAACCAAAGCTTTTGAAATTTTAATATGTTGTTACTGATGACAAAATAGAGGTCAAGTTCAATAATGACGATTTTGACTTTTACCGTTCAGGAGTTATGGTTCTTGAAAGATCGTAAAATGGCGTTTCCATTCAGGTTGTTGCATTTACTCATGAACCATTCAATCTAAGCTTTTCAAATTTTAATATGTTGATACTGATGACAAAATGGAGGTCAAATTTGATATTGACAATTTTCACTTTCACCATTCATCAGTAATGGTTCCTGTGATATTGCCAGGACACAAATAAATGTTAATAAATCCGGTTTGCTGTCGTTGTGACAGCCTCTTGTTTATTAATATTTTGCAGCACTTAATTTAAGACAAAACTGTTATACCCCTTGGTTCTTTAAAACATTGCTTAGTAGGACATGTTTTTTTTTAAATTTTACATAATTATGTGCCAGTTAAGGTGACCATTCCTGACCTGATTTCCATTAATAACTTAGTGAATGTAAGGTGATCAGGGAATTAGAAATGAATGTTATAATCTGTAATGAGGTAACATTTGAAAACTTCAATTACTTCATTTGATTTAATTTGATTTAAACTTTAATCTAAGATTAGCCATATGTTGTTGAGATTGTAAGGATAGGCTATGTAAGATAATTATCTATATTGTATGATGATGCCTGTTATTTTGTGGCAGATTTACACATTTTATACTATATCAATAGGAAAATTCTAATTAAATTCTTAAACTTTGATTAAGTTTTTCACCTGACATTGAAATTTGCAGGTGTTCTGGTCATTAAATATTTTTGATGATTAAAAAAAAGCTGTTTATTAAACTTATTGACACTTAGAGGTTCAACGTCTTGGCACTCATAATTGTTAATTGAGCAAACAGATTGCTTATTTCAGATCAATGATTTTTTTTTACTTTCTATATCATTATGCAATTACCTATATATATACAGCATATTTATAGCATATATGCAAGGAATTTGTCAACAAAAATTGAGTGGTCCAATCAGCTTGGTATCTCCATCTGCATTTATTTATGATCCCTGTCAAATTGAAATGAAGTTTTACTTCTGCTTCCATAATGAGAAAAATCTGGAAATTGAAAACTGTTTTGGCCTGAGGATTAAACCTTTTAACAAATATCACACAATTTTTTTTTTTCCTCAGTTGAAATTTTTCTTTTTGTATTCATATTTAGATAAGGAATTCCCTTTACATATATCTTGAATAATTTTGAGAATTAGAAAAATTGTAAATATTGAGAAAGTTTGGAGATGGGATGGTGACTTATACATGATTAAAATAGTTATGTATGTTATTACTTTGATAGTTTTTTGATTCTGCAGAAAATAATGTTAATGAACTCTTATATAATCAGACATATAAGAAATTCTGAACCAAAAAGGGCCAACAGTAAAACCAAAACGTAGACATGTAATTAGAGCTATTTTGCATGAGGGAGAAACATTCCATAATTTAAAATGAATTTGAAACAGCAAAGTAAGATAAAGCAGTATCTATAGTTTCATGCCACATGATAGTATTAACACTGAAGAACTGGTGATACCTTTAGGGACTAACAGTCCACCAGCGAAGGTATGACCCAGTAATTTAAGTGTTCATGATATGCATTACTATATAGGTGGCCTTCATACAGATGGTCGTTGAACTCAGTCCAATCATCTCCAAAGGTTTTGCTATTTTCATTACTTTCTTTGTGTGATAATTGAATTAACCTAGCAATTTACATGTCCACATAAAATACTTTAATAAAGAAATATATTAAAGAGAGGGCAATTATTGGTTACCCAATAACAAACATTAGATTGTCATTAGAATTACTCCCACCAGGAGGTGTAAAAATGTTATTATAAATGTCAAAACTAATATTTATCTTAATCGTAAAATAGATTTATATATATTGAACTGATAGTTATTCCTTTGGCTTTTAAAACTTTTAAATTGATTATTTTTCTACAATAGATAAAATGATTTGCAAGAAAATTAGCACTTATAATGTAGTTTGCAATTTTAATGTCCAATTTTCTTATTTATTTACAAAGGCTTTACTGAAATAGATAATATAGAAGAAATGCTTTAACCAGTTTTCATTCAGAATTTGTTTTGAAAACAAAGAAAAAGTGAAAGAAAAGAGAAAATTCGGGAAATAGTTGTCTTATAACTTGAACATCTGCAATATTTACCTGTTTCTTTCTATTTTGATATCTGAAATATGGGAAAAAATGATGTTTTCTTTCATATTACTCTTTGATCAAATGAAAGGTAAACATTGTTCTGATCAGTACAGCAATACAACCCATCAATTACTACAGATTCATAAGAATTTGATAATTGTTTATCCAGACGCTGCATCAATTCATATAGATTTTATTTCTGCTCATAAAAATGGTAAGGCTATCATAAAATAATTATTATAATATTAACAAGGGTCTACTGTCACTTACAAAGTCATCATATTTTATCAGGGAGGTTGTAAAGGGCAGATGTTATGACCCTTCCAGTATTTGATGATGGGGGAGAATTTTTCCTGAGCTTACTTACAGTATTTAACCACAGTTTAATGTTATTATATAACTACTGTGAAAAAGATTATCTAACCACAGTTTAAAGAGATAAACTATGTGCTCTGTTTGCTTTAAAATTGAGTTAACTTTGGTTCCTCAAAATACCTCCAATCACCCTTATAATCCTCTGGAGAAATATAAGATACATTCTCAGCTAATTTCCCTATCTAATTTGATATATTTAAGGTATGCTTTAATAATCAGATACTTTTTATTGTCCATTAACTTTGCCTCAAAGCAGATGGAGAAATGATTATCACATAGAAATCTTTATAGCGGGATTAAAGTATGGTAGGTATAATGGCCAGTGCTGACCAGTTAACGTGAGATATATAATTTCTGTGGTAAGAAACAGTTGTCTGGTCACATTTGCCAATGTTTATGTCATTTTGCTGAAAGCCCTGTCATAATTTGTAAAATAAATCTCGAAAAAATATTTGAAGTACTCATCTGTACTGGTATAATCACGTCTATAAGAAACAGAAAATTATTGGTGAATAGGACCAATTTTAGCTTCTGTCTTAATTTAGCTTAAAATACACATATATATATATCTATTCGAAGAAAAAGAAAATCATTTTCAAATACAAAGATTAATGGAGGTCAACGGCAGAGGTCAAATCTTCTATGTATTGTACTAAGCTACATCTCTATTAAGACATGATAACCTATATTGTACTAATGATCATTGGTCAAAATTCTTCATCTTGAAATAAGCTCTTGAAGTGTTGGTTTTGTTAAGAGAAGTCAACCCCTTTTTCATGTTTTTGGTAATTCTTGTAGTCAGATAAACTGAACATCAACAGTTGTCCAGTAAAGTGTCTTTATTGTTGAAATTATATTAACAATGTAGCAAGTGGGCATCCCTTTTAAAAGTGAAGGGTTGACATCAATGAAATAATAGAGCTGGGCAAGATACTATTATATAGAGAAAGACAGGTCCATATAATGAAATTTAAAACATGTAGAAAAATTTGAAATTTGATCAGATGATTATATGAGATGATGTATGACTTCTTGGGGGTGACTGTGACAAATTGGTCAATTATTTAGTACCCCTATAGAGACAGGTGCTCTCTACACTAAATATATATCACAATACTGTACCACAATAATTATCGGTAAATGGACGTTTAGATTTGAGTGGATAAAGTAGGAATTTGTAAAAAATGTGCTCTATTTCAAATAAATAGGCAAGTTGAGTTTGGTTGGATAACTATAGTTGTAATTATTCATCTCAAATTTCAGACTGTTTTTAAATTCAAGCTAACAAAATTTGAAAAGGAATTTAGTTATACCCACACTAATGTACCAATTTGTAAAAGCCCCTCTAAAAGGGTATCATTGTTACATATAATCTCTTTGTTGACAGTTTGATATGCTTACAAATGTTTACTGTTTATTTTTGGATTTCAAATGAGTTAGTGTTTAACAGTTCACTTGCAAAACTTTAAATAATAAATTAACAGAAAAAAAACCCACCCAGTCATGGTATATAGATATAATAGAAATGTAAGAGAGATGGGGTGGTTGTAGTATCATGAGACATATAGTTTTGATGAAAAGCTAGGTTATTACCTTGTGTCAAAGAAACATGTTTTTATCTTTAAAGTTTTATCTCTGTTCATTTGTTCTTAAAAAAGAAGTAATGAATTGAAAATGATACTCACATTAAAGATTAACACATTCTAAATAAAGTAAGTTTCTTAACATAACAGCAAATTTGAAGCTTTTATTACCAAAATTAATAATTTTGGTAATAAAACTTAAATTTGCTTTTTCTGCAAAAAAAATAAATAATTGAAAGATATGCATTTTTTATATTTCACTTAAAGTAATTTATCTTTGGAATGAGTTACTTAAAGTCATATGAAATCTCAAATTAAAAAAAATTATGCATATATGTTTTTTTTATAACTGAATGGATAGCTTTCATTATACAACTTATTTACAGATACTTTTTTCTGAGGAAAATTCTTTTATTTGTCCACATTTAGAAGAGGTTTACTTATTTTTAATTGCTTGCTTCCAGGAAGCAATTCGCTGACATATTTTCTGGATGCATTGTGACCTTAGTGTGACCCTCCTCGTAAAAATCCGATGATCGCAATATGCATGGATCTGTCATTAAAATAAACAATTATCTGATTGTGCATGTTAAACGCGTACTAAATACCCATGCTTTTTGTTGACTGTTTACTATAAGGTGACAATCGGTAAAATTCAGTTTCAAAACACAGCATTTAATGAGCAGCCATATTTGTTAAATCATAACAGACAGAGAAAAAAAATTGACGATTATACGATATATTTGCGTGAAAAATGATAAAATCATGCACAGAGGACTAAGTTTATGATATATACATGCATAATGGATCAAGAATTGGATAAACATTATATTTCACCAGTCACTCGTTTCATATGACTTTAAGATACAATGTACAACATATCATCCTTATTTTGCCAAAGTTAGTTGGTGAAATTTCTAAGGTTTGGCATAATTTTCATCATCTGTTAGGCCTTTTATCTATAATCTGGACGGTTCCTTCAAAACATTATTATCCTTTTCTTAATGACTTCAAGTCTCCAAAACATGAGGGTCTGGACTCTCAGATCTCGACAACATTTAGATAGACTGGACTTGAACCTTTGGGTATATATTAGTTATTAAAATGCATTAATTTCAATCCAAGTATATTTGTATTGTGTGGTTTTTACATGAGCACTTCAGTATCAGGCTCAAAAAGTAAGACAAGATGAATCTTCTACAAAAACTTAAACTTTTCTGTAAAAAATCTGTGTAAAGGTCAAAGATCACATACAATATTAATACAAATAAATGCTAAAATGCACCTGTTGCATGTAATGTCATTTTTACAAACATAACTTTAATGCACTTATGCATTTTGATATGAAAAGAAACTGTTAAAATCCTGCTTAAATTTCAGTTAAGTTAAATAAATGGTGTGCCAAGATGGTATTATAGTGAACTTTAATTGTAAATTCATATGGTAAATGTTTTGTATGAGGTGAAAATGTTATCGCGGTCATCTTAAATGTCATATTTAGAAATCAGATTTATAAATTATAGGTAGATAGAATTAGGTCAAGTAACCAGGTAAAATGGATGATTTAGTAAAGTACCTTTCAGGGTATTAATAGGCCACCTTAGGTGGAGATCTCAACACCTACAGTTATATTGATATAATAAGAATGTCATTCTCTTCTTGAATATGAATATAGCCAGATAGATTGTTAGTCATTCCCTTGCTGGTGGTAGGGTATATTGACATGTATATAAAACACGTTGTTCATTCCCAATTTAGGGGCCCTAAGAAGCATTATGTTGTACAAAGATAGAAAACAGGAGTAAAACAACAAGTACAACAAGAAAATAACAACCAACAAATCATTAATTGTATATGTTATGTCAATTTGTAAAAGAGGATATATTTTAGATTGATTGATTTATGAATTGTTTATGTGCAGCAGCAAATTTTACTTGCATATTCAGGAGAAGGTCTTCTGTATGTCATATATGTATATACCCTGAGCTTGATACTAGGCAAATGTGGAGTGAAATATTTAGAATTCTTACTCAATATGTAACAAGAGGTCTCAGTGCTAAAGTGGTCTATGTACTGTATCACTAGCCAGTCAAGACTAAGGTTGTGAGATTGATTCTCACACGTGCACTCTACCCTAATCTAAATTGACTAGGATTGTTAGTTTTCCACCCAAAGGTTGTGGTTCTCTCCTGAAACTCCAACTTTCTCAACCAATAAAAACTGACTGCTAGGAAATAGCTCAATGGTGTTGAAGGTGGCATTACACACCAATCAATCAATCAACCACTAGTTTACATGTAGATATGTCACCCTTCCAAAACACATTGTTCTTAAGTCCTGTTTTACAAGTCTTGTTATTCCTCAAAAAGACAGCTTCTGTTTTTTTGTCCATTTGAAATCACCCATAGCATTCTCTTTAAACAGTTATGGTAACGTATCTGTAAGACCACAAAGGCAAAACATTTCAGTGACAGTGTATTGTAAAAAGTCAGAATAATTTGCTTAATGACATATATTTTGAAATCTCAATTAAGAATTTTCAATAGTTGCCTAAGTTAGGTGCATCTAAAATTTAAATTCTTGATTCTAGAAGAATTGTTGATAATGATTACCGTTCACAGTGTTATTATAAAACATTTACTTTTTCCCTCTGTATTGTACCTTTCTCCAGCTGCATCATAATTTTATTGACTGTTGCAGAATTAGTTTGACCTTGACATAATGAAGTTTAATTTGATTTCCTCATCAGTTGGTACAATTCTCTTGATTAATTTCCAGACAGTTAACATTTTAAGGTGGGAGAAAAACAGTAATTGATTAATTAAACAAGAACTGAAAGAATTTTGCATGGTTGCAAAATTAGAAACACCTACTTCAGCATTCCAACAGCACATAATAAAATTTTTGTAATGAATAACTTATTGGATACAGTAGTATTTAAAACAAAGTAATTAATTAAATTGATGGTATTTTAATGTTTTTAGAAAAGTGAAGAAATCTTTCAACTAATTTTGACAGAGCAGTATTAGAAACTGATGTTAAGAACATTATAGCTTTTGTAATAGATCTGAAATGAGTATGAGCTTGCCAGGTTTGAAGTGGATTATGAAGCACAAGAAACAAATGCTTTAGATCTAGTCATATGTAAAGACATCTTTAATGAAAAAAAACCTTTTTGTTTTCTGAAAGAGGAACTCGGTAATTGGGCCGAGATTCAGGTTTTGTAGGTCATCTTATATTGGCACATAATATTAAACTGAATTTTGTTTTAAAGACTTAGTTATAACTGACACAAAATGACATTTGATTTATGAATTATTGAACTTAATACAATGTAGAGATATGTTTTGCATTCAATTAAACATACCCCTACCAAGACCAGTGGACAGCTTTTATTAACTTTTGGTAAACACTTGTAAATTATACTATTGAAAAAGTTGCCTTATAATCAGTTGATTGATCTATGTTTAGATACATGTTATTTTAGTTCTCAGAGTAGGTATATATTAATTTTTACAATTTGCAAATTCATAAATTGTGTTATTAAAGTGCAGCTGTACTCCTGGCAGACTGCCTGTTTAATTTAGTACTTCTGCCGGTTATTGCAGTTCTATGTTTATTTGGTTTAAGTTTTTATCGTCAGTTGTTTGGGGATACAACCATTAATAGTAAAGGAAGCTTATCTCATAAATTAAATTGTTCTCTCTTCAAAGTAAAATAGGTAAAAGGTTACCCAATTTTATATTTCAAGAACATTGTAAATGGATATAACTAAAAACCATAGTTATGAAATTGGAGTAATATAAAAATATGGAGATGTGGTATGATTACCAATGAGACAACTATCCATCAAAGTTGAAATGAATGTAAGCAATTGAAACCATTTTAGAAAGGTTTCAGCCATTCTGGGTCTTCTTAAGGTTTTTTTTTATCATTCTTATCTTGACCACCAACTTGAATTCTAAACAAGAGATACATACTTGTAGTGAGCTTTTTTGTTTTGGTAATGTTCCGTGACACATAATTAATGCATTTTCAAGGTGATCCATTCATTTAAATACAGTGCAAAAAATAATTCCATTTTTTAAAAGTGTATAGATAACTTATGGTCTGAAAAACAGAATGAATAGTTGTCCTTTCTTAAGTACTAGGTTAACTTTTCATCCAGTAATTTTCATAGCATTAAACTTTTAAATACTATTTGAACATTTTATTCCTTGATACAGCAACAACAAAATAAAGGAAAAGTTATCGGAAACATGGATTTTTGATTCATCAAATATGAAATTTGAAGTGATGTTTCATTTGGTTTGTTGTGTGCAAAGTCTGAAAACATGTAATCTAAAACCCAATAGCTTTGTGATTATTTTCACTAACCATGGAAAGCTATGAGATATCATACAAATCACTGTGTAACTTTTCAAACTATTTGTTTTTTAATTTCAGATGCTAAAGCTTTGTTTCCTGATATCCTGAACTTGGCCACTCGTTCTAATATAACAACAAATGCAACATGTGGACTTCAGGGAAAAGAAAGATTCTGTAAATTAGTGGAACATGTCAAAATCTTTCCTGGAGAAAATAGGCATTGTGATGTTTGTGATGCTAGAAGCCAAGATAGACGTCAGCGGCACCCTATCTGGAATGCCATCGATGGCAGTAACAGATGGTGGCAAAGTCCATCATTGACCAATGGTGACCAATATAACTATGTCACAATTACATTAGATCTTAAACAGGTAGGAACAATGAAATATATCTGATAGTAATTAAGAACTTTCTTTCAAGCAAAAAGTCAAAACATATTTGGATTATAAATTCAGAAATTATTGCGAAAAAAAGTGACAGAGTTGTAGACGCAATAATTAAAACTCGCATTTTGAAATATTTTATATGAATTAAACAGCATTTATCTCAAAATTGTTTTAAGACTATACTGACAAAATCGTAATAATAAATGCATGCAATAATTTCTGAATTTACAGTAGATAGATATGAACTAAGATTTCAATCTTGAGAACAGATTTTATTGCCTTTTTTCAATCCAAAATATAATGTCCATTTTGAAAGCCCTCATTATAAGTTCTTTATAAAACGATGAAATCATAGATGGATCTTATTGTAATCCCACTAGATTGGAGACTGTATTGCATTCAGCTTGCACTTCCTTCTACCATCCATCAATCACACTTTTCTGATATTCAATTGACAGAAGGACTTCATATTTAGTTAGCAGCAATGATTTGTAATGTGTGAGCTTTTTTTTTTTTGATCTATTAGATATTATTTTCCTCTTTGCTGTTACCCTGAATTTTTCATTAGGATTTTTTAACAAAAATTTCTCCAGTACATGTACTATTGAACAGAATGACTTCATATTTGGTCAGCAGCTTGGTGGTGATGAGTTGTCGGGTGTGAGAACTTTTCAGATCTGTCAGACATCTACTTCCTGTTTTTCGATACTTTGAATTACGATGTGTGTATGCTTAGCACGCCAGTGTGAGCATGTTACATGTTTCTTGTAGTACTTTATAATGATTCAATAAGCATCTGGTATTTTTAAGTGAAACTCCTGCCACTTGAATGCATGAACATTTTTCATGGAAGTCAATATAATTTAAGGAAAGAAATGTTAGACAGGGTCAATAAAATTCAGAATAATCTTTTAGCTTTATTTAAAATTCCAAGAATCTGTTTAAAGGTACACCATATCCAATATAGAACGAAATGAACAATATATATATATAATGACAAACGATGTGAGAACTGAAATATCTGTTGTTATATATTAAAAGTTAAAATCAGATATCTTAAAGGTTGATCGTTGATTTTTTGCACTATCAGCATACAAGGACTACTGTGGTTTCATTTATTTTCTTTGGTACCAATATTCATGTATTAAGTAACCCTTACATATTCGTGGATATTTAATTTCATGGTTTTGCCAAAGTCTGCATTCAAGCCTTGTAGAACATTTGTCATTTGTTGAACATTAGATTTCGTGGTTCACCTTTACCAATGAAATCCACGAAAATTGGTATCCAATGGATAATTGAATTTACAATAGTTGAAAATATATTATAACAACTGAACAGAATTAGCTGTAAATCAATGTTGAACTTGATGATTTTTAAACACTACATCATCATGGGACTCCACCAATTATAAATTATTCTTATTTTAGAACGGCTATAATTTATTGTACTGTCTTTTTATATTCATTCTTTCCATTAGATTGAAATGTAGATTTTGATCTTTGAACTGTTAACTATTAATCAGTATTGAATTTACATTTTGTGAATCAGCAAAAAGACAACCATCCTTTACCTGTTAACTTGAGTCATAAAATATATGTGTGTTAAAAAATAATGTGTTGATCAAACACTCCAAAACCAGACAACATTACATATTGTATGACTGTCCTAAATATTGATCTTTATTCAATTTGAAGAAAGTTTCTAACTGCATATATAAGACGTATAACCGCAGTCTTCATAATAAACATTTAAATCTACAGGCCCAGAGCTCAAATTTCATAAAATTTTAGTTAGACTCTGTTGGCCTGTACAGACGATTTTAACAGGCCCAAAAGAAATTTTACACGCCTAGACTACTGTGCCCGTGGTGCAGCGTGAAGACTGTAACAGGACTTGAAAAAAAGATGAAATCAATCTGTAGATTTTCATATAAAATGTTAATAATGTTATTACTTCTATTGAGATGTTAAATGACGGTTGGCTTGACTTCTAGATGATGTCCAATAAATTCCAATTTTTGAAATGATGACCGATATAAAACAGATACATGTGCATTTGCAAAGACATTGTGGAGTAATTGGTCCTAATTTTGGCTCATGAGGCACTGTTTGAGTATGGAGGCTTTTGTAGCCCCAGACTCCCCCTCCCCCTTCCAATCCAAAAAGGGTAAATAGTGATATATAAATAATTAAATGATGAAAAAGGTTAATTTTGAACAAAAGGATTATTTTACAATATGTTCAGGAAAGTCCTACAATGCTCTCATGGTGCACTTGCTCACTTGAATCTGTTAGTAAATGCTTGTATGATTTTAATATTAATACATATATGCAGATTTGATTTATTGTTCAAAGGTACATGTTCATGAATGTCCTAATTAGGACTTTGAATCAATAATACAGTACAGTTAATAGCCTGTAAAATGTTCCAAAATGTACATACTTAATTCTAACTCTTAAAGTTCATATAGATCAAGCTGTAACTAAAACTTGAAATTCCAGACCTTCTCCTTATATGTTTACAAAACTTTACATACATGTTATTTCCTCTCATAAAACACTGGGCACACACATTGTGCCTGTAGTGAATTTATAATCTCAAACATAATGTGTAAACAATTCAGCTAATATTATTGAACATGGAATCAAAAATATATTTTTCTGAAAACTGTTGTTGGTGAGAATGATGGTAATTTCAAGATATATGAATTAAAGGACTAGTAGTGATAAAGGCATATATGTAGTAAGATGTCCAAATTTATATTTTCTCATTTTTCTCAAATTTTGAAATATGTTACAATTTGGCTTTTATTAAAAGCTAACTTTTATTGATAAACTGAATATAGAGGGGCTTTATTTCAGAGAAAAATTGAGACCTTGCTATTAGTTTTGCCAGGTCATCCTTAGAATGGGGTAAAGCTGGTTATTCGGTTAACTTACTGTAATACATTATGGAAACATCTTACATAATAAACTGACTTTACTGTGATGTAATGAAATAAGTGTTTCACTCTTCATTAAATAAATTAAAATGAAAATGAATTCAATTATGATAATCATTACAACACAGGAATTAATGTTCACATTCTGTGAATGGTTTATTTTGTTACCACCTATTTCCTAAATTTGTAACAAATATGGACAAATTTGGAATGTAAGAAAACACTTTATATTTCTGTGTGTTATCTTGAAAAAAATTACTGACTTGTATCATTGCAGTTAATATCTAGGGAGTCAATTGTTAAATACATTTTCCAAATTCAGATCTGCTGTAGAAATTATTTATTTATATTTACAGGATAAGGATTGCTTTTCAAATTTTTGTATAAGCCCATTATTTTAACATTTTTAAGACTGACTATTGAATTGGGGGTGGAAGCTATTTTGAAAAAATTGTTATATACCGGGGTAATATGAGAATAAAAAATTAGAATTTAATATAAGAAACAAGGAGATGTGGAATGTTTGCCAATGAGACAACTATCCACCAGAGACAACTATTGGACACTGTACAACCTTCTACAATGAGCAAAACCAATAAGATATAGTATGCTATAAAAGGCCTGACAGGACAAAAATTCAAAAGAGAAAACTAAAAGCTTGATTTGTGCTAAAAACAATAAACCAAAACAAATAAAGCATACAGCAACAATAACCTGTAAGTTATTATCGCCTGACTTTGGACAAGGAATAAAGAATGCCTCTTCTTCAAGTTCACTCTCCTAGTTGGTTATTGTGCCATATTCTCTCAATGATTAATCCTGGATTAATGCAAAAACTATTTGGAAAGTCTTCATTTTTTAAAACTTTTTTTCCCTAGAAAATGCATTTAAATGTAATGTATTAAACTTTTTTATTACAATGTAAGGCCATTAAGGACATAAACATATTTATATTTCGCTTATCTCTGTTTGCATACATTTCAAAAACTTTAAAAAGCAATCGAAGTAGAAATAATTGTTAATTTGTAATCCTCTTATCCTTGGATCTCTGGGTAAAACTAACTTCAGGTCTTTTCTTTTGTAAAACATAATTGTATCAAAAACACTTTCTTCATAATTACCGTAGGACATAAATTTTATTGGTATATTTTGACTATGACCATTCACTGAATCGTTTTCTGCAAGCCAGATTACAAATATAGGTTACAATGTTATTTGAAGAGCTTTTTGAAGTGTTCATAGATTAATGTGTATGCAAACATTCAACAATATTAAAATTTCCTTTATAGAAAACTTTGTTAACTTTGATCATAATCTATAGCCATTGGAGAGGGGTACTTTCTCCCCCACACCTTTAAATATCAAAGCATAAAAACTGAATGATAACAAAGAAAACGATTGCCTTATGACATAGAGGAATGCCAGCTACTAAGCTAAGACTAAGACAGGATCCAGTGGGCCTCTGGATCAGATAACCCAATACAAAGGATCAGGATCTATTTTCACAAAAAATCTTACTACTTAAGTTCATCGTCAGTCATGAACACTTTAGTAAACTTAAGATCATCTTTAGCCGATCAAATTTAGACCAACTTTAGACATAAGAGTTTTTTGTGAAACTTATCACTGTATGCGTGTATTAAATTATCATATGGATAGTGATGTATGGTTTATTAATGTATATGTTGTCATTGTTGGTGTTTCTGTTATCTCATTCTGAAATAAATGTTGAATGAAAAAGTACAAATCACTATAGTATAGTGTCTGAACTTTTTATTTCATACCACTTGTAAACTTAACTAAGTCAGACAGGTAAATCCAAATTTCATTAATATTCCTTTTTTCATTTAAATCTATTTATCAAAGCTTTTGGTTTTGATCTCTATCTGAAAATAAATTAGCTGTTGTGTTTATTGAGGAAATATATCACTTTAAGATTAAATCAACTCCATATATATTGAAAAGAATTTCATTGCATATAAACACATTTATAAGGTAAATCCTTAGACACAAGTGTTTCCCTTGTAAGCTAGACAGATTTTACTCCAGACAACTTCAAGCATTAAAAAGGCATGAATTAATGTGATAGGAAAGAAATCATTCACAGAAAAAGATTTTTTAAAGGAAAATCTATTGTTATAGTTGTCAATTAATGCTGACATTGTAAAGTTTTATATTTAGATTTGCATTTGCATTGAAGAAAGTTTGTCAAAATTGCCAAATTTTAAAAGAATGCATTTCTAATATGTACTATACAAAATTTAAGATTTCTGCAAATAAAAATTCATCAATGTTTAAAAAAAAAAATTGAGAATGGAAATGGGGAATGTGTCAAAGAGACAACAACCTGGCCATAGAACAGAAAAGCAACAGAAGGCCACCAATGGGTCTTCAACACAGCAAAGAAATCCTGTAACTCAAGGATACAATGAATGTAATATGTTGCACTTTGTAAATACAGCTGTTTCTCAAACCACGCCTCTTTTGGGGAGATCTTGAATATGCATAGAAAATTAATTTTGTTTACATACTGGTTCCCAGTTGTGCTCTCTGTGTTCCATCTCAGCATAGAGACATAATTGAAACAAAACCCAGGAATACCATTTTACTATATCGACTGATTTAATGACATTGATTTCAGGTTTATTAGTGTTATACATATCAATATTCTGATTGAGATTAATTTAAAGCCAACATATTATTATGATATATATCTATATAAAAAAACAGAACTTTGCACATTTGGAAATTAACATATTTTTGCTCTTAAGTGCCATGGTATAAGAAACGTACCTGGAAACCTGACATTAAATTTCACAAACTTTTGGTTATAAACTTATAATTTTGGTTTATAATTTTAAAATAATCCTGCCATTAAGAAGCACTTTATACATTATGTTAAGTTTGTAAATTTCCCACATACTTTATCAGTCTATAGTGTATCCTTAGTACTACATACCAAGATAAAGCTTGGAACAAAACTATATAACCAGAGTCCTAAAAATGTTATGTATCTCCTGGTTTTCATTATAAAATTGAAGGAGATGTGGTATCATTGCCAACTATCCAACAAAGTCAAATAAAATGGATTTACCGATAAGCATTTATAGGCAACCTTGCAGCCTCCAACTTCAGTGTTGATTTGTTCCTTATATGGCACTAAGTTATATATATAGTTAAGGTGTTTTTTGGCTGTGGTTTTTAGCCATTACATACCCTAATAAGTATATACATAAGTCTCCACCTTTGTGTTGGAAAAATCTGGTTGATTATTAATGAAATCCCTGAAGTATAACTGGAGTGGGCTCCTTCTCAAGCATTGAGTGGCCCCCTTCTTGGAAATTTCTTGATCCACCACATGACACAGAACTCAGTATTATTTTAGCCTTATTGGATTTTCGCAAATTTAGTTTACCTGTCGAAGCGTAGCGGAGACAGGTAACATGTATTTGCGACAGTAAAACTACCTATGGACGTCCTAAAAGCTTCAAATACAATACAGTTATCTTTATTCTAATGCAAAACAAGTTCATAATTAAATTTCAATCATTATTTCAGTGTAAAATCTTCATTAAAGAAAATTCTGCAAAAAGATGTTATCTTCTTTGGTCCCTACACTAGGTGACGCCATAGGTATGCTTCTGGCGTCAAACATAAACACCGGGCGTTTTCTGGCTTCTGTGCCGCTTCAGAATGAATTGAAATTTGATAAAAAGAAGAGTTTTAGGTGCAACATGTGAGTTTTTTTGGCTTATTATTGTAGAAATTACATGTCAATACATTCAGCAATTCAAAATGTCAGCTTCCTTAGTTACAGACAAGGAGATAAAGAATTTTACGCTAACTGTCATCCAATCAGAACCAATGATACAAAATAATTGCATTAGAATTGTACTTTTATACCAGTAGTACATACAAGTTTTTTATTAATGGACTAAGTTGACCATCAGGCAGGTGTTTTGACATAATCCATTATGTTGACTTACACATCACGTAATAGGAGTGCTATTAATTGATAATACTTATGTAATGGGAAAATTATTTTAGGAACAAGATACAATATCTTTTTATAACTTTCTTAATGAAGCTTATTATCCTAGTTCTCCTGAATAAGGTGACACCTTTATCTTAAGGCCATGTGATTGTACAATCACCAATGGATCTTACTGAAGTCTTGAAGTTGTTGGATTTGATGCCTACAGTAGTTTTGTCAACTTGATAACTCTTCTTTATAATATTTATTGATTATGTAGTTATAATTAACAAATATTGCAAGAATCTACTCATAATACTCAGAGATTTCTGTTAGCTAGGATCTTACATTTTAATTTTTAAAAAATAACTGAATATCTGTGTTTTGCCTCTTGTCAAAGTCTATCTTGATGTAAACTGAAAATCACAGTAGTTGTTTGATTACAAATTATTGGAATTTAATGCTTGCCATGTGAGAGTCATACTAGTTTACAGATTTAGAGTTGATTTGTGTCCTTCTGTAGTCAGTCATACCCCCAAAGAATTTCCTCAAAGCTTACCCCTTTTCTGGTTCGTGTGGTCACTGAGGCATCATGTCTGCCCAAGCTACAGCAAGCAGGCCAATAAAGAGACAAACCTTCCAAAATTGATGTAAGTGGCACAAGAGGGCCAACTTTTATTATCATAACAAAAGCATTGGTTTAAAAAACAAGTTGACTTTGACCCCAATAATCAAAAGGCTTCTCTTCTTTTTCTGATTTTTCCATTGGTATAAGTTCCATTTTAACAACTGGAAAGCTTCAGTTTTGGACAGTAGACAGAAAGAAGAATGGACAGACAAAGCCACATTTAAGCTCTTTTTTGTCTGGGAAGCATAAAGTGATGCATTCATCACATTCTTATAAAAAGAGACTTTTGGAAATATTCAATTATGCACATCAGCAATAATTGGTTAGTCCATTGTTGCAAGCCATTCATGAATCTTTGTATTGTGAATATGGTTACCTCATATTCTTACTAATAAGCACTCGATCAGTAGTTTGATTTAAACATTTATTGTTCAGTATATGGTCTAGGTGGGAAAGAAAGAGCATTAAAAGCTAGTTAGAAATACATAACATATTTGTACCAGTATCAAATAAGGCCTGTCTAGACATCTGTTTAATCTGATTGGTTAATCCTGGCTTTTTGTGGTTTTTGAATTGATTTCATTGTAATTTTTAATAACGAAAAGTATTTTTTATGATATATGATAAACTTAAAAGAAACAATTAATGCAAAATTAAAATAAATGTAGTGAACGAACATTTGATCATATCTGAAAAGCCAGTGGGGAAATATTTTATTAAATGAGAATCGAAATTAGAGGAAAATTGATGTTTTATTAAAAAAATCTTTTGGAACAAATTACAGAAAAGTTTTCCCAGGTATTTGTTAGTCATAAATATACATCAATGCTCAATGATTTTTAATATTTGATTTATTTATATATGTTATATTTAGTCATCAAATATTTAAACTTTTTCAATTGGATTAGATCTAAACAGTTAGATTTGTTGGCCACAAATAGTCTGGGCAAAAATAGAAATAAAAAATGACCTGAATTTGTCAGTTAATGTTATGAACATACTTTAATTTTGACATGATGACTTTTAAATTGTCTATATACCTTCAATTAAATTTTCCAGCTGTGTATGTTATTAATGGTATTCATTATATCTCTAACAGTATATATACAAATTTAAAGTTGTCTTTTAAATGTATGATGGCTTCTGTCTAATGAACGTCCATGTCATATTTTTTTCTATTTGTATAACATCAATTTAATTTTGCTTTGTATGCATTTTCTTTCTTGTAAAATTATGGAGAAGAAAATTATCATCTTGCTGTTCGGTGTGAGCCATAGCTCCGTGTTAAAGGCCATACTTTCACCTATGGTGGTTTACTTAAACAAAGGAGAAGGTTCACGAAGGGTTAAAATTGGCCCTGAATTTTTTATGTTTTTTTAAATCGGGCCAAAAAATTACAAATTTCACATAGAAATACTTGTGATAATACTACTAAGACAAAAATATTTTTTCTGGCACTTTCCTTTACTATTTATGGAGCAATGACCCCTTAAATGAGCATAATTTGTAAAAAAGGTCAATTTTGGTACTTTTTGTCCATAATTTCAATTGTTTTTGCCATAATTAACCTTGGCCTCCATCTACGATCCAAAAAGTTTTTTTTTGATGAAATCTATATCAAAATTGGAATCTTTTGGTTACAACACATTTTGGATCGTAAGTGGCGGCCAATGTGTTTCAAAAGCTTTTAGGTCTGAAAAATGCACAAAATCATCATATTTTGACAAAATGTCCAAAATGGGCTTACTTTTGGCGAATATCTTGTACTCTTATGAAAAGAACTGATATATTTAGCATTTATACTTTTGAAATAGACCCATTTACGAACCAAATTGAGACCTTTTTGGTGTTTTATGATAAAGTTGATATTTTAGGCCATTTTGTGCCATTAGTGAACCTTGTCCTTTTCACTAAGATGGGAAGTTATCCCATAAAGACACTCATACCACATCTTCTTATTTCTATGTACGCAAAAGAATTTACCAAAGATTTGTGCCTTTTGTTGTACTGTTTGTAGGACAGCCTGGTTTATCTTCTTCTATCAGAATCATTGCTTTTATCCTGAAATTTTATATTTTTACTTAGTCAAAGCTGGAATCCTTTTGATACTTACATTTATACTGCCATTGGTGGAAACCTCTTAGTGGGCCAAAAATACACATTTCCCCCAAAAACTAAAGAGTTAATATGGGTATATGTATTACAATGTGCATGCCTTAAGCAGTTTGAAATTAAACTACATTCTGTACGTAGATAATTGCTAAATTTGCAGACCTCAATGCTTGCATGGCTTGTTTAAGATCTAACCATGGCACGATAATAAAACCCTTCTGTCGCTTGAAATTTAAATTAAATATAATTAAAAAAGATGAAAGAGACACCTATAATACAGTTTACTATTTAATTTAACATGATTACATGTTATTTAATTGCATAATAAATCTGGAACTTTTTCTTTAATTTAGTGCATGGTTCACTATTTGCATAATGGAGTGCATGACATATCCATACTTCCTCTTTTGTCACAGATTATTGAAGAATTATCAATCCACCCGTTTCACCCTTTAACAACTTATTTGAAAGCCATATTCAGCATATGATTTATCGCTCTATTTTATTTAAAATGTTTGAACCTACTTCAAAGAGTGTCAGGTATTAAATGGGCGAGGACTTTGATCTTTTTACTAGCACAGTTAGGGTGCACAGTAGAACATTATTGCCCTTCAAAAGGTCAAATATTTTTTTGTATATTGACCATTTAAAACGTTGACATTTTGTGTTACTGTATGGCTTAAAGGGGAATGCTGCCAAATATTAAAATATAAAAATGGTGTGATTGCCACTGAGACAACTATCCACCAAACAGAATAGGACAAGTATGTGAACAACTATCTACAAGTCCTTGTATAGTCCTCAGCAATGAGAAAAAAAAACATTGTTAAGTAAGCTCAATAAGAATTTGAGTATCTATAGGGCTTATTATAGTTTGTGTCAGGTTAAAAAGTCTGGGTCCACATCAGTCTGTAGTTCATATTTTTAGTGTCATTTTTACTCCTTAATAATTAAAATGTTTGTAAACTGAACAATTCCATCAAAATCTTTGGCATGCATAATTCTTTTATCTAACCTTTAAGATTTTTTGGGAAAAAGCCCAAAATTCTAAAGGAATTGAAGGGGACATATTGAAGTTAAAAGTTTTCTTCTGATTGAGACCATTAATTATTTCATAAATTGTATTAAATTGACACAAAGTTTAAGATACGAGTTATATGGTAGTTAAACAGCAAACCATCGACAAAAAAAAACAAAAGACATCTATATGACAATATACAGTGGTTTATTAAGGAACTTCCATACATTACTTTTTCCAAGTTTAAAGTGGGTCAGTTAAGTTCCATAGCAGAAGATGCTTTGTCACAATTTATGTTATGCTCAATACAAAAAAAAAAGAAATCTGTTTAAAGAGAGTTCACAATCCTATTAAGTTCAAAGATTTGGATTTGTAGCTTCCAAGACACATGAAAACTAACTCAGTAACTGCCACATACTATTCAAGAATGAAGAAGTATTTCTAATGCCTATGTAAAAGTTATAAGAATTTTTACAATGTTTACAGACTATTAAGATTATCATTGAAACTGATAGTAGACTGAAGAGTAATAAAATAGTGATGATACTACAATCAGTTGATCCTCTTGTTAATATTTAACTACTGATAGTTGATGTTTTGTCTGTCATTATTGTGTTGTAAATAGCCCCCATACAAAGATTTTCTATCTTGAACCCCCACTTATAAAGTCAGGGGATTTAATCTACATTTCTCTACAGCATTCCAATGATAAAAAATCTTTATTTAGTTAGGAAAGATAGTTTTACATTGATAGGTCTTTTTTTTACTTTGCCACTTGAAATCAAAATAATTTTTTTTACCTATCTTAGAAATTACTCAAAACACAGGATAGTTTGACATGACAATTAAGTATTATTGTAATAACAAATTTTATTTTTCAATTAGGCATCAAAGTGGATAGGCTATATATATAATTGGCATAAATTTACTGTTACAAAGACAAAACTATTTAGCATAAGCCATATCAAAAATAGTTGCCTTCATAAACACCATGTAGTGAAATCTGTATTGTACAGCTGACATAAAAGCCCTTGTCATATGATTTCTAGATGATTTCCAGTATTAAATCACTAAAACTGATAAAGATGTTCCCAAAATTTCAGTCCTAAAATTTTGTGAAATCCAATTATTTCTAATGATATTTTGTTAATAGAATATATTTAATATATTTCATTACATTGTATGTGTTTTCTTTTTGCTAGTGCAAAAAAGTGAAGTTTGGTTTCTTGCGGGCATTTATCATATTTTAGCATGATAAAGCTAAAATTGACTTAAATGGTATTTAACATTTTGACACAAAATAGCATACCAGTACTTAACTGAAAGTAATTCTACCTTTGTGTCTAACAGAATGCCACAAAATTGACATCTAATTTAAAGTTGAATAATAAAATACAGGAATTCAGTCCTTTGTGAAAAAAACTGCACTGTGATTGAGTTTTGACACCCACAAATGCTTATTTACCTTTCTATAATGGTTTCATTGAGATTTTTAACCTCAAATGTTTTGTCAATAGTAAGCACACATCTATGAATGACTGCCAGGGTTGCAGGTAAATGAATTAAGAAATAGACTATAAGTTTGTTAAAGGTAACCACAAAATCAGGTATGACTGTTAATATCCATACCTCCTGTTTATAAAAGTAAAACTTCAAATCTGGAATAACTATACTCAAAGTACTTAACCTATTATATAATTAATATACTTCTTAAAGTTATAAAACAGATGTGCATCTAAGTGTGTACATTAAAGATTCGGGGGATTTTTCTTCATTAAATCTTTTAATAGCTTTTCTTATTTTTATGTATTTTCACTTAACTTTTGCTTGAGAAAACTTAGTTTGAAAGCAAAATAAAGGAGTAGGTCCGGTAAGGGCCGATTTTGGCCTCAAATTTCAGGTTCATCTAACGAAAGATTTTGGACACTTTTTAAACACTTAAGTGTCTATTTCAATTGATTTGATTAGTTTTTGTGAAAGATTTTAACTGATTTAGTCATTAAAATCGCTCCGATTCAAGCTTAAATATGAAAAATCTATCAAATATGCCAAAAAACGTCACTTTTCAGATGGTTTTTGTCAAAAATGAAAGTGGCCGCATCCGTGTTCATCCTCAACCTTTAGATATGTTATGTATTATCATCAAATACAACTTACATTTCAATATTATGAATGAACACGAATGCGGCCACTTTCATTTTAGACGGAAACCATCTAAAATTTAACTAAAATGCTGAAATTGTGAAGATTTCAGTAATTTAGCATGACTTTATGATGCTAGTACCCGATATATGTGCATTGTATTGTCGAAAACAGCCCATTTTTATGTAGCAGAAGCATTATACTTTCCAAAATATAGCTAAAAAATTACATTTTCACAATTTTGTAAAACTGCTATATTTTGGGGCCAAAAAGGGGTCTTACTGAACCTTCTCCTTTATGAAATCATATGACATTGTGCCATTTAAATATCATGCCATTAACTTATGGGATATTTCTACTTATATTTAACTTCAGAAACAAAGACATTAAAGCAGTTTGGGTGGGAAATGACAATAAAAATTATGCATTTAATTTTAATTTATTTCTTTTTTCTTTTGATTTATTTGACAAATAGAATTTAAATTTGACAAGTTAAAGTCATCCATGACTTTCAGTGACATAAAAACTAGTGCATTTCAGTGCTATTGCTTGATCAAACCTATAATTCACAGAAATTGACATTTCTTATCAAATGATTTACAATGATTTCAATTTTATGGTTTTTATAAATTTAATTTAATGATTGAAAAACTTATGTTTTTTACTAGAGAATTGTTTTTATAAATTGAATTTAATGAATGAAAAACTTCTTTAATTTAAGAGAGAATTATATCTATATATCCTGGACAAATTAATTGAAACATGTTAATTGCACTGGTATGATATATACTTGGTATTTGAAAATTAACAGTGTTTAGTATAAAATGGACTTCATATAATTTATACTAAAACTTAAGTTGCCACATTGGACAATTCCATATGCAGCCTTTGGTTTTCCCAAATTGATGTATTGATAATTTACAGTTATTTTTGATATGGCAGAAGAACTAAAAATATGTTTATTAGAATATATATATAGATACCTATGGATTTTGGTTTAAAATCGGATTAATTGGTAGCAAATTTCAAAATGGATTGAAATGAGATATGAGGTAAACTGTTCCTATGAATGAATTGTTTATCTTGATATCCTTTTAATAAAAATGGATATCATCCTGCATTTAGGCCAAGACGTGTTAAAATTTAAAAGTGATGCATCTTTAGATGTGCCAGATATAAATGTTTTTTAAGATTTGCTTGTATTTTTCAGGTCTATCAAGTAGCATATGTGATAGTAAAAGCAGCTAATGCCCCTCGTCCAGGCAACTGGGTTCTTGAAAAATCTGTAGATGGTGAGAACTTTACACCATGGCAGTATTTTGGGATTACACGGTTAGATTGTCTCAGGGAATATGGACTACCAGATACTTATGGTATACCTAACTACCTCACAGATGACCAAGTCATATGTACAACTAGATACTCCAAAATAAAGAAATTAGAAAATGGGGAGGTAAGAAGATTTTGTAATTATTATGAGCTGCTTCCTTCTCAAAGCAGGTAAGATATCTTTTTTATTGTGAATGAAGAAAAAGGTGTTGGTTCGATATAATGCAAAGATATTCCTTGAAATAACCAAATATTAAAAGAACAGATGTATTATTGTCTTTTTTCAGTAAAACAATTACTGGTCATTCAAGCAGCTGAAGAAATCACACCTAACAGCAAGATTTTAATGGTTTTGTCATTAGTAATAATGTTATCAATCAAAATTATTCTATCATTATAATACATTTATTTCATTGGTCTACAACAGCTACATTAATGCCTGAAGGTCTAGATCTAGTCAATGAAAAATTATCAATCAATCATTCAAAATAGGCCATGGATCCCCCTATCCCATTAATATAACACTTACAGCTGATTGGCTTTCTTGTCCAAAGAGCAGTAATCAAAATTTAAGATCGTAACATGTTTTTATGGAGTTAAGAGTTCAGGCCCTTGCATTTATGAGAAAGATAGCTCAGGGGAGGGTCTGAGTTTATTGGGTTAAGGTAATGGCTGTAAGGAATGTATGCCAGAATTAACAATAAATTACATATGTCCTGGCAAGGTTTATGTATGCATATGATTATACTAGTATTTGATAAACAGAAGCATCATAATTAAGGCCAACTATGCTTGCTTGGAAACTTAACTGATTTTCAGTCAAATTACTTAATAAAATATTTCAGTGATTTTATTGCCTTGTAAGAAAAGTGTCTGAGTTAATAAATCTTCAGAGTGACATAGTTTTTCTAGAATTTAATAAAAAAATATATCTTTAGTTATGGATAAAGAAACAGAGTCTGATTATCTATTTATATTTCAGATTTTTGTTTCCCTAGTCAATGGAAGGCCTGGTGTAAATAAACCAAGTTCTACATTATTGGTAAGTTTGTTCGAAAATTTTGAATAGAATATTATATGCCTAGAAACACATCCTTCTGATAATTTACTGGATGATCTATAGGCAGTACCTGATTACTACTTTTAAATTTTTGAGATCAAGACCTACAGGAAGCAAGTTCAAGCAACTACTTATTTTATCAACTTGACGTTGCTTTCAACAGAAAAAGGAGAAGGAAACTAAATTATTTCGTGATGGTATACATTATTGAACACCTTTGAAAGAAGTAATACAACATCCTCATGTGTGTAAAAAATTCTAAAACACTATTACCTTAATTTTGTTTATTAAAATAACTCATTTAAATTTTCCATAGACATTGTAAATTATTTACTAGTAGTTGCTTTTTGGAGCTTTGAACATAGAATTGTTTGCAGACATAATTTGGTCTCTGAGTCAGCATTACAATCTTTAGTTGATCTTATCATGATACCTATGTGGAACTTCCCAGAAAATGCCAACTGAAGAATTGGCTTGTTTTTACAGATACGATACGGACATGCAAAATTCATTCATCCAAATAAAGATGATTATTGATGTACATCTCACAAATTGACATTTACAATAATCTTGTTCCTAACCTGGATTTTTTAAAATTGCAAAACTTGGAATAGCAGATGTGCTATATAAAAGTAATCTTGTTGTTCACTTTGATTTTGAGAATGTCCATGAAATGCTACAACTCACAAAACGACAGGAAATGCTATTTGAAAATGTTCTCTATCAGTTTAAACTTTTAAACAAATTATTGTCTGTATGGAACGCACATTTCATGTTTGGTTTATTTTATTGTCATAAAATTACAATTATTAAACAAAGGAGGCAGATATA
The DNA here is from genome assembly GCF_963676685.1 of Mytilus edulis. Taxonomy (NCBI): domain Eukaryota; kingdom Metazoa; phylum Mollusca; class Bivalvia; order Mytilida; family Mytilidae; genus Mytilus; species Mytilus edulis. Next base: position 100,855,071 of record NC_092344.1, read on the forward strand.
ACTATATGCAAAGAACAAGTGAATAATTGTAAGAGTAACATAAGAGGTGTGCCATAGAACTGATAATGTGTGCTATATTCTGCCATGTATTAATACCTGCATTGCTGAAGGCAAGAGCAGATCTAGCAACCCCTCAACTATGTCTGTCAATCTGGCCAAAAGACCTTTAATGAATAAAATTTGCATCCCACTTTTCTTGGCTTCTATGAAAGGGTATCATTCTATATTTGGTCTGCAGCTTCATAATGTGTTCACTGTTATAGCATTAAGTAAGCATTTTTTTAACATGTAACATGTAGCCAGCTCCTGTTTGCCAATGGTTTGAAATTTTACAACACTAAATGAACAAGGAAAATTTTTGTCAAATTTTTCTTGGCTTATATAATATTTGGTTTACCAGTTTCAGCAGCAAGTGAACAATTTGTACATCCATTGTGCAGCCACTTTCTGACTATAGAAAGTTTGAAATTTTATAACTCTCAGTGTACAAAGTTTTCTTGGCTTCATGGATAGAAAATGATCAGTTATGCTTCAGTATATATGTTACCTTAATTGATTGCATGCAGCAACACAGGGTCATACTGAGTATTGGTCTTGTATTGCATTATAATAACAGACTAATGTTGAAATTACAGATAAATTTTGATTAAAGAAAACATTTTATCTTTGTAGGAATTTACCTCAGCCAGATATGTTAGATTAAGATTTGAGAAGATTCGTACCTTGAATGCTGATTTGATGACTCTTAGACATTACTTCAGGTCTAAATATATAGATCCCTCAGTTACAGAAAGGGTTGGTATTTTATTTAAGGACCTTCTAGTTACTTCTTGCAAGTAAAAATACCTGCATAGAATTTTGAATATTTTAAATAACTTTATTAAGGAAGATGTACAACTACCTCTTTCATTAATTTAGTAGATTTAGAGGGTACATGGACTACTGTGGATTAATTTATTCCTGTGGGTACAAATTTTCAGGGATGGATGAAAACTTGTATTTTCATGGACATTAAATTTCATGGTTTTGCCCAAGTCTGCATACAACCTAAAGAAAAATTTGCAATTCGTTGAATATTTAGATTTGTGGTTCACCTGTACCCAAGAGATCCACGAAAATTTGAATCCAACTAATTATAATGAATCCACAGTTAATCATATCAGACACCCAAAAATGCCAACTTAGTATTGAAGAGAAATTGTTAACATTTTCTATTATGTGCCCCACTTTTTGTAATTCTATATGTGCCACTGAACTGACATGCATCCCTATATTTGAAAGTTTATCTGTTCTAAAGAAATCTTTGTAAACATTTTCAAAAGATAATTTAAAACCAAGTGAAAAGAGGGTGGAGAAATTTTATTCTGGGGTCAAGAATAGACCTACTTTGTGTATTATGACATAAAACATGTTGTAAAGTTTTGTGATAACATGTCATAGTATAAGGATAGATATTTATCATTTGTTACATAACTTCATTATTTTCAGGTTCTTTAAAGTGCACAATTGTAGAGATTTATTGATGCAGAAAACATAATTGTCATTTTGTGTTATCTTGTTCCAGATTTTACAATTAAAGTCATGCCATTTTCTTAAAATCTATAATATATACACTTGTCTGTACCAATATCTTTTCCAACTTCTATTCAGAAGACCAATATTGTGATATTTTTCTTACAAATCTTTTTGAATACTTACTAGTCTGAACTGAATATAGTTTTACTAACCTGGGACATCAGACTAGAGGCTGATAGTGCAAACAGTAAACTAAAATTTTCGTACAGCAGAGGCTATAAGACATTAAGCAAAATGAGTGTTTTATTTATTGATCTTTATTGAATGTTTTTTTAAGCCTCAAAAAGGTGATGATTACATAAATAAACTGACTATCCTTTCGGGTATAACTGTGCCGACAGCACTTGCCAAATCATACCCTGTTCTAACCAGAAAACATTGAAAAACATACCCTGTTCTAAACAGTAATATTGAAAAACACACCCTGTTTTAGACACACTCAGAAACTGTATCCAGTTCTAGACCATATAAATAGATGCTGTTCTAGACCTGGGTTCTAGACTGTATTAAACCATTAATTAAGTGGTCCTGTTCTAGACAAATACTTTGTCTAAAAAAGACCCTGTTCTAACCAGCAGGACATGAAAAAGGGACCCTGTTCTAACCAGCATTGCATGAAAAAGCGACCCTGTTTTGAGGCACACTCATACCACTAAAAATATAGGAAGTAGCCCCCGGGGATTACACCTTAAAAAATAAACCATAGTTTTAAGCAACAGTCTTTATGTGGATCATTTAAAATGATCAGTTTCTCAAATTGTAGACTCCATCTTAATGAAAAAAACATTTCATCTATTATTTATTATTTACAAAAAGTAATATGACACTCTCTTGCTGTTTACCTATTATGAAATGTCATACTGTATGACTATGGTATTATTAGGTGATGTTATAATATATATACCGCTGATGACATTTATGATGGAACTCATTCATAATATCACATTTTCTCTAGTATACTGTAATCATTTTTAGGTTATGAAAAATTAATATATTAAAAGTACATGATTTATTACTAAAATAGATCATTAAGAACAAATTATGAGAGAAAACAAATTGTACGATAGTGTTATTGTGTAAAATAAATGTTTATACTTATAGAATCATGTTAGAATATTTATGACTTATTATTTCCCTCAGGAAAGAAGTAGGATATAAGACCTCTGTTGTATATAAGCATGTAAAACTGTCACTTTTCCTTATTTAGTAGTAAATGAATCTGACCAGAAAGGTTTACTAGCAAAGGTCAGTTTTACTTTTTGCTATCCAGTCTGAAACCGCATTCCACATTGAAGATAGAAATAATGTGCAGCATATCCTTACACTTGAACTACACATTTTTTTAAATAGAATGGTTTCCCATGCTGGAGATATAAAAAAAGAAGATGTGGTATCATTGCCAATAAGACATCTCTTCACAAGATACCAAATGAATCAGAAATTAACAACTATAGGTCACTGTACGACCTTAAACAATAAGGAAAGCCCATAGCTTATTGAAAAAGGCCCCAACAATGACAAATGTTTAATAATTCAAACAAGGAAAACTAATTGCCTAAGCTGTTTGTTACAGTTGGCAGAATGAACTAATTTTTATGGTTCTTGATATTTTCTTGCAACAGGTCAAATAAATGTAAGTATTCATGACTAGTAATCAAATGAGTTATAATTACTCAGTTAAAACAGCTTTATTTACCTTTGAATTTCAAGACCTCCCACCCCAATTCTAGACTGTAAACCAACTTATTTGCACAGTTACTTTTATTAACAATAAGACTATTCTTGCCAGCTTCACAACAATTTAGTTTCACGATTTCCTAACTTTGTTACTGATAACTTTAATTAGAAAAGATCCCATTTCATTATATTTGCCACAAATTATTATTTGTTTTATTTCTCTTACTCTTGAAAGTGGTACAATTAAATTGCTTACAAAAATAAGTTGGTTTACAGTATTTTTCAATACCTGAACTAGTGTTAAGATGTACTGAAAGAGAATGAACAACGTGCATAAAAAATACTTTTATATTAAGCATATAACGATTTATAGGATATTGCCTTTTACTATTACATTTCTTTTTTTCAGTATTTCTATTCCATTAAAGACATATCTATTGGTGGACAGTGTATTTGTTATGGCCATGCTGTAAACTGTCAACCTGTTGCAAACACTGATGTAAGTATATATACATAAAAAGTATAGAGGTTAGAATTAATGTCAGTGTATCCCAAACTCTGTCTGACCGACAAAATGTAAGAAAAAAGTCCTTCTGTCAGACAGAAATTTTTTAGTTGAATGTATATGGAAAAATGTCAAATTTCTTTTTCATCAGACAAACCTTAATTAAAACAGTTTGGCACAGGCTGCAATGTAGAATTGGATTTTGGAATGATTTGTTTTTGCTTGAATGTTATTTTACATTAGGATCGTCATTATATGGCACTATAGTTTATTTGGTTGATATGAAACATGATTGAAGTTTACAATGAAAATAAGATAGGTAGATCATACCCATATTTCAAGAGCCTTCCATGATATGGATAAAACTGATTCATTTCTTACGTCATCAGATCTAATGCATTCAAATTTATGGTTTTGTAGCAGTTTGACAAGACACACTTGTAATCATCATGTGATGTCTATTTTGCCATTGTAAAGCTGCTTAGAACTACAATGCCTTGATCATAATGACAATGTGAGAAACATTTATAACACAATCACATTTTCAGTGGTTTTTATTTGCTCAAGGTGTCAACAAAGAAGGTTTTTTTAAAATTGGTTTATTAAATCTTTGAAATATTATTCTATTTGTAGAGATTATCATGTGACTGTACCCACAATACTTGTGGTAATAACTGTGAGAAATGTTGTCCAGGATATTATCAGAAACAATGGCAACCAGGCCATCTTGGGGAAGGATGTGAAAGTAAGTTATCAGAATATTGTGATATATATATATATATATAGTGAAAGATAAACAGAAATATAATATACCCTGCACTTATAGTGGCACTCTACCTACACAAGGCATCAGATTTAACAAATGCTCCTGAAAGCTTGACATAGCATAGTCCAAAAAAGTTGTGGGGTTAAAAATAAGTTTTACATACACACAAAACCAAAACCTGAGCACTTATTCTCTCTGGACCATATGTTTTAAATAAACCTTAAAAAAAACATGGAATGCAGATGAATTAAACTATGAAATTATGTCTGAAGTTACTGTATGTTTATTTTAGCAGAATGTATCTGTTATAATAACCAGATAGCAATGATTTTAATGCTATAAATGCAGGGGTTTGGGGCATGTACAGTATTGTTTCATCCCAAAGTTGTATAGTTCAAATTTTAAGTCCTATTTTTTTTTACCAACCTGGTCACTATGTATACTATATCTAAGATGTTTGAACTGTGTATTTTGACAGAGTGTAACTGTCACAACCATGCAGATGACTGTGTTTACAATGCTACAGTTGATGCCAGAGGTTTAAGTTTAGATATCAAAGGAGAATATAATGGTGGTGGTGTATGTCTGAACTGTAAGGTAAGAATCTATATCAAATAAGGTTTCTAACTTATCCTTTATACTGAAAATAAAAGGAAATTATTCTTTAACAAATTTAACAAAAGCATAATAAACTCTTCACCTACCCCTAGTAAAAAAAATGAACAAAGAGAGAGCACTCAGTATTGACTTGAGCACAGCATACCAACACTTGTAAGAACAGCTGTTAAAATCTGTTTGAATGAGCTTGATTCATCAGTTGGCAAGAAGCTCAAAGTAGATAAAAACACAAATTACCTATCTCTTTTAAAAGGTGTCAGACCACCAATTACTCCCTCCAATTTAGAACGTATGTAAAAGTAGCCCTACTCTGACACAAAATAGTGCTTTTGATGTCCTTGTTTACTTAAACTAACCAACAAATTCGCAGATATAAAACTTTTGGTGAAAGAGAAATATATCTTGACCATTTTGACCCAAAATTTACTTGTCTATGAGTTTGCATTAAAAATTGAGGATTAATGTGCTCCATAGCATACTAATTTAAGATTTCCAGAAAACCAGGGGTTATTTTTGGAGTACCTCTGTTTCGAAGGTCAGTTATTTTGTTAGAAGGCTTTAAAGGTATGGTGAAAATTGGCATGTAGAGAACTGATACATGTACAATTCAGGATATACCTGGTTTCTATGAAGTTTAACTTAAGGTAAAATATTAGAAAGCTGTGAAAATTGCAAAATTTGGTAGAACAGATAGGGATTTTTATTTTGTGGTCTGACACCTTTAAGAGTGATCCCTCCCAAAGCTTAATTTCAAGACGTTTTCAACTAATAAATGAACCATGTTTTTCTAGACTTATAAATAATAATCAGTACAATGTGAAAACAGAGGAATAATCAGGAATAGGACCACAAGAGTTCACACATGTACAACAAGACATATTAAGTCATATAAAAAATCAGCACTGACAAAGATTCAACTATAGTGTCAACCAATTACTTCTAATATTGTTAACAAATGATTGATTTTATTTCAGGATTATACTACTGGTATAAATTGTGAACAGTGTATAGATGGATATTATCGTCCTTCTGGTATACCTCACACCTCACAGTATCCATGTAGGCAGTGCAGATGTAGAGAAACATTAGGCTCTACTGATAGATGTTATACTGATGATAGTCGTGTTCAAGGAGGATTTGTAAGTTGTTTTCCATAAATTTGTTCTGACCCTCATATCAAAAGACATGGTTAAAAATGAAACTTAAGAAAAACTTTTGAATGCATTTGTGTGAAAAGCAGTCACTTGTGATACAATATATTGATAAATTAAGAACATAATGTCTTTAAAAAGCACTCTACAAAATATTATTTTAGTCACATTTAAAGCTTTTCTTAAACTATGTTTTCATTTATTTCAGCAACCTGGAGACTGCATATGTAAGCCAGGATTTGGTGGACGTCAGTGTAATGACTGTGCCTTTGGTTACTATGGATATCCTTATTGTAAACCCTGTCCATGTAACCCTGCTGGGTCAGTTGATCCTTCTAGGTGTGATGGAAACTGTTTATGTAAGGTACGAATCACTTGGTTTCAACAAATTTAAGACATTATTTTAACTGTCAAGCTTGAAGAATTCTTAGTGTAAAAAATTTGGCTTTCTTGTCTTCCTCCAACTTAGATTTTGAAGTACCAGATAGCAATTGGTCTATTTTGAGAACAATATGTGATTCATGTTTAAGACTTTAAATATCAATATAAAAAGCAAAATAAGGGGAAATAACTCAGATAGTAGGGGAGATAACTGATTTTTTTTTTTTGGTAATACATGCAAGCCAATGGCATTGTTTTTTTGCAGACTTGACTGTACCAAGAGAGGCATGCAGATACACTGAAAATTTGCTATAAATAGCCTTATGCTGTTAATTATTATCTGGAAGTAATCTCAGCTTTGAAGATTTCTCAACACTCAAAGGCTTTATAAAAAATATAAAGGTTTGAATCATATATTTATAGTTTTAGATTAAACTTCATGCATGCATTTATGTTTTTTTTTTACATTGTAGCCAAATGTGGAAGGACTAACATGTGACCAATGTAAGCAGGGATATTACAATCTAGATAGAAATAATCGAGATGGTTGTAGGAAATGTTTCTGTTTTGGTATATCAACTATATGCCAAAGCTCTGATCTAAGATTGATGAAGGTAGGAACTATTTGTATATGGGTTTCCTATAATGGTTTACTTTTACAAATTGTGACTTGGATGGAGAGTTGTCTCATTGGCACTTATACCACATCTTCTTATATTTATTAATTGTCGAAAAGTAAAGTTACAGTTTTAAATTTGTGATGTTCAAACCAAATATTTTAAAACAAAACAATTGAGTAATGTTTACATAAAAAAATACTTAATTGTATAGCTAAAAGAAAAAAACAAAAAAAAAAACTATAAAAAAACAAAAAATAAAAACTTTTAAGGTTATGGTTGTGAAGGAAACTGGAATCAATTATATTTTTTTTACTTAGTAGAATGAGTGACAATGACTTTACTAGAACACTTAGAAATTCAGAATTTATCATATTTTCCTTCATGACAGATATCACACTTACTAGGTGGCATGGGTGGATGGACAGTTACCACACTGACCACTGATGGTTTTACATTGTTTGTCCAACCAAACAATCAGGGATGGCTTGAGTATTTGTCGTACCCAGCTTCTACCCAGAATTCATTGGACCAGACAGGATCTGATGTTATATACTACTGGCAAGCTACAATCAAATATTTAGGCAACAGAGTAAGTGCTGTATTATAATATCAACATATATTGATATCATAGAAAAAGCTGTTCATTTTGTTGTATTAGATATTTTTATTATTGTATTTAGAGGGATATGAATAGCAACAATGTAGAATATTTTCAAATTTAATAAAAAGAAAAACTAGAGATTTGCATATTACAGAGAAAGACAGTTGGGACTGGTTTAAAGTGACTATTATTAGTCAATATTCAGTAATGAGAAAATTGGTAATTTCATTTTTATACATAGATAAAAAAAAAAAGGGTGCATCTGTGAAGATTTGTTTGTTGGTTTAAATTAAAGCTATAAAGGGGACATATGGGAGTTTAATCATCTTTTTTTCTTAATTTCAGTTAACATCATACGGAGGAACATTAGAGTATATACTACAATATGATTTAGATACTACAGTACCATTCCAGAGACATATCTATGATGTTAATGTTATTATGCAGGTTGGTGTTTCTGTATATTTTATATTTACATAAAATTAGAGAAACTGTTTTCTATAAAAATAGATAAATATGTGGTAGCAAGATTCAGACAATAGAAACAAAGTATTACCAAGCATTAAAAATAAAATCCTTTCCATTTCAAACTAGCTTGAAATTGAATTATCAAATATGTACTCTTTTCTTTCAGGGAAGCAACATAACATTAGCCAGTGGTAAAGGTTATGTCCGAGAGAACAATGATCACACTGAGAGGTTGGCCTTGACTGAGAATAACTGGTCAAGAATGACCGATGGAGGAAGATATGTAGACTTACAACCTGTCAGTAAACGAGACTTCATGACAGTTCTATATAATGTGGAAAGACTACTGATCAGAGCTACATACCATTCAGGACAGAAAACTATGTAGTATGTATATGGTACACTAAACAACACTCCTCCCTCACTCTGTTAATTATCTTGTCACTATACCTACAGTACAGGTCAGAAAACTATGTAGTATGTATATGGTACACTAAACAACACTCCTCCCTAATTCTGTTAATTATCTTGTCACTATACCTACAGTACAGGTCAGAAAACTATGTAGTATGTATTATACAACACTCTTCCCTTTCTTCTGTAAATTACCTTTTCACTACAAAAGACAGAAATAAATAGATATTTTGTCAGAGCTAGATAATATATAAAATGGTAAACTGTGTGATATGAATCTTGCTGAGTATACATTACTCTCTTGTTACTTGACTACCATGTAGAGCAAAGCAGTTCTGCAGTATAAGAAGACATGTTGCATATTATACTCAACATAGAATTTAAGACGTTAATAATTGATTATATTTCTGTAGTTGTGATATATAGTAAACCTTTTTAACACAGGTTTGGTTCATATTACCATTAATTTCAGTTTGAAAAGTGTAACCTTAGATACAGTGAGTGCCTCCTCTCCCAGCAACCTTACACTACCTACTGTAGAGAAATGTAATTGTCCTCGAGGGTATCATGGATTATCGTGTGAGGTAGGTATTATACTGTTTCCTTCAATTTCTACCTTAAAACTATCTATAAATAAATAATTACATGTGACTTAATTTATTTGTTAGAGAGTTAGAGAATAAAATTCAGAATGGAAATAGGGACTGTGTGACAAAGAGACAACAACCCGACCAAAGAGTAAAACACAATTTACTCCTTAGGGTTTTAAATATAAGGGGTGGGGGGGGGGGGGGGAATCCCAGAAACATGATGAAATCATCTCAATATTTTTAAACCATATGTTTCTGTTTCTGGTTGCTTGTTTTTGGTTTTAACACACATTCATGTTGGACAGTTCTGATTTTGAAATTTTGATAAATATTTCTATACTTAATGATTGTATTTAACTTTCATTACTTTCATGCAAGTTATGATATTGTTTATTTATTCTGTACAGAGTTGTGAGCCAGGTTACAGAAGGGTAGATGATATTGTCTATGGAGGAAGATGTCAGCCATGTCAATGTCATCAGCATGCTGACAAGTGTGACCCAAATACTGGAAAATGTATAGTGAGTTGACCTTCAGGATGTATAGAAAGTTGACCTTGAAGATGTATAGAAAAGTTGACCTGATATTTCCAATATTAATCTTTTAAAAAGATGCTGGGACATAGCTAAAGATAAATTCTCATGTTTAAGTTAATAAATGTCATAAAATTATGATTTATTTCTTTATTAACAATTATAATTTTAACTATGGATATCTATTGCTCAAATATCTGTTCTAATATCAACTTACTTTATGAATGATGTTTAAGAGATATGTGTTAGTTTTGTAGAAATATCATCAACAAACAATTTGTGGTCTTATTTATTTGCAGTTAAATGTTTTTCCCTGGGCCTTATAGCACCATCTTGCCGTATATATATTTTTAACCATTGTGCTATCACAATTGATTTTATGATGGAATATTTTTAAAATGTGATGCTATAATTTAAAGAAAACAGTACTTTTTTAAACCCCTTGGAATAATTCAAAAATACTTTGGTGAGCAGTGTCAGATCCCTTGTACATTTTTCATTGGAGAAAGAGAAAAAATAGTAAAATTGAGAATAGAAATGGAATGGGAAATGTGTCAAAGAAAAAACAACGAGACTAAAGAGTAGAAAACAGAGAAAGACCACTAATGGGTATTCAATACGGCAAGAAAATCACTCATTCCAAGGCTGCTTTCAGACACATATTTGTGATTCTTAGAAGTCTATTGTAGTTGTTGTAAAGTCTTGAGCATTCAGAATTGTTTTTTTCAGAACTGCAAGGATCACACTACAGGGGACAGATGTGATCAATGTTTACCTGGTTACTATGGTGATCCTATGAAAGGAACTCCCATGGACTGTAAAGCATGTGCATGTCCATCAACTGATCCAAGAAATAATTTTGCCACCAAATGTGAGTGGCACCCTGTGATTTTAAATGAAGATAATTACCATTGTTTGAACTGCAGGACAGGACATGTTGGAGTACATTGTGAACTGTAAGTTTTTACATTAAAATGGAAATTTTGATTGTTTTGCAGCCGGGAAGGCTGTAAATTTAAATCCAGAGAAAATTTTCAGATTTAGAGCATAAATTTAAATTGAAATTTAGTTAAAGAGGGTAATTATGATGATGCATGCACTTTCTGTGTATTATAAGACATTAGATAAATGAACTTATTTTGTTATCAAATGTAACATTTGAAAACCATTGAAATAAATAAATATTTGAAAATTTGTTTGAATATTTTAGTTGTGGTCCAGGTTACTATGGTGACCCTTTGATACCAGGAGGTTATTGCCGACCATGTGAATGTAATGGAAACATTGATTTGAGAGATCCATTCAGCTGTGATTCTATGTCAGGGAGATGTATAAAATGTTTGAACAATGCTGATGGTGACAGATGTGGTGTGTGTAAACCTGGGTTCTATGGTACAGCTGTTAATGGGGACTGCTCAGGTATGGTTAGCACTCAGTATGAAAAAACTTGAAAATGTCTGAATTGGATGATTTTTGCACATCTAAAAAGAGTATACAGTCTTATTATAGCCCAGCAATTTTTAGATAGGACGCGGGTATGAGTTTTGAACTATACCAAATATGACTTATAGTTCAACACGTATAAATTCAAAACTAGAAATGATGACTACAGATTAATTTGTTATATTTGCTATACAAAATTATTTCTACAGTACACTAGGAAAGTTATGACATTAAAAAGACTAGCTATTGCTCTCTTTCTTTCAACAACAACTACATCAAAATTTAATGCAATAACATTATGGTTAGTTGACAATACTGAAATGATGATGATAACTTTTAAAATGTGGTGTTATAAAAACATTAAAATATTGCATCTGTAACTTTGACAAGATATGATAAAATATGGAAATTATCAAGTTTGATTGATTTGTGATTGCTTAATGCAGCAGTAGCACATACAGTCTGAGGTTCATAAATAAAGGGTAAACTAATATCATTGTCCTCATTTGGAATTTTAGATCTTAAGTTGATTAATATTTTAAGTTTTTAATAGTTTATAAAGACTATTGAATATTCATTTTTTTCTTGATACTTATTGTAATATTTCAGCATGTGATTGTGATGGTTACGGGTCCACTGGTCTGTCATGTGACCGTTATACAGGTCAATGTCAATGTAAAGAAAACTTTGGAGGAAGAAAGTGTGATCTATGTCAGGTAAAGATGGCATCTGAAATATTTACTATAATTAGTCTGGTTACAGTAATGAACTAACAATGAATGGTTTGGGTTTTTAGTTTACATTTAGTATTAAGAAGTGCATTTGATTAATAGCTTGAACTATTGAAAAAATTGGGATTCAGATATTATTAGATTAGAAGATGTGTGAAATTGGAGATAAGACAGTCACTTGTAAAATATGAACATCTAAATTAATTTTTTTATTAAGTTTAAGCAGGCAAGATTTTTATAAAAGGTGTGTGGGTTGGGTATAACTACAGAATACTGGTTTTTTAAAGCTTACCCAAAGGGCAGGCAAAAAAATATCAGAATATTACAATAAAAATATGATTTCAGAATTACAGAGGACTGTTCTTTCAAACTTTTGGTAGGAAAATACATACTTCTGTTTTTTTAATTACAAGAAAACAATACCCCAGTTTATTTCACATTTTCAAGTGATAGAAAATAGTTCAATAAACATAGTAAAAGACATGTTTTTAATATAACAACTAACATTAAGACATAACCCCTTAACATAAACAGCAGTTTGAGTCAATTAACTAACTTTTAACAACATTTATATTTTTTTATATAGATAACTTATTTTTCACTAATTATATTGACTCTTAAATGCATTTAATCTTAACAACTTGACAGTTGCTATTATAAGAGCTTAGATACTGTATTGACTTTACAGAAAGGATTTGGTCAGATGGAAGAGGGTTGTCTCCCCTGTGATTGTGATGATCAGGGTTCAGTAGGGGACCAGTGTGATCCCTACACTGGGCAGTGTGTTTGTAAGACAGGTGTAACAGGACTTCAGTGTAAAACATGCAAGGAAGGGTTTTATGGATTTTCTTATAGAGGGTGCATTGGTATGTCATTCCATCAAAATATTCTGTCGGAAATAATTTATACAATATCTTTAAAGTCTTTTTTTTTTTAAATGTTGATGATGAAATTTTTTGATAAGAAAATTCCAGTTTTAAGTTCAGATATCTCTAGAATTTTAATCCTTTTTACATGTTTTTTGTAGCACAAAATTTTCAGATTACTTTTAAAGTGAAACTTTTTATACTAAATTAATTGATTTGAATATAAATGACATTCAATGCCAATATAACTTCTATGTTTTACATCAGATTGTAAGTGTGACCCTGATGGAACTAACCAGACATATCAGTGTAGTATGAACACTGGGTATTGTAACTGTTTACCCAATGTTATTGGTTCTAAATGTGACAGTTGTCAGGTACAATGCTTGTCCCAAATATTAACCTATCTGCTAGTAGTTCTTTTCTTCTTCAATGCCAGAAATAGATTCTCCTCTTTACTTTTTTGACAAGTATTATTGTGAGGTTTGGAGAGTTGTATTATCTGTTTTTGAGTTACCTCACTATATGATTAGACATGTCAAGTTTTGCTGCCAAACCATTTCAGTTATATGCATTTCTTTTATTGCGATACATACATAAGAGAAATTCAAATGTTTTACTTTATAAATTTCCTTGGTATTCTTGCCAGGTTCAGACACTTGATTTTCCTCATTTAATTCTGTATTGAGTTAAATGAATAAAGAAGAAACCATTTTTATTTTTGGATACATTTGCTTTATGTATTTTCTGGGTTTTTTTTTGTACATTCAGAAATAATATATTGTAAAACAAATAGAAAGTAATGCAATGTTCATTTTGTACATCTATATTGAATTTTAACAAGGATATTTCTAAGACGAATAAAGGAGTTCATTAATAGTTGTTTTATTCTAGGATCAATATGAATGTAGTTGTCACAGGTTTACTTCAAAGTTTCTGATGCAGTTTATAATATCAGGTTCTCTGTTTGTTGATTGTTGTTCATAATAAAAACATTGGATGAAGTCTGATCTGGTCTTGGGTTTCCAAAATGAAGTTAGTTTGTAATGTACCTGTCCTTTAAATTTGATTGGTCCACTTTGATCACTATCTGTGTTCTCAATCATTACCAATATATTTGAATGTATACAATTCTAAACACTCTTGTTTCTTTATTTCTAAATATACAGGACTTAAATCTTATAATGTAGTACATGAATTTCAGGAAAAGTATTGCTTTAGTGGCTAGGAAATTTATACATGTATATATGCATAAACTTCTGATTTACTACTAGTCATTTTTCTCAGCTTATTTTTATTTGAATATTGATATCCTTAGTTTTGCAAGTTTTTCTAAATTTTTACTTTCAAGTAGAACAAGGTCTGGTATATAGTCCATCAGCTGGTAGGGCAAAATTTCAATTCTGTGTTACACCCCAGGGTACCGCATTTTTTTGGTATAAATTTAAAGAGTAATATCTGAAGAATATTTTAAGAGGTGTTAGACTTCTGAAAAAGTGTCCAAAAGGGGTTAACAGGGGACGTATTTAAGGGTATATCAAAAATTTTGTTTTGCACATATTTACAGAAAAATGTAAAAAATAACCAAGTATTCAGCACTATTCTTTTTATTAAATGGAACACATCATATCTAATTAAAACGCAGGCTAATTTTTAACTATTTTTTAAATCGTAGAGGACCAAGAAAAAAGGGGGAGGGTAATTTCAAAAAGTCATGATTTTGAATGAAAAGAAGCATACGTACTAATTTTCTTGATAAAATGGTATATATTTTTTTACATTGAAACATAGCACATAAAGTAACTAAAGGCTGTTGAAAAAACATTTAAAGGTGAGACACAGAAACATAGAATCCACGACAAACCCAAACATAAGCAACCAGAAATGCACGATTCTGTCATGTATTTATACATCACATTCACGAAATAACTCTCATAGTAAAACACACAAAAATGTCAGGGTTTCTATATATATATAGCTAGATCTTTATTTTTTAAAATTGTTTCAACAACCGAATCACCACATTTTAAGGTCACTCAGAAGGTCAATCCATAGAATCATCATCAGTTTGGTGACCTGCATCTACTGAATTATCATTATCATCATTTACATCATCTTCGTCGTCATCGTTAGCAATATCAACGATTTGGTAATCCTTATATCTACAAGCTTTCCAGCATTAACATACAGCTATCTGTTCAACACAGTGTTGAACACATGAACATCTTTTGTTGGCACAACAAGCTTTACATGAACAGCACATCAGAATTATCAAAGCATCTAACGCTGGTGGTTGGTCTAACCAATTGATACTGATCAAAGCGTTCTAAACGATCCAACCATAGCTGTTTGGCAACAGACCAGTGTTGTGTTTAAAAGCAGATTTCCAAATCTTCGTCTGAAAGTTAGCATGTTGAATGTGTCTTAACATTGCATCTTTTACATTTCAAAACGTTCTGATCTTTATTCATCTATATTTTTAATTTCGTAGCCATATATAGAACACGAAAACCTCTCGAGTGTTTTGACAACTCTTCGCCAATCTCTTCAAAGGTTTCACCAAGATGGAATAGACCATCTGAAAACTCCACATAACGTGTCAAAAAGGCGAATGGTTTGCTTTTTTCCTTACAAGACAAAACACTTACTGAATCATAACCTGCATTGGCGTGAAATCCTGGTAGTTTTCTACAAACATGCTCACCACATTTCGCACACATTGATTGCACATTTGATAATCTGCATTTGGAAGATGTGTCTGTCAGACTAACAATATTAGAATTGATATGCAACTGTGAAAATAGTAAGCCAATACTTCCACATCAGTGTCAGAAGGTTTTTTACAATGGAGTCGTAACCTTTGTCAGCTGCATGTTTTTGCATTAAGAAACATTTTTATCGGCTTCTTCCTGTTTGATTATAAGATAACACCACTCTACGCTATTTCATTTTTAACATATATTTTGTGGCACATACTTCCATGTGATACAAATAAATCAATACATTCAAGTGTAAATCTATAGGATTGTTTACTCTTTTCCAAACCAAAGAATTCAACAAGAGCAACTTTGTTTCCCCCAACTAACAACCATTTCTTCCATTCCCAAGAACACGATTGTGGTGTTCTAGAACTTATCGTACTGATAAATGCCCTCCCAAGGATCTGCTGTTCTAATTTCTTTATGAATATTGTGGGATAATAATCATTGACAAAATCAATGCGGGACCTCTTTTTGAAACTAAAAGGATGATTTTTTAAATAATAATTGCCAAATCGAAAAAAGTGCTTGGTATCCTAGTAATGAATTGAATAACTGTCATGTCATCAAATTCCTAAGGAATGCCCTTTTCTAAAAGACCACCTAGGACAGATTTTAATTTTTCATTACATGTGTACCATCAAAGTTTGCAAGAGACATTGGAAGAGGACAAAATTCAAACTGGAGAATGTATCGCAAAACCAACTATCTTGTCTTGGCTATAACAAGCAAGCAAAATTTTTTTTGTATCTGTTCTCAATATTTTGTTGTTCTTATCAGCCATTATCTGCTTGTCTTTTATTTCCTTTTTTAAAAATGTAATCAATGATTTTCTTTTGAGTGTTTTGAAGATATCAGTTGACTTTTGAATGAGCCGTTCCGTAATAAAAATTTCTGTAGCAAATTTGCCCTTTTCATACGCGTTTAGAAGGTCGCACATTAATTCCGAAGAAGCAATAGAACCCGAGAACAAGCCATATAACTGCTCAAATGTTTGGATTTGACCAGCTTTGCAGTGTCTGACACAATTTCAAAACATCAGTTTCGTCTCGCTTCATTCGAGTTTTTCTGAGTTCTTTTTGGGCGGATGTTTCAAGGTTAACCATCCCTACCAAATGTCGACATTTTAAGGATATTGAAGCTCTTTCATGTGCATTTAGCAACAAATGTTTATCAGAATCTTTATTTAAACTGAAACCAACAAAGCCATTTTTTTGGTATCTCTAAGAAACCTAAGAAAGTAAAAAGTATTACCAAATCCCACAACTGACTATTTGACGTTCGTTCAAAGCGATGTTTGTCGATTGAATGACTTAACAATCTTAAGTCAATCACTACATAGCTAAAACACAAAATGTTATCAAGCACACCTTTATTGAGTTCAATAGGGTGCACCTTTTCTGAACACAAAAAAATCACCTTAATTTGTATTTTGTTCATAAATATTTCGTTACACATTCAGTTTATAAAATAATTTGTTTCACAAAAACATCATAAATCGACAATTAAATGTGTGTTTTCAGTTGCAAATTGATAATGCTTATGTGTGAATACATTGTACATGTTGTATACTGAATCAAAGACGGTAATTTGGTGATTTCCGGTATTTCACGAGTATTTGCATGTACATATATTTTATGAAATAATTCATATTTTAGACGATATATAAATACTGCAAATGATTTAAACATTGCATAATGATTAATTCTCAAGTTTAATTAACTAAAACGGGTAATTGTATAACGAATTTCTTTATGAAAGGAAAAAATATGCCTTAATTTGAACCAAAAAAATCGGATTATTTTTAATGTAAAAAAACATTTTTTTTAAAACAAAAAATCTTCCGAGTTACAATTAATATGATAGTTTTGTATCTGTTTTAGTTGTTTAAACCTATACTTTATTTTTTTTTTAATTGCTTTATATTAAAAATCTTATTTAAAAATTACTTAGTCGTGATTGCTAAATGAGGGGACCATTGAAAGGGACGTTTTTAAACCTCTTTTGGACACTTTTTTGTTAGTCTAACACCTTGTATTTTATCAATAAGATAATGAAGTTGAATTCTATCAAAAAAAATCGCGGTACCATGGGGTGTAACACAAACTCCTTAACTAGCGCGCTTTTGAGAACTAGCTGATGGACTAATAGCATATTCTCATTCTGTACCTTACACAAAGAAATTGGATAATGTCTAAAACTGGCATTGTCTTTAGTTCTTGATAATGATAATCTTGACTTTCTTTAATGTAATCGTCGCATCAGGCTCATTTATTGCATGCTTAATGATCTTTCTGGTTTTATTTATTTTTCAGAAAATTATTGATATAGATTTTTTTGTGGTAATCAGTTAAATTGATTTAAAAAATGATCCAAAACTTTTGGATTAGAAAATTATACTGCAATTTTGTTGACAGCATAAGTTTTTATATTAATTACTAGTAATTCAATGATAATAGTGAATGCAGAATTTTTCAATACAGAAACATTTTTATATTCAATAATGTGGACAGCATATACTGTTTCTTTTGATTTTTTTAATTTTAGTTCAGAATCTTCCATCTTTTTCATTTTTTTGTACTTATTCTGATCAGAAACTTTAATTTATCAACAGAAAATTTGAAGATATTACTGATAATATTTATTATTTTAGGACAACCATTGGGGTTTACCATTAGGTGGTGGCTGTACACCATGTGACTGTAGCCTTGTTGGTTCTAGGTATAGACAGTGTGATAGAAGGACAGGTAAATGTCCATGTAGACCAGGTATTGGAGGACAGAAATGTGACAAATGTCTACCTGGATACTTTGGATACTCACAGTATGGATGCAGAAGTAAATATTAGTTCACTTATCTTAGGGTTACTTAGTTTTTATGCCTCACCTACAATAGTAGAGGGGCTTATGTTTTTCTGTCTGTATGTTGTTACGGCCAGAAATTACTTTTAAATTGTAGCCAACAAAAGACACAAATCAATAATAAAATTTAACAATATTTATTATACAAAAGTTTACAAGAAGTATTACACAAATATTACTGTCAACTTAACTGTCAAAATATGAGTCCAATATTTTATCTTTATCTGTATCCAGATATCTTTTGGAATCCAATCTGAATATTACGTTCACTACTACGGTCACAATCCAGTATGATGTTGTTTGTAGAATAAAAGTGTCAATCCTTAATGTCTATCGATGTCTAAGTCTAAGTGTGAGTTTAACTTTAGTGTCTATATATATATAGTTGTCACGGAAAATACTAGAACACTCTAGAATGGAACGTCCTAGAAAGTTACAATGGAAGTTTCTAGTAAAATGTAGAAGTTTATATAACGCATCTTTTATTAGGATCATTCTGGAAAGTTCCAATCATTCTGTAATTTTCCAGTGATTTCTAAACTGCAAAGTTCTAAGATTATTCTGTAAACAACTATCAGGCCACACAACACAAATCAGGCCAACATAAATAAATATAATAATTACAATATCATAACAATGTCTGTTCATTTGTCAAGTGCACCTGTATGTCTGTTTGTTCGCCCGTTTGTCATGCTACAGGTTAAAGTTTTTGTTCATGGTAGTTTTTGTTGAAATTGAAGTTCAATCAACTTGTACCTACACGTGTTCCTTATGATATGATCTTTCTAATTTAAATGCCAAATTGAAGTTTTTACACCAATTTAATGATCCTCTGAACATAGAAAATGATAAGAGTAGTGGGCATCTGTGAACTATGGACAAATTCTTGTTAAACATTAAGCACATTATACATTGAGTTTGTCTCTCTAGAACTTTGTTGTATGTATCTGTACTCAAAATGGAATAAAAATTACAGACAATTGATTCTTAAATCGGTGTCTTGTTTTAGTTAGTTACCTAGTTGTTCACTAAAACTATTTTTAACTTTTAGAATGTCAACCATGCACCAAACCAGGTTATATATGTGACCCATTGACTGGGGAATGTGTGTGTCCACCATACACAACAGGTGTGCAATGTGAAAGATGTGCTTCTAACAGCTGGGATTATAATCCTGTTGAGGGGTGTAAGGTGAGGATCCCATACCTACTGTTTTATTAATAACTTAGAAAATGATTCTTTTAACTTGGTATATATAGACATATCTGCGAGAGTATAATAGGCTGTTATCAATAGTATGTCTGTAGTGACTTTCATTTTCATGCTCTACAAACTGACATCAGTGACTATTCTAGGTTTATAGTACCAATATGAAACACAATGAATTATTTTACTGTAGATTCATTATTTTCTGTTGGATATCAATGTTCCTGGATATAGGTTAGCTAGGAATTTAATTGTTCCACTTGATACAAATTTTCTATGCTCTCTTGGCAAATCTGTTAGCTCCAATATCCAAGAAAATACCATTTTTTTTTCAATCAAAGAAAATTTGTATCAGTGACAATAAATGAACCCATAATATCTACGATTGCCAATGAATGAAATATTAAAAATAAGCTTTGGCCAAATGTATTAAAAAGTAATAAAGTAATATATGTATTTGTTTTTTGAATAATTTTTATACATCAAATGTTTCTTTTTATTTCATTTCAGCCATGTGGCTGTATGAGTGGGTCATCAGTGAGTCAGCAGTGTGATTTGTACACTGGGAAATGTCGCTGCAAGCCAGATTTCACAGGGGACAAGTGTGACAGCTGTTTATATGGTTTCTACCGATATCCACAATGTTTGTTATGTTTATGTAGTGCTGAAGGAACAGACTTGTCCAGTTGTAACAACGAGGGTCAGTGTAAATGTGATGACAGGACAGGACAGTGTCAGTGTAAAGTAAGTGTGATATAATAACTCATTGAGTAACACTAAAGGTCAGTGTGAATGTGATGACAGGACAGGATAGTGTCAGTGTAAAGTAAGTGTGAAATATCAACTCATTGTGTAACAACCAGGGTTAGTGTAAATGTGAGGACAGGACAGTGTCAGTGTCACTTAAAAGTAAGTGTGATATAATAATTCATTGTGTTACACTAAGGGTCAGTGTAAATGTGAGGACAGGAGAGGACAGTGTCAAGTAAGTATGATATAATAACTCATTGAGTAACACTGAGGGTCAGTGTAAATGTGATGACAGGACAGGACAGTGTTAGTGTAAAGTAAGTGTGTTATATTAACTCATTGTGTAACACTAAAGGTCAGTGTGAATGTGATGACAGGACAGGACAGTGTCAGTGTAAAGTAAGTGTGATATATTAACAATCGTGTAACACTGAGGATCAGTTTAAATGTGATGCTGTGTCAGTGTAAAGTGAGAATTATATAACTTTTCTGTTTTTTGTGTAAATGTTCAAAGTTAAAGTTTATTCTGGAAGTTAGTGTACATGCAATAACGGGCCATGACAGTGCTAAATGTTGACTATAAGAACACTTGATAAGCTGTACTTTTAATCCCATGGCAGTGAAGATGTAAAAAGGATGTGAAATAATAATTGTGCTTCTTGTGTTGTAAGAAATCAATGTAAATTAACACCTGATTAGTATTTGTTAATCTTCAATATTCCTTATTTTTGTGTTCACATTGTCTTGACTAGGGTGAGTCATATTCATCTTGAAGAATGAAAAATACATACATGTTTGAAAGATATATAATCCATGGTCAATATCAAATTTATTTTACAGAAAAATGTAGAAGGAATGGATTGTTCCCGATGTCAATCTCTTACCTTTAGTTTTGATGTAGAGAACCCCTATGGATGTACAGACTGTTTTTGTTTCGGAAGATCTTCACAGTGTAGACAGGCTAATTATATATGGTCACAGGTGAGCTATTCCATGAGATTTTTTTGGATATTTTTACAAGTAAAGACTTTGCCTTTTTGCATATAAAAAATATTTGGCTACATAATTAGGTATTTTATTTATCACTGTCTTTCATTTTACCTGATGTTTTAGATATACTGTGGATTCATTATTATTCGTTGGATACCAATTTTCGTGGGTTTCGTTGGTAAAGGTGAACCACGAATTCAAATGTTCAACGAATAACATATTTCCAATAGGCTTTGTATACAGAGATTGGCAAAACCACGAAATCAAATATCCACGAATATGCAAGTTTTCAGCAATCCACGAAAATTGATACCCACGAAAATAAATGAATCCACAGTACCATGTGTTATGTATGTACAATCTTACACTGCATCATGCTTGAAAAACCGTAAATGTCATAAATAAATTCAAGTTTTAATATTTCTTAATATGCATTTGATGAGTGACAATATTATTGCAGATAACCTTTCCAGACAGATCTGTATCTGTGGATACAAGATCAATTGTTATACCCAGGAAGTATAAATTCTACAATGTCATCCCGACTGGTGATTTTATTCCTGCTATAATGTCTAATGAGGCTTTGTACTGGAGTTTGGCGAAGGAACCACTGGGGGATATGGTAAGATGTTAAAATTAATCTAATAACACCTGAATGTTTTGCAGATTGAGTTTCTGAATACTTAAGTTCTATCAATTTAACATTGTTTATCATTTTCTAATTTTAGTTATTTCCAAAATTTTAAGAAGAAGAGAAATATATAGTGACCTCACATGAAAAAGTGAACTTACTGTTAACAAAGACTTTCTAAGCAACTAGCTGTATGCTCTTATTTGAATATTTTGAATGTTTGACCTTTGATCACTTATATTACAAACAAAGAAATGGTTGCTATTTTGTTTTTTTATTTCGTTTGGAGTTCATTTGTTTATATACAGTATTATGCCATTTTACTTTACTAAATATGAATAACTTATAAGCTAAAAAACTCAACTTTAATATTTTATTTGACATTAATATAAACCTATTTTCCAGACATTATCCTATAATGGCTATTTGAGTTACACTGTTTCCAGTATACAACCGACTGGATCTACAAGTCCAAAAATTGTTATAGTTGGTAATGGATTTCAGTTAGTACACACTGGTACTACTGGACAAACACATCGAGTTAAACTACATGAGGTAATGTGCTATTTATAGGCTTCCTATTTGATGTTCTTAATTTGTACAGAGTATATATATATTCTTTATCAATAAATATATAGAAAAAAATAAAAGTCCTCAATATATCTGCAATTTTTAAACAATGTATATTGTGTTAAATATTGTTTATATGCAAAAAAGAAGGTATTCAAAATCTTCTTCTTTTTTTCAGAGTTATTGGAAGGTATTGGGTTTTCAAGGTACAGCTTCAAGGAAATTAATTATGGTTGTATTACAAAATGTGACAGACATTTTACTTCTTGCAAAACATGATCCATATATTCAGTCATTATCGTAAGTATATTCTTACTAAGCAATTGCTTGAATTTATGATCATTTTTGCAACATTACACACAAGGTACAAATCATGACTATAGTATGATGAATATAAAAATAAGAAGTTGTGGTATAAATGCCAAAGGAACAACTCTCCACAAGAGATCAAATGACAAAAATAAACAACTATAGGGCACCGTTCAGTCTTCAACAATGAACAAAAATTCATACTGAATAGTCAGATATAAAAGGCCATGAAATGACAAATGTAAAACAATTCAAACGAAAAAAGTAATGGCCTGACTTATGTACAAACTGTATGTTTGGGAATCAAGAACTGACATGGGAGAGAAAATAGGGTGCCTGTTCTATGTAATCCATTTCTCCTATAGCCTTCAAGATTTCAATGATATTGTATATAGATTGAAAATGAATCTTATTTTTACAGACACTTTCAGATAATTAGTCTTTCCTGACTCTGAAACAAGCTCCTACACAAGATAACATTTATAGGTCACCATACAGTCTTCAAAATTTGTGAATGATATCAATAAAGATGACAGCACCAGAATTGTTAAAAAAGAGAGATAATTGATGAAATTCCAGATGTATCTCTAAGTGTAATTTTAACCTTTTTGTTTTATTTATTGACAGCCTGTCATCTGTGAAACTAGATATAGCAGTACCAGCCAATGGGACCTCCTTAGGGAAATCAGCTCATGGTATAGAATCCTGCCAGTGTCCAACAAAATACTCTGGGTTATCTTGTCAGGATCCATCTGAAGGCTACTATAGGATACGGTTCAATATCACTGGAGAGATTTCAGATCCTCTTGTTGTGATTGGTGGAGTGGAACCATGTGACTGTCATGGCCATGCCTCAACATGTGATAAAGAAACAGGACTTTGTCAGGTGTGATACAGTGTAATATCATAATAAGTTTTTTTATCGATGGAAATAAAGACAGATCTGCTAGAAAGGTCACTCTATTAAGCTAAAACCTGTCTTGGCAGGTCACCTCTTTTTAGCTAAAATAGTTCATAGCAGGTCACCCTTATTTTGTTCTGCTGTAGTATTACCTATACATTTAGAATGTCAACTCTTATGTTCCAATGAAAGGGATGTAAACAATTAAGTGAACTGTACAGCCTTCAACAACGAGAAATTGATCATGTATAGTCAGCTATAAAAGGCCAAGACATGATAGATTTGTGGTCAGTTTTGTCACCCTAATTCAAAGTGTGACTGTGATATAAAACCAGGGTCAAATTCTCTGACTATAAAAAGACATTAAAATGAAAATATAGCTGTGCAGTAGGTGTTAATGCATGCATATGTATTAGTAAGCCTTTTACTATGAAGCTTGATTTAATTTGCACTCCAGATTGGAAATTTTTATCATAATCAGATCATATATATATATATATAGATATGCTTCATAATTTAAAAAAACAATAACAAAACTTTATTAAAAACAATGTGTTACGTATGATTTTTTCTTCAGAATTGTGAGCATGATACTGTTGGTAGGTTCTGTGAAGTGTGTGCCCCTGGTTACTATGGTGATGCAACAAGAGGAACATCATCTGACTGTCAACCATGTGCTTGTCCTCATATAAATAACAAGTAAGATAATCAAATTATTTAATACCAAGCTGAAATAATAGAACTTTAAACTTATACCACTCTGGTGCAGAAGAAAAAAAATATCTTCATTTAGAAATACATTGTAGTAACAATTCCCTACTGGAGTGTAAGTCTTATTTAGTCAGACTTTATTTAGAATAAAAAAGATTGTATCTAACAAAAGATTGATGATCTTTTTCAAGTTAGTATCCACATAAAATGGTTATACCCACTGCTTAGAAGTACATCTTCTTATTTTAAATAAGTATCACTATATAACAGCTATATTCACTGCTAATAAGACTGTAAGTGTATCAATCATGTGACAATTTGCTTTCAGGCAGCATTGACATTTTTTTTTAAGTTCATCAAATGTGGGCTTGAGTTCACAAGGCAATTTTATTGGTGTATAGGTGACAAAAAAAATAGAGGACTTGTAGCATGTACTTAAAACAACTAAGGTAGCACACATTTTCTGAATTGTATACATATAAAATAACATTTATCTGAGATGATGTTTTTGATGTATATTTTCATTCACTTTGAGGGATCAAAAATAAATTTTACATATTAAAAATAACATCTACAATACTAATGTATTATGAATGCCAACTTTGCACATAGAAACAGAAATGATTAAAAAGATGTTGTTAGAATGTGTAATAATTGTATTCCGTTCCTTTACTCATTAGTTCTTGATGTTGTGTAGTTTCAGTCCCTCCTGCGAAGTGACTGGTGGACAGTTAGTGTGTACAAACTGTTCTGAGGGGTATGTGGGAAGGAGATGTGAAAGGTATGTTTAAACTGTCAGCTTAACACTGATCTGTCAACCTGTTTTGAAAGACCAGCCTTAGAGTAAAAGGTTCTTTTTGGAAGTATTTGATTTCTGCACAAACCAGCTAGGACAAAATTGTCTCTTGGATGTTACTGATATACATATTTCTAGAAAGATCAAGACGTATGCTAGAGAAAAATTGCCTTTTTTGGAACTATATAATTTTATTAAATACTTTCAGTTGTGCAGATGGATATTATGGTAACCCCAGGAGTTTAGACGGAAGTTGTAAGCCCTGTAGCTGTAATCTGGAGGGATCTGTATCCTCTCGATGCGACAGTAGGGGAATATGTGTTTGTCTGCCAGGAATCTCTGGTGACAAATGCAATCAGTGCCAACCAAGATATGCAGTAGAAAATGGTGTTTGCATTTGTAAGTCTTCATTTATATTTATATTGCATTATTTTGTATGTAACCACACTAAATGATCAAGATTTATACTATTATTTATCATTAAAGTCAAACATAAAGTTTAATTTTTGTCAGAATGAGATTGAAATTATGACACACATAATAATCTAATGTATCAAACTTCCATCTTTCTTGTGTCAACAAAATTCGGAAAAAAACCTATTTGTTGTACTAATGTTGTTTTTCTGTATCTTGTCACAGTATATTTAGATAACTTGATTTTTCTGTATCTTGTCACAGTATATTTAAATAACTTGATTTTTTCTGTTGTGTATAAACATAGTGTATGAAATATTAAACAAATATGTATGATCATAGATATAAGAAGATGTGGTATGAGTGCCAATGAGACAACTCTCCATCCAAGTCACAATATGAAAAAGTAAACCATTATAGGCCAAAGTGCAGTCTTAAACAAGTAGCCTTTGCTCATACAAAACAGCAAGCTATAAAGGGTCCCAAAAATGACTAGTGTAAAACCATTCTAACAGGAAAATCAATGGTTTAATTTATATCACTAGGATGTATGAAACAGTGTTTTGTGTTCATGTTAAACCTATTCTTTTCAGCATGTGATGAAGGATGTACCAGAGATTTAATGGCAGAATTAGACATATTAGAGAAAAATATATCCACAGTCAATATTACGGGCATTATTCCTGCTCCATGGAATAGATTACTGAAAATTCACAATGAAACCAAAGAACTTAGAGAATTGCTTGATAGAATGGAATTTGCTGAAATATTAGATTTAGAGAATCGGACTAAAGAAGTTCAAGAGATGGCTGACAAGCTCATGCCTAAAGTAAGTCTCATATTGGTGGCTGTGACGTGTAGTGAAATGAACTTTTATTGAAAAGAAATATTTACACTAAAGTTTAAGATAATTAATTATGACAATATTGAATTTGTAACAAATCATTATAAAAGATGTAGAGGTAATATTAAGAAATTTATAGACAGTCTCACACAAAAGTTTTTGATAAGACTTGTTTTAAAACACTGTTATACTTTCTGTAGGAACGTTCTTTGATAAAAAAAAAATTTATATGGAGTAGAATAAATTATTGATATATGAAAATATTCCATTATTTAACAGTTAGTACAGTTGCTATTTACAGTTTGCATTCATCGTAATTTGCAATAACAATCATTTCAGTCATTCAAAAACTGTAACATTCAACTAGCATCCATCCATTGTTAATCATACTATTTATTGGGTAAGAATGGATTTATATTGCAGTCAATGAGAGCCCTTACCAAAGCAGAGAATATAGAAACAGATGCCAACATTCTTAAGAAGAATGGTACAGCTTTAGCTGACAGTATAGAGAACATGTTACAGGATTTGAAAGGTATTCCGTTGCATATGTGCTTCATCTTAAATATTAAAATAGATCATAAAGGATTAAGACAGCATGAAACTGACAGGCATTAGAAATAAGTAAAAGCACAAAATAATTGAAAAAAAAACCTTTCTAAAAAGTTCTGATTACCCATTTATGTACCTGTTAATCATAATTTGTAAAATTATGATTTTGTGTGCAAACCAGCCAAGCAAACTGTTCAAATACTTAAAAAGAGTACATTACAACCAAATAAAAACGCTTGCACTCAAACATAATGCCGTTATTTATGAAATTATACAGTAGAACTTGTGTTATCTGTTCTGAATTTTTTTAAAGATTTGATCAGGTTAAACAAATGCTCAACTTTCACAGGTCAAATTACCTACTTAAGTATATTTCTTATGTATTCTTATACAACAGTTAAGTTGAGAGCCGTGGTGTAGTGGTTAGTGCATCGGACTACTAATACAAAGGTTCCTGGTTCGATTCCCATCTGGGATGAAAATTTGGGGGGCTCTCCCTTGACACCATTTGCGAGTATGGTCTCGAGGAAACGATGATAGTCCGTCAGGAGGGGACGATAAATGGCTGACCCGTGTTAAGAGAGAGCCATATCTCTTGCACGTTAAAGATTTCGAAAAAGAGCAGGCTAATGCCGCTACAAGGTAGCACTCGCACCCGCAAAGTGGAAAGGGATTAATATAAGTTGAAAAACTTGTTTCCCAATCCACTATAAATAAATATGTTTAAACTAACAGTTAAGTTTTAGAAAGACTTCCAGTTAGGACATGATTTGGTATAGACAAGTTTCAATGAACATTGAATTTATTTCTTTCTTAGATGAATTAGGAAAGTTAGAAGATATTGTAAAGAACTTATACCACAATGAAAGTGGACTGAACATCACTGCTGCTTTAGAGGAAGCCAAGGAAATTATGAGGGAGATTGAACAGAGAAACTTTACAATGAAAATATCTGAAGCATTCAATGAAAGCATGTAAGTTTATTTTCTATCTATATGTTGGACATAGTAATATCAGCAGGTAGCAATACTGACTAAGTTATTATTTCATCATTCAACAGGAAAGTATTTTGATTTAAAAAAAGATGAGATATGAGTTAAGACAACTATCGACCAGAGACCAAATGACCTAGATCTAAGAAGCTATATAGGTCAATGAGTAATGAACAAACCTAATTAAGAATAGTTAGGCTTTTAAAGTGATAATAATTCATTTTTCTGCTGTATATATGTGTAACAGCTTTCATACTTTATCAGGAAAAAAAATATTGCATATTGTAAGCACATTTCTAACATTTTTAAATTTTTTTGATAATTAACAAAATGTCTGAATTCTTTTTGAAGGTTAGCAGAAAAATTATCAGAAGAGATACTGAAAATGAAATATAAACTGATAAATGGAACAGAAGAAGTGAAAAAGAAACTTGATAACATCATTAGTCGTCTGCTAGACCTGCAGGAACAGTCTCAAAAGTCTAAAGACAAATCCCAAGAAGCTGACACCATTAACTACAATCTTGCTTATGACTTAAAACAGTTACAGGTAGTTTGACATTCTACAATTGATACTTTGCTGTCAATCTATTTATAGTATGTCACAGACTATCAAAAAGTCTTACAAAGTTTTGATGTATCCTGGCAAAAATATTTTATGAAATGGATTTTGGAAAAATATATATTATATGTGAAAGGAGTAGGTCCGGGTAGGGCCGAATTTGGCCTCAAATGTCAGGTTCATCTGACGAAAGTTTTTGGACACTTTTTAAACACTTAAGTGCCTATTTCAGGTGATTTAATTAGTTTATGTGAAATATTTCAACTGATTCAGTCATTAAAAACGCTCCGATTTAAGCTTAAATATGAAAAATCTACCAAATACGCCAAAAAATGTCACTTTTCAGATGGTTTTTGTCAAAAAATGAAAGTGGCCGCATCCGTGTTCATCATCAACCTTTATATAAGTTATGTATTATCATCAAATACAACTTATATTTCCATATTAAGAATGAACACATATGTGGCCACTTTCATTTAAGACTGAAACTGTATGAAATTTAACTAAAATGCTAAAATTGTGAAGATTTCATTAATTTAGCATGACTTAAGGATGCTAGTACTCGATATATGTGCATTGTATTGTCAAAAACAGCCCATATTTATGTAGCAGAAGCATTCAACTTTCAAATAAATAACTAAACATTTACATTTTAACAATTTTGTAAAACTGCTATATTTTGGGGCCAAAATGGGCATACCTGCCAACTTTCACGATTTAGGCGTGTACTACACGATTTTGACCCTTTGTCACGATTGCACGATCGTGATCGTGAAAAAAGCTATAAAACACGATTTTGTGAAAATTTACACGAAAAATTTCATTGTTCCCGATTTTGAACTGTGTTCAAGGGAGACAATCGTGTTAGCCAATCAAATTCAGTGTTTCTTGTGATCAAATTAATGAGCCAATCAAAAACGTTTTCTCTCAAGATTATTCTAATATGCTAGATTTTGAACTTGTGTTGTAGAATTTTAAAATCTTGAACATGGGTGATTTTTCACCTTTAATGAGGTTTTTACACAGATTAAGAATAAAAGCATGGCTGATTGACAAAATTCAATGATGCAGTACTACCATAAAGATAAAAAATAGTAGTTTATTCACTAATTTATTGACATTACACTTGCTTTAACATATGTTATTTATCTATTCAATTACATTACCAAATCATTAAAGTACAATGTACTATTCTTTATTTTTCACAAGGACCAAACAAACAGGTAAATGGGGGACTGTCCCTAAGACAAGGGTCATTTGACTATAATAAAAAATAAATTAGAATTTTTTTTTTACTTGAAAATGGGAAAATTCATTATATTTGGAAAAACTTTTCTAAATGAGGATTAGGATTCCAATTTTTTTTAGGTCTCAGAACATTTCAAAATTATTGTACATGTGTTGACCATATAATACCAGATATATCATAAGATGTATTCATTTGTAGTTCTTTGGGAAAATTTCTTCAGATAGTATGAATATGTGCTCATTTGTTAAAAAGTGGGTTTTAATGGCCTTACATTGAGGGGTTACCCCTAGCATGTCACTCCTAGGTGTTATTCCCAACTTTATAAAGGTCCTTCTTTGTGCATAATTTTGAATTGGAAAAGCCAACAATCATTTAATATCTTTACACATGAAAATAAATCCTGGTCTTATAGCTACATGTTCATCTTTTCTACAGATATAATAACTAGAATCATTCAAATATCCTTAAGAAAAAGTCTTGTAAGCTCATCATACAAATATGACACCTTTTCTAGACCACAAAACAGCACGCGCAAAATACGTCGCAAAGAACTTAACATTTGAAATTGTTGTCGCGCACTAAAACCCCCATGGGCACTTTCAAAAGTTGGCAGGTATGAATGGGGTCTTACTGGACCTACTCCTTTAGAGAGAGCTGAATCTCAATAGTTTCAATTAGTATTTGAAATGGAACAAGAACTATGTTGCTATTGACAATTAAAGAAAGATAGTAAATTTTTAAATGTATAAGATTATGCTGCTTTTTTTCCGGTAAATATACTCGGAAAAAGTACATTTTGTATGAAAATGAAAACAGAAACTTTGTACATTAAATGTCTTTTAAATTTAGTACAAATCCATTAAAATGTAATTTCAGGACACTATATATGATATAGAAATCTATGGAGATAGGACTACTGTAGCTTTAGGTAAAGGCCATACTCTGAATATAATGTCATGGGCAGCTCTCAATCAGACCAGAAACAACATTAAAGTAAGTCTTAGTGATATATTTATTAGATATTTGTTCAGTAAATAGTGTTGACTGGATAAAAAAAATGTTTCAGTTTGCATGATTTTTTTGTCAATGCTTAACATGTTGTGGGGGACATAAAAATACCACCAGGCTTTTGTCATTCAGTGCATTCATCTACCTGGTCTTGTTAGTGCTCTCACATGTACAGTTCTTGCAAGATTTTAATGGAACTTATATCATAGATTTTTATCAGCAATGTTTTGGAATTGTTGGAAAATCTGTGAAGATCAATTATTTTTAAAAGAGTTATGTCCCTTAGAAAATTGATTATATGGAAAATAGCATTGTAAGTGCTCTCATGTGTAAAATACTTTAGTGAATTTTGTGAAACTTATATCATAGGTTTATATCAGCAATGTCTAACACTTTTCAAAAGTATGTACTGATTAAATATTTTTAATGAGTTATGCCCCTTGGAAAAATGTATTATTACAGAAATGGCATTGCATTTGCTCTGTAGCCTTTATTTCTCTAAGATATTTACAAATTATTTAAAAAAAAAATTGTATTGCCCTTGTACCTTGGATTGATAAATAGTGTGCAACACGGGGGACGTATGAACTCTGTTATTTTATTTTACTTGAACCTCGAGTATATTTTAATTCATGTTAAATATGGTATATCTCATCTTTTGAAGGGCACATATTCATTGTCATAGAGTACAATCAACTACTGTCTTTTTTTCAGAACTTAGAAAGAGAAGCAAGTAGATTAGATATTGCACTTCCTAGATTAAGACAAAGGATAGAATATTATAGGGACCAATTACCTAAGATTGAAAACTACACTGCTCTGGCAATAAAACATGCTGAAATGTTATTGGACCAAGCTGAATACTTAGAAAAGTAAGCTGAAGTTTTATACATGGTCGGATCATATATTTTCGTACATCATGTTAATTTGTATTATACATGCTTTTTCAATGAAAATTGTGATGCCACAATGCATTCACAAAAACAAATGAGACAAGGCTAAGTTCAATTAATAATGCTGAAATGTAATTGAATCATGCAGAATTCTCGGAAATAAAGTCTAGTTTTTTTACTTGACTATATAACATGCTGAATTCTTTATTATTTGGTGTATGCAGAATTCTTAGAAAGTCGTGTCTTCATTTTACATACAAAGCAATGAAATATGCTGAAAGCTTACTCATCAAGATATAATTCTTAGTGTTCATAAATGTTATAAACTAAACAAGCTATTCTTCAAATGGTATGTCTAAATAGCAGAACTGTTAGCACATATTCAAAGGTATCTAAGACTTAGGAGAAAACTGTATTGTCTTTTTTAAAGCTCCTGACAGCATCAATAATTTAAACGGGTATTTGTGACCATCAAACTTTGGTTGTGTATAAACTTTTTGTAAAGCTTACATATAACTTTAGGACATTTGAGAAAACGAAGGCTGATGCAGAAATTCCTTTGAAGGCAGCTAGAGTGTATAGTAATATTGTCAAAGCTGTGGAGGAGGCGGAAAAAGCTGCAAAAGAGGCTCTAAAGGCTGCTGAAGATGCTATTCAAATTGTAAGTAGATTTATTCCATTAACACATTTATAAAAAAAAAAAAAAAAAAATTTTAACAAGTTTTTTTTTTTTAATATATGTAACAAAAGATGAAATAATTTGATTTAACTCCCTTTTATATCAAATTTGGCTAAGAGATGGGAATATTTTGGAAAATTCTTACATGACAACAAATTCCATTAACAATGAAGAAAATGTTTTGTTGATTTTATGAAAAAGTTAAAAAGTCAAATTTACTTTTACATTTACATTTTGATTTTGCCTTTTGATTACAAGGTAGGGATTTATGTTTTGAATTTTCCTCAGAGTTCAGTGTTTTGGAGATCAATTTAAGTTTACATACATATGTATTACAGGCAGGTGTAGATGATATAAAGAATGAAGTTGAGAAGTCATTGAGAGACAGTAGAAGATTATTGGTTAGGGCTAATGAACTCAAGAACAGAACATCAAGTAAGTAACAGACTTATAGGATTAGCTTAACAGGGGATCAATATTGAGGACTATATTTCTATTTTAAGTTTCATAATTATTACAAACATTCGATTAAAACATGATAACTGAATATAATTTGAAAAAAAAACATAGATTTAGGATCCGAAACATAAGGCACATTTGACAACCAAAAAAGTTTTAATATTATGTTTGTTATAACGAATAATGTGTCTAACATAAACATCTTGTTTGTCCTACCATGTGCTCTATGGTAAGTAGGGCTAAATGTGATTAAAATTCAGCACATGTTGCCAACTTTTACCAAAATCTCTCAAATGTTTGGCTATTTTCAATATAAACAAGCAAACTAAAAAAGAATACTACACTGCAAATGGTTCTATATCACTTTTTTACATAAATTAACTTTTCATTTAATGATAATGGACTTCATTTAGGGGCCAAATAGGGCCCTTCAACACATACCTATTATATTGTTTAGGTAATTACAATTTATTATTAATTGATGTGTATTTTTTTATATTTTTCAATAAGCCATCATTTGTTGCAGGTTTAGGCAGCCACTTAAACACGTTAAAAGGAGATGTAGATAAAGTTGACAATACACAGACAAATATAAGGAATGGTCTTCAGGATATTAGAAATGGAATAGATACCTTACCTAAAGGTAAATGTTACAAATAGTGATAATCATTTGTGGAAACTCAAAATATTACCTAATTTAGAAAAAGTTACATTTAAAGGGAAATCACACTATTGTTTATACGCATCGCTTTCGGCGCCGCCATAGTGTCGTAACTGTATTATGACGTCGCCATTTTCGATTCCGCCGTAAAGGTTGCCAATTTATGAAAAAGCGAACGCTCGAAGGGATGTTCCACTAAAGCAGGAGAAATGATAATGGACATATCATATTTTTTACAACTGATATGTTGTACTAGCGAGTTTCTAGATTGTATTGGGGTTTACCTGCGGAATACAAAATAATGGGCAAATACTGCAGAATAAAAGACAAAAAAAAAAGATTGAATGATGAGGTGCTAAAATATAAAGAATAAAAAATATTGGAAACACAAAATAAACATTAGAAAATGAATGACCCACTATCCAGACCATTATGATAAAAAGGATCTACCAATACAAAACACATAATCATCATGTATAATCAACACTAAGAACGTTGGAATTTCATCCTCTCCGACCATTTTCTCGATAACGAAGTCGGTGACATATATATTTTTTTTAATTTTCTGATGTATATGTTCAATATCTAATTGAATTCTAAATTTCCAAAAATATTATGGACTCATCTTGACCTTAAGTGCAAAAATGAAAATTCTACTCGAAATGGACAAAATGTATGGCAAAAAAATAGCCGCAAGTGATCATGAAATGGCACATCTTTGGTAGCGTATCGCCGCGATGCGGTATGAAGGGTTCAGCGTATATTTTCGGGGGAGGGGGGGGTTCATATAGACCAAGAGTACCAGCATGTTAATGTATAGCTATCGGAATCTGTAGTTTTCTGTTCAAAAGAGGGTTGTAAATAAGAACAATGAGTTTCAACTTACAGTTTTCTCATATCACATGCATGCAACGTCATAACTATTATAGTCTTCTATACTACATGTATAAATAATTCATCAAACATCTCATTTCATATAAGTATTTATCCGGATCAGCCTGTCGGGTTTTTACAAAGCAGAGTCAAATTCATATGTTCTAGTTCTGAATATGCATTAAACTTGCCACTGGACGTAAATGTATGAAGTCCTATTTGAAATCGTTATTTATTTCACATGTGACGACAGAAATGATCTAAGTGTCGTCCATCTTTCCCAAATGTTCCTTTGATATCTAACACCTCTGAACCCTGAACAGTTGGGGCAAGTTTGGATACAATATTAAAGCTTGATATGGTCTAAATTTGGATTGTGATAAAAATTTTGACATAATAAAGGTTTCTGACACAAAATAAATGTGGTCCAAGGTATTAAAAAATCTATTGTGCAATACTGTGCAATACTGTGCAATTGGAGATTTCTTTTTGAGATATTTCGAAAAATTTGCAAAATAAAAAATGAAACGCCACCCCCTCCCCTCTTGGAGTAATTACCACCAAACTCAATCCCAGCCTTCCCCGTGTTGTATGGAACCTTGTAGTACAATTTTAGATAGATCCATAACACAAGTTATTGTAAAATAGTAATTTTAGTAAAATGCTTGTTTGTGGCCCCTAATTCCTGAACGTTTTGAGCAATAATATGTACCCCTTAAATCAATTTCAGCCTTTCATTTGTGATATGGAACCTTGTGGTACAATTTCAGAAAGATTCATTACTTCTCAATGTCATATTAGAAATTTATGAAAATCAAAAGGGTATTTACATCAACAGATAAAAACAATTTACCAAAGTTGTATGAAAATTGATGAAAGCGATATTGAGTTATAATTGTCCGGAAACTGGAAAATCCCCCTTTTTTAATGGATAAAAAGGAAACGTAAAATCAAAATTTAAAAAAAAGAAAGGGAGCTTACGTCAATAGATATAAACAATTTCTTTAAAGTTTTATGCCAATTGGTTAAAGCGTTTTTGAGTTAATGTCCAACATGTTGACGACGGACGGACGGACAGATGTATACCATAATACGTCCCGTAACCGGGCGTATAATAATTCAACACGTACTATACATTTGGCTTTACCAGTCTCCAACAAGAGAAATATTTAACACACATACACACACACACACACACATGTATTTATGTAGAGATATACACATGTCTCACAGAGTACTGCTAAACTGTAAAAAATACATTAAAGTGGTCCGTCTGGTGAAATAATATTACACTCATATAGACAAATGTTTAGTGCTGATGTTCATGTAATATTTGCCACTGAAAGTTTTGCAAAAATCAAGAAAACAATGGTAAAAAAAATAATAAATAGTAATAAAAGTTCAGATGTAGGTTCGAGTTTAGATCACTCAATGTGATCACTGTCGACAGTGATAAAGGGATATTGTCGGAGACCGTGACTGAGGGGTCCTGATCCCGAAATCCTGGGCTTAAAAACATGAAATCCCGAGGTCCAGAATTAAAAAAAAAAAAATTCTGACATCCCGAACATCGAAAAAAGAAATCCCGGATCCCGAAATCCCGAGCTTAAAAACACTTGATCCCGACGTCCCAAAAAAGGTCCTGCACCCCTCATTAATCAGTATTGGCAAAAATAGGTGCATTTACCACAATGAAAAATAAATGTGATAAAAGAATATACATTCAAACAAAAAGAGGTGCACCAACAGAAAATAGAAACCACATTCTTACTCTTAATTTCATCGGATCTCAAAATTTAAACTCTTACCAGAATTTTTACTCTATCTAACAGTATAACTCAAGAAGTTTCTAAGTGTAACTCGAGCTTAAATAGAATTCTTACTGAAAAAAATATTCGAAATCAAAATAAAACTGGAACTCGAACTTAATTTGTGTCGATTATGGAGCGTTGTGTAAAAACAGAAATGTTAGTCAATTTTAAATTTCTTCCGAAAACGGTGTCATTTAGGGCTTTTTTTTAAAGTGCCGAGTTTGTGGCTTTTTAAACACGGCATTTTGGGTTTTATCTTCCCGGTGCTATGGACAAGTTAGTGAATTTATTCTGTTTGTAGTCTAAATGGAACGTGTTACTTTTCAGCCCAGATACCCTCAATCTTCCGAAGTGGAAGATTCTAAATCTGCAAGCCGTAAATTAATTCTGTAATACGGGACGAGGCACCCATTAGTTTTATCTATACAACAAATTAAAATGCAATTAAAAAATTTAGATGACTCCAACTTTGACAATTACTTTTTAATAAACTGTTACTGTATGTTTAATAATGAATAATCAAAATACCTTAATAAAAATATTATTATATAAAAAAAAAAAATATATATATAATTTTAACCCAATAGTTCCAAGCATTGCAAGAAATGCTGCTATGCTAGCAACGTCGTTCTATAACGTTAAAGAGAAAAAGTTAGAATTCCCGCCATAAATTGATAATAAGATTATTTCCACTGTAGCGGATTTAAAACATCGGTGACCCCCCTTTTTTATTAATGCTTTTAAAATCTCCCCGGAAGCTGCAACTTATGCAGAAGTTTGAAGTAAAAAACATTAGTAGATTTTTTTTATTTCAAGAAAAATCTATAATAAACGGCAATTAAAAATGGCGGGAAATGTAAAAAGGCCTTAAAAAATAAGGAAACCGAGAAAAATAAATGTGTATAAGATAAAAGTTACAATTGACTGTTTTAGTTAAACCAGTTAAACATCGTTTTTCAATAATTTTGCCTTCTTTTAGCATTTTTGAGCGCTATTTCTATATTACGGTATAACGCAATTCTTTACTTTTTGATGACGTCATATCTCGAAAACAACATCGGTGACCCCAAATTTTTTTTCGCCTAAAATATTGAAATAAGTATGATCTGTCTAAATGCAAAATTTCAATGAATTATTATTAGTAGTTTAAATAGTGTGATTTCCCTTTAAATGTAAAATTGGGCTAATGATCTGAAACATAAATTTTCATGATTGGGTCATCTACAAAGTAAAATATTTGCCATTTGTTTGTGAGTTTGTATAAAAAGCAGGTTAAAGTTATAATGCTTTCAATTTTATTATAATGATATTGATTTTAAAAATAACTTCAATTTATTTTAGGGAACTTGGTTAACTGGTTGAAGCATAATAATGCTTATATGAATAAATGAAATAATTACTTGATACTTTGCTATGTTATGAATTGTGCATGTTACCATTGTAAATGTTTCCAGGAACTTATTTGTGACAACTGCAATTTGCAATTAATATAAGACTTACAAATATGTTACACAAATAAAAATTTTGTATATTAAAGGTATCTCTGACAGAGCCAGGAGAGTTACAGATGGTGTAGCATTGATAGATAATAAAGTTCTCAGTTCACAAGCTAAGCTGAATGCTGTTAAAGATAAAATAGACAACAAGTTGTGGCCTAAATATAGAGAAATAAGAGACTTTACTGTGGAGGGATATATAACTGATACAAAAAATTCAAGTAAGTAGTCTTTTCTCTTATGCTTACTTATTTTCTTTACATTGTTTAAGTTTGAACCTTGGAAGCTGTTTTAGATATATAGCATATGCCTATAGTCTTCTGATTGGCTTTGATGGCTATTCTAATTACATTGGTGGGATGAGAAATCTTGTTCTTTAAAAATAATTTATTGTTAGAACACCAGCAGATATATGTCTGGTGAACTGTTGCAGGTCTTTTGGATTGAGCAGTAGAGTTGAGATGATTGAAATTGTTCCTGCCTTTTGAATTTATTGTTTCCACTACAACATAACTCTAGTAACCTTACAAATCATGTCTATATAGTCACTCAAATTTGTACAAATTCTTTTTTTTTTATAGAAGGTACAATGAAATGAATAGCTCTTTTTAATCTTGATTTCAGGGGTTTAATGAAAACTACTTCAGGCCACACATCATATTGTATCTTTTTCACAATGTCACTTTTAATATTTTAAACTTATGTCTATATCATGGATTGTCATTCAAATGACATGGATTGTCAAAATAAACAATGTTAGTTTCTGAGTTTTTGGAAAAGATTACTGCTACTATTAATGCAGAACTTAAAAGTAAAATTTCTACTTTATGTTGTTTAGTTGATATTGCAAGAAGGAACATAAATGGAATGGAAGCCATCATAGATGACGTAGAGGCAGCTCAAAACAGGACAAAAGATGCAGAGTCTAATATGATTGGTAAACTAAAACTACTGAAAGACAACATAGCCCAGGCTAGAGCACAGGCTGCTAAGGTAATAGACTTGTCTCATAACTACAGAACCTACAGTATATCTGTCTTATATTAGACAGAGGCAACACAGTGCTAGCTAGAAGGCACTTTAGACACACAATTAAATTACTTGTTTGAATATTAAGTAGATGCACTGATTTGATATTATTCTTCAGGTTTTAGTCATTTATGTATACCACATATAAAAAAAAACTGATGAAATGAATGTGTTTTGTAAAAAAATGATATAACATTGGATCCAGAAATTAAAAGTGATGTAAATTTAAAAAAAAAAGTATTATATTACAAATAGAATAGTCTTCAGAACCATATAGATTTATATCAATATTTATGTCTCTTTTTGTATAAAAGAAGGAATGTATGTTGTATTAGCTTTTAATTATTATTATATATCTCTATGATTATTTTTTTTAATTATACAAGCATATATATGGTATGGTTAGTGATTAAGAACTATGCTACAGTTTTGTATACTTTTGATCAAATCGATTTTCATTGTACAAGTATAGACTATTGTTTTTGAGTGGAATATCCTATTGTTGTTAGTATTTTAAATCTAAGTGAGTTGGAATACTAAATTGTTATTTGTATTGATATTATGTCTATGAATTACAGGTGAAAGTGTCATTGTTATCTGGAGGTAAATGTGCCAGATCCTACAGAGCAAAATATCAACAAGCAGCAACTAACAATATCAACTTTATCTTTAAAACTAATCAGACATCCCAAGACATGCTGCTTGTCTTAGTCCAAAAATCTACTCAGGTAACAATTTATTGGTTTTCACATCAACTTTTCAAAATTGCTTCAATTTACATTTGCAAACACAAATTTAACATATTACTGTCTCTCCTGTAAAAAAATATGAGATGAGAATTAGACCCTTCTTTTATAACCATGATTTTAAAAGTAGTTTGTACTATAAAGATGTTTGAAGGTCTTAATAAATACACATTGTTAAGTAACATCTTCTTCCATTTTATAGAGAATTAAAGTCTTAGCTCTCTTTTTCATGCTTCAGTAGCTTCAAAATTGTCATATCATTTAAATACAGCTTCAGTGATGCATTGGTAGTGTTCTCACCACAAATGCAGGAGGTCACGGGTTCAATCTCCTACTATTAAAGTCAATCCAAAGACTGACAAAATTGGTATTTGCTGCTTCTCCACTGATTGTGTGGTATTATGGATACGGAGCAAAGATGGGTCAGCTCATATTCAGACTAACATGTATGATGACATGTATGCTAACAAACTGTTACCTTGTGAAATACCAGGTTTATAATCTGGCCACGGCTGCTGAACTAGTACACATTGCAGTTTCATATTCATATCTCATATATTTTTAATTAGATATTTAAATAAAATCAATATCTTATCCACCACTGATATTTAAAACAAAGTTGCACTAGTATCACAGTTATATACATTACTAATATCTTAACAGCTAGTAACTGTTTCCAGATTTGGACTATAATAGTATTGATGGACAGATCAACATGTGTACAGAAAGATTTAACTACATTGTTAAAAACCTAACATGAAAAAGTGACTACTATTTAAGGAATGACTGTAATATTTTTTCTGTCTATGAAGAAATAACATTAAAAATTTGGTGCACACTGAATAACGCGCGTAGCGGGTTATTTAACAGTGTGCACCACATTTTTTATGTTATTTCGTATAGACAGAAAAAATATTACAGTCATTTCTTATAATTTAATGCTAAATTCCATTTTAAACCGTAGAAAACCATGAAAAAACGTTGATGATGTCACGGTCACATGACTAAATTATGTCTATGGGCTCATAACAAAATAACGTCAGCCAATCAGAAGACGTGTTACATCCAAAATTAAATTATAAAGTAATAATGATTAAAAGAAGTTAGAAATATGTACTTTCCATAAATTTACCACATTACAATAAGTTAGTTAACAATCATACTGCATTTTTTATAAAACAACATTTGTACTATAAATGTTTTGTAACCTCTCCAGGAATATCTGTCTGTGGAACTGATAAAAGGTTACTTGAGGTTTGGTTGGGATGTAGGGGATGGACCATCCATGGTCGATAGTCCCAGAAAGATTATTCACCAAGATGATGCTGTCAACGAAGTAGATAAATGGTATAAAGTTGAGGCACTCAGGTAAATGTTTTAGTAATTATCATGACACAAAAATACATGAACATTGTCTTCAATTAATCATGTTTGTTTCAAATGGTTGGTTTAAACCTTTTAGTGTTATTTTCCAAGTTGAAGGGCAATACAAAATTGTCAAGTCAATTTTCGCCTCCCTGGCAACTAGGAGCAGTCTGAGTGTCTAGTCAAACAACTTAAACAGATGACAGACATCTTCATAAAATAATAACATGTATTTAATTTATCTGTATGCAGTAGATGTATATTCTCACCATAAGTCACTGATTTATCTTGGACATACATTGTATTACTCTTATAAAATTGTCTGCTTTAATAATTAAGGCTATGCAAATTAATTTATTTGTGATTTCTAGTTATTGGAATTGTTTCATTGGTTTTTGGTGTCTCTAATGTTTTTCTTTGTAGAATACAGAATATAGGAATATTGAAAGTATCCCCTGTTAAAGATATGTTGAATGTAGAAGAAAGCAGAGCAGCATCTCCAGGAATTAAATCTACTCTAAAACTGGATGATACCACACAGTTGTTTGTATCTGGTACCCATATCAATCATGTTGTAAGTACACATCTCTGTCTGAATCTGGTTCCCATATTATTCATATTGTGAGTACATTCTCTTTCTGAATCTGGTACCCATATCAATCATGTTGTGAGTACACATCTCTGTCTTAATATGGTTACCCATATCAATCATGTTGTGAGTACACATCTCTGTCTGAATCTGGTTCCCATATTATTCATGTTGTGGGTACCCATCTTTCTTTTTATCTGGTACCCATATATATTGTATTATGAGTACACATGTTTGTTTCAATCTGCTACCCATATTAGAGGGGAGATAGGACCTTTATCGTGACTCCGGGATCGGATGTTTTTAAGCTCGGGTTTTCGGGATTGACCCTTTCGGGATCCGGGAATCGTTTTTTTTTTCGGATTTCGGGACATCGGGATTTACTTAATTTAAATTCGGGACCTCGGGAATTCGTTTTTTTAAGTCCGGGATTTCGGGATCAGGACCCCTCCTACCCCCCCCCCCCCCCCCCATATTAAACATGTTGAAGGTACACAACAGTTTGAATTTGGTACCAAAATTGAAATGAATCTATCGGTTAGACAAGTCCCCTTTATGGGGATCATAATAATGAAGATGATTCAATATCCCTATACATACATGAGTTCTTCTAGTTTTGAGGTTAAATTGATAGCAGTCTACATAAGAAAATCTTTAAAGGATATTGATGAGCAGGTTGATTTAACTAAAAGATGTTTACAAATGATATTCAATAATGAAAGGTTATAGAAATTACCCATAGCTGAAAAAATAATAGATCCAAAATTTGAATCCAATAAAAACACCTATCAACTGAATTCAGTCAAAATAAATTCTTATGGTTTATGAACACATATTTTTCACTTAGCACAGACTGTTATTCTTCTTTGTATTGTGTTAAAAAGTTAATAGGTATGGTCTTCTAGTGCACTTATCCTATATAATGCTCTTGTATGGTAATACCTCATGGTCATCATTTGTCTGTTTTTCAGAGACCCCCTATGGTTACCAATGGAAACTTTTCTGGTTGCCTAAGTGAACTTCATTTTGATGAGGCTCGTATAGGTCTACATGAATTCAAGACATCATCACCATTATGTGGTGGCTGTAGGGAGGCGTAAGTATACAATTTAACATTTCACTAAATTAGAATAACTAGGCCTTGAGTGAGAAAACTTCTACTTGACAGCCCTTTTAATTACTACACAGGTGAAATAGTATGGACTAATACAATCCTGAAATGGAAGAAAAATGCTATTTTCTTTCTTGCTTTCTTGACAGTACACAAAATTTTTACTGAATTATCTCCCCTGAATATTGACATTTATTTAGTTATTTCTGTTATTTATTCCTCATCATAGCTATGTAAAACAGAAATAATACATACTTACAAGTGATTGCATTGTTTAGAAATAAGTTTTATTTACAAATTTAAACTTCTTCAACAGCTATTCCTTACAGCTCACAAAATCAATGTATGCACATTAGATACACATTTTTGTGAGTTTTATGTAAATAATTTTAAGAAATACATTTTTTTTTATATAAGCTCACTTGAATTATTAAAAGAAAAAACATTACACCCCATTTTTGGTTAGGTTTAAAACTAAAAGCTTTGATATTGCAATCAAATTTAACTTACAACATGTACTTTATTTCAGCCCTACTGCTGCAGCATCAGCGACAACATTCCATTTCTTAGGATCAGGATACGCTTCTATACCCAAAATACCTAATTATAATAGTAGAGAATTCCAGATAAGTTTCCATTTCAAAACATTTTGGGCTAACTCGACACTTTTGTTTGCTGGAAATGAACAACTTGTAAGTGTACTGTAAACTGATATAAGAACAAATATCAATGTACTGTATATTGTTTAGAAAGTATTTAACCCTATTGTAACATTATAGGATCCATGTTTCTATCATACTAAATAGTTTTTTTTATCTTTTTTTTATCCAGTTATCCTCTGCACCCCCTTTTAGTGTTAGTATTTTTGTTGTCAAATTAAACTCATAGCCTTATCCAGGCTTAATTGATAGGAATGAACATCCTTATAATTAATTATCCTCTGATAAGATTAAAATTGCAATCTTTAATAGACATTGGTTAGATTTATTTATTATTATCTCATTTTAAATTTTTGATCAGTAAAAATCAGTTTGTTTGTTTTCATGTTGGCGTTGAATGCCACTTTTAGGGACCTAGAATATATTAATGCAGCCATTTTTTATTGATGGAAGAAGACCAAGAGGAACCATGACCTTCACCGGGAAAACTGTCAATTAAGATT
Source organism: Mytilus edulis (assembly GCF_963676685.1). Classification (NCBI taxonomy): domain Eukaryota; kingdom Metazoa; phylum Mollusca; class Bivalvia; order Mytilida; family Mytilidae; genus Mytilus; species Mytilus edulis. The sequence continues at coordinate 100,898,989 of NC_092344.1, forward strand.
GGAGTCACCACAAAATAAAAGGAAGTGATTGATTATTTTTATGGGAGTATCAACCCTTTGAATTGTGAAAATAAGAACTATACTGAAAAAGGATATATTGAATCATCAGAAACACTATACATCACAACAGACCAATCTTCTTAATGGATTGTGCTGTATTGATGTCAGATCTTCACATCAACAATATTTGGGACTCATATCAAAATCAGCTGCAAGAGATTATTTTTCAGTCTAAGTTGCTTTTGTAAGATGCATTGGTATATTTTGGGTGATCATTGGCTGATCAGTTGCATTGTTGTGACATTGTTGTTTGTTTGTAAGATAAGAACATTTAATGAATTAGTTCTTATAGGAATAGATTCAGAAGTACTATTTTTGACTTAAAATTAAAAAAGTGTCCCAACTGCAATAATGGTAATAATGAGATTGTCCAGATTTGATCACTAGTAAACCATCTAGTGTATTTACTTTTCAGGGTGACTTTTATTACTTAGGTTTAGAGAACGGAAAGTTGGTATTACAGATATATACTGGTGGTGTGACATTTTGTAGGCTGTCCTTATCAGAAAACCTTGAATATAACAATAATAAATGGCATTTTGTGGTAGCAGACAGGATTGATCGACAGGGTATATCTCATGTTTTATGTCACCAAATTATGACTGTTATGACTAACAATTTACACCCTTGTTTTATAGTGTCATAAAACAATGAAGGAAAGTATTGACACATTTTCAAAGAATCAGATTTTAGGCAAATTAAGATTTATTTAAAGACAATTTTTAATAAAATTAATAAAAGAAATAAGATTTATCCATTCCGTCAATACTTAAAACAATTCACCTTTTTTCACTTTTTTCATCTTTGGATACATTGTAATATAGATTTTGTATGGAAGACAAAGAAATAGACTATTCATTATTTTCCAATGAAATTTTGAAAGCAAAACTGAAATTTCTTAATCTTAGAAATAGTGTCAATACTTTTTAAAGCACATTGCTTGCAAATCCAAATATATTTGGCAGCTTAGAATGTATTTTCTTTTAGTCATATTTGTAGATCTAGAAATAAGCTTAGAATCCTCGCTTTTGGAATATTCTACATTGCTAGATGAAAAAAAGTCATTTCTAAATCTGATTTTAAGCAAATATATTTGGATTAGTGTGGTGTTTGAGAGGTATATATTAACTAATGATTGTATGTTTTTTTTCTAATCCTTAGATCCACATGAGTAATTGTCATCACTTTGCATCCATCATCGTCAATCACACTTTTTTTTTACAACTGTGAAGCTGTTTTTGTGAATTAGGGCAAAGCTTCAATATATATTTATTTGGGTCTTCTGAATTTACTGTAACAATCCAAACAGCTTCTTTCTTTTATTCTTCCTTTAAATTTATTTGCATTATTCATTGATGAACAGATAAAGCATTTTATCTATGAATTCATGAAGTTGGGAATTGTCTTGATGTTTGAAATGGTTTCATACTTTTCTTAGCTACAAGTCAGTTTCCAGTATTGTTCTTCTTGTAGACTGTTATTTGAAAACTGTCAATAATTTTTTTATAGATTTAAAGTGTTTCAGATTTTTGTTTTCATCGTTTTGTATACATTTGAGTTTTCCACTGATTAAGAAAACAATACATAGAGTAAAGTACACAAAAATCTGGGTTAACCAATTACATACATTTTAAAATAGATTTGATCTATGTTAATCCATTATTTGTAAGCAATAGATCACAATAATAACCAAGATGAGCATTACAGACTCTTTGGGTCCTCTAGTTATTCCTATAAATAATTAACAAATAACAATTCATATTCTACCCTACTATGCATGTTAATTTCAGGGAGATTTCATATCTTTAGAGAGTGTTAATGGCAAACTGGTCCTGCAGTTTTACTTGGGTGGCATCACCTATGCACGTGCAGAAACAAACGGAACATATACTAATAATTCATGGGTTTATGTACTTGCTGATCGTGTAGACAAAAGGGGTATTAACAAAGTGTGCATAATATATACACCGCTTACTATATCTGCTTTGGATTATTTAAATATAAAAAATATATACTTCATAATATTATTAAAAAAGAATTGTAAAAAAGTTTTTGAAAAAAGTTTTATGCAGAGATATAATCAGATTTAGAAGTGATATAATGTATTTTTTGTAGATTGTTTCCCTTTAATGGCATCTATCAGATTATCATAGCTACGATTCATCAATGTTATACATTCTGATCATATTGGTTAATTTTTGGCTAATGATTTTTATACGACCGCAAAATTTGAAAAAATTTTCGTCGTATATTGCTATCACGTTGGTGTCGTCGTCTGCTTCGTCGTCGTCGTCTGCGTCGTCGTCGTCGTCCGAATACTTTTAGTTTTCGCACTCTAACTTTAGTAAAAGTGAATGGAAATCTATGAAATTTTAACACAAGGTTTATGACCACAAAAGGAAGGTTGGTATTGATTTTGGGAGTTTTGGTCCCAACATTTTAGGAATTAGGGGCCAAAAAGGGCCAAAATAAGCATTTTCTTGGTTTTCGCACTATAACTTTAGTTTAAGTTAATAGAAATCTATGAAATTTTGACACAAGGTTTATGACCACAAAAGAACGGTTGGGATTGATTTTGGGGGTTTTGGTTTCAACAGTTTAGGAATTAGGGGCCAAAAAAGGGCCCAAATAAGCATTATTCTTGGTTTTCGCACAATAACTTTAGTTTAAGTAAATAGAAATCTATGAAATTTAAACACAAGGTTTATGACCATAAAAGGAAGGTTGGTATTGATTTTGGGAGTTTTGGTCCCAACAGAATAAGGGGCCTAAAGGGTCCAAAATTAAACTTTGTTTGATTTCATCAAAATTGAATAATTGGGGTTCTTTGATATGCCGAATCTAACTGTCATGACTGTGTATGTAGATTCTTAACTTTTGGTCCCGTTTTCAAATTGGTCTACATTAAGGTCCAAAGGGTCCAAAATTAAACTTAGTTTGATTTTGACAAAAAATGAATTAGTTAGGTTCTTTGATATGCTGAATCTAAAAATGTACTTAGATTCTTGATTATTGGCCCAGTTTTCAAGTTGGTCCAAATCGGGGTCCAAAATTAAACTTTGTTTGATTTCATCAAAAATTGAATAAATGGGGTTCTTTGATATACCAAATCTAACTGTGTATGTAGATTCTTCATTTTTGGTCCTGTTTTCAAATTGGTCTACACTAAAGTCCAAAGGGTCCAAAATTAAACTTAGTCTGATTTTAACAAAAATTGAAATCTTGGGGTTCTTTGATATGCTGAATCCAAAAATGTACTTAGATTTTTTATTATGGGCCCAGTTTTCAAGTTGGTCCAAATCAGGATCTAAAATTATTATATTAAGTATTGTGCAATAGCAAGTCTTTTCAATTGCACAGTATTGCGCAATGGCAAGAAATATCTAATTGCACAATATTGTGAAATAGCAAAAAAATTTTTAATTAGAGTTATCTTTCTTTGTCCAGAATAGTAAGCAAGAAATATCTAATTGCAAAATATTGTGCAATAGCAAGATTTTTTTTTAATTGGAGTTATCTTTCTTTGTCCAGAATCAACTTAAATCTTTGTTATATACAATATACAATGTATATTCACTTTTTACTACCAACTGATAAATTAAAATAATCTTTACCATTCAGTGATAACAAGCAGTTTTTTTACATCTTAATATTTTATGATGTATTTAAATGAGTAGTTATTGTTGCAAACTCCATTAGAAATTTTAATTGAGATTAGTTTTGGAATAAGGGAAAGGGGGATGTGATTAAAAAAATTGGGTTCAATTTTTCTCATTTGAAATTTCATAAATAAAAAAGAAAATTTCTTCAAACATTTTTTTGAGAGGATTAATATTCAACAGCATAGTGAATTGCTCTAAGAGAAAACAAAAATTTTAAGTTCATTAGAACACATTCATTCTGTGTCAGAAACCTATGCTGTGTCAACTATTTAATCACAATCCAAATTTAGAGCTGAATCCAGCTTGAATGTTGTGTCCATACTTGCCCCAACCGTTCAGGGTCCAACCTCTGCGGTCGTATAAAGCTACGCCCTGCGGAGCATCTGGTTTTTTGTTACGAAATACGTCTTTAATTTTTCATTCACATTTTTATGATATGTAATATATTGCATTTTAAAATTTAAATTTTTTTTTTTTTTTCTATGATGCTTATACATATGACAAGCATGCATGAATCTAATACATATCATCATTCTTTCTACAATCTTGTCTTTTGCATCAACTTGAAATTGATATATCACTCTGTCAACTTTGCCAATGTAGAATGCTAAACTATTCATGAAATTTCTTTACATTCGTGACTTAATATGATTTATAAATGAATTGTAAGCTGTATAGAAATCAGTTGTTAAACAAAAAAATCATGAATGTAATTTACCTTTGAATATCATATATCAAGGGAAATGTATTATGACAATAGTATAATTAATGCTTATTAGCCCTTCCTACCAACCAGTTTATCATTTTAAATCTGATTTTATTTGAAAAAGCAGGTGGATTATTGTTTCAATAGCATACATTATTTCTTCTTTTTGACTTTTTGCCCTAACTTATAAATTATATTTTGATATTAGCTTTGTTACAAGTTGGCGAGGAGAGGATAACATGTGAGGCCCCTGGTTCAAACAATGGTTTAGATATACTTGGAAGCAAGTTTTATTTTGGTGGATATCCAGATAGTGTTGACACTACAGAATTCAAAAAGAGGTAGGTATTAAATTAAAATTTTTATTTTCAATCAGGCAATTGTTTACATTTGATATTTAAGAATCTTTTGGCAAGTTTTATTTGGTCTTGTCCATTCAGGGTCTGTCCAAATACACATCAATACTTAGAGACCATTTCACTTAAAGCTTTCATACTTTGAAAGATTTTTTGTTATCTTGCCTTTCTTTAACCATGCTATATTGTCAGATTGATTTGATAATTTCAATGACAGTTATGAGACTATTTTATTTTAATATGATAACAATGATAGCTTGTGAATTCAAGTCCTTTGAGTCTGTTTGACAGATACATGTAGCTATGGCTCACTTTCTAATATAGAATTTTGCTATATTTTTTTATAAACAAACTTTATCCTATACTTATTAGAAAAATGAAACCAAAAAATGGGGTCACCGTTGATTTAAGCTCACAATCTGCCTCCGAAAGAAGCATACATTTTTGTTAATGTCCTTTTTTTCTGTTGAACTAATACGAGAAATAGAGGTAATATCGAAATAAAAAAATAACGTAATTACAGAAATCGCTCAAATTTTAAAATTATTTAGTTTATTTACAGCTTATTTGAAAACAATAATAAAAAACATAGGTCAACTATGTGTTAAAAAAGATATTTCAATTTTAATGCCAATAAATGGCATTTTTGGACCAAAGGGAGATAATTTGGTGCTTTTTCAATGATATAAACATTTTAAAAGTCATCTGGGGCCAAACGAAATCGATTTTTTTGGTTGATTTTTGTACCATATCATAAAGTAATAACTAATAGTGTAATAAATAAAATTTGTAATGAAAAAACAAATGTTTAATTTTTTGCTAAAAATTTTGTACCTGCGAGCCTCCTTAAGTGTGAAATATTGCCATATGGAGTAAAAAAAGTTTGTCAAACACTTCCAAAAGAAAAATTATTTTGTGTCTTAGAATTTCTGGTATGTATAACATAGGTTAAAAAAAAAGAAAAGAAGATATGGTATGATTGCCAATGAGACAACTCTCCACAAGATACCAAATGACATAGAAAGTAAAATTTATAGGTTGCCGTACAACCTTCAACAATAAGCAAAGCCCATACCACATAGTCAGCTATAAAAGGCCTTAAAATGACAAATAGCTAGACTTTTTCTGTAAAATATTGATGGTCCTGAAAAGGACTGTTTACAAGAGATATCCTCTGAACTAGATGACTTTGTAAACATTGTTTGATCTTGATTCCTCATTACTTGATGGACTTCTTATTTGGCTGTTGTGGTTTTGTTTACAGGCGTCAATCACAACATTTTAATTGGAGTTGGATCTTGCAAAACCAAGGGGCTGACAAGGTTTTCCACTGGGGAGTAAAAGGGTTTTTCAAAGTTGGATTCAAATTCTCATGATTATTCACCACTCCAGCAAAATTTTGAAAAAATATTGAAATTAAACTATGTCATGTGATTCTGTATTAGCCAATCAAATAATAACTATATAATGTAAGGTATGATATTTATTATCTGTTGTGCCTTGTAAAATAGATATTTATGATTTTTATTGCAGGGGAACCATTATCAACACCAAATTTTTAGGCTGTATGAAAGATATTCAGTACCAAGGATCCCGAAATAGGGTGGACCTGTTACAAGAGGAGATTGTGGGGGTACAAGCAGGATGTCCAGATGAGGTAGCCAAATACATATATACCTATGAGGGTCCCTCCTCTGTAGGATGAACATATGTTGAATCCATATTTTGCCTCTACTGCTGTTTTTCATGATGAAATATATCCTGTTAGACAAGTAGAATCAAATAAGTGCAAAATGCATTTTTATATGATTAGTATAACTATGTACAAACTTGTATTACAATAATTATTGAAAATTAAGAATGAGTATAACTACTTTTGTAATTGTTCAACATTGTATTTTAAAAAAAAATCATTAAAATCGCTTTTTGGGGTAAATTTTGATTTGTAATTATGTTTGTCTTTGTTGAAAATGTTACTTAGTATGAAATTCAAAACAGTGTAGCTGTGGCCATTGATTGACACATTAAAATCATTCATTGACTGGGACAATTTAGGTGAACGTTTGTATGTAACGACCAATGCTCACTATGTACTTTTTAAAGACACTTAAACTATGGGGTCACCAAAGGTTCTCAACACCTAAATAAAGTAATTCGAAAAATTAATCAGAAATAACACGATATTTTGATTTATATCAATTATATAAATCAAAACACAAAGGTTATTCCTGATTAATTTTTCGAATTATTTTATAATTAAAGGCGTTAAGAAACCTTTGTTGACCCCACAGTTTAAATGTCTATCGTAGGTACGTCATGAACAGTGGTTGTTACAGACAAACGTTCACGTAAATTGTCCCAGTCAATGGATGATTTTGATGGGTCAATCAATGGCCACAGCTACACTGTTTTGAATTTCATACTATTATTCTGTATTAATTGGTTCTCTTATACTGGAGATGAAAAATTGTCTTGCAACACATACTATTTTATATATAAACACACATAATTCATATGAAGAAAAGGTATCATGTAATGGAGAATATTACATAATGCCAAGAATTTGTGAAAATAAAGTAAGTGAAGTTTTTTGTAAGTTTTTTTTAAACTTCAGATTCTGAGAATGTTGATTGATATCTTAAGTTTGTAAGAACAATAATCATATCTAATAATTTCAATTTCTTTGTTTCAGGGTTACAGAATTATTGGTTTCTATGGGAAAGGTTATGCCTACTACAAAGCTCAATCACTTCTGGAGAGTCAAGGGGGGATTACTCTGTCTTTTAGAACTATGAGACCAAATGCTTTATTATTGTTGGCCAGAGATGTGGATGACAGGGTTAGTATGAGAAACGATAATGAAAAAAAAATCAGTTTTCAAGGGGAAAAGTGGCAATACTAATACAAGTTATTTTAATATAGATACATGTATTGTAAATGGTGGGCTAGAATGTTATTTACTAGACCGCAAACCGTTTTTTAGGAAGATAAATTGCACTGAATGTCTCATTACAATGATCAATAACTGTTGTTTATCCATTGAAGAATAGAACATAAGTTTAAAATTAGAAACTCTTTATGATTAGCTGTCTCAGTGGTCTCGAGGTACAATGTAGTGTACTTGGAGGTTGTTGGATTCCGAGCCTAATAAATGAAAATTGTATTTGCTTCTTTTCTGCCAAGCACACAACATTAAAGGAGTTTAAGAGAAAAAACTGGGTGGCTATTTTAAATGTTAGTTAAAGTATATGTTTGTCTTGTATCTTTGTTTCAGAATTATTACACCTTAGCTTTAATAGATGGTAAGATAGAGGGAAGATTTAGTGGTAATTCTATACCACAGATAATTACATCACTAGGAACGTACAATGATGGCAGAACACATACTGTTGGAGTTCTTAAGAAAAATAGAATGTGAGTATATTAGGGTGTTTATGCAATTACATCAGATTTAATATTGGACTTGCTGTGACACTTTATGACCAGACATTATTGTTAATTTTAGTTATTTTGTGTGTGTCAACTTTTCAATTTTAAAGATATTTCTTTTTACCAGCTTCTCCAAAGGCAAGATTAGGTCTAGAATTTTTTCAAGATGTTGTTACAGAATTGGCCTTTTCAGAATCTAAAGGACTGTGGGTAAACTCATTGTTCGTACACCAAAATGAAAATAACGTTACATCATTGGATGGATTTCCTTTGTTTAGAACGTTTTTAACCAATCACAATGTTTTGGTGTACACTTTTTAAAGTATTACCCAAAATGCATTAGATTCTGAAACGGCGAATTGCAAAGGTGAACTTTCCTATTTTGCTGGGTATAACCAACACTCATCATGTTATTTCTCTTTATACAGGATTACAGTGTATGTTGATGACGTGTTTATTGGGGAGAAAACATTACCTGCTGGTATAACAACTATTGATGTCACACAGCTGTACCTTGGTGGCATAGGACTGCCTACCAGCCAAGATTTAGCTCCAAATTTTGAAGGATTGTATGGGTGTATGAATGATGTTGTTATCAATGGAGAGTGAGTTCTATAATTATAAACTTTCTGAAAAAAACCTGTATTCTGAAAATGTATGAAAATTTATTAGATTTAAAAAGGTTTCTTATAAAAAAAAATTATGGCATTAAAACACATGATTACCTGTTAAACGAAAAAAAATTAACTAATTTTTACAGAGTTTTCAATAAAATTCTGTGAAATTGTCTTTCTTTTATAAAGGCAAACAAAATGCTGGTAATAGATTTTGATTGTTTTCAACTGGTGATATACAAGATCTTTTCTTTTTCTTCAGAATATTGAATTTAAATACAGATGTGTTTGAGAATGCTGATGTTGGAAGATGTTCTATCCCAGAACCTCCAGAAGATAACAGCCAAAATTTGGATCGCCGTACCACACCAGTATCAGTCACTCCTGCCGTTACTCCAAAACCTGTTACTAGATCAGCACAGGTTATACCAACTACTAGTAGTAGTACTCCTGGATGTGCTGTACATTCTGCTCTAGCTCTTGATCCATTCATGCTAACCTTTGGTAATGAGGAGGGAGATAGTTATGGTGAAATAAGTAATATAGCCAAGAATCATATCAACGTTAGGTAAGGAAACTAAAGTTCCATAAAAATGAGTAATATAATTAAGGTCCTTATGGATGTTCAGTAAAAACATGGTTCCAAATGGTCAAATTATCTGCTTACGTCTAAAACTTTTTTTTTATAAATGTCTGTCTATGAATTTCATAGAAAAGACTGCAGTATTTTTATTTGATTAAGAAAAGATTCGATAATTTATCTGACTTGTTTGTCTGAACTTAGTTTCACTAAAAGGAGACACACTTTTCTAGTTATAAAAGTGACCTTACACATGATATCTTTAAGCTTTTTGATAGCTGTAACATTTATGATTCTAATTAATATTTCTGAAAAAAGCCAAGGCAGATAACTCTGTATGACCAAAAACATTTTAAGATCATCATGTCTACATCAGATTGTTATTAACCTTATTTCTGTCTTTTCACTTACCACAAGTAGAATTCAGTACAAAATGCATTTGATTGTGAGGACGCACAGCTCTGACATTATAATCGATTAACTTTATATTTAGTGATGAAACAAGTATAAACAGAAATAGGTCATCTTGAAAACTTTAATTTTGTGTCAGATCTTGATGTGTATTTCTGTCTTTTTTACACAAAAAAAAGTATAGGTATAAATAGAGTATTTGTTTTTTACGTAGAACAGCTCTAACATTATAATCATGTGACTTTATTTTCAGTGATGATACAATCTGGTAGGTTTTAACATGTAACCCCAGATCATATAATATATATACCTATATAGTGTGTATCTGATGTATTCAATTATATACTCGGTGGACAAATTATTCAATTAAACTAGATATGTACTTCTAGTATGTGATATAAGAATTCCAAGTTTTTGGGGTATTTTTTGGGGGTTGGGGGTCTATTACAAAAGTAGTATAGACAATAAATTTGTCCATTGAACTTACAAACAAAAGATACTCATAATTTATAATACTGAATTTAAATATGATAATTAATTTATAAATCCTAATATAATAATAGTTTTATTTTCAGTTGTATTGTGTCATAATCATTTTAGGTTTCTTCAAATCAGAAGTACCTGCAAAAACTTGGAAAGCAGACTTGAACATTCAGTTCTACAAACAATGCAAAAGTAAAAATCTAAAAAATGCCTGAAATAAAAATAAATAAATAATGAGTTGGAGTTAAATACAGCATCAGCACACACTGGCTATATCTAAATGAGAGTAGTAATGCCCTTTACCGTCAGGCCTAAAACGGCCATCTTTGGCTACCGTTAGTGTCAAATTGATTAAAAGTTTACAGTGATTTATCAAAATATCCTTATTGTGATTCGTCAGAGGTCTTAAATAATTATCGTTACTGAAAAAATTAACGTGATTCATCAAAATCATTTGATTTTTTTATCGTCATGCACCCAAAATTACTGTTAACATCATTTGGCAAGAATTTTTACCGTTATTCGTCATGAAGGTACCCCCATTACCACCCTCCTAAATAGCCAATAAAAGAATCTGAATTCCCATAAATATTGCTGTAGAATAAATATTCAGACAAGAAGTAGGCAAACCCTTTCTTCTTTATTTCTTCCCTTACCTAATAAGGACATTTTCATCATCTATTTATACCAAAATTTGTCAAACTTCTGCCATGCTGCAATACCTGTAGTGAACACCTTGTAGACCTCTTCTGATTAGTATTTATGTGTAGTTAAGTTAATATATTACCCAGAGATTTTATTTTTCAAATAAACATGTCAATATGAAAAGAAACTAAGTAAGTAATTTATTAACCCCCACAATGTTAACATTAAAATACAAGTGTAAGTTTTTCTCAGCACGTTTCAGATTCAGATTTATTATTCCTCCATTTCTTATATACTGACTGGCTTTAAAAACGCAACACTCATTTTGTAGATTTTTTTTCACCAAATAATGTTTGATCCTCATACAACTACTATTCATGCTCATCATATGTCTTTCCCTTTCGAAAAATAAACATCTGACTTACCTGTGGTTATTGAACATACCAGATTTTTAGATCGCACGAAATTTCAGAAAGAGAAATTTCGAGCCAATAAAAGATTTTTTCCGTTTTTTTTTTCTTTGTAAAACAGTTCGTTCAGTCCTTGGACACACTTTAATCATTTAAAAAATCTCCATATTGCTAAAACTCAGGAATGAAAAACTGAATCAACTCATTGGAATTCTGCAAACAGGAAAACGTGAACGTGCTGCAACACAAAAAATTGACGTCAGAAACTCGTCTTACTGTCCTTCCGACAATGATACCGGTAGACTGGATTTGTTGAAGACCTTCAAAGACTAAATCAACATGTAGTGACAATGCAACGTCAATAGAATTTGATTAGACAACGTCATTTGTGAGACAGATCTACGGCCGCATCGTCAACTGCTAACCAAATTGATGAATGAAACTTTGCACAGATTTATGCCATAAATGTTTCCCATTAACTGAACTGGCAAAGAATCGACTGCAGAAAAACATTTAGAGCCTTAAAGTTTAAACCGCATAATTGACAAAACACATTGTAATGGGTGGAACAACTGCAAAATCAGAGGGTGCAAAACAGAAACCAAAACGTGCCGAACAGAAATGGTTGACCTTTCTGACAATCATTTTGGCGTTTGTTACAGGCAGTCATTGCTTTTGACGGTGACACCGTTCATTGCTAAGGGGAAAACCAGGGTTTCAGTGTATACCACAATATTTGAACATCGAAAATGACGTAATCAATTCAACTTTTGAACTGCATTTTTTTTTCAAACATTTAAGTAATGACAGAACCTTCTATTCATAAGTTTGTTTACAAAAAAATGCATAATTAAAAATGAAAATTGTAAAGAATAATCTAGTGTTGCGTTTCTAAAGCCGGTCAGTATATAAAAAAAAAATATCATAAGAAAGGCAGTCCAAATTGAAATTAACTTTTCTGTTTAAGATATTTTTCATCATTTTATTTGAGCTGCAATAAGGAAATATTTTGCATGGTGTGTGCAGTTTTGTGTGTTTATTTTTTGTAATTTAGTATGACTTTTGTACTTGTTTAAAATGATGAAATAACAAAAGAATAATTCATTTTTTTCATCAATTGAGGTAAAATAGAAATTTTTGTTATTTTTTTCATGTAATTTATTCTGTCTAAGTGGTTTGCTATTCATGTGCATTTAAACCAAAAGAACTCTCCAAACCATTGAGAAGTGATTTTTTTTTCTGCAAAATATTTAAAGGTCAATTGAAGGAATACACTTTTCATTTATTTCACAATACATAAGGGAAGTCAAATTATATTGACATGCAATTTTATTTTATCTAATGCACATTTATCAGAGCTTTACATAAACCTAAATTGACTATTTTGTTGCTAGAATTACAGTTTTTGAAAATTTTATTATAGCATTTCAACCTAATTATGTTTTATTTTAATATTTTTCAAAGATCTCATCTTAATCTACAACTTATCTCAAAATGATATAAGAGGCAATAGAACTGACACTGTATTGTCTCCCTTTAATATTTTTTTGGATTCAACCAGATTAAGGAAAAACTTATGTATTCAATATAGGCCTTTATACATATACTATGCTTATTGTGCAGTGTAAACACATTTTGTATTTGTTAATTTATTTCTATGGTGCAATCTAGAAAAATGGGTTGTTAGGAAAATATGAAAAGCTTCAGATAAAATGTTAAATAACAAAAATACCCAACTCGGAGGATAATTCAAAAGGGAAAGTTGTATTCAAAGGGCAAAATCAAAAGCTTAAACACATCATACGAATGGATTGCAACTGTCATATTCCTGACTGGGTACACCAAACTGATACTGGCTTGCTTTTATTGCAGCCTTTCGCTTCTTTTTCAATTCCATCTACTTTTGTGTTATAAGATATCAATGAAACGTCTGTATTGGTTCAAAGCATGGACATGTTATGTATATACATGTATTAAAACCTATTTGATGATTTCAACAATGTGAATTTATAGGTTTCATGTAATGGAAATGGACAATCAAATTCCTGTAATGCCATCAAAATAAGTCATTCAAGTTATTTTTAAATAATAATTTCATTGATTTACAGGTTCAACATTAGTTTTGAATTCAGAACGTTCCATCAAGAAGGTGTGTTTTTCTTTATTGGTAATCCTTCCAATATAAATGGTGATTATGTAGCTGCCCAAATCTATAAAGGCTATGTAATGGTGATGTTTAAATATGATGGTGATCTCTACAGTGTAAACTCTACCATCAAAACAGCTGATGGAGACTGGCATTCTGTACAGGTTTTAAAGGGAACAAAAAATGTCAAGTTACAAGTCGACAAGAACACAAAAAGGACTCCAATAAAAAGAAAACTTAACATTAATGCTCCTGTATTTGTTGGTGGAGTTTCTGAGGAATTAAGGCAACGCCCAGAACTAGTTCAACACAGCTTACGAGGATGTTTAAAGAATTATTATATCAATGATCAGATGATCTTAATCAAGGATGCAAAGATTGTGAAAGGTGTTACTAAATGTTACGTGAATGTAGAACCTGGAGTATTCTTCACAGGATCAGCATATGGTATAATAGGTATGTAAAAAGGAGATATCTTTTTATTATTTTGTCATGTAAATTCGCTGAAAATAAGAAAAAGAAAGATAAGAAATATCTACTAAAATAACATATTGTATTTTTTTATATATTATTTTTTCCAATTAACCCTAGCATCTACCCACCAATATCTGTAAGGTTGATTAACAGTGTAAATAGATATAAGAAGATGTGGTATGAGTACAACTGAGCCACTCTCCATCCAAGTCACAATTTGTAAAAGAAAATCTATTATAGGTTAAAGTATGGTCTAAATTGTATCTTTTTGTCTGTAGACTTAAACATATGATTCCACAACAATGTGTTGCATTTATGAAACCTTCTTATCCATTTATTACTTGATATAAAGAAATTATTAAATATGTTCCATACCATAGCCAAATTTGGTGTATGCCATGATGAAAAAATATATATATTCATTTCATGAATATCCTACATATAACATCCTTTTACAAGAATTCAATATACTTATTTAGGATGAATGATTTCTTTATGTTTATATATGATACTTTTCTATGTTTTAGATACAAGCTACAGAGTAGGTGATCGAATGGCGATCAGTTTTGATTTTCGTACCCACAAATCTGAAGGATTGATATTGTCTCTAAGTAATGGTGAATTAGGACCTGCACTGACAGTAGAACTTTATAATGGCAGGGTAAGACTTTTAAAGTAGTGTAGTATTTGTAGGGTTAGTTTTAGGTGATCAGACAGACCATCGAGAGATATCTGGCTTGGGGTACAGACTCCTCAACTATTGAGAGGCCTAACTTCATTTGTGGGGACTCACTCCGGCCTCCTGAGTAGTCCCATTGAAGTTTAATGGTCCTGTTGCAGTTCTGATTGACTTATTTATGAAGGTAACAGTTTTATCCTTCCCCTGTAAATCCAGACAGTCCTTTCTTACATGCCCAGGCTTTAAACAGTGGTAGCACACTCCCTCCAATGGAGGCCCTCTTTGAGTGGAGGGACTCCCTGAGACAGACTTACCTTTAAAGTTTGGACTTTCCATTTTAAAATGGCCCCTCTTCCCACAGTGGTGGTAACTTTCTGTCCCTGCCTGTCTGCCCGGTGAGGGGCTTCCTGCAATGGGGCTTATGAGGAGTTGCTTGAATTGGTTCATCATGTCATCCAGTTTTTCATGGACTTGTCCAAGTTTGTTTTCAAACTGCTTATTGGACTTCTCTAACTCCACTGGGCCCTCTCAAGGGCCATGGAAGCCCTCACATGGGGCCCCTGATACTAACGGAAGGCCTCATGGTGGTCTTCATACTGCCAATCAGTTACCTGCCTAACCTCTCGCCTATTTGGCTTGCCATATATTGCCTGTGTGTTATGTTGGAATAGCCGTATTTTATCTATTGCCTCCTCAATACTTTGGTGCTGAAGGTTAGAGATTTGCACTCCCAACTGTTTGTTTTCAATACCCTGGCACAGCCGTGTTATGGCTTGCTCGTACATGTAGTCGTCAGGAAGGTTTCAAAATGCCCTGGTTGCTAAGGACAACACCCAATCAGCCCAGTCCTCAACAGACTCCTCAGGGGCTTGCCAGGCATTGTTAAACTGGACCTAGGCATTCTCAGGGAGCACCTTGAAACCAAAACATGTGTGAAGCTTCTCCACAAGCTCCCTATAACTGACCTCCTGGTATCTTTCTGTTATGAGGGCATAATACTCACTGGTTTTTCCCTCAAAACACCAGCAAAGTTGGTCTTTGCATTCCTGTGGACCCCATTCACAAACCTCTGCATACCTTGCAAATTTTGTGAAAAAGGCCTGCCAGTTGCCCTTCCCGCCATACTTAATATTTTTTGGGACATTGGTTACTTTAGAGAAGCCACCTAAAGTTCCTTGTGCCCCACTTCTAATGTTGGGTCCCTTTGTGTTTTCCCTAGGCTTATCCTCATTATATGGTACTGGGTAGGCCTGTTGCCCATAGCTCCCCCTTGTGGGGGCACCAGCGTATACCCTTAATTATACTGGTTCTGGGGTTGCCTATCCCCATAGGCACTGGATGGGGTCTGGCTTGTGTCCTCACCCCTATTGTCTTGCCTCTCTCCATAAATTTGTGATGGGCCTGCCTTGTGTCTTCGCCCCTATTGTCTTGCCACTTGCCATACCTACTGCGGGTTGTCTCATACTGTACCCTGCCAGTGTGAGCTGGTTTGGTACAGGGTGCTGACCCCTGATCTGCATAGTTGCTTATGTTACCCATAGGGTATGAAGGTGTTTCCCCATAGGTCGGTATATTCTTGTCCCATGCTCTGTCTTTACCTGGCCAATACGGCTTTTTCCCAATACTACCGGTACCTCTATGGTGAGGGGGATAACCTTTTTTTGGGTCACCAATATGGTGACTCCACTCCTTTTTCTGCAACTGTTCCCTGTAGCCCCCGTCCCAATTCCCTGTGGGTTCGGGTCTAGCATTAGCATACCTGGGATATGGACTATATTCAAGGAAGGCAGAGTCCATCTGGCTGGGCCCTTCCAAGGGCCCTGGACTTTGCCCCTGATGCAATGCTTCTTGCCTAAATTCAGATTGGCCTTGTTCTTTGGATGGTGTGCCCTGTGGGGCATTGTTTCCCCCTGTTTAACATCTCACCATGTCTGCCTTGGGCCTGAGGTGGTGGCCCAATATTTTGGCATCCTCCATTTGGGCTGAAGTACAGCCTGGATAAGAGGTCCCATGTTACTCGTAGATAAGGGATTGTGGCCAGAAGGGATTGTGGCCAAGTCTGACTCGCTCACCGGCCCCTTGCTCTCCCTTATGTCCATTATTTGCTCCCCAGTTTTTTTGCCTATACCTGGGAGCTGCAGTAACTCTTGAAAGCTACAAGTGTT
Source organism: Mytilus edulis (assembly GCF_963676685.1). Classification (NCBI taxonomy): domain Eukaryota; kingdom Metazoa; phylum Mollusca; class Bivalvia; order Mytilida; family Mytilidae; genus Mytilus; species Mytilus edulis. The sequence continues at coordinate 100,915,809 of NC_092344.1, forward strand.
TAGGTTTACAACCGACATTTGTAACTGTAAATCACTGAACAACAATTTATAACAAAGTTTATTTAATTAAAGAATAAACAACAACAAACAACACACTTAATACCACAATTTATTTATTTAATAACACAAATACTTCTGCTTCGGGTAACCCTTCCTTCTGGTCTGCGGTTAACAGAAGTAAACAGAACAATAACACGTCGACTGGTAACCCGTCCTTCTGGTCTGCGGTTAACAGAAGTAAACAGAACAATAACACGTCGACTGGTAACCCGTCCTTCTGGTCTGCGGTTAACAGAAGTAAACAGAACAATAACACGTCGACTGGTAACCCGTCCTTCTGGTCTGCGGTTAACAGAAGTAAACAGAACAATAACACGTCGACTGGTAACCCGTCCTTCTGGTCTGCGGTTAACAGAAGTAAACAGAACAATAACACGTCGACTGGTAACCCGTCCTTCTGGTCTGTGGTTAACAGAAGTAAACAAAACAATAACACAACGACTGGTAACCCGTCCTTCTGGTCTGCGGTTAACAGAAGTAAACAAAACAATAACACATTGACTGGTAACCTGTCCTTCTGGTCTGCGGTTAACAGAAGTAAACAAAACAATAACACGTCGACTGGTAAACCGTCCTTCTGGTCTGCGGTTACCGGTGACTGGTACCCAGCTGTCCCTTCAGGGTCAGCAAGGTAACCTGTTGTCTACTTGAACAATCCTATCTCCTAAACTACCATAAAATATTCCTCCAAAATACTCCATGAGTGCCTGAAATGATTTATTTCCTCACTGGAATACACCAAATCACCTTTCCCCTCCTGCCTTACTATTTTTTGCGGTCCACCAATGGCAAGTTTTTAAAACAAACAATGTTATAACTTTATATTTTTGGTTCCAGATCCAGTTTTCCGTATATAATAGAGACAGGTATTCTGTTGTATCAGAGAATTCTGAGTTTGAACTATGTGATAAATTCTGGCACTCTGTAGAGGCTGAGGTTGCAGGAGATGTTATAGAACTTATAGTTGATGGGAACAATCCATTGTATGGTGTTAGTTCTTTTAAAGATACAGATATAGATACCTCAGCACCTTTATTTATTGGAGGCCTTATAAGTAAGTGATTTATGTTTAACTTTTATATATTTCTCTTTTGTGGTATTTAAAAGACACAGATGATAAAATTGAGAATGGAAATGGGGAATGTGTCAAAGAGACAACAACCCGACCAAATAAAAATGCTTGTTTTTATAGATATAGGAATATGTGGTATGTGTGCCAAAGAGAACTAAGCACAGATTTTCTAGAAAAGAAAAATCAATTATTTAACTGTTCATCAACATGAGAAAGCTTGACAAAATCTTTTCAAATTTAGATATGTTGTTTCCTATGACTAAATGAGGTCAAGTTCAATTTTATCGAAAGTGAACTTTTCGTTGACAAGATGTAGCAAATTGATTTTTGTTATATGAATTTGAGTTATTTAAGAATTTAAAGGCTTTTCTTTTGCTCTATGATTGACTTTTGACCACCAAATTAATTTTCACAAATTATAATTCTGGAATGAAATGAAAATATGGACAAAAGTGTACTGTTTTGCATTTTTAAAGTGATTTATTGTTCTGCCTATTGTAGGTCCAGATATGAAACAAGAGGCAGCATTAACAACACAAGGATTTGAAGGATGTCTGAGGAACTTTAAGATTAATTCAGCCCCAGTGGACTTTTTCAATTTAGTACAATCATATGACATCCATAAAACAGATTGTCCAGTATAACAAAGTCTTTCTACACAGTGCAATAGATAAATGGATTTTGATTTAGTGAAATCCATAAACAAACAATTTCTCAGGGCAAATCAGCAACTTTATTATAATAAACTCAGATTGTGTTGAACCAAATCTGAAATAATCTTTTATATTATAAAATGAAAAATGACTTTAAATGGCATTATGTTTATGGTGACATTAAATGATTGCAATTCATCTTTAATGTAGACAATAAGATTAATGAAAAAGTGTCAGTTCTTGAAGTTTGATTTCTTATTTTAACCTGTCCATGTACAGGTTGGAGGCAATGATTATCTTAACTTTTATAACCTTTGATGTTAATCAAAAAGATTATTGTGATTTGCTAATGACAATCAGACATATTTCCTCATGTCTTTCAAAGTTATATATACTCCTGTCTATAAACAGAAAGTAGTAGTAGAGAAAGTAGGGATTGTAAGACATTTTGTATTGTGGTTATATTGATGTTGTAGTCATTGAGTTTTTCAAAACTCCTATCTTTGTAAAAAATTAACCTCATTGGGAAAAAAAGGCATTTGCTTAATTTGAAAAATTTAAATCTCCTGTTGAATATATATTTAGTGATCAGTTGGTGCCTTTTTACATCCGTCCTTTGTTTCATAATTTTATACATGAAAAATTGTGCATGGTGTAAATGGAATACAAATCACAATTACGCACTATAATGTTTAATTCCTGAAACAAACATGTAGTGTTATTATTTCCAGTTACATTATTTAAAAAATATGAAGATTGTGTGTTGAAAGTATTGTCAGACATATTGTAGAAGCATTTAATTTTACATTGGTAATGTTTTCATGTTTTTGCTTTAAAAAAAGATAAATGTAAGTTGGTCCTTGTTATAATAGGCCTTAAAATGTTGGTTTATATGGCCAAATTGAACTGTGTTTTTTTTTTTATTTATCAGGTACTTTCCTCAAAATAAATTAAAAAAAATGGATTTAACAGTAAACATGAATTTCAAATTTCTGTTAGCCCAATCTAATACCACATGAATTTGTCTAATTTCATTGGATGTTCAAATCCAATTTAAAGTAAAACTAAATCTCATTGGTCGTATTCTTCCTGAATATTCAAAGTTCAAGTTTTCCTTAAACATATGTTATCCAATCTATTTACCACATTTATGTTTTACTTTAAAATATATTGTTTGTTTTAATCTATTTGCTGAAATCAACATACAAGACTTTGAAGGTGGTTAAAGTGTTCTTTTAAAAGGGATTCACTGCATTTCAGTATCCAAGAGGAAGCAAATAACTGTAGCATATATCTTTGTGTATTTGTTAACCAGCAGTGTCATACAGCAGTCACCATGTTGGATATTAGATAAAATAAATTTCCTAGTTGAGCGTCTTATTACAGGTTCAAAATAAATTACTCTATTTGTAGAAGAGTTTGTTTGCGATGCTTTAATGATATTTTACAGACTTTTTATAACACACAAGTTATCCCATTTAATCTAGAAAAAAAGAACCTTTTTAACCAAGAAAAAAAAACCCACCTGGGACAGATTTATTCGTTATGCTTATTTAATTGCCAGAAATATGTATGCAGAAGTGGATAAAACTATTTTAGATCTGAATCAAAGATAGAAGCAAAGAAAAAAATATATGCAATATTATCTAGGAGTGTTGTATCTACATAGTTCCTTGTCCTAGAATGTTTTACGTATAGAAAGCTATATTTAACAATATTTACAAGTAATACTGTCAACCTGTATTAAACATGATATCAGTTGGTACCAAGTTTTTATTCAGTTTTGAAAAATATATGTGATGTTTTTTATCACAAGCATTGTAGTAAATGTAATTGTTAATTGTATTTATACATGTACAGTAATTTATTGTGTAATTATTTGTTAAAAACTTTTATGTTGTATATGTGTATAATGTATATTTTAAATGAATCAAAGAATAAAATGTAGTAAAACAGAATGGGTGCTATATGTAAATGATGTTATGTATTTTATACACTCATATGATCTATCTGAAATTTTTATACTTTTTATCTAATTATTAAAATCTTAAAATATCAGTTGTAATTTTTCCATTTATGTATTAGGTTATGAAATCCCAAATTCTTTCCAGTCATGATTGAAATAGCATTAGTGTTTTACTCACTTGTTCTTCCATACGTTTTAAATTTTTACTTTGCATGCTTGGCTTGACTACTGCTAGATAAAGGCAACAGTAGTATACCCCTGTTCAAAATTCATAAATCGATTGAGAAAAAAACAAATCTGGGTAACAAACAACAAACTAAAACTGAGGGAAACACATCAAATATAAGAGGAGAACAACAAAACAACAGAAACATTTAAGGTGCAACAAAAAACAAACTACAATACAACACACACAGAAACGAACTATAAGATAATAATAGCCATTTTCCTGAGTTGGTACAGGACATTTTAAGAAAAAAAATGGTGGGTTGAACCCGGTTTTGTGGCTACCCAAACCTCCCTTTTTTATGGCAATATTGAATATAAAACTAAAATGACAACATAACATGATCCTGTCTACAATACAAATAAATGCAAGATCGTACAGGACAGAGAAACACACAAATAAACAATACAACAGAACATTACAACATGCTAATAGTTATTAAAGGTACCAGGTTTATAATTTAACACACCAGATGTCAACATAGGAGTAAAGAAAGCCAAACAAAGATGAAGAGCATTGATGACCATAAATTCCAAAAAGACAAGCCTAGAAAGACGTGATCTTGTCTTTGTATACCCTGCCTTTGGAAATCTACAATAGAAAGGGGCATTATGTTTTTCCTGGTCAATGCATCCTGGAAACGGATTAATATAAGTTAACAGCTTGTTTCTGGATCCTATTTATTATTTCACTTGTATTATTATGTAATGCTTATTTGTGTACATTACTTTACCTGAATTTAATTAATAAAATATGTTTATACTAATGCATCCTGCATTAATCTGTCTTGAATCAGGTTAAAATTTGGCTTAATGGAAGATTACCTTGAAGTTGTTGTCACAATAACTAGGAACTAGGAATACATGTTCATTTTGATGTGAAAAAAAAACTAAAATAAGAATTTTGACTCTGATTTTGCAATTCACTGGTCAGGTTAAAGTTTTGGTTTAAAGTATTTCACAACGAAGTTCTGTCTAATAAACTTGAAATTTAGTCAATATGTTCACTATTATGCAAACATCTTTAAATATATCAAATTAGAGTTTTCTACTGAATTCCATGGTTAACTGAACATTGAAATGTTACAATGCCAGTGGGGCATGGTGTCCTACTTGATATATTTTCTTTTCATAAATATTCTGTCCCAAAATATCTCAGCTGAAAGGATCTTTAGAGAAATATTTAACAAAATAGGACATCTTTGTGTATGAATTGTTTGCTTATTTTCCCAGTATTTAAAACAAAGATTTAGGATTACCAGCTCTGTTTGAATAGTCTGCTTTTTCATTTCTCCAATTCGGTTCAAATTTGATTTGATAACTGACCATGATTAATGCATAGCAAAACTCACGAATCTGTTAATATGACCTTGAATTAAGCTCAATTTGAACCTATAATGTATAGTCTGACGAGATTCCAGAATATAAACATACATGTATAGGTGTACATGCCATGTCTTTCTAACATACTCTTCATTAGGTATACTTGGGATAAAGCGTTTGCAGCCAGTAGTTTTCACTTGCAGTTCATCTCGTAAGTTTATTTCATTTTAAGAAACTTGGTACATCGTTGACCTCAAAGTGCTCCATTCAATATATCCAGTTATGCCCTTTATAATTGGAAATTTTACCCAGTCTATTAAGTACCAAATTGTCAATGTAAGTCCTTGAGCATGCTCTACAATGTCGATATGAAACGTGTTATTTTAATGAATCTATATTTATGGCAAGTGGATAGAGTGTTGGTAAGTATGCCTGGGAATCATAACCATATGAATTGTTTGCACTCACCGGCGTTCTGCACAAGCTAGTGTTTGAATTTATTTCTTGTCCTGGTAACGGATAAGTATCTTTCTATTGATATTGTTCAAGCTTCAATGATCCACTCAAAGGCTTAACAAATCACAAAGTATGTTTTTGTTGTTCTAATTTATCCAGCGCACCACATTTTCTTATATGCAAATTAAAACTGATAAAAAATAAGAGCAACACGAGTTTACCGAACTTCAAGACTAGTAAAGGAAACAATATCTGATGGAATCGCATAAACTCTGGGTGTGTCTACAGGGTAAACGTCTCTTGTCATATCTGCGTTATTTTGTTTTTTTAAACATATCTAAAAATATAAGACCGAGAAAACATGCTCTTAGTGATTTAAGACATCGTATTGGTCGATATTTAAAACTTGTGTTGACTTCGGTTGTTTTTCCTATTAACACTGTCAGAGATTGTAGTATTATATTAAATGAGATGTAAACGCCAAACGATGGGCAGGGGGTATGTTACTGCAAAGAAAACGGAAAGTAAACAATTGGAATGATGAGATCTTAACGTTTATGGTATATTCTGATCGAATCTGTGTCAATATCGAGTAAGATCAAGATATGAAGCAGACCCTAAAGTTTCAGTAGAATCCCTTATCTGAATTTCACTAAGATTACATATGTGAGATGTGTTATTATATATATATCTGTATGTTGAATCCGTATTTTCCGGAACTGTTTTGTCTCAACCATGATTGTTGTGATTATTACATGTATCAGGTTTGTTTGGCGTTTGAATCCAAAGTGAAAATCGTTACTAATTTTAAAGCTGCATGTCTTCGTTTTATTGTCGAGCCTGCAACTTTTGTTGCAGAAAGCTCGACATAGGGATAGTGATCCGGCGGCGGCGGCGGCGTTAGCTAACTTCTTAAAAGGTTTATATTTTAGAAGGTGAAAGACTTGGATGCTTCATACTTTGTATATAGATGCCTCATGTTACGAAGTTTCCGTCAGTCACATGTCCAATGTCCTTAACCTCATTTTCATGGTTCAGTGACCACTTGAAAAAAAAGTTCAGAATTTTTGTAATGTTGAATTCTCTCTTATTATAAGTAATAGGATAACTATATTTGGTATGTGCGTACCTTGCAAGGTCCTCATGCCTGTCAGACAGTATTCACTTGACCTCGACCTCATTTCATGGAGCAGTGAACAAGGTTAAGTTTTGGTGGTCGAGTCCATATATCAGATACTATAAGCAATAGGGCTAGTATATTTGGTGTATGGAAGGACTGGAAGGTGTACATGTCCAACTGGCAGGTGTCAACTGACCTTGACCTCATTTTCATGGTTCAGTGGTTATAGTTAAGTTTTTGTGTTTTGGTCTGTTTTTCTCATACTTTATGCAATAGGTCTACTATATTTGTTGTATGGAATGATTGTAAGATGTACATGTCTAGCAAGCAGATGTCATCTGACCTTGACCTCATTTTCATGGTTCAGTGGTCAAAGTTAAGTTTTTAAGTTTTGGTCTTTTTATCTAATATTATATGCCAAAGGTCAACTATATTTGGTGTATGGAAATATATTATGATCTATATGTCAGTCCCGCAGGTTTTATTTGACCATGACCTCAATTGCACGGTTCATTGCACAGTGTTAAGTTTTTGTGTTTTGGTCTATTTTTCTTAAACTATAAGTAGTAGGTCAACTATATTTGTTGTATGGAAGCTTTGTTAGCTGTACATGTCTGCCTGGCATGGTTCATCTGCCCTTGACCTCATTTTCATGGTTCGTTGTTCTTTGTTTAGCTATCTTGGTTAATGTAAAGTTTATGTGACAGTTGCAGTAAAGCTTTATATTTAGGACTATCAACATAATATCAATGATTAGTAAAGAAGGCGAGACATTTCAGTGTGTGCACTCTTGTTTACATTATACTTGTCTTTAGTCCCCCAAACCGAAGTCAGGTATATTACAGATGCATGCAATCACTGAAATGCGGGTTATTGAGTAGCTGGACATCATCAATATACAATTTATCGGAAAGTAAATTTCAAGATCTTTACAAATGCATATTTGATTTTCTTTGAATGTGGTTGTGTAATAAAGAAGATTGATGGGGACAGCAGAATTCAAGTGCATGTATAATTAATGAATTGGTTGAATATTTTTTTTAATTTCCTTTAATAGTAATAATAAAAATAAGAAGAAAATTATAAACAATGAAGCATATCTTTGAATCCCATGAATAAAATTTTGTAAAACAAAACGAGCTTTTGTGTATAACATCATATAATTCTATTATTTTCTCTTTGTGAGTTATACAACTTAAATGTATAATTATCTTAGTCCATTCATTCGTTTTCGAATCAATGTTAGTATTTATGGGTAAAGTTTTTACACAATACATGGCTATTGTTTAGTCAAATTACTAAAATTCATGGATTTTTAGCTATTGACGTATTAACAGTGAGTTAAACTTATTCATTATTATTATAACAGCTCTGAGACAGGTAAGTTATATATGAAACATTAAGCAGACAATTAATGAATAAGGAAACGAAAAGTGCATGATTTATCTGTGTGACAGTGGAATGTTTTGCAGAACAAAAATTGCCGCTCCAAGTCTGGAAATGTTTATGTTTCCTATAATAATCTTAAGGTTGTTGTTTACTTAACGTCCATTAGCATATTCGGGCAGAGAACACATTAACGATTAATGCAAAAGGTAGGTTCTGCGAAGTGGAACAATAGGAATGACGGACATAAAATTGCACAGGCCAACTATCATGGACCAATCAAAAATCAAACAGTTTTTGTGAAGAAAAGATTCCTTTTAGGCTTACGTACAGAAAGTGAGACGAGTTATCGGAATTAAGATGATCCACTGTCAAATGGAGATCAAATTGAAATACTGACAATGTATGTTTATTTCTGATGATCTATTCATATATATATTAAAAAAGGACATTTAGATTTACGCAGTCAGTATAGGTCATGATCCTATAAACTTTGTATGTTTTCCCTGTGCTAGTAATGTTCCGTCAGACTTTCTAGTTATATCAACGGTCAAAAATGCTAATCTGTTGCCTACTCTTAACGTTTTGGCATCAATCAGTATCTCCTCTCCAACTTTAGCAGCTTTCATATATCTGAAAAAGTAAACAGTCTGCATCAGTTACATTGTGAAGTTTGAACTTGAAGTTTCTGAACACTTTATCCTTTGATTTCATAACGGGGGACAATAACACTTTACGCTGAAAGTTGAAGTAGAGGCCGACATGTTTAAGAAACTGATAATGTATAATTCGTTAAAATAATCAAGAAATCTTCAGTCGAAAACAAATTGACAAGTCAATGGAATAAAACGTAAAAAGACAGTATACAATACACAACAGAGAGAACTACATACTGAACAACATGAACCACATAAAAAAACCGGAGGTGATCTCATGTGATCGGGAAGGGTAAGCAGATCGCTCCTGTCGTGTTGCTAATTTCAGTACAAATCCTTAGATAAGTCTAATTCGGTAGGTAAACATCGAGGAAAAGAAGGACAGGAGTGTGGATACAACAATTAAAAGATATCCGTCGTCATCCATAAAACAGATATTCCATAACTGTAAACCAACTCGTGATGGTCGAAGAGATGATTTCGACTTCCCCACTTGGAACTCAGGTCTGATCAATAGCTTCCTTGTTAGCAGCAACTCTCTAATCAAGTAAATCATGATAGGAAATGCTACTCTGGAATATCGTATCCATTTGGAGAGATATATATATATATATAGTTGCTGCTGGAAAGTTGCTTCATAGAAATAGAAAGTTCATAATTTGGAAGCTAAAATCATCTCTTGTCTCGTCAAGTTTTATTCTCAACCGACCCTTATTGTCAATTTTTAAATGTCAGTCAAGAAGTTGAAGATACGAGGCAGACTTGACTGTATCTGGGGTATCCTATATTTCAACATAGTCACAAAACTTGGAATTATTTAGTGAAATGACATCAACTGCATAACGGAACTTTATGTTAAAGGATAATGCTAGCCTTTTTTCGTTATACTTAAGGAGTCTCGTGTAAATGAGGGAACACTTCGGGAACAAGTCGGCAACAAGAGGAGCATATATGGTTCCCATTGGAGAGTCGATTGCTTGTTGAATAAACAATAGAAAATAGCATTGGGAATCGAGTGATTTAAAGTTTAGAAGTCTCAAGTATATAAAACACCAAAGAGACCACTATATCATATTTGGCCATCGGAATAACTGATATATACCTATGTATTGCATGCATATTCAGAACGAAAACAACTTAACAATTGATACAATATAGATTATGCAAGGTTTATAGACCGAAATGAAAATCGAGAAATTAGGACTGCCCCTGAAAAACGAGGGCGTGTTGGATATGGGTTGAGTTTAGACAAGGGTACTTAAATATGTAGACATTTTTTCACTCAATATAAATGAGTCCTCTGACTTCAATTTTCCCATTACGATCGTAAACATTACACATTCCACACAGTCATACAACCATCCAAATTTAGAAATGTTTTATTGCCGATCGAGAATCCATGTTTTTATGCGCCTATTGACATTCGGGTTTCATAAGAATTGACAAGACCTATCATGAAGATCTGTATTCAGAGATAGTTTCCGAAAAGCAAAACTGAATTAAATTTTCATATGGCATATACTGAGGGCATATACTTACGAGATTCCCATATCAACGCTCACTCCAGCTACTTGTTTGTCTGATGTAAGAAGTGCCCAGGTAGACACAGCATCCACTAATGTTGCAGTCATACCTCCATGCAATGTACCACCACGATTCTGATCATCTTCAGTGACGATCATTTCACATACGCATTGTCCATTTCCACCAGTTATAACGTTAACCTGATAACACAATACCGAGAAACTGGAAATTAAATGGCGTAAATACCTCCAGATGAAATTTTACACAATAGATAAAAGTAGTGGTCACCATAATTCATCTGACAAATACATGGTTTCGTGTCCTCACCCGGATTATGCTTTAAAAAATAATTAATCTATAACTCATGTAAAGTATTTAAGTGCAAACCCGTAAACTGGACCCCTGCTGTTGTTTCAATCTTTTCTACACAAACTTTGTGTCGAAGTATCAATCAGCGGGTGGCCAGTTAAGCAAATCCGCTGCATTTGTTTTCAACTGTCCTAAGTCAGAAACCTGTTGTTCAGAGGTTGTCGTTTGTTAATGTGGTTCTTCGTTTTGTTTGGTTAATTAATCCCCGTATACATGATATATCGATTTGTTTTTGTTTTTGATTATTGTTTTGCACATAAATCAGGTCCCAGGGATTTTTCTCGTTTGAGTTTTTTTTAACATTTTTCTTTTCTTTTCGATGCATTGTATTGCTTATTATGCGGTATATGTTTTGCTCATTATTGAAGGCTGCATGGTGACCTGTAATTATAAACTTCTGTGTCATTTGGCCTCTGATGGAGAATTGTCTCATTGGCAATCAAACGACATCTTCTTATTTATACATAAGAGAGAAAGATCATAGTATTTGTCGTGTATCAACGTCCACAAAATTGTACCGTCCGTGGAGGGAACTTTTTTAATTAGCAAACCATATAATCAAGTTAGTAACCTAAGGGGGATACTTACTAAGATTTAAATGGGTGGTCATCTAGTCAACAGGTTCTAGGGTTTCTCAATCATGCATACATATTGTAAACAGGTTTTTATGAGAAATAAATAACGGTAAATTAATGATAATGGTTTTTGAAGAATAATTTATTTATCAATGTCGCATATTACTCCGGTAATCTTTCAAGTCAAGTTAATGATTTACCATGTTTTTTTTTTTAGAGTTCAAATTGAATTCCTGTTCATTTGTACATGAAAGTCTAATAGTCCCAGCTTAAAATAACTTCAACTGTTAGAAACACTTTTAAATCATTTTCATAGACAATGATAGAGTTTAGTTTCATAGAACATTTTAAAGAGTATGCAATTGGAAGGTAATATAATCGACTGAATATAGACTTTATATATAACAATATTTTGCTAACCAAAAAAAAAACACACATTTTTTTTTTATCAATTTATCAAAACAATATCCATAGAAACGTCGGAGTTATCTCCCATGGACATGTTAGTATAATGAGTGTGGCTTTCAAGATCTTTCAAAGATCGCGTTCTCATTACAGCATGATGCCATCGATCCTTAGCTTACAACTGCGACTTACCTTGTTTAACACACTTTCAAAGCATCTTGTTTTTACGCTTGCTTCTACTACTTGTTTTATAAACTGCAATCCTTTTTGTGTTCCGCTCATGTTCAGTTATAAAAGAGCGACAACTCTTGCTTGCAAAAAAATATTCGAAAAGTTAATTCGGTTATGCGGTTAGGTACTTTTAAACCGTTTAGCCGGTCTCCCTTGAATTGGAAACAACATGGTTTAACGGTACAAAATGCGTGAAACTGTAAAATTTTGTCGACTTGTATGTCTTTTATGGACTTGACTTGTTGGAATATTTATTTGTCTTTATATCGACACATGTATATCAGATGGAAAAGAAATAACGTGAGTCAAAAACCACGTGTGCGTACTTGCTGTAATAAGCTAATTATAGATTTATATTATAAAAGGCAATGTTAAAATAAAAAGATGTGGCTTGATTGCGAATGAGACAACTCTCAACAAGAGACAAAAAGACACATAACGTAAAAACTGTAGGTCACCGTAAGTCCTTTAACAGAGAGTAAACCCCGTGCAGCATAGTCAGCTGTAAAAGGCCCCGAAATGACAAATGTAAAACAATTCAAACGAGAAAACTAACGGCCTGATTCATATACAACTGAAATAATCGAATAAAAAATATGATATACAACAACAAACCACTGATATATAGGCTCCCGACTTCGGACTAACACATCGTGACCGAATGTGGCGGGGTTAAACCAGTTTGAAGGCGGTATAACCCTCCCCTAACCTTGGACAGTGGCGTAACAGTACAACATAAAAACAAAATATAAAAATTCAGTTGAAAAGGCTTAACTCTTAACTCATAAGATGAATACAAAGCAGAAAACATGTAACAACAAAAAACGAAGCTTAGTAAATTTTCATCTTTCAGCTGAACGTGAATGTGTGTTCAGTAATCTGACAGCATTACTGTCATTACTCGTATAGAATTAAAAGAAACCTTGTAACACAATAATATCAATTAAATATTCTTAACCAAAACTCTAGGTACCTATTTTAACTGACTGACGTTGGTTGGTAGCTGCTCTTATTGAAATTTTCCCTTTCCCAAATTTCCACTCTTTCCTCTAATCATCTATGATTTTTTTTAAATGAACAAAATCGGTGTTTTCTTTTATATGCATTTTATTGTGTCATTCTCTGTATTTTACTTATCGACTAAATAAAATGAACAGAAACTGTAGTGAAATAGTGAAATAGAAATCAATTAAAAGTCTAACATCCTTTCAATAAATTCATATATGCGGTATTGCTAATATTTTTCAATTATTTTATAATAATAACGGGTCATTCTTAATAATCCAATATGATGACAAATGATAAAAATTGATATTCAGTTGGGAGAACACACCTTCCCAGTTGAGATAAAATAATAGATTAGCAATAAAATTGAAATAATTCTTATTTATATAATTGTGTTATCATCGAGTATCGTGACAAGACCTTATTGGCGTTCTGATTGTAATTTTGCGCATGATGTCGCGTCTCACTACGACGCTGATGTGAGACTAGATTTCCCATCGGGGTGTTTCCCTCAGACAACGTGTGACATGATTTATGAGACATGGACTTCCAGGCATGGACTATTTTATCAAATTATCACGTTTCCGGAGTGAACTGTATTGTTTTAGTATACTCTAAAGACCGGCTGTAAAATCTAAATGTTTGGGAAAAGTAGATGGGGATGTCAATGTGACAATGAGACTACCCAGTTACACAATACAACCCACACATTTGAATAAACAGTTTTTAAAATTATATTGAAAAAGTATAGATCTTCAAAAAAAAACCTTCCATTATTGCCATTTAAACTTTTTATAAAATACACTATGATGTTATAAAGTTTTATTTATTTATCAAATATTTCACAAACATCACACTCATTGATTTTTCAAATGGTTTGAAAAGTAAATGATAAAATAATCCATAGACCTCGAAGATATAAAAGATACAAAGGATAATTATATGTAATCATTAATATCATGCATTCATTATATTTGTATAGTGTATAAGAATTGATTTTGGCAGGGTAACTTGGGAATAAACAGGACCAATCAAAATAAATTTTCATATTTGATATCTCTCTGGTATTGATTGGGTTATCCAGTAACTTTTATAATATGATTAGTGCTGCGAACTGCATACATTATTTACAAGCTCAGCTTACTAACATGATGACGATTTACTTTTACCAACAATAACTTAATTATTCTTCTAATTTTCACTTTAACGTGTGCCAACAACTAAATATAATTCCAAAGAATGGCATTTTTAGTATTCTTAATCAACTCCACCGCATGAATATATAAATTTAACGAGAAAAAGCTATAGACAAAGTTTACTCTGAAAATATAGTGTTTTTGGATTATTAGGAGAATGATGTAGTGGAATTAACGCGTTTTTTATGTTTGAGGTAAGAACATGTATACACTACTTAATATATAATGTATCTCGTTATTTTATCAAGTCACAAACCCTCATGTGTATGTTTCGTCTTTTTTTGGCAAAAATGGAATTATTCTTTTAACATAATTGAAACTTAAAAAACAATGCAGCACCGATAGATCATATATTTTTGACTTCTTAAACTGATAGTAATTGTTTTTATAGGGAGTTCAACAATCGATTAGTACTACTTACTTTTATAGGCTTCGTTTGGTGTCATGCGGATACCTATTTATTTCAAGTACCATTCCGGGCTGTACTGCTGTCTTTTGAACAATTTGAGACCAAGGTATGATATGTTACAACGGGACTAAAAGTATCTCACCACTACACCAGACTTCCAGCTGGAAAAATTGTCAGCAAAAATGATACTACTAGAGATCGGACATCAACAAAGTAAATTTAAAAGGACAAAAACATAAAAACAAAACAAACACTGATTTTTGACATGTATATCGAAGCATACATTCAACTTTTTGAAGTCCGATGATACAGTGTGTGTTTCAAAATAACCATCAGTAGCAGCAGTAATGTAAAGAACTGAAACGGCTGGCAATCATAAACTTAATTAGAAACTCACTTTAGGAATGTGTACTGACGTTAATTACAAACATGATCGAAAAAATAAACATTCAGTGTAAATAGAAACACCTACCGATAGGTAATACACGTGTTCTAAAACAGATAGTTGTGTTACATTTTTGATTTTCGTATCATATACATATTTAGTTGAATCTATAATAAATAATGGACCTATAAATTTACATCGATTACTTACTTGGGAACATTTCGTAAAAGTTTGAACCGAGCTTTCCCAATTGAATGTAAAATTAATGTTGTAATTGAAATAAAATTGAGAATGGAAATGGGGAATGTGTCAAAGAGACAACAACCCGACCAAATAAAAAACAACAGCAGAGGGTCACCAACAGGTCTTCAATGTAGCGAGAAATTCCCGCACCCGGAGGCGTCCTTCAGCTGGCCCCTAAACAAATATATACTAGTCCAGTGATAATGAACGCCATACTAATTTCCAAATTGTACACAAGAAACTAAAATTAAAATAATACAAGACTAACAAAGGCCAGAGGCTCCTGACTTGGGACAGGCGCAAAAATGCGGCTGGGTTAAACATGTTTGTGAGATCTCAACCCTCCCCTTATACCTCTAACCAATGTAGTAAAGTAAACGCATAACAATATGCACATTAAAATTCAGTTCAAGAGAAATCCGAGTCTGATGTCAGAAGATGTAACCAAAGAAAATAAACAAAATGACAATAATACATAAATAACAACAGACTACTAGCAGTTAACTGCCATGCCAGCTCCAGACTTCAATTAAACTGACTGAAAGATTATGATTTCATCATATGAACATCAGGCACAATCCTTCCCGTTAGGGGTTTAGTATCATACCATCATAACATATATGAGAAGAACATAACCCGTGTCATGCCAACAACTGTTTTTAGAATAAATGTGTTTAGTTCCGATGCAAAGACCTTATCAGTGACTCAATATTAACGCCAAAATATGCAATCTTTAATGACTTGACAACAGTATCGTAATTATATCCCTTCTTAATAAGTCTATTCAAAGGTTTTGTAAGTTTCTAATCTGTTTGAAAATAAGACATAAAGACAAATGAAGCCATATTTACATCATGTGGTAACTTGTTGAAGATAAAAAGCAATTATTAATCATCCCAAAGAAGGTCTTAGTTAAATACGGGGAAAATAAGGGTGCACGTACAATAAAACATTTGAATTTCTAGAGACTAGACTTTAAGCCGAAACCAAACCTCGACTCAAGTTAACCCAAAACATATTCATTACACACTACAAAAAAACTGTAAATGTCCAAAACAAAACCTTTACACTGTTGATTTCGAGTGCGCCTTGCTTGTAATAATTATTTGATATGCGAATGTGCATTATGCATCAAAATTCAACTGTCAAAAAATCGATAAATGTAATTATGCATTGGTGTTCTCTATCTTTAATAAAAATCGAATGTGTTCTTATAATTTACCTTCTAATGTAAAGAAATTAAAAAATGCCTTACAAAGGATACTTGTATTAATTTTCTAAAGTACTCAACGATTCTGTTATCGGGGCAACTCACAACATCAGACATTGCAAAGTCTCAGAGAAAACTAAACAAAGCATTGTGAAAGTACAACGATGTGGCAATTAAAACAATGCAATATAATTATTATAAGCATGTAAAGAGGTATGTTGAAAAATGTTTATTCAATGGAAAATCGATAAACAATGAAACAACTAAGATCAAATAATAAAGAAGTATATAGATCAAGAGGTATTCAATACTTTCTCTTTTTGTTCTCATTTTGTTTTACAAATGGAACAGAAACGTTTGATGAAAATCTAATTTACAAATTTCTGTTTACACAAGAGAATAGATGATCTTATAGTTCCTGATAACGAGGTGTTACAGATTGGCTTTAGTTTATAGAACACTAGCGAAATTGATTATTCGTTTTAAATAAAATTGTCTGGCATTTTAAATATTATCTATTTCTATACGTAAAGGGATAATTTACCAAAATTTTAGCTTAATTCTCTTGTAATCTGTTTTATTGAATAGCAAGAATGTGCCCATAGTACACGGATGCCCCACTCGCACTATCATTTTCTATGTTCAGTGGACCATGAAATTGGGGTCAAAACTTTAATTTGGAATTAAAATTAGAAAGATCATATCATAGGGAACATGTGTACTAAGTTTCAAGTTGATGTAACTTTAACTTCATCAAAAACTACCTTGACCAAAAACTTTAACTGAACTTTGCACTATCATTTTCTATGTTCAGTGAACCATGAAATTGGGGTCAAAAACTATAATTTGGCATTAAAATTAGAAAGATCATATCATGGGGAACATGTGTATCAAGTTTCAAGTTGATTGGACTTCAGCTTCATCAAAAAATACCTCGACCAAAAACTTTAACCTGAAGTGAACGGACGCACAGACGGACGAACGAACGAACGAACGAACGAACGAACGGAGGCACAGACCAGAAAACATAATGCCCCTCTACTATCGTAGGTGGGGCATAAGAACCCATGGGTGACTGAGGAATAGAAGTATGGTCACTTGGTCTTCTCTCGACCGGCAGTAAAACGTCCGTTCGGCTGTGCAGGATGTATCAAGTTGGCAGTCACGTCCGGTCAGAATGGGGACGTTTTATCCGATGCCTCGTGAAAAGAGAGTGCCACGCTCTTTGCACGTTAAGAACCCTTGCAAAAACTATTTGAGGGGTCCGTAGAAGGCCTGTTGCAAGGCAAAATTACTTTCCCTATCAAATATACCCTCATTTTCCAGTGGCAGTCCAAATTTCCCAGACCATCATCCCGAATGGCCACTTTTTTGACAAGACCTACCAATTGTATTAATTGTTAACTTGTTCTCGTCCTGAACATGCATGAAATATTTGCCACTGGACGTTAAGCAACCAACAATCAGTCAATCATGAATAGAGAGAAGTGACCGGGAAGTGGTGGTCGTCAAACTTCTTTACTTTCGGTATATATCGAAATAAAATACTAATTATACTATACCAAAAAATATGACACAAATTACTGTTGGCATATTCCGACTTTAAACACGAAACTTTACAGTATAACATTTTAAATAGCAACTTTGATTCCCTATTCCCATGGAGATGAATTAATATATAACGATTATGTTGTTTCGATATCCCTTTGTACAGTATAATAATCCAATCATATTTTATACAATATTTCAAATAAAATGTACTTGAATCAAAATGTAGCTATTAAATTTTCTGTTTATTACATTTTACGATATGTTTTCTCACATTGAATGCTTGTAATATATGCAACTGGACATAAACTATCCACCCATCATCAACAAATCTTTAATATAGTGTATGATGTCTGCATTTCTAAGTAAATAAGTAAGTAAGTAAATAATTTATTATAGTGACATTTGTAAATATGTGCAAATTATAAACATATAATATATGATAAATATTAAAACATCCGGCCCAATGGACCTATAAGTCACCTCAAATGAAATTAAATAGTTATAAAAAAAAATTCTAATATGACGCGCTTCTTTCGCTTTGTAAACAACACCATGATAAAATTCTCGATATATCTATACTTAGCGCAGACTCCAAGATGTACACAAATGGCTGTTTAAATATGCCTCCCACGTAAATCCACATGTATCGTTACCTATGTGTAAACGGTTGTGGATTTCGTTGTATTAACAGTTACAATTGAATAAAACCCTACAGAACATTTATTCTGATTCTGACGCATAACAAAAAGAATTTACATATTAGAGAACGGAAAAATGGACAAAAACAAAATAAATTAAAATTCCGCGAAATTCCAGTAATGATTTTGGCGCATTAACGTCATTTCAAAACATGACGTCATACGTATGAAAACGTCAAAGCTGTAGGTTTTTCTATTGCGTTTACCTTCTAAACTCGGATACAATTGCATTAAAATAAATTATTGAGGTAGGTGTTGCTTGTTTTCTGTTCTATTG
The DNA here is from genome assembly GCF_963676685.1 of Mytilus edulis. NCBI lineage: Eukaryota > Metazoa > Mollusca > Bivalvia > Mytilida > Mytilidae > Mytilus > Mytilus edulis. The sequence goes on from NC_092344.1 coordinate 100,934,804, forward strand.
CATTATTCGCAGATTTACTGATTTCAGCAAGTCAACATGGCGGCTCCTTGGTTACAACATGTCAACAGTGAATTTGACGGTAGCTTACGATAAAAAATGTAAATTTAAAATTGCAAATGTTGGGTTTACTGAGAAGTAACAAAAGGAATCACATTTTTTTTCTAGCGGTTAGTTAAGAAATCATTCATGCAGGTTTATTAAATTTGTTTTACATTTATCGAACAGTGGGTAAAATAGAACAGCCACACACACGGTGTATACCCATCATCGCTTCAGTTTTTTAATGATCGTATTTGTCCTATTAGAATCGAAATAATTCATGGAAGCCATAGATTTGTTGTAAATTTACACATGGCCTGGGCAGTGATATTCGTTAATTTTATCCCTCGCTAACGCTCAGGATAAAATTCGAATATCACGGCCCAGGCCATGTGTAAATTTCCAACAAATCTATGGCTTCCATGAATTATTTTTTAATTATATCACGCTCTTGGAAATATATATCTATTTTCAATTTTTGATTTGTCGCTAGTCAGGGGTCTGTTATCCATGCAGTGCAGGGTTATCGTTGAATATACTGTCTGTCATATTTGTTTTCCGTTGGAGGTTGTCTGCCATATTTGTTTTCCGTTGAATGTTGTCTACCATATTTGTTTTTCGTTGAATCTGTCTGCCATACTTGTTTTTCGTTGGATGGTGTCTGCCATACTTGTTTTTCGTTGGATGATGTCTGTCATACTTGTTTTTCGTTGGATGGTGTTAAATACATACTTGTTTTTCGTTGAATGCTGTCTGCCATACTTGTTTTTCGTTAGATGATGTCTGCCATACTTGTTTTTCGTTGAATGCTGTCTACCATTATTGTTTTTCGTTGGTGGTTGTCTGCCATATTGTTTTTCAATTGAGCTTGTCTGCCATATTTGTTTTTCGTTGGAGGTTGTTTACCATATTTGATTTTCGTTGCCATATTTGTTTTTCGTTGGAGGTTGTCTGCCATATTTGTTTTTCGTTGGAGGTTGTCTACCATATTTGTTTTTCGTTGGAGGTTGTCTGCCATATTTGTTTTTCGTTGGATGTTGTCTACCATATTTGTTTTTCGTGCGAGGTTGTCTACCATATTTGTTTTTCGTTGGAGGTTGTCTACCATGTTTGTTTTTCTTTGGAGGTTGTCTACCATATTTGTTTTTCGTTGGTGGTTATCTACCATATTTGTTTTTATGCCCCACCTACGATAGTAGAGGGGCATTATGTTTTCTGGTCTGTGCCTCCGTTCGTCCGTCCGTTCGCTTCAGGTTAAAGTTTTTGGTCAAGGTAGTTTTTGAAGAAGTTGAAGTCCACTCAACTTGAAACTTAGTACACATGTTCCCCATGATATGATCTCCCTAATTGTAACGCCAAATTATAGTTTTGACCCCAATTTCATGGTCCACTGAACATAGAAAATGATAGTGCGAAGTTCAGGTTAAAGTTTTTGGTCAAGGTAGTTTTTGAAGAAGTTGAAGTCCAATCAACTTGAAACTTAGTACACATGTTCCCCATGATATGATCTTTCTAATTTTAATGCCAAATTATAGTTTTGACCCCAATTTCATGGTCCACTGAACATAGAAAATGACAGTGCGAAGTTCAGGTTAAAGTTTTTGGTCAAGGTAGTTTTTGATGAAGTTAAAGTTACATCAACTTGAAACTTAGTACACATGGTCTCTATGATATGAACTTTCTAATTATAATTCCAAATTATAATTTTGACCCCAATTTCACGATCGACTGAACATGGAAAATGATAGTGCGAGTGGGGCATCCGTGTACTATGGACACATTCTTGTTCGTTTGAGGTTGTCTGCCATATTTGTTTTTCGTTGGAGGTTGTCTGTCATATTTGTTTTTCGTTGGATGCTGTCTGCCATAATTATTTTTCGTTGGATGGTGTCTGCCATACTTGTTTTTCGTTGGTTGTTGTCTGCCATATTTGTTTTTCGTTGGGTGGTGTCTACCTTATTTGTTTTTCGTTGGAGGTTGTCTACCATATTTGTTTTTCGTTGGATTGTGTCTATCATATTTGTTTTTCGTTGAATGCTGTCTGCCATACTTGTTTTTCGTTGGATGGTGTCTGCCATACTTGTTTTTTGTTGGATGATGTCTACCATAATTGTTTTTCCGTTGGAGGTTGTCTGCCATATTTGTTTTTTGTTGGAGGTTGTCTACCATATTTGTTTTTCGTTGGAGGTTGTCTACCATATTTGTTTTTCGTTGGAGGTTGTCTACCATATTTGTTTTTCGTTGGAGGTTGTCTATCATATTTGTAATCACATCAAGTCTCATTCTAATTTCGTTAACACAAACTATTAGATGAGCTTAAGTAATAAGACAATCGCTTCGTCGACGTCTCGTCCATTCAAGCCAAAACTTATATCATGATTTTCCTTCTTATTCCCCCAACCAAAGGTGTTTAAGCTGTCAATGATATCATGCAACATGCCGAGTCATATATAGAACAGCACTTCTTCTAAATAAAATAAAAAGTAAGATTATAAAAGCTTTTGTTAAAATGAGCCTAAGTTTATTAAAGGCGTGTATGTGGGACATTCACGTGAGCTGACAATAAACAAAATCTATAAAATCTCTCATTATTTCAATAGGATATAAAACTAAAGAATTGATTTCACATCTACATGAACAAACTGAACTCCGAACATATTCTTTTTTATTAATTCCGGTAATGGATGTGGTAGTTAATGGACATGTTAGTTGATAGCATCTTTCTGTCTCAGCATTACAACTTTTACAACTCACGATCGAAATGGAAATAGACTTCTTTTTTCCAAATGGAATAGTAACAAGGGAAATCGTTTATAAGATATCTGTGTGTATAGTTTTTGTATCACTGTCCATGTATAGAATCATTCCTCGTTCACTATATCATTGTGGGAATGATAACAATCTTAGGTCGTTATTATTTCTCGTGAAAACATGTTATTGTTCTTCTTCTTCCAATATTAATTTGCATACTGTACCACCTCTGGTGTATTTTCGCAAATGTTAAGAATAATACAAAGATATATCGTATTTTAATGGTATAATAACCAAACCTTTAATTTGAATTAAGTATTTTGTGTGTCTTACTAGTATTACAAGTATGTTTGTGCGTGTTTGTGTCTGCATGTGTACCCGAGTTGGAGAGAACACGAAAACCATGGTTAAATGAAATGCTAAAATCTTTTTATATTCATTGAGTTGCTTCGTAATTCAAGTTCAATGATTTTTTTCGTCATTTTAAAATCACAAACTTTATATACAGGATTTATGTACATTTTTCTGCATGGAGAAGGGAAATTGTGTTTTCTCTTATAAGTTATATATAGAGCGACAGAGAAAAATACATATGAGGTTGGTGAAAGATAAAGATGTACATTTTAGCCAAACACTGCTTTACCTCTGCTGTATCTTCTTAATGTTTTTAAAGTAAGGCGGAATCGGCCAAAATTGCAATTCGGTGATTTCAACTTTTCATACGAGTATAGGTGACAAAAATATTTTTCATTTTCATTTCATTTTGCGTTCCTCTTACAAATCTACAGACGACAGCACGCATGCACGAGGTACATTGGTACCTTATAAGGCTTTTTTCATGATATTCTAATTAGAGTTTTCATTGTACTTTTTCAGGTGGTAGACATAAACTGATGGATTATGGCTCCTACGAAGCTATCTAACTGTCTTCATTTACTGGCTAAACTAAATGCAACGCTTCAATCAAATACAACGACTGACCCATTTAATTTAACTCGAACGACACCGAAAGTGGTCGAAGAATCCGAAATCGAGGCCCTGTTATACATTGTAGTAACTCTCTTGTTTTATTCTCTTGGAATCATCATTGGAATTGTCTCTTATCTAAAGAGAGAGAAGAGAGAAATCGAACAAGATAGAATTTATGATCAGTATATAACTTCGCGTGAGGACCAGGTATGGAGTTCAAAATATGCAAAAGTGCAACAAGTTGTATCAAGGCTACAAGTCTTAGAAAATGAGAAATTGACAAGACTAGCAGCCGAAAGAGATACAGAAAAATTGCTGCACGGCGAACAAATACCAGAAGAGAAGTGTGAAAATGAAAATTCAGAGTCTGAAAAGGCAAAAACTAAACGTTCAATTCATCTTAAACCACATTTTTCGAAGAAAATGAGAATTACAAATGAGCGATCAAACAAAAAAGACATTGTCACAGACAACTCAGGATTAAATAGAAGTGCCCGTTCTTCCAGGGATAATATCTGCTAGTTAGAATGTTTTATATTTGTCAATTGTTTAAAGTATTTCATTGTTATATAATTCCTTATCTTTATTTTAATATATACTATGTTTTATACAATAAAAAAATGTTTACTTAGAAAAGAGACAGAAAACTTTCACTTACATATCAACTATATAGTCTATCGACATGAACATGCATGCAATATTTGCCACTGGACTTTAAGCGACCAACAATCAGTCGAACTATATCTTAAGCGTGCCATCTCTTGTGGCTGCAAGAAACATCATTATTCTATCATTTTTGTCCTAATTTTGAGGTAGTTAACAAAGAAAAGATCCATTAACTAAAGTTCTTATGATAATTCATAACTTTGTATACTTAATACAAATTACAATCATGATAATATGATCTTGACTATTTGTTAAAACAAACCAATTAGTGGGTTACATTGCAATATACATACATCTACTAAAACGATCGTTAGTAAATTTTAACGTCTGCCAGTATCTACAAAGAACTGCAGATAAGAAAAGGTAATAAAAAAGATAGTTTTAGCTATTGATGCTGTAAATGTACATTGCTTTGATTTGTTACTTTATAGAAATCGGAAGTAAAAGAGGGACGAAAGATACCAGAGGGACAGTCAAACTCATAAATAGAAAATAAACTGACAACGCCATGGCTAAAAATAATAAGAAAAAACAGACAAATAATAAGACAGAAGACACAACATAGAAAACTAAAGACGAAGCAACACGAATCCCACTAAAACTGGGGTGATCTGAGGTGCTCCGGAAGGGTAAGCAGATCCTGCTCCACATGTGATACCCGTTTATTTTGTGTTGCGTATGTTATTACAAATCCGGTTAATAGTCTAATTCGGTAGTATATTACTGAATTAAGATTGAGAGATCAATATACATGCAATACATAGTTCTCGTCTACAACGTACAGTTCAGTTAATTGTTATTAATTGACAGTGTTTGAGCATCGTACTACACAATTAGATTAACATTCAAAATGTATCACATATTATAATTTTTGTAGATTATTCTCAGACCCCGCGGTTCCACCTTACTTAGAATGAAATTCAAAACAGTGTGGCTGTGGCCATTGATTGACACATTACATTCATCCATTGACTGGGACAATTTAGGTGAACGTTTGTATGTAACGACCACTGCTCACTATGTACTTTTTAAAGACACTTAAACAATGGGGTCACCAAAGGTTCTCAACACCTTAATAAAGTAATTCGAAAAATTAATCAGAAATAACACGATGTTTTGATTTATATCAATTATATAAATCAAAACATAAAGGTTATTCGTGATTATTTTTTCGAATTATTTTATAATTAAAGGCGTTAAGAAACCTTTGGTAACCCCACAGTTTAAATGTCTATCGTAGGTACGTCGTGAACAGTGGTCGTTACAGACAAACGTTCACGTAAATTGTCCCAGTCAATGGATGAATTTAATGTATCAATCAATGGCCACAGCCACACTGTTTTGAATTTCATTCTATTCTATTTCACGAGCATTGTTTGTTTTGCAAGTTCAAGAATGTTTCTGCTTACAGGAAAGCTATCGAACCACTTCTTCCAAATAGTAAAGTTGAAGTTCCTCGATTGTGACAATATCCAACATGTCATTGACTTAACACCGAATTTATACTTTTCACGACAGATTTTCATGTTGCATATAGTATTTATTTGTATGTAATGTTTTGAAGACTGTCCAACGTTCGTCTTCTTTGTGTTTGGTCTTTTTTATATTGGCTGCTTACATACTTTTCATTCTGGTCTCTGTAGTATAGATGTTTCTTTAATCGTGAACAACAAAGAACTCAACCTTCTTATTGCATTCTTCAAAAACCGGAGTCAATTTAAAGAAGTGGAATACAAACAGACACCAAGGTCAACAAGGAAAGCGATTTGAAACAAACAACAGTCTTTAAAACACTACTCGTAAAACTATTATCGGGATTAACTATATATACATAAACATTTTACTTAATTCCTTCTCACTCATCAGATTGTACTAAATATATCCCATTTTTAGTACCTTTATCGCAAATAAAGTAAGTTTTTTTTTTCTGATTACGAGCTTTTCCTTCATGTAGACGGCCAAAGGGATTAAATTGATGTTTAAATATGTATAATCCTTGACTAAGGAACATAATTATTTATTAGTGTGTCTGCCGTTGACTGCTATATCATAAAGCTGTTTAGTTGTGAGAGAAAAGCAAAGATCTTTTAAAACAGATATACACACAGCATACGTTTATAAGGCGATTGATCCGGGCTTCAATGTTGAAATTTTAAATTGTTTGGAATGTGACTAGTTGAAAATTAATAGTCGATCATCATTCAAGTTTGGTGTCTCGCTCTTGGTGTTGCCAGAGTGAGATATGTGTCTCATTCCATCTACGTAAAGCTTATTAGATCTTGTCTTGTGTTTTTTTTTTTAAATTTTGTTTGGTTGTTTGTTCATTGCCGTATATCCATACTCATCCTTTTATTAAGATGTCTCCATGTCTTTAAGTTTTTTTATTTTCTTTGGTTGTTGTCTCATTGCCGTATATCATACTTCTCTTTTATTAAGATGCCTCCATGTCTTGTGTTTTTTTATTTTGTTGGGTTGTTGTCTCATTACCGTATACCCATACCTATATCACTAATGGAAAGCTGAATACTAAAATTTATGATAAAAGGGATGATTTTTCATTTCCTATCGTTAATTATCCGTTTTTAGATGGTGACGTTCCCTTGTCACCATCTTACGGTGTTTATATATCTCAACTTGTACGATTCGCTCGTGTATGTAACAATGTTTTAGATTTTAACGAGAGAAATTTATGTATTACTGAAAATTATTACACCAGGGTTTTCGATATCACAAACTAGTCAAAACATTTACTAAATTTTATCATCGGTATAAAGACATCATTCGTAAATATAGCTCAACATGCAGACTTCTGATACGTTCAGGTATTTCACATCCAATTTTTTATGGAAATATTCTTTATAAAGAACAAAGGTGTCAGTATTCACCTCAGAAACTTACAAAACCTCTGAATAGACTTATTAAGAAGGGATATAATTACGATACTGTTGTCTAGTCATTAAAGATTGCATATTTTGGCGTTAATATTGAGTCACTGATAAGGTCTTTGCATCGGAACTAAACACATTTATTCTAAAAACAGTTATTGGCATGACACGGGTTATGTTCTTCTCATATATGTTATGATGGTATGATACTAAACCCCTAACGGGAAGAATTGTGCCTGATGTTCATATGATGAAATCATAATCTTTCAGTCAGTTTAATTGAAGTCTGGAGCTGGCATGTCAGTTAACTGCTAGTAGTCTGTTGTTATTTATGTATTATTGTCATTTTGTTTATTTTCTTTGGTTACATCTTCTGACATCAGACTCGGACTTCTCTTGAACTGAATTTTAATGTGCGTATTGTTATGCGTTTACTTTTCTACATTGGTTAGAGGTATAGGGGAGGGTTGAGATCTCACAAACATGTTTAACCCCGCCGCATTTTTGCGCCTGTCCCAAGTCAGGAGCCTCTGGCCTTTGTTAGTCTTGTATTATTTTAATTTTAGTTTCTTGTGTACAATTTGGAAATTAGTATGGCGTTCATTATCACTGTACTAGTATATATTTGTTAAGGGACCAGCTGAGGGACGCCTCCGGGTGCGGGAATTTCTCGCTACATTGAAGACCTGTTGGTGACCCTCTGCTGTTGTTTTTTATTTGGTCGGGTTGTTGTCTCTTTGACACATTCCCCATTTCCATTCTCAATTTTATTTTCCTTTTATTAAGATACCTCCATGTCTTGTAGTTTTTTTTTATTTTGTTTGGGTGTTATCTCATTGCCGTTTATCCATACTCTTCTTTTATAAAGATGCATTCATGTCTTGTGGGTTTTTTTTTTTAAATTTTGTTTGGTTGTTATCTCATTGTCGTATATCCATATTTGTCTTCTCCTTTTGTTAAGATGCCTCTATGTCTTGTAGTTTATATTTTGTTTGGTTGTTATCTCATTGCCGTATATCTATACTCCTCCTTTTATTAAGATGCCTCCATATCATGTGTTTTTTTTTATTTTGTTTGGTTGTTATCTCATTGCCGTATATCTATACTTCTCCTTTTATTAAGATGCCTCCATATCATGTGTTTTTTTTATTTTGTTTGGTTGTTATCTCATTGCCATATATCCATACTTCTCCTTTTATTAAGATGCCTCCATATCATGTGTTTTTTTTTATTTTGTTTGGTTGTTATCTCATTGCCGTATATCCATACTTCTCCTTTTATTAAGATGCCTCCATATCATGTGTTTTTTTTATTTTGTTTGGTTGTTATCTCATTGCCATATATCCAAACTTCTCCTTTTATTAAGATGCCTCCATGTCATGTGTTTTTTTATTTTGTTTGGTTGTTATCTCATTGCCGTATATCCATACTTCTCCTTTTATTAAGATGCCTCCATATCATGTGTTTTTTTTATTTTGTTTGGTTGTTATCTCATTGCCATATATCCAAACTTCTCCTTTTATTAAGATGCCTCCATGTCATGTGTTTTTTTATTTTGTTTGGTTGTTATCTCATTGCCGTATATCCATACTTCTCCTTTTAGTAAGATGCCTCCATGTCATGTGTTTTTTTATGTTGTTTGGTTGTTATCTCATTGTCGTATATCAATACTTCTCCTTTTATTTAGATGCCTCCATGCCTTGTAGTTTTTAACCGGATTTTTGTGACAAAAATGTCGGTTATTGATTTGGGGATGTACGGCGGGCGGTCGGGCGGTCGGGCGGGCGGCAAACAAATGTTGTCCGTGCATTTACTCATGAACCATTCATCCAAAGCTTTTAAAATTTTAATATGTTGTTACTGACAACAAAATGAAGGTGAAGTTCAAGAATGACGATTTTGACTTTTACCGTTCAGGAGTTATGGTTCTTGAAAGATTGAAAAATGGCGTTTCCAGTCGTGTCCGTGCATTTACGCATGAACTGTTCAACCAAAGCTTCCCAAATTTTAATATGTTGTTACTGATGAAAAAATGGAGGTCAAGTTCAAGAATGAGGATTTTGACTTTTACCGTTCAGGAGTTATGGTTCTTGAAAGATTGAAAAATGGCGTTTCCAGTCATGTCCGTGCATTTACTCATGAACTGTTCACCCAAAGCTTTTCAAATTTTAATATGTTGTTACTGATGACAAAATGGAGGTCAAGTTTAATAATGTCGATTTTGACTTTTACCGTTCAGGAGTTATGGTTCTTGTGATATTGCCAGGACACAAATAAATGAATAAATGTTAATCATATTGAAATCCGGTTTGCTGTCGTTGTGACAGCCTCTTGTTTTATTTTGTTTTGTTGTTATCTCATTGCCGTATATCTATACTTCTCCTTTTATTAAGATGCCTCCATATGCATGTCTTGTGGTTTTTTGTTTTGATGGCCGGTTGTTGTCTCATTGCCTTATATCCATACTTTTCCTTTTATTAAGATGTCTCCATGTCTTGTATTTTTTTATTTTTTTTTTGGTTGTTATTTCATTGCCGTATATCCATACTTATCCTTTTATTAAGATGCCTCCATATGCATGTCTTGTGGTTTTTTTGTTTTGATGGCCGGTTGTTGTCTCATTGCCGTATATCCATACTTCTCCTTTTACTAAGATGCCTCCATGTCTTGTATTTTTTTTTATTTTGTTGGGTTGTTATCTCATTGCCGTATATCCATACTTTTCCCTTTATTAAGATGCCTCCATGTCTTGTATTTTTTTTTGTTTTTTTTTTGTTGTTATCTCATTGCCGAATATTTATTCTTCTCCTTTTATTAAGATGTCTCCATGTCTTGTACATTTTTTATTGTTTGGTTGTTATCTCATTGCCGTATATGCATACTTCTCCTTTTATTAAGATGTCTCCATGTCTTTAAGTTTTTGTTATTTTGTTTGGTTGTTGCCTCTCATTGTCGTATATCATACTTCTCTTTTTATTAAGATGCCTCCATGTCTTGTGTTTTTTATTTTGTTGGGTTGTTGTCTAATTACCGTATACTCATACTTTTCCTTTTATTAAGATGCCTCCATATCTTGTATTTTTTTTATTTTTTTGGGGGGGGGTTGTTTTCTCATTGCCGTTTATTCATAATTCTCCTTTTATTAAGATGCCTCCGTGTCTTGTGTTTTTTTTGGTTTTTTTTTGATGGCCGGTTGTTGTCTCATTGCCGTATATCCATACTTTTCCTTTTATTAAGATGCCTCCATGTCTTGTAGTTTTTTTTATTTTAGTTGGTTATTATTTCATTGCCGTATATCCATACTTCTCCTTTTATTAAGATGCCGCCATGTCTTGTTGGTTTTTTTTTCATTTTGTTTGGTTGTTATCTCATTGCCGTTTATCCATACTTCTCCTTTTATTAAGATGCCTCGATGTCTTGTGGTTTTTTTTTATGGCCGGTTGTCTGTATCTCATTGCCGTATATTCATACTTCTCCTTTTATCAAGATGCTTCATTTAATTAAGTATGTCTGCAGTCATCACCGTTGACTAGTACCTAATCTTTCATTGGAAAAGACACTCTAGACAGTTATCACAAGTTACTTGACTTCTAAATAGGACTCAGTGGCGGATCCAGAAATTCAAGTTTCATAAGTGGGGGCCCACTGACTGACCTAATTAAGAGGGGGCCTGCTCGAGTGTCGCTTCAGTGATTCCCTATATAAGCAACACAGGCACTTGTTTCTATCCATACGAAGGTCGACTATCCATATAAATGGATAGTCGACCTTCGTATGGATAGAAACAAGTGCCTGTGATAAGCAACCGATTTTTTCCCCAAAAAGGGGGGCCCGGGCCCCCTGCCCCCCCCCCCTAAATCCGCATCTGGGACTGGTCGAACAAAAATATTACATCATGACACAATGTAATTCTTTTAAAATATTAAGAACTATTTAAAAGTAAGTTCAGTGGTCGAACGTTTTCAATACTGATAAAACTCAAGTTAAAACTTATCCCGATAAAATATATCCAAAAGAAACCATGTCATCATGAATTTCTACAATTCTAAGACTGTGACAAGTTAGTATACTGAGGGGGTGGACAGGGGTAAGGGAGACAGGGAGAAAGGGGGTAGGATAAAGGAGAAAGGGGGTGGGAGAAAGGAGAAAGTGGGTAGGAGAAAGGAGAGGAAGGCTGGGAGAAAGGAGAAAAAGTTGGAGAAAGGAGAAAAAATAAAATATCTCTCCTTTTAAAAAATGATCTAATATTTCAAGAAAAAATATCTCAAAAAGAGATGTTTTATTCTAATGGGAGAATGGAGAACGGGGGTAGGAGAAAGGAGAAGAGGGGTGGGAGAAGGGAGAAGGGTACCCCCCTGTCCTCCCCCTCTATACTCAGAGACATATAATACAATACTCGAGGGAAAGTTCCTGTTGAAAATTCTTAAGTATTTAGTCCTTTTGTTTTAATTTTAAATTCAATAAGGGGCTAAATTATTCTTAGATTTAATCAATTAATTAAAATGTTTTCGTGGATACTTTAAATATCTAGTTTCGGATTCGACAAAATTCCAATACAAGTTTATTTTAAAATTATTCCGGGAAGAACTATACTTGATTGTCGTTCGTTGTTAATAGAGGGCGCTGCAATTTAACATCGCTTGACTCGAACAATGGCCTCACAACACAGCAAGAAAAGAGTCTGTTATTATTACGATGGTATGTTCATAAACAATATTTTAGTTTTCGACCTCTCAAATATATCGATTGCTTCTTTAAGGGGACTGAAAGTGGTACTATACTCACTTAATAGGAAAAACTTTTGTTGGAAGCGTCCGTTCCCCTATGCAGGCCCCAAAAAGCCGCTCACGTTTGGATGTAAAAATCTGAAATTATGTATTGTTAAATCATTTTTTATGTTTATTTATGATGAAAGACATATTATATTTGTTCTGGTATTGTTTTGAATTAATTTATTGCAGAGAAACACTAATTATACAAAATCGCGCCTATTTCCTTTGAAAAACTATGGAAGCCCATTTTCCCATGCTCGGCGTACGAAAGTAACAATTTTTTTAAAACACTTTTATTTCAGTTAAAAATCGTTTTTGGCTGAATTATTTAAGGGAAAGAGCATTTTGCAACCCTTATGATATGAAACAAGCATTTTATTACTTTTATTATCAAAAGTTTTGAATTTGCTGATAGAACATTAAAATTCAATCTATGGAAGCCCATTTTTCTTTTATATTTTATGCTATAGTAGGGACCAAAGGACAAAGGATTGTGAAACTAAGATAAATAATGCAATGTCATTGTCTCCTCAAATTATTTTAGGGAAAGGGGTCTCATTTCAAATATGAATCTTCTATTTTTCTAACTCTTTGGTAGCTAATAATATGATTTTGACTATAAAATGAATTATTGTAAGGTGAAATTGAGGCTTGTTATTCAGACTAGAAATTTATAATAAAAAATTGAAATATAATTTAAATAGAATTTTGTTTATACATGTATTTCGTTAAAACTGTAAGACTAAAATAAATGATGAGGCTTTGAATAAGTAGATGACAGATACTAATTTTGTCAGAACTATGGACTTGTTTAATATGTCCAAAGTGATGAGTTGGCTTGCTGAACTTTTCACGAACAATTCTTTGTGAAAACCATGCTCTAGCTTTTTTTAATGTCCTGAATTTTGGATAACCAATCTAATATTCTTGTACAGCTATATTTCCATATTCAGTTTCTCACTTGAAATCATAATTGAATAATTAAATATTTCCATTGAATAGGAGACATTGGAAATTACTACTATGGCCAAGGTCATCCCATGAAGCCACACAGAATACGTATGACACACAACCTTATACTTAATTATGGACTTTATAGGAAGATGGAAATTTATGTAAGTACAAGTATAAATAATGTTGATCAATAAAATTTCTGCAGTCTCTACAAGTATAAATAATATTATATTCCAAACTTTTTTCCTTCAAAACGATCTTTATTATAAATAGTATTGTATTGTACACTACATTTATTTGACATACATTGTAGTTCATTAATATTTTGGTGGATGACATTGTGACCCACAATCTTCTCAGTTATTTTTCTAAGAGCATTGGTGCATTAATTGATGACTATGTAGTTTTTCATATTATTAAACAGAAAATGAAGAGACGCAGATCTAGAAAAGTTTTTTTATATAAATTATTATTTTTCAACAGAGACCACACAAAGCCACACAAGAAGAAATGACAAAGTTCCACAGTGATGACTACATCAAGTTTTTACGAAGTATAAGACCAGATAACATGTCGGACTACAACAAACAGATGCAGCGATGTAATAATATATAATGTTATTAACTTTATCTCTCTTTAGTAACATCTCTACAGTATAGCCTTTTGAAGCTAATACGGCAAAAATCAAACATCAATCAATTAAAAATCGTCTTTTAATTCAATGCTTAAAATAAGTTGTAACAGTTCAAGAGTTATGCCCCTTTACAGTAACAAATGGAAAAATTGTTGAATGTTTCGTTTCTGTTCTGATTTTTTACTTTAGTTTGTCTTAATCAAATGTTATGTAACTTATACCCAATGCTTTTTACAACAAAAATCAGATCAAGTACAAATTTGGGCAGTCACTTTTTACAGTTCTGGGATTCATATGTCCCTTTCGGACATTATATGCAAGTGGGGGCATCATCTGTGTCCCATTGTGTGACACATTCACCATTTATCCATCATGTCCATACTGGTTAAAGTTTTACTTTTAACAAATTAAATTTTAAATGACCAAGAATAACTAAAATTAAATACTATATGTGTGAATTACAAAGTTACTAAGTAAATTTAATCGTCTGAAAAAAGTGTCTACAGAATAGTTGCTCTCATTTCAGTACTTATTTTTTGTTGAAACATAAATTCAAAGCTGAACATTATTGAAGGCCATAGCAAATAACAGTCTGCACCAAAAACTTTTTCAACTACTAGTCCGAAGACCAATATTCTGACATTTTTCTTATTGGGCCAAACAAAGTTTTGCAAAAACTTACTAGTCCGAAATGAAATTTTACTAGTCTGGGGCATCGGACTAGTGGCTAACCGTGCAGACTGAAAGTTTTTATGAATACTTTGATAATACCGGTCAATTGTACTAATGTAAATAAATGTAAATTATAAGATCTATAAATCTTTTCAGTTAACGTTGGAGAAGATTGCCCTGTATTTGATGGAATGTATGAGTTCTGTCAGCTGTCAACTGGTGGCTCTGTTGGTTAGTATTAAATACTCTGACAAGTTAACGTTGGAGATGACTGCCCTGTTTTTGATTTGATGGAATGTATGAATTCTGTAGATTAGTATCACATATACTCTGACAAGAACAAATTTCTTGTTTTAACATTTTTGAAAATTATATTTTAGAAGTAATTATGCATATTCAAAGTACTAAAACCATTTTATCTGAGTGCAGTATAGTGAACCTGTACCATCAAATGTAGTACATTTATAAGGGTACTCTGGCATGTGGTGGCCTTTTTAGGACTTTCTAGCTATAGGAATGTGATATCTCAATAAACTAATATTGTAAATGGAAATTGTCTCCCCAGAATTTCAAATCGGAAAAATAACTATTTGTAATGAATTCCTAAATGTTATAGTTGAAACTTGCATGTATAGCATATATATTTTTTAAAGTATTCATAATTTTGAATTTAAGAATTTGAATTAAGGTCCCCTAATAAATATAAAGTTTAAATTGCTTTATATGAATTAGCACAATCAATCTGTTTATTATGATTGAATTCAGCCAATTGTAGTATATACAAATTTGACATGGTGTTATAAAATGTACACTACAAAACCTTTTTATGATTGTTAACAACTCTAACAGTCACTGACATATTTTTATTTTCTGAATACAGCTGGAGCAGTAAAATTAAACAAACAAGCAGCAGATATTGCTATTAACTGGGCTGGTGGACTTCATCATGCTAAGAAATCAGAAGCTTCAGGGTTCTGTTACGTCAATGATATCGTACTGGCTATCTTAGAACTACTGAAGTAAGTTTTGTCAAATATAACATCAAGTTATTATACCTTGTTATTCATTTTCCACAGATGATACAAGTTAAAGAGTTTCAATATTATAGCTGAGTGGACTTGGAAAAGGATTGATAAAAAAAGAAACAATAATGTTTTCATTTTCTTTTTGTCAATTTGAGGCAGTACAAGCTACAAAATATAAACCTTAATGCCATAATAAAACCTAACAATTTGTGCAAAATGGCAACCATAAATCTGCATTTTTTTTGGTGGAAAATATTCATAATGTTAACAAATGTAATGATAAAAAATTCTGAATATACAATTGAAATATAGTTAATCAGCAGATTAGAACCTTGTTGCGAATAACATTATTTTAAGAGCCACTGCAATACAGATTCATCATTTATCTTTCATGTTTACAGATATCACCAGCGTGTTCTGTATGTAGATATTGATATACATCATGGTGACGGTGTAGAAGAAGCATTTTATACAACAGATAGAGTTATGACTGTCTCATTCCACAAATACGGGGAATATTTCCCTGGTACTGGGGACCTGAGGGTGAGTACAGACAATGTTCTCGTATTTGGACTAAATGGACATGGCAAGCTGAATTTTTAACTTGTTAGCTAATAATGAATTACTTGCCACCACACTGGACACGTAAGTATGACCCAAGACTGTGTTCTTCATCTTTTAAAAATGCAATATGGAGTGCAAAGAATACCAATTAAAAAGTCGTTGTTGGCCCAGGCTAAGGATCAAAACCCTGGCACTTGAGGCAAGCATAAAACCAACAAGGAGGTTCTATTGTGAATTTGGATATGATCTGTTATAATATATCTACCCTTCATATATACATTAAAAAGCAAATTACTACATATAAAAAAGGAGTATTTTAATTATTTAAGTATATACATGTACATGTATTGTATTGATGTTTTGTCTGGATTGTTGTGTTGTCAAATATTTTTGTTAATCCATGTTATTTTATTTATGAATCGAGTGATTACTGTCGTAAATATCTTTGTAGGATATAGGTGCAGGGAAAGGTAAATATTATGCTGTAAACTTCCCACTGAGAGATGGTATAGATGACGATTCATACGAGTCTATATTTAAACCAGTAAGTATACTGAAGAATTTGTATATTTAGAACTATTTTGATACTTTATGTTATGGAGCTACTTTGAGCAGGATAACTTTTGCAATACTTGCTTAGCTTATCTTTATTACTGTAAGCATGTACACCTTAAAAAGATGATGGAGTCAACTAAACCTGCTAAATGGATGAAATAATAAGGATAATTTTTATGATAAAGTTAAATTGTAACAAATAGAGCTTAGATACACACCCTTTGTTCTGTTCTTCAAATCTTATTTTTGTCTTAAATTTATAAATTTAAAAAAATGTGTAACTATTCTGAATTTACCTTTAATTAATATAAACATTAATTACAGGTGATGACAAAAGTAATGGAGATGTACCAACCTAGTGCAATCGTACTGCAGTGTGGAGCTGATTCCCTGTCTGGTGATAGACTGGGATGTTTTAACCTTACACTGAAAGGTAAGCTTGTAAAATGTCATATTTGGGAGAGAAAAACTGATACCCGATATATCAGGCCAGCAAATGTTTAGTTGTTTAACTGTCTTAATTATGTTACTTGAATTTAATAAACATTTTAAAATCTTCAAAAAAAATTGATGTAGATAATAGTTGCGGTGATTGAGAGTATGGTTACAAACAAATGTTTGGTTTTGTTCGCTTGTGTTGATGGGTTTCCATCTCATTGATGTAGACCAAACTTGTTTTGTTATAAGTTTATTAATTAACAGTTTATGACTTTAAAATTAGCAGATGCTAAGATTGTGCCTTCTTTCTTTAGATGACCGAGTGTACAAAGCTAGTTGATAAATATTTATGTGCCAGTTTAAAAAAGTAGCCATGAATTGATTCTATGTATTTTGATTGACATGAACATATTGTAGGACATGGAAAGTGTGTAGAGTTTATGAAGAAATGGAACCTGCCTTTGTTACTACTGGGAGGTGGAGGATATACAATCAGAAATGTAGCCAGATGTTGGACATATGAAACATCATTAGCACTTGGTGCTGATGTAGCTAACGGTAAATTAAAAATAATGTGAAACACCAATAATTTCTTGAAGTTGCTTAAAGATGAAAACATTGTAAACTATTTTTGTCCTAGTAATCATTTAAGGTTACATTTTATTGTAATGGAAGTAACAGGTTTGAATTTATTTAATGAAAAAAAAAAATAAAAAAACAATTTAGACATCTGTAAATTTTGATTTGTATTTCAGACATGCACTCTCGAACTGCATGTTAAAATGAAAGTGTCAGCTAAGAAGATGAATATCAACAACTGGAAAATATCTTTTGAAATTCATATCTATTGAACTGCATGAAAACATGATATTTTCAATTTAAACCTTTCAAAACTATTTTATATACATTACACATACTTATCTTTGACTTGACTTGATTTCAGAATTACCATATAATGATTACTTTGAATATTATGGACCAGACTTCAAATTAAATCTCAGTCCATCAAACATGGCTAACCAGAACACTGGAGAATATTTAGACAAAATCAAGTAAGTTTCAACTTGAAATTGTAATTAACTTTTATTTTAAGTTGCCTTGAATATTTAAACAACGGTTTTCTGCATATTGGATATTAAACAATAATACAGTAAAACACAGTCCTTGGCGTAACACTTAAAGGATTTTAGTTGAAAAATTTCTGTCGTTTGAGTAAACCTCATTTAATGAATGTATGATATAAATAAATGTATGTAACATTTTCAAAATTGATTAACTATTATCAACAAAAATACAGTAAACAAACAACATGGTGTACAACTAGTTATCAAAGGTACCAGGATTATAATTTAGTACGCCAGACACGCATTTCGTCTATATAATACTCATCAGTGACGCTCATATCAAAATATTTATAAAGCCAAACAAGTACAAAATTGAAGAGCATTGAGGATCAAAGTTTTAAAAAGTTGTGCCAAATACAGCTAAGGTAATCGAGTTGTTGATTTTATTTTAGGACCAGATTGTTTGAAAACCTTAGGATGTTACCTCATGCTCCAGGTGTACAGATGCAAGGTAAGATGATCACTAGAAAAAATATAATGGAATTGCTTGTATGTAAAATACCAATGATGGCTGATACTGATATATATACTTTTAACAATTACCTTAATTTTGGGAAATTACACTGTAAAAAGTTCTCTAACATTAAGAAAACATCATTCTTGTTGTCTGAACTCATGACATTAAATTCAATTCTTTATTAAAGAAATTGTTTGGTGAATGATGGAAAGTGAACATGACTAGCTTCATAAAGCCTCAAGTTAAGAATCAAATACAGCAATTGCAAAATAATATAAAAGCTAAGGCTTATAGCTATAGATAATAGATGTGTATTGTAAGAATGATTGGTGGATTTGATTAAATGGTTGACTCATGTCCCTTTGCGAGTATTTCATGCCTATTTTTCGGTCAATTATGAAGCTGCACATTTTGAAAACTATGAAAAGTTTCCAAGACTTCTTTATATCTTAAGATATTTTTTGAATCTGGAGAATTTATTGGAAATAACTCTTGATGAAAAGTGAACAGTATAATTTTTGAAGTTTTGTAAGAAAGCTTATACAGCCGTTCTGTTATATTTTAGCCATTCCTGAAGATGCTTTGAATGATGAAAGCAATGAAGATGAAGACAAAGACAACACTGATGAAAGAATTTCAAGTATGTATATATAAAACATGTCAGATTTATATCAGATTAATGAGTTTCACAATCATTATAAAAGATATTTAAAGAAAAAATATGCAATGGACTTAGTAAAGTCCCATATATTGAAAAAAACCAAAAGGGGAGTTGAAAAATAACAGGATAAGAAATCATTGTGAATATCTCAAAAATGAATCTTTAATATAAAATTTAAAATGTTAAAAATAAAATGTGAATTTGGTGCTTAATTATGAAATATGATTCACAAAAATAAGTTGTTTAACAGTATAGGATCAATGTTTTTTCCCTTATTATGATTAGGAAAATAGTTATATAGTTTTCAGTGTTTAAGAGTTGTAAAAGTTATAAAATTTTCTCTATCAAATTGTTTGAATATTTTCAGTCCGAGTCAGTGACAAGAGGATAGCTTGTGATGAAGATTTCTCTTTCATACTTATTTATATATATTTTCAGTCCGAGCCAGTGACAAGAGAATAGCTTGTGATGAAGATTTCTCTGACAGTGAAGACGAAGGTGAAGGAAGCAGAAAAGATAAACAAAATTATAAACCTAAATCTAAACGACCAAGAACTGATGATGATAAAAATAACTCTTCAGAGAAAGGTAAGACAAGTTACAACAAGTGAAACTGCGAGCTACTGCTCACTGATGATACCCCCGCCGCAAGTGGATAATATAAATAGTGTAAAAATATGCAAGTGTACGGTAAACAGGAAGTTGTCGAGTGATGAATCTGAAAACGCATCACACGGTATAGCTGACTTATATAAATCCTGAAACCAAATTTCAGAAATCCTTGTATTGTAGTTCCTGAGAAAAGTGTGACGAAAATGTTCAACTTGGCTATCATGTGTAAAATCATATAAGTGTTCGGTAAACAGGAAGTTGTCAAGTGATCAATCTGAAAATGTATCACACAGTATAGCTGACTTAGATAAACCCTGAAACCAAATTTCAGAAATCCTTGTATTGTAGTTCCTGAGAAAAATGCGACGAAAAAATAAATAGTGTAAAAATATGCAAGTGTTCGGTAAACAGGAAGTTGTTGAGTGATGAATCTGAAAACGCATCACACAGTATAGCTGACTTATATAAATCCTGAAACCAAATTTCAGAAATCCTTGTATTGTAGTTCCTGAGAAAAGTGTGACGAAAATGTTCAACTTGGCTGTCATGTGTAAAATCATACAAGTGTTCGGTAAACAGGAAGTTGTCAAGTGATCAATCTGAAAACGTATCACACGGTATAGCTGACTTAGATAAACCCTGAAACCAAATTTCAGAAATCCTTGTATTGTAGTTCCTGAGAAAAATGCGACGAAAAAATAAATAGTGTAAAAATATGCAAGTGTTCGGTAAACAGGAAGTAGTGATGAATCTGAAAACGCATCACAAGGTATAGCTGACTTAGATAAACCCTGAAACTAAATTTCAGAAATCCTTGAATTGTAGTTCCTGAGAAAAATGCGACGAAAAATATTCATGGGACGGACTGACTGACGGACGGACGGACTGACGGACGGACGGACTGACGGACAGACAGAGGTAAAACAGTATACCCCCCCTTTTTTAAAGCGGGGGTATAATTAAAGCGGGGGTATAAATATAAACATCTAGTACTTGTAATATGGATTCATCTGAATGGTGTAGACATGTGCACAGTCGGCAAATTTAATTAAGCATCCTTGCTCTTCAAAAATGCTCAAATTGTCATTGATACATTTTTCTAACGTTCATTTCGAGTATTTTCTTGAAGAAATAACGTGGCGAGAGCTACTTAAACTCAATCGTGCTTTGCACTAGCAGTTATTAAAGTTTTATATGATTCTTGTAATTGATGACCAGGCTTCTGTGTGAGCTCTAACCTATAATATATCTAGGTAGTGATATATTTGAAAGGGCTTGCTGTACCTAAGTTTTGCTCTTTTTTTAAATTAGATAAAAAAAAATATCTGTGCCTTGCTCTTCTTGAAAAAACTTGTATACCACTGCCACTCTCTTACTCAGATTTCTTAGTAATATTTACTGTTTATTCTTCAGCAGAGACACAGGAAGAAAAGAAGGAAGTTAAAAAGGAAACAACAGAGACAAAAGAAGAAACTAAAGCAACACAAGAAAAAACGTAAGTTATTCTATTTCTATTGAAAGCTGTATGAGACACATGATATTATGAATAAGTGGGTCTTTGGTTCTACTTAATTAACTAGAAGATGTTTTATATCTTAGACCAGATCTTTTGAATTCTATTGCAATATTTGCATACATATTTAAGTTGTGTACATCATAGTTAAAAAAAACTACATCATTGTAGAAAAGTTTGATGCAGATTTTCACAACTTTCTTGATACAGCAGGTCTTTATTATTCAGCATTGTATTAAACAGAGTTGTTCTTATAGTTATCAAATTATCAAAAGTAATGCTTATGAAAAAAATGTATTTCAGGGAAGAAAAAACAGAAACAGTGGACAAAAAAGGTAAGCAAAATTAATTGAATACAATATTAGCATATAATATATAACAGTAACGTCATGATTTTAGAAAAAAAATGATATCTTTTTTAATAACATGTTTGCATTAATAAACATGATGTATGGGTGGGTACAATAATTTAATGATATTTGAAAAGTTCCATCACTGAATATTTTTTTTATGACAATGGATACACACTCCAAATTAACCTTGAAGATATAATTATTCAGTTGTATGTGTCATTCACCAACAAAAACTTTATTGACTAAATTGTCTTAATGGTAATAAAGCTGATGACTTTACACGTCCGCTTGGGAAAATTAGGGTATCTTTTCATTGCTCCCTGTAAACAGCTAACCAAGCATACTTTAAAATCATATAGCTGAAGTTGATTTTCTTTCTTTCTCGAAATCGTTTCATGTACATATAAGGTGACTACTCAATAAAAACTGCTTTAAAGATAAACCTAGTTTATAGAATTTTTTCTAAAATGAATCCTATTTATTTGTGCAAATCAAAACGACAAAATGTAAACTTTATTACAGACAACACTGCACAAGTATAATCTGTTCTGATTTCTGAATGCTGTTTTACTTCTAAGGAACTACACAAAGTTATAACTAAGATGTAATTAATGTTTACATATAAAATATTCTTATGTGTGTGGAACCATGAGTTTTAAAAAATTGTGTTTCATGAAAAGAAAGCTGTATTTAGGCAAGTGATTACTACAGATTAAGAGTTGTCAGATTTGCTCATGAAATTTTTTATTTTTATTTTCAGAAAAATCTCCACCAGCCAAATCAGAAACTGCGGAATCAACACCTAAAGAAGACACGGTTACTAAAATGGACATATAAATCTAAGTTGTGTATTCTTCTGACTGTGGAGGCCATTTTCTCATCGCATCATTCATCATTACATGACAGACTTATGTGCAATTTCAAATGGACAACAAATAGTTATATAAAACCAACTGAGCTATTATGTTTATTACAAATAATAATGAATGAAGACAAATATTTATCTACATTTTTTACTCAATTTTAATTCACCATCATGATACCATCATTATTTCCATGGACTATTATGATTTAAGTATTCAAGTTCACATGCTAGCTATTGAAAGTATTTATCATCAAAATCATAAGTCCATTACACGGAAATAGAAAACTGTAATTTATTGTCAACATTTTAATTTTATATGAATTTTGTACATGTGAAAGAAATAAATTGTACTGAACCGACTTGTCTATTTTGTTTGTGAGGAGAGTTTTATGTATTGCATTGATTTACCTAGTGAAAAAAACAATCTTCATTTAAACTTGTAAAATCTGACATTTACGTAAGAAAAGTCTGTTGTACAAGCAATGTAGATCACATTGACTCGTCAAATCCAAGTGGAGACCTTTTTAGGGTATGTTGATGTAAAATGTTTCACCAAAAATAAATATATGCAGAAAACCTGATTATCTTTACATATATAAAGGAAGTTAACCCCTATAATAACAAAAAAAGGCAAACTATAAAAAACCCCAAAAAACAGTCTAATCTTAAAGTAAAGTAGGAAGTGTACAATGATATTCTGTCATGAAGAAGCTGCAAAATTTTCATTAAAATCCATTCACTGGTTTAGGTTCACTGGTTTAGTGAGAATTGTGAATGGGATATATTCACCCCTATGATTTGAAATGGAAAAGTAAATCATTCTGATCGGAAAGTAAAATAGGAGGCGCTTACATAAAATATAAAGATATCAAACAACAACCACTGAATTGCAGGCTCCTGACTTGGGACATGAACATATAGAATGTGGCAGGGGTTTAACATGTTTGTGTGAGTACTCGACTTGGGACATGAACATATAGAATGTGGCAGGGGTTTAACATGTTTGTGTGAGTACTCGACTTGGGACATGAACATATAGAATGTGGCAGGGGTTTAACATGTTTGTGTGAGTACTCGACTTGGGACATGAACATATAGAATGTGGCAGGGGTTTAACATGTTTGTGTGAGTACTCGACTTGGGACATGAACATATAGAATGTGGCAGGGGTTTAACATGTTTGTGTGAGTACTCGACTTGGGACATGAACATATAGAATGTGGCAGGGGTTTAACATGTTCGTGTGAGTACTCGACTTGGGACATGAACATATAGAATGTGGCAGGGGTTTAACATGTTTGTGTGAGTACTCGACTTGGGACATGAACATATAGAATGTGGCAGGGGTTTAACATGTTTGTGTGAGTACTCGACTTGGGACATGAACATATAGAATGTGGCAGGGGTTTAACATGTTTGTGTGAGTACTCTTTCCCAAACTTGGAACAGTGATGTTACAGCACAACATTAGAACAAACTAAGTAGAGTGCACATGCTCAAATGTTTCATCTGTTATAGTTATCATTGAATTCATGTTGAAAGTGTGCAATATGAAGGTTTTACTATAAGTATCACTTAAACATGCAACTACAGGTATTAATGTTCTTGTCAGATGAACCATGCCAGACGGACAAGTACATTTTACAATCATTCATACACCAAATATAGTAGTCCTATCGCCTATATTACCTCAAAAAAAGGACCAAATCACCAAATCTTAACACTGAAAAATGAACCATGAAAATTAGATCATGGTCATATGAGCCCTGCCAAACCGACATGTTCACCTTACAATTGTTCTATACAAGTATATAAATGAATTTTTGTTTATATGTGAGAAATAGACAAAACCACAAGAATTAAACATTTTCAATAAACCATGAAAATGAGGTCAGTCAGATGAAACCCGAAAGACTAATATGTGCACCGTACAATCACTCAATACACCAAATATAGGGACCTGATTACTTCAACCTTGTAGTATCATAGAAATAGACCAATCAACAAAAACTAAACATTGTCCAATGAACCATGAATAGAGGTCGAGGTTAAACGAAAACCCACCTTACAATCATTCCATATACCCAATACAGTTGACCTATACATACTTAAAATATCTGAGATTCAGACCTGCTCTCACAACTTTTACCTCGATTTCTGAATACTCTGATCTATGAAACCACATACCGAATATAGTTTTTGTCGAGCTTTCAACTTTTGTTGCAGAAAGCTCAACATAGGGATAGTGATCCGACAGCGGCAGCGTTGGCTAACTTCTTAAAAGCTTTATATTTTAGAAGGCAGAAGACCTGGATGCTTCATACTTTGTATATACTAGTAGATGCCTCATGTTACTTACTTTCCGTCAGTCACATGTCCAATGTCCTTGACCTCATTTTCATGGTTCAGTGACTACTTGATTTTTTGTAATGTTAAATTCTCTCTTATTTTAAGTAATGCCCGTCAAACAGTTTTCACTTGACCTCGACCTCATTTCATGGATCAATGAACAAGGTTAAGTTTTGGTGGTCAAGTCCATATCTCAGATACTATAAGCAATAGGTGTAGTATATTCGGTGTATGGAAGGACTGTAAGGTGTACATGTCCAACTGGCAGGTGTCATCTGACCTTGACCTCATTTTCATGGTTCATTGGTTATACTTAAGTTTTTGTGTTTTGGTCTGTTTTTCTTATACCATATGCAATAGGTCTACTATATTTGGTGTATGGAGTGATTTCAGAGGTGTATATGTCTAGCTGACAGGTGTCATCTGACCTTGATCTCATTTTCATGGTTCAGTGGTAAAAGTTAAGTTTTTGAGTTCTGGTCTCTTTTTCTATTACTATATGCAATAGGTCAACTCTATTTGGTGTATGGAAATATTTTATGATCTTTATGTCAATCGCGCAGGTTTTATTTGATCTTGACCTCATTTTCACAGTTCATTGCTAAGTTTTAAGTATTTGTGTTTTGGTCTGTTTTTCCTAATTTATAAGCAATAGGTCAACTTTATTTGTTGTATGGAAGAATTCATAGCGGTACATGTCTGCCTGGCATGGTTCATCTGACCTTGACCTCATTTTCATGGTTCATTAAACAATGTTTAGTTTTCTTGGTTAATGTTGAGTTTTATGTATAAACAGTTGTAATAAAGCTTTATATTTAGGACTATCAACATAGTATCAATGTTTAGTAAAGAAGGCAAGACATTTCAGCATGTGCACTTTTTGTCTTTTTATGCATAAGTGAATACAAACACAATTTTTTTGTCAAGCAGTCACTGAAGCATGAAAATAAGATCAAGTACTATGGACATATTATCCCGGGGGGTTACTGACTATCCTTTTGGGTAAAACTGTGCCGACAGCACTTAACAAATTATACCCTTTTTAACAAGAAAACATTGAAAAACATACCCTGTTCTAAACAAAAATATAGAAAAACATACCCTGTTCTATACACGCACAGAAAATACATACCCTGTTCTTGACCGTATAAAAAAGATGCAGTTCTAGACCAAGGTTCTAGACTGTATCTTATACAGTTAAATAAGCTATCCTGTTCTAGACAAATACTTCCCTTGTCACCATCTTACGGTGTTTATATATCTCAACTTGTACGATTCGCTCGTGTATGTAACAATGTTTTAGATTTTAACGAGAGAAATTTATGTATTACTGAAAAATTATTACACCAAGGTTTTCGATATCACAAACTAGTCAAAACATTTAATAAATTTTATCATCGGTATAAGGACATCATTCGTAAATATAGCTCAACATGCAGACTTCTTATACGTTCAGGTATTTCACATCCAATTTTTTATGGAAATATTCTTTATAAAGCACATAGGTGTCAGTATTCACCTCAAAAACTAACAAAACCTTTGAATAGACTTATTAAGAAGGGATATAGTTACTATACTGTTGTCAGGTCATTAAAGATGGCATATTTTGGCATTAATATTGATTCACTTATAGGGTCTTTGCATCGGAACTAAACACATTTATTCAAAAACCAGTTGTTGGCATGACACAGGTTATGTTCTTCTCATATATGTTATGATGGTATGATACTAAACCCCTAACGGGAAGGATTGTGCCTGATGTTCATATGATGAAATCATAATCTTTCAGTCAGTTTAATTGAAGTCTGGAGCTAGCATGTCAGTTAACTGCTAGTAGTCTGTTGTTATTTATGTATTATTGTCATTTTGTTTGTTTTCTTTGGTTACATCTTCTGACATCAGACTCAGACTTTTCTTGAACTGAATTTTAATGTGCGTATTGTTATGCGTTTACTTTTCTACATTGGCTAGAGGTATAGGGGGAGGGTTGAGATCTCACAAACATGTTTAACCCCGCCGCATTTTTGCGCCTGTCCCAAGTCAGGAGCCTCTGGCCTTTGTTAGTCTTGTATTATTTTAATTTTAGTTTCTTGTGTACAATTTGGATATTAGTATGGCGTTCATTATCACTGAACTAGTATATATTTGTTTAGGGGCCAGTTGAAGGACGCTTCCATGTGCGGGAATTTCTCGCTACATTGAAGACCTTTTGGTGACCTTCTGCTGTTGTTTTTTTCTATGGTCGGGTTGTTGTCTCTTTGGCACATTCCCCATTTCCATTCTCAATTTTATTTTATTTAAAAGAAAGACCCTGTTCTCACCAGCAGGGTATGAAAACGCGACCCTGTTCTAACCAGCAGGACATGATAAAGGCACCCTGTTCTATTAACCAGCAGGGCATGAAAAAGTGACCCTGTTTTGCGGCACACTCATACCACTAAAATTATAGGAAGTAACCCCCCGGGGATATTATAGATGGAAACTTAGTAACATATGGTTACTCTAAACAAAGTATGAAGCATCCATGTCATGTACCTTCTGTAATATAAAGCCTTAATCGAATAGTTTAAGCTGCTAGATTGTAAACCCTACTGTCTCATTCTCAAACTTTTGTAGCAGGCGAAACCGTTATTTCTCTATATTGAAATTTCACAATATTCATTTTAGGAAAAACTGTTGATCAACTAATTGTATTTGCTTGGTTGCAACGATTTCCTTCAACTTGCAAGCTAACTCAGAGGTTTGATGAGTTATGCTAAAATTCATCTAAGTCAGTTAAAAGAGTGTTATCCTTAGTGATAAGAGAGACCAAAGATACAAAACTTCTAAGTCATAAAAGTCAAATATTACAAAAAAATTTGTAAGGGTTCCGGAAAACCCAGTGTCTATTTTTGCTATTAGTCGCAGGCTCAACAAAAATGAGGATTTTTTTTTAATATAAATGTTCCTCTAGATACAATCTTTTGATTGTAAGAAGCTTCTGTCTAAGTTTGGTTAAAATCAAGTATAGTTTATGAATCTAATAAATGTTTTAAAATCTTTAACTGCAGACTTTATGTTATGTTAATTGCAGGAGAAACCAAGTCCATTTATAAGTAAAATATAGAAAAACAGGAACGAAATTTTAACAACATTTTCTTCTAGATACTAGCTTTTGATCATAAACAAGCTTCTGTCCAAGTTTGGTACAAATCCAGGAAAGTTTAAGAAAGTTATTCAAATTTTAAAAACTTTATACACTGAGTGAATGTAATGTTTCCTGGCAGAAAAAAGTAAGTCCAATTATAAGTAAAATACAGTAAAACAGGATTATTTTTTTACAAAATTTACTTCTGGATACTATCTTATGATCATAAGCAAGCTTCTGTCAAAGTTTTGTAGAAATCCAGGATAGTTTAAGAAAGTTATTAAAATTTCAAAAACTTTAACCACAGAGTGAATATTTGTGGAAGCCATCGACAGAATGTAGGATCGCTATGTCTTGCTTTTTTGACAAAAACACTACATAGAAAACTAATGACTAAATAACATGAAACCCACCAAAAACTTGTGGCCCTGTAGAATAGGAAAATCATGCTTCACATGTGACAGTTTTGTTCATAAAAGTAAAAATTTTGCAGATCCTTTTCGAGGAAAATAGGACAATATTTTGCTTACAACAATTAAAACATATCTGTGATCATATGGAAAACAGATGGCAATCAAATTTTCAAAGGGATGAGTTAAACTTTAACACTTTACTGTAAATCTAGAAATTATTGTGATTTTATTATTGCAAATCAATTGCTTCGCAAAGTGCAGCTGGATTTGACCCCAGAGGTTCAACCCTGAACAATTGGGGCAAAAAATGGACACAATATTCGCACTTGATACAGGTCTGAATTTGGATTGTAATTAAAAATTTAACATATTATAGGTTTTTGACACAGAAAAACTGTAGTCAAAGAACTAAGAATTGGTTAATATCATTTGAATATACTGTGGATTCATTTATTTTCGTGGGTATCAATTTTCATGGATTGCTGAAAACTTGCATATTCGTGGATATATGATTAAGTGGTTTTTCCAATCTCTGTTTTCAAAGCCTATTCAAAATATGCTATTCGTAACATAAAAATGTCATCACATATTACTCCATTATAACTGAACAGATTGACTTCATATTTGGTCAGCAGCTCAACAGTGTGCTCATTTGTTGTTGTTTATTCGGATGAGTCAGGGTATGCCTAGCATGCCAATGTGTAAAATTGAGAATGGAATTGAGCAGAAAACAGCCAAAGGCCACCAAAGGGTCTTTGGCACAGCAAGAAAATACTGCACCTGTACATTTTTGCTTCAATATGGAATTGTCATAAAAAGACCAATATTTCAAACTTTAATGAAATACACTTCACAATCGATATGTAAGCACCATTATTGGTCCCCTGTTTAAGAAGTTTTGAAAAAATGCAAATAAAAAGCAGATTTTGCTATTCTGAATAATGCAAGTGTTATAAAAAGCTTTTCCTTACAATTCAAAATAATCTAAATAACTGCATTTTTTAATAATCTCATCAAGCAAACTTGACCTCTACTGGGTCTACAAGTTGTTATATACACAATATATCTCCTCTGCAACTGTTCACATTAATGATTTTGAGTTAGAGGATGATTCATATTTGTATTGATCTGGATATTAAATGCAGGAATCTGAGTAAATAATGTCCTTGATATCATTATTTCTTGAGAGTAATGACATGTAAACGTTCATTGATATAATCTAATCCCCATTTCTTGTGTTTCTCTTCCATATGGTCTACAGTATCTACATCCTCTATATCACAAGTATCTCCTACAATTAGTAAATATTGTCAGAAACTAAATTATAAATAAGAAACATTTTCTCTCATTCAGATTTTCTTTATTCCTTACTTTTAGTGTTTTGCATCACACTGTCAACTTCTGTTTTACATGATTCTGTTATGAACAGAAGATTCAAAACAAAACTAAAGATACATTATGGGGGATATACATTTGTTTAACTTCACTGTTATAAGGCTACAACATGTACTGTCTTATTTTTAAGATCCTTTATAAGAGGTGCTCTTTTTATATTGTCTCAGTGGTTTGTAATATTAATTAGATATAAGAAGATGTGTTATGAGTGCCAACGAGACAACTCTCCATCCAAGTCACAATTTGTAAAAGTAAACCATTATAGGTCAAAGTACAGTCTTTAACACAGAGCCTTTTCTCACACTGAACAGCAAGCTATAAAGGGTCCCAAAAATGGCTAGTGTAAAACCACTCAAACAGCAAAACCAAATGTCTAATCTAATTAAAGAAATGAGAAACACCTATGAACCACACCAACAAACGACAACCATCGAATGTCATTAACACTGCATATGGGGTATGGCAGGAGATGACCTAAATCTTCTCTCAACATTTTAAATTGTATTTTGGTTAAAAAAAAATAAAGTGACAAATTTTAAATGAAAATATATGTATTTATACTTTCTATAAAATAAGCAAGTCAAACATACTTTTTATGCATTTGTGTCATATGATCATATAAAAAATGGAGAAAAAACTCAAAATTCAAGGAAACTGCTTAATAAAAGCTAAAATAACATTCCTTTTTGAGCCTCAGATTACTCAAAACTGCAATAGTGAGGCCCCTCATGGGGGGGTCCTAGTAATCACATAATCACCATTTTTTTGCCAATATAATCACATAATCATTAAATATTTGCTTATCTTTAGTAATCAAATAATCATAAACTAAAAATACAGTCCTAGGAAATCAAATAATCATGAAATATTTGGCTTAATAATCAAATAATCATTAAAAAAACGGCCAAGTAATCACATAATCAAAAACCCCATGAGGGCCCTCAATAGTAACTTGATTTATTTGGTGACTTTTTTAAAGATGTTAATCTTCCCTACAACAATTCTCAAACATCAAAAATAAATATAATGTGAAGTTGTCTTGGTCTCTTCAAGAGGTCATAAATTCAAAATACATGGGTCACTGATACTGAAAGCTGATTTCAGTAATAACTGAAAAGCAAAGAAAATTGAGAAGAATTAAACAAATTGAGATGGCAAATGTGGGCCACAAAAATAATAATGAACTTTAAATATAACATTTAAGTTACTGAAGATGTTGTCAATCTTAACTTCAAAACATGAAGATAAGTCTAGGTAAGCTAATTTTATATGGTGCTACTGCTGACTTATGTCTTGAATATCAAAGTATGTTGTTTTTTATTGTTTCACTAAGACTATAATTACACATACCATAAAGAGACTGAATCTGTTCAGCAGATACATAGTGTGGTGGTCCTGAAAAAGAAAAATCATTTATCAAATCGACATTCTCTTATATTTGAGACAGCAGGTGAATACTGGCTTAAGTATTCAATCCACTGTATCACTAGCCTGTCAACAGTGATGTTGTGAGTTCTAACTATGTATGTGGCAGGTGCACTTGACTCCAGTCTTAATTGGACTAGGATTGACAGTTTTCCTGCCAAAGGTCAACAGTTCTCTCCAGGCACTACAGCTTCCTCTGCCAGAAACTGACCCCCACAAAATAATAAAAAACAGTAAAAGTTGTGTCAAACACCAGGAATCAATCAATCACGTTTATATTGATTGTCACAAAAAATATAAAAAATGTTAGAAAATTTTTAACAAATTCCCTTGTCAAGTTCAAACTGAATTTCTTTTGAAACTCATTATCACAGATAGATAATTTTGTGACAATGAAACTTTTTAATCCTGTGATTATTATTTGTAAAAACTGCATTTGTGCACAAAAACAAAACTATTTACCACAGGAATGTGAATCTTCTTTTCATGTAAACAATTGTCTCCCCTGATTAAAAACGTGTTTCAATTATGATTTCATTTCCTTTTCCTTGCTTGACTACCTGGTATTGCTGACAAAGAAGATATCTTACCTGGCCATAATTCTTCATTATAATCATAGGTATCTACCAAATATTGACAATCTGTTGCCATCAAGGTATCTTACCTGGCCATAAATCTTCATTATAATCATAGGTATCTACCAAATATTGACAATCTGTTGCCATCAAGGATTTCATCAAGATATCTTACCTGGCCATAAATCTTCATTATAATCATAGGTATCTACCAAATATTGACAATCTGTTGCCATCAAGGATTTCATCAAGATATCTTACCTGGCCATAATTCTTCATTATAATCATAGGTATCTACCAAATATTGACAATCTGTTGCCATCAAGGATTTCATCAAGATATCTTACCTGGCCATAATTCTTCATTATAATCATAGGTATCTACCAAATATTGACAATCTTGTGCCATCAAGGACTTCATCAAGATATCTTACCTGGCCATAATTCTTCATTATAATCATAGGTATCTACCAAATATTGACAATCTGGTGCCATCAAGGATTTCATCAATGTAGAATATCTGTAAAAGTTAAATATATTGGAGACACAAACGCTTCATACCGACAAAATTCTTTACTTAAATTCATAAAATCAGTATTGTGTACTTTTATATTTTTAGTATTTATAAAAATCATTTCAGTCAAAGAAAGCAGGGAAACTTTATTATTTTCATAAAGTTTTATTCAATTTTCCTGAAAATAAAGTGAAACCTCAAGGTCTCAGAAAAGTTGTTTCAATATATTTTTTTTATGTTTTATTAAAATTAAAGCCTGTACTAAATGCTCCTTGTGATTTTAAATAGTAGAACAACTTTCATATTTTATTTAATAAAATTGTCTGTGCAGTGGAATCAGGATTTTAAAAACTTCATGACATAATAACTACAGCATATTCAATTATGGTCAGACACTATCATGTAACCAAGATTTGTTTATTTATTTAAATAGTACTACTTACTTTTGTCTGTCTTGTCGATTAATTGCTACTAAAGATCCACGGTCCCAAATACCATTGAATTGTCCTGCTGTATCTCTGTAAATAAAGAATATATTTATGCATGTAAATTTGTTGTTTTCACATCTTGGTTAATTTGTTGTTTTCATATATTGGTTACTTTGTTGTTTTCACATATTTGTTATTCTTTTTTTTTCACATATTGGGTATTTGGTGGGTTTTTTTCCCCATTTGGTTTAATTTATGTAGATTATAAGGTTTTCTGTTTTAATATTGCCAAATATCATCTGAGTTCTGCAATGTCATGGAACTACAATCTGTCGATACCTTTAACTTGGCATTGTACAAGGTCATGTTTTTCTCTGACCATTTATGACGTCTCTACACTAAATCCATTGGATTTTGGATATGTACGGATTGATAGTTTAGTTTTAGATGCATGATTTTTTAGTTGTTATTGGCTTTGAACTAGCTGACAGATTACTGTGAGTACTCCCAGATCTGTTTATTATGTCTTTTTGTTGTCGGGATGTACAAGTACCCGACCACGTCCACTTGTATTTTTTTATAGTTCGTTCTTATGTAAATAAGGCAGTTAGTTTTCTCGTTTGAATTGTTTTACATTGTCATATGGGGCTTATTGACAAGAAAATACAGCAAACAATCGAGAAAGTAAAATATTTTTACACATAAAACCCAATATTAAATCTGATTATGGTGGTAGTTTCCAATCTTTTTTGGACACTTACTAATACAAAACAAGCAAAACTAGAAAACAATTTCATTACATATGGAAGTATTTTTCAGTTAGCAGTTGATAGTTCAAAAGAGCCTATAAAGTTGGTATCAGATTCAACAGGATTGCAAAGTGTTATCTTACTTTTTCAACGAGTATACTCACCTACTGAACTTGTAAAAATCACAGCAGTATAACATGATCTTTTTGTCCTTGCTCTGAAAATATTCATCATTAAATATTTCAATGAATAACTGTGCATGAATTGTGATGTACACAAACTGTTTAAAACGCTTTTGCCATATGTTGACATAGAATCCATAGTAAATAGTCGTGCCTGTACATATGATAGAAGCACATCAATACCTCACATAAAACAAGACCCGAGTTCAGAAAAAATACAGACAAAATGAACAATTAACGAATCCTTTTAACATCAAGTGACTGATGGCAGATGCACTGATGTTCAAACATTTAATGCCAATAAATCAAGAAAACATCATGCACTATGGAACATCCAAAATATATGATTTTCCTTTTTTTCCCAATAAATATGCAATAAAAATTTTATTTTTCAAAAATGCTGTGTATGTAACATGCAATTATACATTTTTCTTAAAATACATTGAAAGTATATTTCAAATTACAAGGTTTCAAAGATATCTAATTATTAGGTCATGAATCTCCTCATTTTTATAAGAAATAGTATAGCATTGTTTCAAAATAACTATGTGTCAGATATGGTTACCCTAGTCAGCAAAATAACTATGTGTCAGATATGGTTACCCTAGTCAGCAAAATAACTATGTGTCAGATATGGTTACCCTAGTCAGCAAAATAACTATGTGTCAGATATGGTTACCCTAGTCAGCAAAATAACTATGTGTCAGATATGGTTACCCTAGTCAGCAAAATAACTATGTGTCAGATATGGTTACCCTAGTCAGCAAAATAACTATGTGTCAGATATGGTTACCCTAGTCAGCAAAATAACTATGTGTCAGATATGGTTACCCTAGTCAGCAAAATACCGATTTTTTTAATATCTAGTAGTGTTACTTCTCTATTGTTTTCAAGTTATCAGTTATCCCATAGGGTAAATTTTTGTTATTTACATTTTTATGTTCGGATGCATAATAGACAGAATAAGTATGCAGTTTAATCTGGTTGACCTGTTTGTTTTTGATTGACTTTTAAACCTGTATTAGTTGCATCACTGAAAGGTTTGGAAGATTGTATATCAAACCCACATTAAAACACATCTATATTATTAATGACCTACAGTGTACACTTTTCCTGAAAGGTTCTCAACTGGTTCTACTGTGTGTTCAAGGGAATGTTCCTCAAAGAATTCTTTAAAGGCCACTTCTGCACAGTCAACTCCAACAATTGTATGGCCTTGGTCTGCTAACCTGAAACATTGATGATTAACCATATAAGTTACAAATATCCTGCATTAGATTCAGTGCACATAAGTATGTACTAGTTTCTGTTATAAAATAAGTAAATACGATTTGGTGATAATCTTTACATTTAAACATTTTTTACATTCATCAATAAGTCTAAAACATTTTATAAATAACATTTATCAAACTATATTTTTCCATTTAATGTCAAAATAATTGTTTTCAATTAGATATTTGCATTGTTCATAAAGGAAATATACCAACATGGAATACAATTAAATAGATATCATTGAATTTTTTAATTAATAGAGAAAATAAATGAATTCATCAATAATTCAAAGATACCATTTTCACAACTGACTAAACAAAAGCAAACTCTAGCAATAAGGCAACACAATTTACCATTTCATATCCAATGATTTGCCACACAAAGGAATAAAAATCTTTATATTTTCTCTTTTGTTGACCAGTCTTTTCACATGTTTTTCAAGCATCCTATAATTGAATTAAAGTACTAAATGAAGTATGTGATGTTTATAATTATGATAATGCATCCAAGTCTTAAAAGGCTAACAAGATATAATGCATAAGTATAATAACTGCAACTTATTATCAATTTCATTATCACACTCTGTGTTGACCTTAAAGATAAGATTGGTGTGTATGTTACAATTGCATAAGGGAACTGATTTTATGAATCCAGTTTACTTCCCATTGATTGATCACACTGTTGATTGCATTTCTGGTATTGTTTTGTATGGAGCTGTTTGTGGTTCATGTGATCTGTTTTACTGTGAAGTGGTTTGATTTCTCCTGTTGTCCATCTGTCCAACAACTGTCCATCCATCAGGTCTTGTTAACACTCTCACAGGTATAATTCTTGCCACATTTTCAGAAAACTTACACTATAGGTTAATATCAGCAATATCTGGGACAAGTTCTAAAATGGTGGACTATTTTTTTCATATACCTGTATTTAGTATTACAAAGATCATAACTCTTAAAAAAAAGTTGATAGACTATCAACTTTTATTTAAGAGTTATGATCTTGGTAATATTAAATATATGAAAAATGGCCTCTTTAGCACTCTCAGGTGTACAACTGTTGTCAGTTTTATATAAAACTTATACTATAAGGTATTAGCAATATCTGAAACAAGCAGAAAAATACATGTAACAAAGTGACAGACAAGAAGTAGCAAAGTATTTATACATCCCCATAACAAAAAATATCTTAGTACAAATCTCAAAGTACGTTCAGTTACTTACAGCTAGTTCAAAGCCAATAACAACTAATTAAAAAGCATGCATCTAAGAATAAATGTGAATACTATTTTTTATAGCTAAGAAATGCCATTGGGTTCAAAATTTTGTTTCTTCTGTTGATTTTCAGAAAAGCTTTCCATGCATCAGAAATAAACAAATGGTGCTGAAAATGTTGAAAAGAGCTTAAGGTGGCTAATATTACTTCAGTGGTTTTACACCTTTTTGGATTACTTGTTCAATAATTAATCTTACACATTAATATGGTCTTTGTGAAAACCAATATTCCTGTTTTTCCATCTTTCGTTCCATCCTTCTGGATCTAATTCAGTGAATTTGTTAGAAGCATCTGAAGTTTTCTGATTTTCTGTCTTGTCCTGCCTGAATTGATATAAAATATACATGTAAATTACAAATATAATAAGTTTCATGTTTACTTGTAACATTCTTCATAATCTACAACATCAAATAAAGAGCGCTGTGGTGAAGTGGTTAGTGCATTGGACTACTAACACAAAGGTTCCTGGTTCGATTCCCGTTTGGGATGAAAATTTCAGGAACTCAATTTTCGGCTCTCCCTTGACACCATCTGCGAGTATGGTCTTGAGGAAACGATGATAGTCCGTCAGAAGGGGACAATAAATGGCTGACCCGTGTTAAGAGAGAGCCATATCTCTTACACGTTAAAGACACCCTTGTAGATTTCGAAAAAGAGTAGGCTAATGCCGCTACAAGGCAGCACTCGCACCCGCAAAGTGGAAAGGGATTAATATAAGTTGCAAAACTTGTTTCCCAATCTATTATAAATATGTTTAAACTAAGAGCATCAAACATCTTCTTCAAGTATTAAAGAATTAGATTTTGAAAAAACGTTGAATATCTGCTAGACAAATTATTCCAGGAAGTGGAAGCAATAAAAAGCATCTGGTTCTAAAAAATGGTTGGATTGTAATTTATTTGGAGAAAATTGGTCAACAAATGAGAAGGTTATGCTGTTGTTGAAATAATAAAACCAAGAAATCAAGGACTTTTAAACATGTGCACTTACATCGGTTGCAGTCAGGAAATAAGATCTGTATGAATGACAAGAGGAGACAGGTCGCTTGCTGAGTGTATACATGGTTAAGAGGTTGAACCAAGTCCAATTTTTCTTTGGCGATATAAAGAAAAAAGTTTTAATCAAGATTAAAAAAAATCTAGAAAAAAGGTAATGTGTCCATGGGACACACATGACACCCCCTCTTGCCTACAAAGTTTAAAGAGACATAACTCAGGAACTGTAAAGTGATTCTACACAAATTTTGTATCAGGTCCGTTTGCGCCCAATACACTTTCGCTCCCAAGGTCCATTTACACCCTACATGTTTTCGCACCCAGTTATCAATTTGATGTTGTTTGTTGTTTTTTTTTTATGAATTTGATGTTTTATTATTAAATTCTTATTATGTATGATTACTGCTAATTTATATTTATACACAGCTAAATCATGATTGTTGTTCTAACTTGCTTTGATGTAAATATACTGCAAGCATTTAGCTTGGTACATGTATGAGTAAAATATTGAAGATTTTAAATGAAAAACAAGATAGATAATTGAGTTTTACAGCTCTCACTTCATTTTGACACAATGAAAAAAAATATTAATAGCAATACTCTTATTCATGGTGGCAAAACATAATTAAAGATTTTATGTTCAGCACAACAAACAAAACGTGAGAATCTTACTTTATTTTGAAACAATGAAAAAACATGATTAAGATTTATTAAACACAGTGACACAAAAAACATTGTCAGAATCTCACTTTATTTTGAAACAATGAAAAAAAAAACCCAAAACTTGATTACAAAATTATTACAAAAGCAATAAAAAAGGTGTGAAAGTGTAGAGTGTGAACGGACTTTGGATCACTTTGGGTGCAAATGTGTAGGGTGTGAAAGTGAAAGGGGGGAACGTGAATGGGCGTGAGTTTTGGGGTAATTAGCATTGTGTATAAGTTTCATATGATAACATTTAGTGGAGGCAAACTTAAGTTAGACAAGAGGAACAAAAAATCCAGCAATTTTTTCATTTACAAATTGGCATAACTCTAGAATCATATAGGTGATGCCACCAAAATTCAAACTTGATCAGTATTTTGTGGTAATAAGCATTGTGTATAAGTTTCATAACATTTGCACGAGGCAAACATAAGTTACAGAACGGAAACAAAAACGTCAGCAATTTCCCATTGTAAATGGGCATAACTCTAGAACGGTAAAAGTGACCTCACCTAAATTCAAACTTTATCTGAGTACAGTGGTTATAAGCATTGTGTACAAGTTTAATGGCATTTGGTTGAGGCAAACTTAAGTCAGAGAACAGAAATGAAAAATTTTGCAATTTTGTTCCTATTGTAAAGGGGCATAACTCTAGAACAGTAAAATTGACCAACCAAATTTCAAACTTGATATGTGTTTTGTGGTTATAAACATTGTGGTTAAGTTGCATAACATTTGCATGAGGCAAACTTAAGTTACAGAACGGAAACAAAAAAGTCAGCAATTTTCCATTTTTAAATGGGCATAACTCTAGAACGGTAAAAGTGACCTCACCAAAATTCAAACCTGATCTGAGTATTGTGGTTATAAGCATTGTGTACAAGTTTAATGGCATTTGGTTGAGGCAAACTTAAGTCAGAGAACAGAAAATGAAAAATTTTGCAATTTTTTTCATTTGTAAAGGGGCATAACTCTAGAACAGTAAAAGTGACCAACCAAATTTCAAACTTGATATGTGTTTTGTGGTAATAAACATTGTGGTTAAGTTGCATAACATTTGCTTATGGCAAACTAAAGTTAGAGAACCGAAACCAATTTTGGGAAGTGTGCACAGAAGTACTGTAGCTGCGAAAACGTAGCTCTATTGTCCTTTGATTTTCTATGGTCCGCAAATATCAAAAATCATCAAAAGGACTTTAAGACCTACGTTTTCGCAGCTAAGAAGTACTGATGAACAGAAGGACAAGGGTAAAACTAATTGATACCCCCTCAGCTATGGAGGGGGCATAAAAAGATTTTTACAAGTGTCGAAACTAGTAACACCAAGTCTAGGTACCCCCATTATGACCCTCATCTATGGCTATCATATCTATGATTTTACGTACCAGGCCTATCTGAAAATTTGATAATTTCGTACCAATGATACGCCTTTATTTGTGTTTGCTGAAGCACTGGGAGTGACTGAGCGAACTTTAACGTTAAAAGTTTCTTGAAGCTGCTAAATCGAAGCAAATTCATTTTTACGACAAGCTTCAGCTTACCAGGAACATAAATACCGTTCCCAGAGCTTACTTACATATCAAGTTTCAATCTGGTGCCAAAAAATGACCTTAGTAAATAACACTTAGATCAATGTCGGATACACAAATATCCGTAAATCGTTATCGCATGTATCTTGAATGGCACTTGACCAATGGACCCCTTTGTAAAATGTATAGGCCCGGGAGTGTTTCTAGGCTACAATGCACGGGGTATATTCCAAAGAACTTTGAACCTATGACGACCTCTGTGACCTGTGACTATTATTGTAGTTAAACATATACAAATACAAATACAAAGAAACTTGATATGTAAGTAAGCCCTAAAGAAAGATGTACAAAGAAAACAACGAAATGCGTATTGGCAATACATCGAAGATATTATCACTCCTCAAAACGATGAGAAACCATTTGAGGGATCGAAGAAATTCTGGTCTTTTGTTAAACATAAAAGGAAAGAAAAGATTGGCATAACATCACTTATGAAAGAAGGAAAACTGTTTACTGAACCAGCGGATAAAGCGAACATCCTAAATGCACAATTTCAATCTGCATTCTCTGAAAAAAGCACATTCACAAAAGATCAATTTATATCATCTAAGCGAATGAAAACTAAGAATACATCACCAACTATGAAAAACATAACCATAACAACAGAGGGCATAGACAAACTACTGAAAAACCTGAACCCAAACAAATCACCTGGTCCGGATGGAATATCACCTAGAATCCTCAAAGAACTACACAGTGAGACAGCACCTCTCCTACAGTTACTGTTTTCAAAATCCTTAGATACTGGAGTGGTTCCAAATGACTGGCGCTCAGCTAACGTGTCTCCGGTCTATAAGAAGGGCCAAAAGTATACTGCTTCAAACTATAGACCAATCTCACTGACGTCAATTTGCTGTAAGGTAATGGAACATATAATTGTATCATCAATTATGACCCATGGTGAAAACAACACAATTCTGTACAAATTACAACATGGTTTCAGGAAAGGAAGGTCCTGTGAAACTCAGATTTTCGAATTTATTGAGGACCTAGCTAATAACATGAACATGGGACAACAAACAGATGTGCTGATAATGGACTTTGCTAAGGCCTTTGATAAGGTCAACCACAGCTTACTAGTAAACAAACTACATACTTACGGAATAAAAGGCAACACAAATAGGTGGATAAAAAACTGGCTGAGTGGAAGAACACAAACTGTTGTACTAGAAGGATGCAATTCAACATCAGTCCCTGTTGACTCAGGAGTACCACAAGGCTCAGTCCTTGGGCCAAGCCTGTTTCTATACTACATCAACGATCTGCAAGAAGATTTAAATGCTACAGTTCGCCTGTTTGCAGATGATACCATCGCCTACCTGACAATAACATCAAAAGACAGTGGAAAAATACTACAAGAAGACCTTGATAAGTTAGCTGAATGGGAACAATTATGGTGCATGAAATTTCACCCCGACAAATGTAACATACTGAGGGTAACAAACAAGAAAACACCAATTCAAACTTCATACAATCTCCATGGTCACAATTTGGAAGAAGTGCAGGCAGCCAAATATTTAGGTCTCACCATTCAAAAGAACCTAAAATGGGACCAACATATACAACAGATAACTGATAAAGCAAATAAAACACTGGGATTCCTGAGGAGAAACATCAGAATATCATCAACAAAAGTAAAGAGCCAAGCTTATATTGGTCTAGTAAGACCACAATTATAATATGCAGCATCTGTCTGGGACCCAGCAACAAAAGAATCAATCTACAAAATAGAACAGATACAAAGAAGAGCTGCAAGATACGTGACAAATAAGTACAAACCAACTGCAAGTGTCACAGATATGATAGACCACCTAAAATGGAAACCACTGCAACAACGAAGAAAGGAAACCAGACTAGTGATGTTCTATAAAATAGAGAATAATATGGTAGCAATAGAGAAAGAAGGACGACTCACACCATCAGTAAGAATAGGGAGAAATATACATCCTAAGGCATACCAAGTACCGCACTCACGTATTGATGCACACAAGACATCATACTTACCACAGACTATAAGGGACTGGAACGCCTTACCACCAGACATCCCACAGGCAGAGACACTAGGTGCCTTCAAGGCCCTAGTGTCAAACCTCTAGAGCCTTGGAGGCTCCTACTGTTTTTAGCCAGTTTTTAAAGTTTAATTCAAATTCACTGTATATAGTTAGTTCCACGGTTTTACTTCAACAATTTATTTACTTGGATGTCTTCTCCTGCAAACGGAACTCGTCAGAAACTTATATAGCAGAATCTTCAGTTTGTTGAAGGAGGCTATTACCCGACAGAAACAGAAACTTAAGTTATGAGCACAAACTCATCAACAATAAATAGGGCTCATGGTATATTAATTACATACTTGATCATACATGATAAGTATTGTAAGTAATGACTATATTTATATGTAATATTATAAACAACGACTATGAATTAAAGACATTTGATATTTATGTATGCTATGCAAGATGTTTCGAATTCGGTATATACAGAAATAATCAAGTTACGTATACATGTAATTCGAATTCCGTATATACGTAAATCGAATTCTGTATATACGTAAATCGAATTTCGTATATATCTATAATTATTTCTGTATATCCATAATTATTTCTGTACTATTACGGAATTCGAATTCCGTATATACAGAAATAATTATGTGTATAAAGTATTTTTGACACTGATTCCGCGCCATGTCCATCATTAGATACCTTATGAACCCCTTTTATATCTTTGATAAATTCAACATGAAGTTTTTCAAAGGGATCAGAGTCTCTAAAATGTGAGTCCACCCCCCACCCCCCCCCAAATTTCACTAGGCATATATATTCATTAATTATATTTAATTAGGCAAAAACAATACAGCTTGGCGCTATTTTACGGTCCGCCATTACTGGACATCACACAGGTTCAGTCCTGAAAAATTTTGACGTCATAATACAAAATATCTGATGCCATCAGAATGATATCATAGTTGTATGTGTGAGTCAGTGTATGCGAGTGGGAGAGAAAGGCTTTTTATTTTTACTTTACATGATTGTGTGATTACATAGAGAATAATACATGGCAAAATCCGTATCATATGTCGTATCATCCCGAGACATCAATATCAGCCCAAGGGCCTTTAGGCCCGAGGGATGATATTGGTCGAGGGTGATACGGCATGTGATACGGATTTTGACATGTATTATACACTTTATCATATATTTCAACAGAAGAGTATTTATATTAAATGAACTGTTTTCTGGTCCATAGCACTGGGTTACCTTCAGTTCTACTTTTGTCTTGTTTCAAAGGCCTTAACCCTCTTGCTGCCAAAGGGACATTTATGGCTTCTACACACAAATCTTGTTGATTGTGTAGAACGTCAAAGGTCCATTGTAACGTCACAATACCTCAGGGGCACTGACAACGTCAAAATACGGCGTCAAAAGGGCGATTTTGGCGGGAATGAAGCAAACTGAATAAAATTGTTTAAAAGTATACTTTAAACGGATGTCAAGAAATGATACAGGATCATAAGCTTGTTAGTACTATAATACAAACTTATTTAACGTGTTTACTAATTATCTAGTTCGTCATTTTCATGTAAAATGTTGCATTCTTTCGAGAAATTTGTTTTACGGGTTTTTTTTTGTACATCTGTCAATCAGAATATCTCATATAAATCAAAAATCTTATCCCTGATAAATAATCATAAAAAGGTAACTGTTAGTTATACTTGATTACGTTAAATATTAATATTCATTCACAATACACCATACACAGATACACGCTTTATTTAAAAGAACTAGATAATTTATTTAGGGCTCAAATACCACGATTGAAATCTCAGCTAGGATTTTTTTTTGTAAAAGTACACACATGTTAACCGATGTACTTGTATTGCTATACGATATTTCAAGACATGTTAAACCTGTTTCATCATGGAAGCACTGCCTTAAAAATGTTTATTTATTCGAAATGGGGATGTTAAATTAGTAGTAGACACAATGATTTCTATTCCTATATATCATAGATATCCTTTCCCAGTGGCAACCTCTTTTTTTCTGGCATTCACGACAGATCTTTTACTTTGTAGGACTCATTGAGCAATATATTTATTGTATATTGAATTTCAGACGTCCTTAATATTGCATGAAATATTTGCCACTGAACGTTAAGAAGAGAATAATTTATCAGTTAACAGATTTAAAGATATTTCGTGTATGTCAATTACAGTGTGTACTTTATCATAGTAAATGAAAATGATTTATTATTGATTCAGGTTCACTTGTAGACAACTTGATAGAAATTCATTTTAGAGAATTTCTTTCCTCGTTTTTACTATGTTTTTTTTTTTAATTCGTATTCTCTAAAATTTTGAGCAATAAGTGGTCAACAGAATTATAATAAACATGATTAAAAAATAAGCAAAATGAATATGGATAATAATTTTTATATAAAAAATATTTCCTCGCCTACCGAAAGAAGGATTGAAATCATGATAATTTTAATCTGACACGTTTGATTCTTTACAACAAGAAGTAGTTCATAGAATCATAGAACAGCTGCTTGGAGATTTTATTTATTTTTATGAATTTGTACACGCTTTGTTTTTATTTTCATTTTCATTGAGTGCCTGCCGTTGTTTTGCCGTTTATATAATGATTTGAGAGATTTTATTTACAGTATTTATACCAATTACCTAATAAAAAAACGAGAATAAATATTTTACTATTTTATAGGTGGTAAAGAATCATTTATGCATTTCACTTGACAAAGATAAAACAAAGTCGCCCTTAAAGCTAGTATAGCAATTGGTATATTATTTTCACTTAATTTTAAGACAAGAAAGATAAAAAAAAATATATTCCAAGGTTAAAAGTTGTATTTGTAAATAATCTTGTATTAAAAACATCGTTTATGACAATCCTA
This sequence comes from Mytilus edulis, assembly GCF_963676685.1. Taxonomy (NCBI): domain Eukaryota; kingdom Metazoa; phylum Mollusca; class Bivalvia; order Mytilida; family Mytilidae; genus Mytilus; species Mytilus edulis. Next base: position 100,979,210 of record NC_092344.1, read on the forward strand.
GAGCATATTTAACTTCCGTAAAATTACTTATACATCGTTTTCATAATTACGGCTACATTGACGCGGGAAAAATTATGGACGGCGGGAAAGCGCAGTTCTACAGATAGGCACAAGTTTTGCAACGTCACAGATAAGAAACGTCAAGGTGCTTTTGGCGCGACAAAGCAAGAAAAAAACTCGGCAGCAAGAGGGTTAAAAGAACTGCTTAATTACTTATCCGAAGCACCTGGGTTACCTTACAATTTGCGTGCTGTTGTTTTAAAAATATTTTGTTTATTATTGTATTAATTTGTGTGTTTTGTATTTTTCATAGTTGCATTTAGTGTGCCAAAAAATATGAAAACTTGACGTTCGTGACGTCACATACAATATGAAAACTCGACGTTCGTGACGTCACATACCAAACAATGACGTCATTCAAAAAATTTACTATTTTGAGGAAAAATTTTCTTAAGCAAAAAAAAAACAAAACTGACTTTATGTAAAAAAAAAAAAAAAAAAAAAAAAGTAGGGGTGTGATAAAGGGTATGCGATAAAGGGTGCGCATCAAAGTTGCGCGATATGGATTAAACAGCAGGCTATTTATCACATATGCAAAACTACTGTATTTACTACTAAACATATGATAAATGCTTGTTAAGAGCCCTGTGATTAGGAAATAAAATATCATTATCTTATCTTTATCTTTATCTGTATGACGTCAATAGTTCAAGCGGCACAGATTATCGGGTCAGATAAGGCCTTGCGGTCATAAAACTTTCGAGCACGATTTTTGTACTCAGACTCAAAAATCAACCAATCAAAATGCTGGATTTTATGTTTTGAGCATGATTTTTGTGCTCCGAGCACTGAGCAAAGTTTTCTGACTTCAACCCAAGGTGTATTCGATGCCTCAAATCGTACCGAGCCAACAAATTCTAAAGAGTCATTATGGCGCCAAAGTACTCAAGGCGTTATTTTGTTGTATCATCGTTTTATATGTGCATATAATGCTTTGTTTTATTTATTGGCAGTCAGGCTATTTTGCCGGCTCTGATTAAAATATCTCAGTGAAATTCAAGCTGGGACTATTATACTAGTAAAAGTCTTATAGTCCTAGCTGCGGAACCGTAGCTCTTAGGTCCTTATGTTATTTTATTACTATTTGCGGACAGATTCAAGTCGGCAAAATAGCATATTTCTATAGAAATGGCTATTTTGCCGGCACCAGCAATATACCAAAATTTGTAATTTTCGCGGTTCTTGGAATAGAGTGAAATTTAATATTTACTTTTGAAAAGTACTATGAAAATGTGGTTTGTCAACATGAAGAATCAAATAATTACTGTCGTGTAAACCGGTAGTTTAAAAATAAGAAAACACTACAGATATCAATATCTGAGAAATATATAATCTTTTAAAAATATTTATCAGTTAAAGTGTAAATAAGAATTTATAACAAGGAACTTGTTGGCATCCATTTGTTGCAATGAAGTCAAATCAAAACAAGTAATTACAATTATTTCTAAAATAAGTCGGTAAAATGCTACATGTATGCATAAGAATATAATCTCAGTTTTAAATTTTGTATGCTCATATCAAGGAGGTTATATAACCTCCTTGCTCATATAAACTTGAAAAAAATAAAAGTTAAAATTCTCATTGCATCAAAATTTGATTACACATTGTGACAATATAACATAGCTTCTTAATATAAAAATGTTTTAATTAAAAAGTAAAATCACAAAATACTGAACTCAGAGGGAAATTAAACTTGTAATAGTCAGTTATTGAATTGTAAACACAGTAATTTTTTTAACTTGGCTCCCGCTTACCTTAAAAGAGCCAGAAAATAAAATATTTTCTATTTGTCCAGTGCCAGCAACACATCACTATATTTCTGGTGCCGGTCAAATAGCCATTTCTATAGAAATAGACTATTTTGCCTAGTTGACTTGAGATACTTTAATCTGAGCCGGCAAAATAGCCACTGCCTTATTTGTTTTGTATATGTTTTTACATTCTACAAAAAGCCCTTCAACATGGATTCCGAGCATCAAGATCATGTGAAACCAGTCATTATTTAATAGCTGCGTTCAATCAGACAAAATCAACGTATTATCTGGTGTTATCAAAGGAACAACGACTTTAAAGAACGCATCATCGTGTACATCAAACACAGTACCCTAAGATTATTTGCAGATGACAGTATAATTTACAAAACAACACGAAACAAAGAAGACACACAAAAACTGCAAGAAGACCTTACATCCGCGGCAAAATGGGAGAAGGAATGGCTCATGTCATTCCATCCAGACAAATGCTCAGTCCATCAGAAAACAACCAAGAAAACCAATTAAAATTCGACTATACTCTTCATCAACATGTGCTGCAAAAAGAAACATCAATGCATAAGATATCAGGGCATAACCATACAAACTGACCTAAAATGGAACAAACCTGTAAACAACATCACTGCTGCAGCCACACAAAAGCTGAACTTCATTAAGAGAAATTTAAAGGTAAATTCAAAAACAGTTAAAGAAAAAGCATATATTTAGCACTTGTTAGACCAAAGCAGCTTAGCTAAAATACAGCAGATGCGTCTGGGACCCACATACCAAATCACAAACACACAAACTTTAGATGGTTTAGCGCAGAGCACCTAGGTACACATGCAACCTTTGTGCAACAGATACCATAACACCAGCTCAGTAGCTGAAATGGTACAAACACTATATTGGATAGCTCTTGAGAAAAACACGCATCATCTTCTTCTACAAATTAGTACACCATCTTGCAGTCATATACCCGTAAGATCTACTCACACAATCTGATACAAGAACACGACAACATTCACATATCTATAATACTAAAATATTACGAGGTCCAATTTGTCAGCCGTCATCACGTAAAAACGACGAATCAAAGAATTCAACTTTATATACAACTAATATAGTACAAAGGTGTAGATTAAAAATTACACCACTCCAGGCCCTTTTGTTTTCCACATAATTAATATCGCCAATAATTAGGAAGTTCCGGGTCGAGTCCGATATCGATACCAATAGTATAATCACCTGCATGTTACCTATTACCTTATCTGTACGTTCCGCATCTGACAGGCGCACCACCAAACGGTGTATTCAGGATTAATATGCCATATACACGGGTCATAATCACAGGTTTGACACTACTAAATTGTCAAATTGTTACCTATTGTAGTATTTTAATACGTAAGACTTTCTAAGATAACAATACGAATACTAAAAATCTGGACTAAAAATAAGTTTCAATTTGTTAGCGGGCATGACGTAAAACAGCGAATCAAAGAATTCAACTTTATTTATGACTAATATAGGACAATGCTGTTGATTAAAAAATACTCCATTCCAGGACCTTTTGTTTTCCAAATAATTAATATTACCAATAATTGATAAGTTCCAGTTCGACGGGTTGAAACAGAAAGATTTGAAAGCAAAGAAAATTGTGTATCTTATAATCGGCATGACTTTATCAGATGACAGTACTAATACTAAAATAAGGCTTGCGCATAGCTATATACTTTAATTCAGTCACGGACCCGCGATATCACGGGTATGTTCTAGTACCACTAAAGATTCATACAAATACTCAGTTTACCCAAGAACAATATTGCAATGGAACCCTTCTTCCAGTAGCTGCAGTCCATTGCACTACTCTTGACAGTTTCCGAGAACAGATTCCAATATGTGTTCTCAATGTACATCTAAACATATAAATGAAGTCTACTTTAGTATATAGTTTAAACCAAAATGTATAGTACAAATACTATAATTATTTGTAAAGGCTGAAGCGTCTTTCTGTTTCTGTGTTATATCTGTTGCGATGCAATCATTGATTATTATTAGTAAAGATCGAGGAGTCTTCTTGTTTCTGTTTTAGCTGTTGATAATTATGTTAGCACAGATTATAATTGGTCACGTTAAAGTTTGAAACTTCTTTTTTCGTTCTGTGTTAGCAGTTGATATGTAAGCAGTGGTTAGTATTTGTAAAGGCCGAAGTGTCTTTCTGTTTCAATGTTAGCTGCTGATATATTAGCAGTTGTTATTATTTGTTAAGATCGAGGCATCTTCTTCTTTCTGTGTTAGCTGTTGGTATGTTAGCAGTTGCTATTATTTGTATTTGTGTTTCTGTGGTATCTTTTGGTATGCTAGCAGTGTATGGTTATTTTCTGTAAAGATCGAGGCATCTTTTTGTTTCTGTGTTATATTACTATTGGTATGTGAGCAGCTTTTATTATTCGTATTTGTGTTTCTGGGTTATCTGTTGGTATGCTAGCATTATATGGTTATTATTTATAAAGATCGAGGCGTCTTATTGTTTCTGTGTTTGCTGAAGTTATTACTTGCTCGTTCATTTTCTTAATCAAAATTTGCAGTTGCAACCTGCCTCATAGGAATATTTTGTCAATGACATTTTTGTGTCGTTTCAATTTGTGTTGTCAGTCTGAACAATAAAAAGCATATAACTATGCATGGTAGTTTCTAACATTTGACCTTACTGTTTAAATTACAAATAATTTATAACTTGGAAAGATAACTGCTATCGCTTTTCCTAAAGATGAATATTCACGTACCCGGACTTTCCACATCCATCAATTAAACTGAAAGTAATTACTAAAACGCCAAAGGTCTAAAACTCTGGTTAACTTAATTCCACATATTACATCACCGTCGAATGTATTTTGGCAAGTTAATAAAAATCTTATCGCAATTAATTTTCTTGTACAGATTATTATCGACAATTGCACAACAAGATTTTCTATAGAACTGTCTATTTTGAGTTATTTACGATGGTTCTTAACAACCCTAAAATAGTATATATATAAAATTCAACAAATAAATATTTGTAATTTAAGGTTTAGAACTAATCAGAAGAAATACCAGGGGATAAATTAAATCTACAGTATTCATACTGTAAGTATATGTATATTTAATTTTGCAATAAATAACACCCAATAATGAATAAATGAAATACAAAAAAAAACATATATCAAAATTTATCAATTACCGCAAATATGGTCTATTTATGACTAATAATGATGTGTGATGTCATAGATTTCCTGAAATCGAATAGAAATCAAACTTTTTTTGTTCAAAAGTCTTAAAACAGAATTATTTGTTTAAATCTTACAGAGACAAGTCGATTTATTTCTTCAAATAAACTAGAATTTTGATTTTAAGCATTTCAGAACCAAATCACAGCAGTATTTATAAGTAATAATTTCTTCGCTATTGCTATTTCGTGGCTATTTTGTTATGATAGAGAAAGTTGGAATGCTAGGAAAGAACCACCGAAACTCGACAGGAAGAATCAAAAAGAAGTTTTTGTATGTGCAAATTTGAGGACAATTCCGTTGTATTATCATGTATATATTTATATACCTAACAATACATATAAATGTTCTGGATCTTATGTGTATTTGGATTGTAATAATTTTGCTCATTTTGGCGCCGTGTTTGGCAAATAAAACATTGTTTGTGTTGTTTTTTGTTTTTGTTCTAGTAAAGGCAAATAAGGCAGATACTCCAAGATTCAGACAATATGTAAAAAATAAAGTAATTCCGAAAATAACTTCCGCGGTTTTTGGCTAAAAGAAAGAGCACTTGTGTTCATGCGAAGGAAATCAAAATGTACTAGTATTCAATACCTATATAGTCTAAATACTCATATGGCCCGGCCTGTGAATAACTAAGCGAGTATAATACTTATATGTTTCAAATACTCATATGGTCTGGAAAATATATAAACTTAGTCCTCCATGCATGTTTTTATGTTCATTATGGAATTCGTAACTTATAACCTAATGGCCATAACTGGCCACCATAATAAAATGAAGACTGTTCATCGGCATTTTGTACAGTTATCTTACTGTTTTTTAACAATGTAGTTCAATATCACTGTTTCAAATGACTATTTACAGTATTTTCTTATAGCTTACTTGTAATCACACGTTTATAATCATGACAGATCAGATGATGCTTGTTTATTTTTGATTTCAAGTTCCTCGAAAACTTTATCGCTGTCTTTTATAAAGCAAAATGTACTTGTATGTTGAGCGCTTTTTTAACAGGGCTTTGGTAGTTAGTTACATGCCATATCTCTAGTTATGAGGCCACGTCGACTTATAATTGGAGTCTGTGTGTCCGTCCGTCGACACTCTGTTTTATGATACTGATTTTAATTTGCTATATGCATATATGAATTAATATCTAAAATAAAACGTCCCTGTCAGTTTTTGTAGAAAATAGTATGCGTAAAAAAACTTCTTAGTTTCTAGGGGATTAATGCCCGCGTCACACTGTCCCGATTTTTACGCCGATGGCAACACGATAATGGAAATTTTCAAAATCGGGACTGATCGTATCCAGATCGGGCTATTCGTAGTGCCATCTTTAACCATCGTAGAACCATCGGACACTTTTTCTAGCCTTCGGGGACAACTTCGGGAAGGGTTCTAAATTTTTTAACATGTTAAAAAATCCCCGAAGGTGCGTCCGATGTTGAGGGTTCGTATTGAGTTCGTATCACCATCCTCACTATCGTAATGTCACCGGGAATGCATCTTTGCACATCGTATTGCATTCGTGTTTCCATCGTTTCCATCGGGCAAAGTAAATCCTGAGCCTGTAATAGCTGCTCTTCTTGTTCCATTTGAATTAATAGAAACAACACTGTCGCCTTTCTTGTTCTCATAGAATCATATGATATGAGGTCCATGTTTTGTGAACGTCTTTCTTAACTGTCGTATTAGACTGACCAGTGCATATCGCGCATGGCACTTTAAATGAATTAAAGCGCGAAAAATAACTTACATTTAGCTGGATTTATTGCCGTCGTAGTTCCATCTTGTCACCTTCGTACTTTTATTCGATGGCATCACGACGGGAATACGAGGTCTTCACGAAGTCGTGTTGCCATCGTAAGACCTTCGGTTAGCTTCGTGATTCATTCGTGTAGACATCGTAATGTAAAAACTGCCCGATGGAAACGATGGAAACACGAATGCTATACGATGTTCAAAGATGCATTCCCGGTGACATTACGATGGTGAGGATGGTGATACGAACTAAATACGAACCATAAACATCGGACGCACCTTCGGGGATTTTTTAACATGTTAAAAAATTTAGAACCCTTCCCGAAGTTGTCCCCGAAGGCTAGAAAAAGTGGCCGATGGTTCTACGATGGTTAAAGATGACACTACGAATAGCCCGATCTGGATACGATCAGTCCCGATTTTGAAAATTTCCATAATCGTGTTGCCACCGGCGTAAAAATCGGGACAGTGTGACGCGGGCATTACAAATAAAATATTATTTTTTGTCAATTTTCCATATCAAGTAACATAATGAAAATCATAAACGCGCCTCGTACACCAACACTGCAGGTACACGTATATAGGGAAACCAACTTTTTCTTCATTATTCTGATTTTTTTATGTATCGTCTGAGTTGTTGTCACACGAATGTTTACTCCATAACCATTTTGTTTTCTATATGTCATATTTTGCCGCATTTGTTGCTTTCCCCACATCCTTCCTTTTGTCTATATTATTATGATATTCTCCTGGAAAGAGCTCTTTTTGAATAAAAGGGATCAACGAACCCATTAACTTACCTTTAAGATAGATCAGTAAACATGGGCATAATTATGGGTGATTATTCAGACTAGTGCACACATTTTACAGTTCAAACAAGGCAATGTCGAGCGTGGCATCCCCTCGTATGTAACATATTGGGGACAAATATGGACACTATATTTGTATACACACATGCAGAAAATGGTAAATTGAATATGCATATTTGATACATAAACTTTTTTTCTAGAAATCAACCAAAACATTCAGTAACTGGAAATACCTTTAATATTGTCTTTAGAACCAGCAGGTAAAAAAAATTAGCAACCCATTCCTGTGTACATGTATTATGCTATTTCAAGGAGAAAAAACAAGTCCATCTGCATGACCTTGACCTTTGGCCTTGTAAAAAATGTCAGATCATTACAAGGAGGAACAATATACCAAATGTGGTTAAAATCTTTTGAAGCATATTGGTTTTAGAGTGTCCACAAGGGTGATATTGCCTTGTATTACAACTGCCACTGTGACCTCGACCTTTGAACTTTAAAGTCAATAGCGCTTAAGATATTCTTAACGAGTAACACCATACCAAGTTTTGAGCATTTTGGGTCTAGAGTGTCAATAACAATGTTATATACACGCAACTTACATGTAGTAGGCGAGGGGATAATAAACTAAGTTTTATAAGAATTAGACAAAAAGATCGATTTCCTGCCATGCATGGCAGACTTGTACAGAAACGATATGTTGTCGAAATTCTGTTCGTATCTTTTAGACATCGTATGGCCATCGCGCCATCATCGTAATCCATCGTGTAGCCTTCGTAATCCATCGTGTAGCCTTCGTAATCCATCGTGTAGCCTTCGTGATCCATCGTGTAGGCTTCGGCTGAGATATGAAGCTTAAATACCCGTCTTCGGTTAACCTTCGTATGTCCATCTTTTGCTATCGTATATAATTTCGGCACCATCGTATAGACTTCGTTATTCATCGCACTTTCTTCGGTCACTTTTTGGTATTTTAACGAGATCGGGACCAACTTCGTACGAACTTACAATTTTCGCATTCGGGTGTCCATCGTATATAAAAATCGGGACAGTGTGACGCGGGCATAAAAGACCTCACAACTGTTTATATAAATTTTCGTGTCTTCATGTCGTATGTCGATGCAAAATTACCATAAGCAAGGACTTGTTGCGTTTGATCATTTCACTGTCATCAAAAGGCCCAATAGCAGCGGTGAAATAATTGAACGATTCGTCAATCGGTTTGATTCAAGATTCAAAATTGTATCAGAGCCTAACCTCGTGTTATATACAAAGATACAGTATATAATACACAATATGATTCAAACAATCTACTGGTCCAATTAATAAACTAAAGCAACTATTGGTAACCATATCGTAAAACTCGTCATTTTGAAATAAAAACACACATTTGTCATCATATCAGTTATAAGAACAGAGCTCGACTGTGGCGCTGTTATTTCTGTTGATACGTGCTTAGCATAAAGGAATTGACTAATCTACACTTGCACACAGTCTTATCAAATTAAGTTTTTCTATTTAACTAAATTTGGTCGTTTAAAAAAAATCTGATTGAAGATTTATCTGCTCTTATAAAGCCTTCTTTTGTTAGGAAATAAGTACGGTAGATATACCTACTAGAAGTGCGATGAGAAAATTAATGCTGTAAATGTTTTTCTTGTAACTATTTCATACGTTTAGGCAATCATTTTTATCGACAGGTTTTTAGGTATTCACATGGGCTTCAATAGTATCCCTGTTATATCAGACTCTATCATGTACTGTTGTGAATCATATATTATGACCAAACTCAATAATAAAACCTGTATAAATTCTATTTTATTGATAAATTCAACTTAGATAATCAAGAATTCTATAAATACACTGCCAAACTTTACACAAAAAAAACTTACTTGAAATAGATAAAAAATTAACAGCAGCATCTGTCTTTTTCTAGCTATAGTTTTTGTTAGTTTTTACAAGGAAAACTTTACGCAAACATTTCCGATAAAATGGACGATTCTTCGTTTTCCTTTTTTTGGGCGGACCATCTTATCATAGTGATGTTTACATACTCATTCGCTATGTGCGTGTCTGAAGTGACGTTTTGGACTTCAATGAACGCCGTGCAATGCAATGCCAAAATATTTTTTTTCACTGTAGATAATCCGCACTTACCGCACATTTGTTGTTCTCACATTGAACATGCACATAAAACAGTACGATAACCCTCTCATGGGAGGCCTGTACTATAAAGGAAGAAGAAAAGTATTGACAGGCAGTATGATATTTAGAATTTAACCTTATAATAAATATGTGTATAATGTTATATATAGACAAAGAAATCTCTATGTAGAAAATAAACGTGAATGTGTATTTATACATCCCAAAAAAGAAACATTTAAAAAGAATAGATACGTTTTAATTTCTTGATGACAAAATCGATATTTGTGCCAGTGTAAACAATATTCAATGATTTTATTACAATGTTAATAAGATAAATTGAACGAATAAGTTTATTTAAAGGTTCGATGGGTGTACGCGTATTTTCACATAGTGATTACCTCTCTATTAGTACACTATTACTGTACAAATTAGGATGTGAAATACCGTTTTTATATGTTTATAAGTTTATAGGTACAGCAAACTTTACTAATAAAATCTTTGTATCTTTGAAAGAATTAAGTATTTTTTTTTATAAAAGATTTTATCCTCTTTCACATTAACTTAACTTAATCCTCTTCGTTCCTTGTGGGATATAGGTCTCTGCATATTTTACATTCGTGTTGAAAATTCGAATTTTGGTGTTTTCTGTAAATGCTGTTGATTTCCAAACTGACTTCAGCATAGCAAAAGCTTGTCGAGCTTTACTTATTCTTGTCCTGATGTCTGCATCTATTCAACCAGTTCTATCCATGATGCTTCCTAAATAAGTAAATTGTTCTACTTCTTCAATACCTTCAATTGACACTGTTTCTCCTTTTCTGGTTTTTACTTTCATAATTTTTGTCTTCTTAATTTTGATTTTAGCCCTAGTTTTTTCCCTGTTGCATGGAGTTTGATGGTTTTGACTCACATGTCTTTCAAACGGTGAGATAACAGAGTCAGATCATCTGCAAAATTTAGGTCTTCTTGCCTTTGTGCGAAGTTCCATTGTATTGGTATAGTGTCTAGTGCTGTCTTAGTTACCCAGTCTATAGCTATCAAGAATAGTGTAGGGGAGAGTAGGCATGTATCACCTGTACTGTGAAATACGTCTTGATCATGTTCACAAATGTTGGTACACCATAATGACTTAGCAGTTGCCACAGCCCTTCTCTGTTGACACTATCGAATGCCCTTTCAAAATCGACAAAGTTGATATAGAGGGATGATTGCCATTCTACTGATTGTTCAATAATGGTACTTGGTCAGTGCTGCTTCTGATTGATCTGAAACCTGCTTGTTCGTCTCTTAGTACCTGATCAATTGCATCTTTAATTCGGCTGAATATAATTTTGCACAGTATTTTACTAGCTACTGATAGAAGAGTTATGCCTCTTAAATTCTCACAAAGCCCTAAGTTTCCTTTTTGGCAGCTTCACTAACAAACCCTTTAACCATTCTGTTGATATCTTTTCTTCCTGCCAGATTTTTTCAGGAGTTTGTACATGTATTCTATTATTTCATTGCCTCTAGATTTGAAAACTTTAGGTGATATTTCATCTATGCCTGCAGATTTTCCATATTTGAGTGATTTGATGGCCTTTTTCACTTCATATTTCTTGATATTATCTATTTTATGTTCAAATCAACCACCGCTGGCACTACTCATACCGGTTGGCCTGGTTCTGGTCTATTTAGGACATTGACAAAGTAGTCATTCCATCTTTCCATCTGTTCATTAAGATTGGTTAGGACTTTTCCACCTTTATCCTTTACTGGTTAAGACTTAGCTGTTTTACGTCTACTCAGAGTTTTTGGTGATATTGTACAAGGTTTTGATGTCGCCCTCATTTGCAGCAAATTCTGCTTCAGTTGCAAGGTCATTTACATATTATCTCTTGTCTTTCCTACAGCATTTTTTCACTTCTTTGTTGGGGAACTGGTGTTTGTTTTGTGTTTCTTGTTTCTGAGCTCTTGTTCTTGCATGGGTCTTTGAGCTTCTCCACATTATACTCTATACGTTTTTGTTCGATTTTGGTCCCTTATGCAAGTTTTATTTTTACTTTGGCTATGATAAGATGGTGGTCTGAGCTGCCATCTGCTCCTTTCGTAACTCTAACATCGTGTAGTGAGCTTCTCCATCTCTGACTTATCATGATGTGGTCAATCTGATTTTTTGTTTGTCCATCAGGTGATTCCCATGTTTCTTTGTGTATGTTCTTATGTGGAAACAAACTGCCTCCTATCCCAAGCTCATTCATCTCACAGAATTCAACTAGCTTTTCTCCATTCTCATTTATTTCTCCTAGACCATGTTTTCCTAATGTTTTCTCTCTGTCTTTGTTCTCTTTTCCAATCTTAGCATTCATATCACTCATCACTATTTTGATGTTTCTTTTTGGGATGTTGTCCCAAACATGTTGTAGTTGTTCATTTACGTCCTCTTCGGCATCATTGGTTGGTGCATAACACTGTATGATAGTTATGTTTTGGCATTTAGTTTTAAGTCTCACCCACATTATTCTCTCACTTACTGTGTCCCATTCCATCAGGCTCTTCTTTGATGTGTTTGAAAGCATTATTGCTACTCCTTTGGTGTGGTAATCATTTTCATTTGGGTTTCCACAGTATAGAATCTCCTCACCTGTTACCAGTGTCAAAACTCCACTTTGGTTCCATCTTGCTTCACATATGCCAAGTATGTTTATATCATAGTTTCTCATCTCATCTCAGTTGCATTAAAAACAACTTCTGCTCCAACCCTATATGCGCAAGCATGTTTAACGACTGTATTAGTTTTTGTAATCAGTTTTTTTTACAGGCCAAGGTGATTAGCCTGACGCCAAAACCCCCTTACCAGGAGGGCCAAGGGTTTGTTAGTCAAGGTTTCCTTCCTTTAGATAAGCTGCTAGCCAAAGCTTATGTATTCCATCTAGCCTTTGGTTTGTAGCCACTGTCAACTGATTTTAAAAGTTTGTTTTTATGTTATGCTGTTGCCCCGACTGTCCCACCGAATGTCAGCGTGCCTACAAACACGTTTAATCCCTTTATTTTATACATATGCTTGTTCAAAGCAGGAGCATGTTATTCAATTGTTTTCGTTTCATGCTGTAATCATATTTTCGTTTCACAAAACAGGCCGTTGTTTTCTCGTTTATATTTGTCACAGTTACTCTTTTTGGATATAGAATATGACACACCTGGGTTTCTCTCTTGCTCAATATGCTCAATGGCGAACTTTTAGTGCTTGTTTTTATGCCTATCGGTGTTTTGCGAGAATGCATAGTGACGTTCAAGTCGGTGTTCGAAGTTGAAGCAATGCTACCCTTTCTTTACTAAAGAAAGTGGAACATACCAAATGGATATTTCAACTCAAAAGTCGTCAACGCAATGGTAACAGAAGATAAACCACCAAACGACAAACCACAGTATACAAAATACAATATATTAAAAAATCTAAAGACTTAGCCACGTGAACTTCACCAAAACCGGGGCTTATATCAGAAAGCAGATCCGGTCCCACATAATTATGATCCCCATCGTATAACTCATGAAAGTAAATATATGAGATAAGTTTAATTTGTTATTGATCACATTCGAGAAAAAGGAACGAGATTGTTGTAACCAGCATATCAGTCGTCATAGCTTGTTCATAACGGTCATCCAGCTGAACTCGTGATGACGACCGTAAAAGTTTGGAACGGATGAATTTAACCACGCTCCGTGTAACCCTCAGTCAAAAACTATTTATTTGATTTGCAGATTATTCTTAAGTTAGCTAGTTAAATTTTTGTAGGCCTTGTTGAACTAAAGATTGTTGTCCTAAACATGCATAGAAAATTCGCCTACGGATGTTAAAATCAATGACCAAATTTCCAGGTTTTAAATTTGACTATTCCCAATATGTAATGGCTGAGTAATTAACAAATGTACGTATATCTACCAATTCTAGCACTGCATGGTATTAATTCTCAATACATGAATACGTACATTATTTTCTCACTTTCAGGTCACAAATAAACCAAGTAAACCATGTTCTTTATAGTATTATTCACAGTGATCTTTACCATTTCATTGTGTCATGGTTGTAGCCAAAGGAACACAGTATCTATTGAAGACAATCTTAAAACTTCTCATCTTGTCATAGGTGCAACGATCATTGGTGAAAATGTTACATTTTATAAAGCAAATATGTTATGTGTGATTAAGAACAGCAAGAACTTAAAAGAACGATATGTATTAATCCCAAAAGAAGGTATGTATAACTTATACCTTCTTTGTAAGATCTAAATTACATTTACTGTTACAAAGTGCTCGAGCTGTTGAAATATTAAGCGGACGAGACAACCTCTTGTTCTAGCTTCTAACCATTTGTATCGTCAGGTACGTTCGATTGCAAAAGTTAAGGAAATCGATTACATTAAACGTTTGGAGATATCGAGTAGAATGGTCATATGGTACGTTTTGCTTAAAAGTAAGTTAACCAGAAAAACAATAAGGTTTGGTCTGCTTACCATTCCTGAACACCTAACAGCACCCCCAGTTTAGATGGGGGTCATATTGCTCAGTCTTTAGTTTTTTACGTAGTGTCTTGTAGACTAGTTTATCTTTTCGTCGTCTTTCGATGTCTGTTATGCCATGATTTTTTTTTAATGTATCGTTGGTATCTAACGTCTCTCGAAAGCATTTTGAGTTGAATTTTGATGGGTATTCTGCAAATTGGTTTAAATGTAACTTAAATTGAACTTAGATTGCAATACCTTTAAACAACATAAACAAACTGGGTCTTTTGGCTCTTATCTGGAGGTATAGTTGGTTTTATATGTCCTTAGTCTGTATAAGGTCTGTCATGATCTGAGATCCGTTATTTTTCTCTTACATAGTTTCACATTTTGAAATAAAATAGCCATCTATAGCTTTCTTTAAGGGATGTGTTTTGCTCATTGTTAAAGACCGCATAGTTACCTGTCATGTTTTATATCTTCGTCCTACGTTCTTAGTTATCCAATTGGTAATACCACATCTTCCTATTTTCAATTACCATAGGAACTACCATATTGCGTGGGCTATTGATGTACTGTGGATGTATACTGGCAATATTGCACATCTACATATAGAAGAGGAAGATATTTTATTTATAATTATGGGCACCAAAGGGCATAAACACATAAAAAAAGATTAATGAGAACTATTTAAGTTCTTAAAGAATATGTAGATAAAGAATCTATAATATCTTTTTCTTAAATACTAATGCATTTTCTTAATGCAAGTGTGGTTGATATAGATAACAAACAAGCAGCCCAAAAAGATAAAAGAACAATAGATATCCATATATGTATAGTACACAATAAGTTGGATCAATTAAACATTTGATAACTAGCCAAAAAGAAAGCATATATAAAAATTGAGTTATGGTTCTTTACATATAAGGAAACTTCTGTCGATAGAAAAATTAGAGCACGGCCAAGCACTCTCCCAACATTGAGATATGCTCCTTTGTACAAAATTAGAGAAACAATTGTTGTTCTATTTGGAGTAATAGCAGATACATCTTGAATACACTTCACTCTTATTATATACTAAGTCAAATATATGACACCTTTTTTTCTCTATATGCAATATAGACAAGAACAGTTTTGGCAGAAGTCAAACACAGGCTTATTTCAAATTTACCAGAAGAAGCTGCAATCGAAAACGTACTTTCAAACTTAATGTTATGAATTGAAAATGAACCATTAAAATTTTATTACTGGCCAAGAATTGGATGGTTCATCGGCTAGCTGCTGATGCGATCAAGTCGTTACTAGTGGTAATATACAGAAAATAAAATTGGAAGCATGAACTGCACGCAGTTTATTGTTGAAATCCTGCGT
This sequence comes from Mytilus edulis, assembly GCF_963676685.1. Classification (NCBI taxonomy): domain Eukaryota; kingdom Metazoa; phylum Mollusca; class Bivalvia; order Mytilida; family Mytilidae; genus Mytilus; species Mytilus edulis. The sequence continues at coordinate 100,994,857 of NC_092344.1, forward strand.
AGATACATATACAAATGAGGAGATGCGGTATGATTGTTCTTGACACGATCATCCTGCATACAAGGGAGATGTGGTATGATTGACCTTGACACGATCATCCTGCATACAAGGGAGATGTGGTATGATTGACCTTGATACGATCATCCTGCATACAAGGGAGATGTGGTATGATTGACCTTGACACGATCATCCTACATACAAGGGAGATGTGGTATGATTGACCTTGACACGATCATCCTTCATACAAGGGAGATGTGGTATGATTGACCTTGACACGATCATCCTGCATACAAGGGAGATGTGGTATGATTGACCTTGACTCGATCATCCTTCATACAAGGGAGATGTGGTATGATTGACCTTGACACGATCATCCTGCATACAAGGGAGATGTGGTATGATTGACCTTGACACGATCATCCTTCATACAAGGGAGATGTGGTATGATACCAAATCAAACCAGACGATGAGAATCAGAGAAAAGTGACTATGTAATACTGAATCAAAACTTTGCAACCGCTAAGAAGACGTTGAGTATAAGAATCAATTGATGTTAAAAATGATGTATACACATTTTCCTTTTTTCTGCAGGTACTCATAGTGATGGACTTTGTTTTGAAAACAACTTCGAGTATTATACGAAGTACATACTATTCTTAAGAGAGCTTGTACCGAGTGCACCCTTATATAGAACATACAGTGCCGAGCTTCCTTTTAGTAGACTCACAGAGGTTAAAGATATCTGTGAAAATTCAAGCATATGCGAAGGTAAACATTATATATAAGGTTGTTTTCTAAATTAACTAAACGAGACAAAAAAAAAAATTGAAAATAACAATTTGAAGTCATAACAAATTTGTTTGTAAGGTTTAAGGCCATAATATAGTTGTCTGTCATAAGCATTAATTCATTACCTTGCCTCGTGATCTTTTTTCAAAAATAGAGAACTTTCATGTTTTCTTTAATGGAACAAGATCGATCAATTTTATCTCTATTTTACCTCAAAATATATTTTGAAAGTTGATTATTGTGTGTCGCTTCTTGACAAGTTCTGGTAAATTTTAAGAGAAATGAGTATTGATTGTTCTTTGTCCATACATGTATTTTCATTTAAAAAAAACCCAACATAATCAAATTATCACCGCATCACAACTGGCCTAAAAGAAATAAAGAGCAAAACAGAATCAAAAACAAAAATAAAAAACAAAGAACCAAAACATTTTTGAAATGAAAATGAAATTGTTCTTAAGTAAACAAATTAAGTCAGTGACAAAATATTTCAATTTACTATTCAACATTTGGTACTTTCTTTATGTATTTCATAACTTGGTTATGTACATTAAAGAAAAAGTATTTAAAAAAATAGAAAAAAGAAACATAGGCTTTATCAGTTATATCATACAATTACAAATGGAGTTGAAGCGCAGCCATTTTTGTCTATTTACAGAAAGTAAAGATAGCTGCTTCAGTGGAACAGGTACTAAAACAAACTACGTGTGGACAATAATGTGTGTTCCTTTGTTACTGATGTACCTTGGATATTTTACATGAGTAACATACTAGAAAGAAAGAAATCGTATGACATTTTGAATAGTTTTATTAAGAAACGTATTTTTTAACCAGAAAACATTATGCACATTTAATTCATGTTTTAAATTCACATTGTTTAATAATCAAATTATAATTCCATTTGTCCTCTCCACATAATGTGTTCATTTAGTAAAAGGTATAGTGACAAACTCGTAGTTAACTTTGAATTAACAACATTAGAACGTATTTTTGCAAAAAATAACCACACTATATCAATTTTAAAGATGTATCAAAACTGCAACTTTGGTCGATTTGGACAAAAAAGAACGTTCATAAACATAACAAGAATCCTTTATAAAAAAAACCGCTACAATGAATGTACGAGTATGTATATTATTTTTCTGATTCTTGCATATTCATCTATATTACGGAAGCCGATAAGGGCCATTCAAAAAAAAAAAATTATGTCGTTATTACGACATCGCTATGTCGTAATTTCGACATAACATGTTGTTATAACGACATCACCATGTCGTTTTAACGACATACCTATGTCGTAATTTCGACATAACATGTCATTATAACGACATCGCTATGTCGTTATTTCGACATAACATGTCGTAATAACGACATCACTATGTCGTAATAACGACATCACTATGTCGTTTTAACGACAGCTATGTCGTAATAACGACATCGCTATGTATATAAAAGAATGTGTATTATGATTACCAAGACACTAAATGACACAGAAATTAACAACTATATGTTATCATAATGCCCCCAATAGTTAGAAAAGCCCCCGCATAGTCAGCTATAAAAGAGGGACGAAAGATACCAGAGGGAGAGGCCCCGAAATGCTGTGTGGCAGACAGTGTTAACATTAATTAATTATTAGCTCCCTTGGTAAAACTCCAAATTTCATATTTAAAGTATTTCATTGTTGATTAATTTACATGATGCTTAATAAGTATATATTTGTTAATTGCATATCTTTTGCTATTTGAATTCATTGGTTAAAGATATTTATTCATATTGTAAAGTTTAATATTTGTATCGTTGGTCACCTTCTTTGGTTACCTTCTGTGAGAAACTTTATAGATCCTATTTAAGTCCTTCAAGATACCGACCGTGCAAGGGATGCAGAGTAAGTAAGTCAAGGTCCTATTAACCTTCTACTTGTTCGAACAAATATGTTTGGAATTATATGAGGACTGACATACAGTCCTACCTATAAACAAGCTCTAACTACATGCCTTCGTGTAATAAGGGTGAATTGAAATATTGATTGCTCTCTTTTGTGCTTTCAAACGTTGGACACGATGTTCCTACAACCTCTAGGATTTAAAACAGAATCTTCGAAATTTCATCCGCAAAACAAAATAAAAATGTTAGAAAACACGAACCAATATTAAAACAAATTCAATATATGTTTCAAATTATGTTTTTACAGCTCTTGATCATATACTAAGTAATATCTAGTATATGATGATTAGATTAGCAAAGCTATGTGAAAAAAAAAACGGATGTCCAACGTTACATTTATGAAAAACTGTTTTAAATCTTATGTATAGTGATCCTATTTCTTATTCTCTGATCTTCTTGATACTTGGCAGGAACAACGACAGGTGTCGGTTCTTTGTGGCGTTAAAGCCGTTATTTTGGCCAAATTGTATTTGACTCGGTGGCTTCATATTAAGCGGGAATAAGAAAAATGTCCAACGACGTTTTTCGTTATCTCAACGACTGAAAGTGAATTTTGTAAGTAGTAGAAAATGAATAAAAAGAGTAAGACAATAATAATATCTAACAAAAGTACAAATATTTGCCTCATTGTTCGTGAGTTCAAATATTGCTGATTCAATAAAATCTTCTCTACACAGTCGTTTTTCAAACGGTAGCCAATTCGTCGAAGTTGATATTTCATTTTTCAAAGCAGTTAACGCGTATTTTTTATAATTAATCAAAACAAAAGTTAGATACACGAAGAGTAAAAAATGCCAAGATTCTTTTCTTATTAACTACATGTTTGGGTCTTAAAGGAATAAAATGCTTCCACACATTACAAAACAGTAGCCAATTTGTCCAAACGTCGAAAGTTCGAAAGACGCTAATTTCCGTCGTTACATGTGCTATAGTTTCAATTAAATGTTCATGATAATTAAAACAAATCGTGTTATGAAATTTGGTTAAACAGGTTGATGATTGCTGCCGAAAAAAAAGAATAGCGCATGTTGCTATAGACTCCACCCGGGGACATAGGTTCGACACAGGTTAAATTTTGCTATTTTTATTAATCGTTTATAGCTTTTAACGATTTATTTAAAAGAATGGGGAAATGGGGAAAAACACTTCGTCCAACTTTTGCAAAGACAAATTTTAGACACCAAGACAGTCCTCTAAATGTAAAATTCGAATTGAAATTTATATTGTGGAAGTACTCCATAGATCATTTAAAGTCGTCATTCAGTAAGGTGCAATCACCAATATTAAAAGACTTATACCAGTTCACGGAGTGTTTTACCTCGCGATTTGTCCTGCTATTCATGTTATAACTGTCGTGATGAAATTAATTCCTGTACTAGCGAAGCGGGAACTTTTCGTCAATATAAACTTGTGCATGAAATGGAGGTACTAGTAATTGAAAGACAAATCCCAAACAGCGACGAAAACCGTTTCATCGAATTTTAAAAACCCGGGATTATTTAAGCCGTTTTCGCTGACGATCCAGGAGTAGATTACTATATTTTAAAATGTATATCAGAAATTAAACACTATAGATGACTTGTGCGGAAATAATTCTCAAGCCAAATTGAAGGTTCAAGTAATTGAAGGGGTGTATTTCGACAACTTGTGTACCAGGGAAAATACAATTCTATTCAAATTTAACCAAGGGTAAAAATGTTCGATTTACTTGCAGAATGTCAGATATATTTGTATTGGGGTTGAGTTAAGATATAGAAATTTTACAATGACAGATGATATGCACCTTGAAAGTTAAACATCATATGATAAAAGTTTCGTACATCTAAAAAAATATCTTTCTTATGGAAAACTGTACCACATCTTCCTATATCTACTTCCGTCCCATCTTTCTTTCCCACATTACTTGCAACAGTAATGCATTTTTAGTTGAAATAACTTAAAGGGTAAACATTATTAAATAGATTTCCACAACTTGAGGTAATTTATGATAAAATGACATCACAAAACGAACAGAACCAGAATCAGAAATTTAAAAAATTTTGTAATATAATAAATAAATCAACCAACATTTAAAAAAACAAATAAAACTTGCAAAAATTAATCAAAAACCCTCTTCGACGCCGCTTTTTATGTGTAATGTCGTGTTTTAGGAACATCGTGCCCATCGTTTGACAGTAATTACAAAGCCATCGATACGTCCATTCACCCCTATGACAACGGGCGCACTACATTTGCGCGCATTTGGGGATTAAAATGTTTTACGTTTGCGCGCAGCTTTTGATTACATTTGCGCGCATTTATCTTACAGGTAAACTCAGGTAAAAAAGGGTATATAATAAAATATTAATGATATAAAAATTCATTAAATTTGAAAATATACTTCAATCATATATTGTTCATATCGTATTCTAAGACAACTTGATATAAAGTGTGCATGCTAAATTCTGTTATAACTTAAGGCATACATGTAACTTCATTGCGAATTTTTCAGGGTGAACAAGTACTTTATTATATATTCCTATATCTAAGTACCCCGAATAGTGATCTCTTTAAAATTTGTAAACAATCTAAGTTAGTTTGTAAAGTTTTGTCAAGTAACGAACATTTGAAGTTTTTTTTTTATATAGCAAATCGGATTGATAGAATATAATGCAACCGACTTATCCTGCTTGTATCCAACGTCTACCTCCTCGTGAGTGAGTAGGTGACTTGGACTAGCGGAAAGGATACTTTTCCTTAAAAATAGTTGAATAAATTTATAGATAAATGAGAGTTATTGCCTAAGCTTACCTGAGTTTACCTGCCAAATAAATGCGCGCAATTGTAATGAGAAGCTGCGCGCAAACGTAATGATTTTTGCGCGCAAATGTAATGGTAATGCGCGCAAACGTAATGCACCGATGACAACAATCCATGAGATGTGCACTAAAGCTTTGTTTGCCTTGATAGGACTACAGGTCAGTCCTTATAGTCCCCGGTTGCTTACTTAGTATGTTCAAACTGGATCTATAAAATATATAAGTTTCTCACAGAAGGTAACCAAAGAAGGTGACCAAAGATTTTGCGACGATACAAATATTAAACTTTACAATACAAATGAATATCTTTAATCAATGAATTCAAATAGCAAAAGCTATGCAATTAACAGATATATACTTATTCAGCTGCATGTAAATTATTTAACAATGAAATACATTAAATATGAAATTTGGAGTTTTACCAAGGGAGCTAATAATTAATTAATAACACTGTCTGCCACACAGCATTTCTGGGGCTCTCCCTCTGGTATCTTTCGTCACTCTTTAATAGCTGATTATGCGGGGGCTTTTCTAGTTATTGGGGGCATTATGATATGACCTATAGTTGTTAATTTCTGTGTCATTTAGTGTCTTGGCAATCATAATACATATTCTTTAATATATATAGTGATGTCGTTATTACGACATAGCTATGTCGTTATTACGACATGTTATGTCGAAATTACGACATAGCGATGTCGTTGTAACAACATATTATGTCGAAATTACGACATAGCGATGTCGTTATAACGACATGTTATGTCGAAATTACGACATAGCGATGTCAGCGATGTCGTTATAACGACATGTTATGTCGAAATCACGACATGCTATGTCGTAATTACGACATAATAATTTTTTTTTGAATGGCCCTTATCGGCTTCCGTAATATATGCATGCAATTCGGTGCAAAAAAAAAAACACCACCCAAAACCAAACAAACAAGTACAAAACAAAAATAAACATGCAAATTAGCTATCGTGAAACTGCTTTACTGCAGCATTGTCTTATTTTTTTTTTTATACTGAATACATTTTGATTTTATGAATATATATATATTAAATAAATCGAGTATGGTCAAACATATTTCATTTCCACTAGGTTTCAAAACCTTACTGATATTTACCTTGTGAATATAGCAAATACAGCATTAAAATTAATATATACAAACCTCTTCAAAAGGCAGACTTCGCTGTAATTCTGGCATACAAAGATATGATAATGAAATTAAAAGGTGTAATGAGTTTTCTCTGAATGTATGCAAACTTTTAAGGTATTATGTTATTTCAAATCGCAACGTTTGTTCGCCAAATATCTATTTATACTGATAGACATATTAAATATACTGTATTATACCTATTATTTCGTACTTTAAAAAAAAAAAAAACTTTTATCAAAGTACAACTAATTAATCTGTTGCAAGTGTCGTTCTCCTGTAAACGGATAAAAATAATATCAAATGCATCTATTTTACTGTAAAGCTTGCGTGTGTCCAGAATGGTCCTGAAGGGACAGGTATAAACAGAGATAACGAAATAACTTAATGACAATTTTACTACATCCGTTGTCAAAATGGCGACAATAATGTATGATTGTCGTTAGATCTTGTAAATTATGATTAATTGTAGTATGTGAACGGACGGTGCTTAACCTTGGGCGAGCCATGTTTACAAACAAAACAGAAAAAGGTGGATTTTGTCAAATCCACCTCAATTTTGTCCACTATCTAAGACACTTGAATTCAAGTTACCGAAATGAGGAATTCATTTTAATTGCAGAACAGTCTATTTCTTTAATTATCCAAATAACTTTGATTCAAGATTAAAAATAGTCAATATTGAAATTTAAGGTACTATATGTGTGTGTCGGGGAATGCATTCTTTTGTATTATCGGTTCGTGATATATTACTCAAATTTGCGGGAAGTGTCATGCTCTGCGCGTTAATGAACCCGTTCAACAACCCCGGGTCCGCAAGTGCCCTGTTGCAATTGAAATTTTGTTGATTTTAAGCATATCCTAATATTCCAGTGGCATTCACGTTTCTTCGGCAATCTTGAAAGTCTTTTTTTAGAATCTTGCGAAAAAAATCGTAATTTTATGAATATGTAAGGAATATATTTCCACTGACCAATTTTAGATTTAGCAATTTAGTGAACTTCTTCAAAATTGGCTTGTTCTTCTGCAGGACATGAGTTTTGTTTAAATAATGCCAACAAATTCCTAAAGTACAAAGGAGAAGGTCCGGTAAGGACCGATTTTGGCCTCAAATTTCAGGTTCATCTAACGAAAGATTTTGGACACTTTTTTTATCACTTAACTGTCTATTTCAATTAATTCAATTAGTTTATGTGAAATATTTTAACTGATTCAGTCATTACAAACGCCCCGATTCAAGCTAAAATATGAAAAATTTATCAAATATGCCAAAAAAAACGTAACTTTTCAGTTTGTTTTTGTCAAAAATGAAAGTGGCCGCATCCGTGTTCATCCTCAACCTTTATACATGTTATGTATTATCATATGCTGAAATTGTGAAGATTTCAGTAATTAAGCATAACTTTATGATGCTAGTACCCGATATATGTGCATTATATTGTCAAAACAGCCCATATTTATGTAGCAGAAGCATTCTTCTTTTCAATAAATAGCTAAAAGATTACATTTTCACAATTTTGTAAAACTGCTCTATTTTGGGACCAAAAAGGGGTCTTACTGAACCTACTCCTTTCAATTTTACAGTTTTCTGTTTCTGACTGTATACTACGGGGCGCCGAATGGGACTCTTGTGGTTTTGTACAAAATTCAATTCTGTCATAACAAAATCATTTTTGTCTTACAAAACTATGTGATTCAGACTTGTTTTATGAGAACTTCAATTTTGTGATGAGAAAATTCATTTTTGTAGGTATGCAAATATAAACTTATTTGCATTATGCAAATATAAACTTATTTGCATACAAAATTGACTTTTGTGACACAAATTTAACTTTTGTGACACACAATTCACTTTTGTGACACACAAATTTAACTTTTGTGACACACAAATTTAACTTTTGTGACACAAAATTGACTTTTGTGACACAAAATTGACTTTTGTGACACAAATTTAACTTTTGTGACACACAATTCACTTTTGTGACACACAAATTTAACTTTTGTGACACACAAATTTAACTTTTGTGACACAAAATTGACTTTTGTGACACAAAATTGACTTTTGTGACACAAAATTGACTTTAGTGACTTTTGTGACACAAAATTGACTTTTGTGACACAAAATTGACTTTTGTGACACAAATTTAACTTTTGTGACACACAATTCACTTTTGTGACACACAAATTTAACTTTTGTAACACTAAATTGACTTTTGTGTTAAATTTTCACTTCTGTTTAACAAAACTCAATTTTGTCTACACAATAATAAACACAAAATTGAACATTGTCATAACAAAAATGAATTCTGTGTCACAAAAGTCAATTTTGTCAACACAAAAATAAACACAAAATTGAATTTTGTCATGACAAAAATGAATTTTGTCATTACAAAATTCAATTTTGTGTTTATTTTTGTGTAGACAAAATTCAATTTTGTGACAAAAATTACTTTTGTGTCACAGCATTGACTTTTACGGCACAACATTGACTTTTGTGTAAAATTTTCACTTCTGTTTAACAAAACTCAATTTTATCTACACAAAAATATACACAAAATTGAATTTTGTGACAAAATATTAGTTTTGTATGCAAATTAGTTCACAGAATCCAAACTAAACTAATTTGCATACAAATTGACTTTTGTCGCCCGATTTTCAAATTATGTAACAATAGTAAAGTCTGTGTTACAAAAATGAATTTTGTCATGACAAAAGTTATGGCAAAAGTAACTTTTGTCTACTGAAAGATAATTTTGTATGACAAAATTTCAAAATTTGTAGTATGCTACAAATTTTGTTTACCAGCTGGACCTGACGGTATCAGTCCTAGAATTTTAAAAGAGGTTGCTAGCTTTATTTCTAAACCATTAACTAAGTTATTTAATAATAGTTAAACAGGTTCCACTGTTATCGAAAATCGCACATGTTAATTCTATTTTTAAAGGGAAAGGTAGTCCACATTCAGCTTTAAACTATCGTCCAATATCTGTTACTAGTATTGTTTGTAAGATTATGGAAAAAGTTTTATTTAAACATTTGTATAATTATATGAGGAGTAATAACCTTTTGTCATAGTTTCAATCTGGATTCCAACAAGGTGATTCTACTGTTAATCAGTTAATCGAAATATAAATAAAATTGTTAGGCAGCAACCATTTGATTTTCGGGGAGGGGGGGCTATGGTCTTTTTTGGAAAAAAAAGTTTGTTTCCAGTTTTTGGAGAAAAAAATAATTTGTTTTTGATTCTAAGAAAAAAAAAGTTTGTTTCACCCTCAGCTGCCACTATATGTAATGCTAAAATTGAAAGAAAAAAATTGTTTTCGACTTGTCGCGAAAAAAAATGGTCCAGAAAAAAAAACCATAGCCCCCCCCCCCCCCCCCCTCGAAAATCTAATGGTTGCTGCCTTAGTAATATGGATAGTGGTAGGGATGAAAGGTTTGTATTTTGTGATGTATCTAGAGCTTTCGATAAAGTTTGACATAAAGGACTTTTATTTAAACTTAAACAATCTGGCTTAAATGACCAGCTCTTATCTTGGATAGAAAGTTATCTTTCGGATCGTCAACAAAAGGTAGTTTCAGAAGGCTTTTCGTTAACTCTAAGAAGTATACATGCAGGTGTCCCCCAGGGATCAGTTTTGGGACCCTTTCTGTTTCTTATTTATATAAATGATATAGTAAATGACATTGCTAATGATATTAGACTTTTTGCAGATGACACCTCTTTATTTGTCATAGTAGATGATGATCATGCTGTAACGGCTGCTTCTTTGACTGATGACTTGGATGTTATCTCAAATTGGGCAAAATCATGGGCTGTTCAATTTAACTCTAAGAAAACTAAAAATATTGTATTTACTAGAAGGGAAAGGGAGCATCCACCTGTATTTTTTGGGATAAATGGCGAAGAGGTTGAGAAAATAAATATTCACTGTCATCTTGGGATAACATTTCAGTCATCAGCTTCATGGAACACGCATATTGATATTATTTATAAAAAAGCATGCTCTCGTCTATCTGTGCTTCGTCAAGTTAAACACTTATTAGATAGGAGTTCACTTATACGTATTTATTATGCTTTTATTAGACCTATATTAGAATATGGTGATGTTATTTGGGACAATTGCTCCCAGCATGAGACTGAGCTTCTTGAAAATATTCAGATAGAAGCTGCTAGAATTATTACAGGATTACGACGTAATTCCTCCAGACAAAAACTTTATATTGAATTAGGTTTAGAAACTCTTGAGAATAGACGTAATAAACATAAGCTTATACTATTCTAAAAAATATTAAATGGGATGACACCTGCATACTTATATGAGTTAGTCCAGCCATATCTTCCCAGACAAACCCCTTATACTTTGGGGAATGAAAATAACACTTTTTACCCGCCTCTTGCTAGAACTAGCTCTTATTTTAATAGTTTCATTCCGTCCACTATAAGACTTTGGAATAGTCTTCCTTTGAGTTTACAACCAGATGCTCCGCAGGGCGCAACTTTATACGACCGCAGAGTTCGAACCCTGAACATTGGGGCAAGTATGGACACAACATTCAAGCTTGATACAGCTCTGAATTTGGATTGTGATTAAATAGTTGACACAACACAGGTTTCTGACACATAATGAATGTGGTGTAAGAACTTAAACTTTAAAAACTTTAAATTTTAAATTGGCCATTACCTATTATGGTCCAATATCCAAAATCTAAATACATGGTTAGATTCAGCATATCAAAGAACCCCAAGAATTCAATTTTGATGAAATCAAAAAAAGTTCAATGTTGGACCCTTTAGACATCAATGTGGACCAATCTGATAACCGGGCCCAAACATCAAAAATCTAAATACATGGTTAGATTAAAGAACCCCATATATACAATTTTTGTTGAAATCAAACAAATTTTAATTTTGGACCGCAATTTGGACCAACTTGAAAATTGGGGCCTTTAATCGAAAATATTAGTACAGGTTTAGATTCAGCATATCAAAGAACCCCAAGGATTCAATTTTTGTTGATATCAAACAAAATTTTATTTTGGACCCACGATTTGGACCAACTTGAAAACTGGGCCCATAATAAAAATTATACGTACATGTTTAGGTTCAGCATATCAAAGACCCCAAGGATTCAATTTTGTTGAAATCAAACAAAGTTTAATTTTGGACCACGATTTGGACCAACTTGAAAACTGGGCCCATAATAAAAAATCTAAGTACATGTTTAGATTCAGCATATAAAAAAAAAACAAACAAGAATTCAATTTTTGTTGAAATCAAACAAAGTTTAATTTTGGACCCCAATTCGGACCAACTTGAAAACTGGGCCAATAATCAAAAATCTAAGTACATGTTTAGATTCAGCATATCAAAGAACCCCAAGAATTCATTTTTTGTTAAAATCAAACTTAGTTTAATTTTGGACCCTTTGGACCTTAATGTAGACCAATTTGAAAATGGGACCAAAAGTTAAGAATCTACATACACAGTTAGATTCGGCATATCAAAGAACCCCAATTATTCAATTTTTGATGAATTCAAACAAAGTGTTTAATTTTGGGCCCTTTTTTGGCCCCTTATTCCTAAACTGTTGGGACCAAAACTCCCAAAATCAATCCCAACCTTCCTTTTATGATCATAAACCTTGTGTTTAAATTTCATAGATTTCTATTTACTTATACTTAAGTTGTGGTGCGAAAACCAAAAAAAATGCTTATTTGGGCCCCTTTTGGCCCCTTATTCCTAAACTGTTGGGACCTTAACTCCCAAAATCAATCCCAACCTTCCATTTGTGTTCATAAACCTTGCGTTTAAATTTCATTGATTTCTATTTACTTATACTAAAGTTATGGTGCGAAAAACAATTCTTCGGATGCCGACGACGACGACGGATGACAACGACAACGCCAACGTGATACCAAGATACGACCAAAAAATTTTCAATTTTTGCGGTCGTATAAAAATCACCAAGTTTGGTATATTTAGAAGTGGACTGGATAAGTTTGATAGGACTGATGATATATTTAAACCTTTCAACTATGGGATAAGGAAACTTAATATTAGTCATTGTCAACTCAGAAATAATGCTAGCAACCTTAAATCTCATTTGTTTAATCAGTTCTTATCCGAGAACACGTTTTGCACAAACTGTAACCATCCTGTTGAGGATAACCAACATTTCTTTTTTATTTGCCCTAAGTATAATGATGTAAGACAGATCCTTCTTGATTCCATTTGAACTCCATTGTTGATAATGTTGACATAAATATTGAATTACTACTTTTTGGAAACAGATTATTTCCATATGATATGAATATTGCTATTTTTAAATCTGTTCAGAAATATATCAGTGACACTCAACGTTTTGTTTGAAATTTACTTAATTTTTGTTTCATCTAGTTTTATTTTTGATTTTTTTCTACACTCCAACATTAATTCGTTTATTTCACTAAGCAAGCTTAGTGTCTCTTTCAAGCCATATATATATATTTCTAATGACTTAAAAAGTATATTTACATGTTTCAAGGTACTTTAAATAACTGATGATTAATTGCCTATATATTTAAATATACTTTGCATTTAGTAAGTAACACTGTTAACATATATTTGCTCGTGCACAAGTAGCTTGCATGTTCCACTATATTACATTATTTTAAATACAGTTGTTGTAATTGAATTATACCTTGTACATGTATTATGGAGAGAGCTTTTATAGGCTGTGCCTGTTGCTCAATCCTTTTCATATCTTAATGAATAAAATATGTTTAAAATCAAAGACAGAAGATATTTAAAATTATTGGAGTTTGGGAGTTTTTTTTTTGGTTAAACTTCAATATGTTAGCGGCAATAAGTAAAATAATGCATATATCTTAAATCCTAGACTCTAACTAACGCCTAGGTATTAAGCTATTCTAATATTTCCAGATTTAGCTTTTACAAATTGTGACTTGGATGTAGAGTTTTCTCACTGGCACTCATGCGGCATATTCTTGTATCTAATTAAGCTTATTTTCTGAAATATGGTGATGCTTATTCAACCTATTGCCAAACATCATTTCAAGCAAGAAGTAAATTTGATTTTGTTTTCTTTTCCAAATACATATGTATTCGGTGTAATATCCTTGATGACTAATATTTCAAAATTATTTTCCAAAAATTAATATATTAGTCAACGTGTTCAAAACAAAAATATCTTTTATATCGGTCGAGCCGGTTTGAGCGGGTAACAAATAGACAACTGAACATATGAAATTTTGCCAGTTACATCATCTTTCCATCTATTTTCTTAGTAGTATTGGGATAAAAGGGGGGTTACAGGGGCCGAAACCTACACCTTATTTGACGATCAATTCTTTTGAATGGGGAAATATGGTTTGAATCCCCTTTTCAAAAATGTTGGCTCCGCCCCTTAGTTGATTTATAAAAACAAATCTAAAGTACCCATCTTGTCTTTTCACTTCCTCATCTGGATTATAAGAATTTAAAAACAACAAATTTCTTAAATCTTGATGATCATGTACCCAAGGCAAGGTAAACAATGATCATTTGGCAAAGACTATTCTTTCAAAAATAGAATATATACTATGATAGATTATTGCAATTTAAAATAATAGTACAATGTTTTACCATCGGATGTTTGAAACACTGGTATTCTATCATATTAAATGAGAAGACCTCATTTTGTGTGTCGCTTTTCTTCCTTCCACAATAAATTTATCATCACGCCTCTGTGTCCTATACTAGGTACAACGCATAGTCGTATTTATAATCCTTGCTTGTGATTATTCAGTTTCGGGTTTTCTTTGAAAGGCAAACGAAAATAAAGGATTCCGGATATTGTTTCCGTTATCAGACTGACTTTTGAGTCATATAATAAAAAGACTGCCGTTTAATGTTACTTTTAAATTACACATAATTTTTCATAAGTACTTGAAGAAAGGGCAATTACTTTCGCGTTTTTCTGTTAACTGTGGTCATCATTATTCTATAAATAAAGTGTATTTGCTATTCACTATCAATTCCAATAGTTGGCTATCCACTGCGGTCAATGATATATTATATAGAGTCTCTTTATCTGTATATAATATATCAGTGACCGCCGTGGATAGTACCTATGACTTTTGATACCTTTTCTGAAATTTGTCAGTTATAACTTAAAAAAAAAAATATCTTACAACTGTTTATATACGGTCTAAATGGTTTGCGATTTCGCGGGTGTGTTCTAGTCTTATTAAAAGTAAAAGTATTATGAGGGAACTTTAAAAGTTTATGTTTTTTTCTAGAAAGAAATTATGGTATTTTGGGAAACCCGTTAAGGTATATGTCAAAGCGGTCTACTATCATTATAGAATCAAACAACCTAATAATGGTTTTGCAAATATTTTCCATGATTCGATTTAGAAAAGTACTATTTCTTCTTTTTTTTGTGAACATTGTAACATGATAAAATGTCAATAGGGAAGGGAGTAGTAGTAAACCCCGTTTGACTTCCTGTGCATTGACAATTCGTTAGACAACCTCATTATGTCCTTATTAGCTGCTACCAATCAAACTATACATCACGGCAACAACATTTAGCGATAAACTAGGAAAATAAACGCCTATTTTGTAGTCCGTAGAGACGCTCAACGTTAACGCAAATTCAATACACAAGTATATAACGTGTTCGTATCTTTTTTAATACAATGAGTCACTTTAAAATATTTATTAGCTATTGTGTATAATTCATTCCTTTGTCTTTTATTCTTTTTTGTGCTTCTAAAATAAGAATCTCGCACAATCCTTGAAGAAACAGACGGTATATGTATGTCATATGGTGTATTTGGAGGGCTTTTAGTGACAATAGTTATAATATCAGCTGGTGTGTATATCGGAGCGTGCTTTTATCATAGGTATAAATAGAGTGAAATGTAAATTTATGTGAATATAGATTACAAAAACATGTGCAATTACTAAATTCATCAACATACAATCAAGGTAGCATTTGATTAGATTTTGTTTGAAATACAATATAGACAAGTGCTCGCTGGTACATATTAATTTTGGTCAGTTAAACTTAAATTGGTCATTTTGGTTTGATGTACTTTAACTTTAAGTTTATAACGTATAAAATGGTAGACTGATGTAAAAAAAATACTTTTAAAGTAGAGAAGATTGGGAAAGAATAATGTAGATTCTTTTTAAAAAGCCTTTATAATACAGTGTAATGGTATAGTTTTTTTTTTTTTTTTTTTATCAAAACGTTACTGAACTACAAACAACATTTTTTCACAAATATCTAGAAAATTAGTCTTACATCAGATTGAACTCGCATTAAATTCACTATGCCTACGAAATCAAAAAAAAAGAAACAATATCTTTATGTCATGTTCTATATATATGTAAACAGAAGATGTGGTATGCTTGCAGATCAGACAACTCTCCACAAGAGACCAAATGACACGGAAATTAACAACTTTAGGTCACTGTAGGACCTTCAACAATGATCAAAGCCCATAACGCATAGTCCTCTATAAAAGGCCCCTAAATGACAAGTGTAAAAGAATTCAAACGAGAAAAATAACGGCATAATTTATGTACAATAAATGAACGAAAAACTAATATGTAACATATCAACAAATGACAACCACTGAATTACAGATTCCCGACTTTGGACAGGCACATACACACGGAATGTGGCTGGGTTAAACATGTAAGCGAGATCTAAACTCTCCCCTAACCTGGGACAGTGGTGTGACAGTACAACATGAGAACGAACTATGCTCATTTTAACATGGATAGGCATTATATTTTACATTGAGCCTTAGCGTTATTTTCAGCATTTTTAAAATAAAAACATACAATTTTCAAGATGTATGTGCATTTTCAAAACAAAATGTCAAAAGTATTTGTACGATATAAGATAATTATATTTTAACTTTTAGTGATCTTGTTTTACTTTTATTGAATTTGATGTAGAATTATACGAAAGAGCCAGTAATATAGATTTAAGCATCATCTTTATTTTCGTTCACCTTTTAAGGAGACAAGTCAGAAAACACAGAACAATATATGAAGATCTACAGTTCAAATCTGGTACGTTTTAAAATGATACATGCAATGTAGCAAATCTGCGTGTAAGGAGGACTAAGGTACATATATACAAAATAACTCGAGTATCACAGAGGGAGACAGTTATAACAATAGTTGTGTGTTTAACTTTTCATTCTGTAAGTTTATAATAATTTATGGCATCGTTTTGTTAAGAAAATCTTGCTCTGTCCACGCATCAGGTCCTATTTCTTTCAGAGTTCAGGTAGTTGACATTTTCAGCTAACTCAGATAGGAGTCCTGTCACGTACATGAGATAAGAACTAACAATCTCAATGTTGACACGCATGTAATTCAGAAATTTAACCACCGAGGTCCTAACGCCATTTTATCTCTATTGGATAGTCGCCTCAATGTCCAAAATACCATGTCACCTTTTTAGCTCACCTGGCCCAAAAGGCCAAGTGAGCTTTTCCCATCACTTGGCGTCCGGCGTCCGTCGTCGACGTCGTCGTCCGTCGCCCGTCGTCGTCCGTCGCCCGTCGTCGTCCGTCGTCGTTAACTTTTACAAAAATCTTCTCCTCTGAAACTACTGGGCCAAATTTAACCAAACTTGGCCACAATCATCATTGGGGTATCTAGTTTAAAAAATGTGTGGCGTGACCCCGCCAACCATCCAAGATGGCCGCCATGGCTAAAAATAGAACATAAGGGTAAAATGCAGTTTTTGGCTTATAACTCAAAAATCAAAGCATTTAGAGCAAATCTGACAGGAGTAGAATTGTTTATCAGGTCAAGATCTATCTGCCCTGAAATTTTCAGATGAATCAGACAACCCCTTGTTAGGTTGCTGCCCCTGAATTGGTAATTTTAAGGAAATTTTGCTGTTTTTAGTTATTATCTTGAATACTATTATAGATAGAGATAAATTGTAATAGCAATAATGTTCAGCAAAGTAAGATTTACAAATAAGTCAACATAATCAAAATGGTCAGTTGACCCCTTTAGGAGTTATTGCCCTTTATAGTCAATTTTTAACCATTTTTCGTAAATCTTAGTAATCTTTTAGAAAAAATCTTCTCCTCTGAAACTACTGGGTCAAATTAAACCAAACTTGGCCACAATCATCATTGGGGTATCTAGTTTAAAAAATGTGTGGCGTGACCCGGCCAACCAACTAAGATGAAGTTTAAAAATGTTTTGCGTGACTCGGCCAACCAACCAAGATGGCTGCCATGGCTAAAAATAGAACATAGGGGTAAAATGCAGTTTATGGCTTATAACTCAAAAACCAAAGCATTTAGAACAAATTTGACAGGAAATGAAATTGTTTATAGGTGAAGATCTGTCTGCCCTAAAATTTTAAGATGATTCGGATAATTGATTGTTAGGTTGCTGCCCCTGAATTGGTAATTTTAAGGAAATTTTGCCGTTTTTTTGTTATTATTTTGAATATTATTATAGTTAGAGATAAACTGTAAACAGTAATAATGTACAGCAAAGTAAGACCTAAAAATAAGTTAACGTGACCAAAATGGTCAATTGACCCCCTAAGGAGTTATTGCCCTTCATAGTCAATTTTTAACAATTTTCATAAAATTTGTAAATTTTCACTAGCATTTTCACTGAAACTACTGGGCCAAGTTCATTAAAGATTGAGATAATTGTAAGCAGCAAGAATGTTTAGTAAAGTAAAATCTACAAACACATCACCATCACCAAAACACAATTTTGTCATGTGTCCTTTGTTTAATATTCACATAGACCAAGGTGAGCGACACAGGCTCTTTAGAGCCTCTAGTTTATGCAGTTGCCTCATTTAGTAAAAAAAAAAAAAGGAAAATCACTAAATTACTGAACTCTGAGGAAAATTCAAAACGGAAAGTCCCTAAACAAAAACCTATTTAAAAAATAACTGATAATATTGCACAACTAGTAGCTCGAAAAAATCCGGTGAGTCATGTTTTTCCGACGTAGTCGGTATAGTTTCGGTTTGTGCCCTTTGAACTTAAGGACCGAGAATACTGAACACAAACAGAGAAAACGTTATTTAAATGGTATCTTTGTGCTTCTGAAGGTTATCGAAATGATAGTTTTAAACATATACTCAAATTTAAATACGTCGGATATCTTTTTTAAAGATAGTTCTTGTTTATAACATTCTTATTTAAAGCATGATATAAACTACGTATTGACAAATTTTCAAAACAGTCTGTGAGTTTCAATTATGACCCCCGGACCATCTACCTTAATTTGTCTTCACAACACTCGTCAGGTACACGTGAAATCAAACCAGTTAGAATACCAAATATTCGAACAAGAAACTAAAATTGTCTGATAAGAAAAGTAAAACCAAGGGAAAGTTCATAAACATCTGACAAATTCGAACGTAATCTACAAATTGAAAGAGTGGGAAACAACGGTCTTATTACTGACTGAGTTTTTCTAGAGAAAACAAGCTAAACTTCCAATTTGTGTGACAGTTGTTTGTAGTTTCAATTTATTGATAACAAATAGGCAGATCATAAACCCGGTATCTTTGATGATTTTTTTTGTGTGTGTGTATATTTATAACCTTAAGAAATAGCTTATGTAAATAGTTAATTAAACAGTTTCGCCAATCCGTGACCGCGAAGCGTCGATTTATCTGATCCCAACAATTATAGACCTATCGCGAGTGTGAGTTTCTTATCAAAACTTTTCACAGTATATATATTACTTACTGACCGGTAACTATCTTGGTGTGAGGCAGAGGAGACACTAATAAACACTTGGGTTTTGGTCAGGCAAATCTACCATTGATTCAATATTTGTTCTCCACATTACTATACCATATGTTCTTTAGCCAACAAATATATATATTGCGCATTTGTGGACCTTAGTCAGATAAACTCAGTCGAAGAATCATTATATACTAAATTTGTAGCTATGGTAAAATTTATTAGTCTGTGCAACTTCGTGTTAAATCTGGAGGTTTGCTGTCGGATTCATTTGAAAATCTGTTTGGTGTGAAACAAGGAGAACCGTTATCTTCTCTGTTATTTTTATTTTTCATGAATGATATAGTTAATGATTTTTCTATTGATGCAACTTGATGCATCTTATTCGCAGACGATATCTTTTTGTTTGAAAAATCACCTGATATTTTACAACAGTTACTCGATAAATTGTCAATATATTGTATAAAATGGAATATTGAAGTAAACACTGAGAAAACCAAAGTTATTGTACTAAACAATAGCTTGCAGCGGGTTACGAATATTGTTTTCTATGACAACAACGCTACAATGTATGTTTCAAGGCGTGTTAGAATTTTAAAAGATAGGTTTCTTTTTTAATTGAAAAAAGCCAGTGTTGTTTACGATGTTTACATGATTCTGTATAAAGATATTATTAATGGTAAAACAAATTGGTTTCCTTTGTAAGAGATTTATTGTCTTATCTTGGCCTGGATATTTTGTTGATTTCACAAGATGTAACTAATATAGTTTTTGATTTTGCTAAAAAAACGTATCACTGATCAATATTTACAACAGTGGTCTACATCTGTATGTTATTGTAAAATGCTTTGCATGTATAGAAGAATCGACACATATTTATGTCTTGAAAATTACTTAAATTTCTTTTATGATGTTCGATTATTTACAAAACTACGTAGTGGGACACTTCAATTAAAAATCGAAGTTGGTAGATATAATATTCCAAGATTATAACTATTATGTCTTTGTTGTAATATGAACGTTGTTAAAGACGAATATCATTTTATTTTAGTTTGTTGGGTCATATTATTTACCAAAATATCTTTCAAATTGTTCCTTTATTTATATACTGGACCAATTGTTAAAAGCTGCCAAAAAATTTTTAACTATAAAATTATGTAATTATATTAAGGCAGTTTGGAAAATGAAATGTCAAATTCTCACTGATGTGTAGCATATATGTAATATATGTTTTCATTGCCATAGCATGTAAATGCGTTTCGCAAACAAATTCATTCAACATGGATCCGTTTTTGTTTAATTTACGGTCACCAGATATTAATTTTGACCGTTCTAATTACAGTGTGGTATCCCGTTTATCATGAGGTTTCTAGATTCATCCAAACTTTAAATTCAAATTCGTTTCGATTTCAAAACAGGTATTCAGATTTTCAAGCCATTTATGTAATATAATCCATGATTTATTAATTTACAAGTTACACAGAGATAACGTTTATTAAAATAAAATAAAATCAACGGAGAGCATATCGGAGAAATAAATAAAAAAAATATACGTAAAGTAGGGAATGAAAAAAAATCTGTCGTTATGTTGAGAAGTCAAAGAAAGTTTTATTATACTTTTTACCCCAATTTGGGACATTTTTACCGATTGTGTCTGTTTGTTTTGTCCACGCATCATAAGTAATATTATTAAATTTGACGCGACTGTCGTACAAGTGAGAGGTTTAGCGCTGTAAAACCAAGTTCAATTCACAATTTTCTACATTTGAAAATACCTGTACCAAGTCAGGAATATCACAATTGTTGTCCATTCGTTTGGTGTGTATTATCGTTTGATTTTGCCATTTGATTAGGGACTTTCCGTTTTGAATTTTCCTCGGAGATCAGTATTTTTGTGATTTTACTTTTTACTATTCAACTACTATTTGATTCGCTGTTTTTTTTTGGTATCCTATCAATAAACTAACTGGTGTTCATTATCTTTAATGAACAACATTTTTGTACACATGAACACAATCTACGAAATATAACAATGTTTTGGCTTACGAAATATACAAAATACAATTGTTTTTTTTTAGGTATAATATGTCAAATAGTCTTCTTTTAAATTTAATTGACCGATACATGTATACGTTCGAAATAATTGCTGTTTGGAATTGTTCAAATCTCAATTTTACACACACCTCTAGTTAACTTTTCCCCCCGAAAAATAGGATGTCGATAAGAATAAAAGCGCTAGACTTTAAGGGTGCATGACAGTACGTCAAACAGACTATGCGGTAGGTGGCCTATTATAATTGTTAATTAAATAAAGGCAACAGTAGTAAACTGCTGTTCGAAATTCATAAATCGATAGAGAAAAAACAATTTCGGGTTACAAACTAAAACTGAGGGAAACGTATCAAATAGAATGAAATTCAAAACAGTGTAGCTGTGGCCATTGATTGGCACATTAAATTCATTCATTGACTGGGAAAATTTAAGTGAACGTTTGTATGTAACGACCACTGCTCACTTTGTACTTTTTAAAGACACTTAAACTATGGGGTCACCAAAGGTTCTCATCACATAAATAAAGTAATTCGAAAAATTAAACAGAAATAACACGATGTTTTAATTCATATATATTATATAAAGAGAACTACGACAAAACAGAAACACAACACCAAAATGTAACACACACATAAACGAACTATAATGTAACAATGGCCATTTTCCTGACTTGGTACAGGGCATTTTATGAAAAAATGGTGTTTTGAACCTGGTTTTGTGGCATGCCAAACCTCCCGCTTTAAAAGCAATGTTAATTATAACATTAAAATGACAACATTACTCGACAGGACTACAATAAATAAATGGGAGAAAATATAGGACAGAGAAACAAACGAATAATAGTCATCAAAAGGTACCATATTTAGAAAGAAAAAAAATATACGCCAGACGTGCGTTACGTCTGCACAAAATTATGCTCAGATGAAAAAAGTTTGAAAGCCAAAACATGTACAAAGTTGAAGATCGTCGAGGATCAAAAGTTCCAACAAGTTGTGACCAATACGGTCAGGATTATCCGCATGGGACAAAAACATCATTTTTACCAATTTCTGTTTCATTTGGTCTCTTGATGAAAGTTGTTTCGTTGGCAATCACCACTTTATTTCAATATCAACAGTTTCTAAACAGGCATTTTGTGCGTGTTCAAAGCTTATTGAAATTAGATAATTTTTGCTTATTATTATTTTTTCAGTTCAAAGACAAACTGTTAACAGCGATGGCACATACGTTGAAGTACAGTGAGAATTTTGCAAGGGTTGATAGAACTAGTGATGATATATTTTCTGAATAAGTGAATCTCATAGATAATGATGATGATCAATGGATAAATAAAAGAAAATTCAGTATCAAAATTTAAATGATAAAAGGAAAATAATATTAAAAAAAGTAGTAGTAGTCTTACTAAACACATTTATTTAAAAAAAAAAACAGTTATTGGCATGAGACGGGTTATGTTCTTCTCATATATTTTATGATAGTATGATACTAAACCCCTAACGAGAGGGATTGTGCCTGATATTCATATGATGAAGACATAATCTTTCAATCAGTTTAATTGAGGTCTGGAGCTGGCATGTCAGTTAACTGTTAGTAGTCTGTTGTTATTTATGTATTATTGTCATTTTATTTATTTTCTTTTGTTACATCTTTTGACATCGGACTCGGACTGCTCTTGAACTGAATTTTAATGTGCGTATTGTTATGCGTTTACTTTTCCACATTGGCTAGAGGTATAGGGGGAGGGTTGAGATCTCATAAACATGTTTAACCCCGCCGCAATTTTGCGCCTGTCCCAAGTCAGGAGCCTCTGGCCTTTGTTAGTCTTGTATGATTTTTAATTTTAGTTTCTTGTGTATAATTCGGAGTTTAGTATGACGTCCATTATCACTGTACTAGTATACATAATTTTAGGGGCCAGCTGAAGGACACCTACGGGTGCGGGAATTCTCGCTACATTGAAGACCCATTAGTGGCCTTCGGCTGTTGTCTGCTCTATGGTCGGGTTGTTGTCGTTTGACACATTCCCCATTTCCTTTCTCAATTTTACATTTGTCCTAGAACATGAGGATGTGAAAACTATTGGCAACATATTTCTAGTGCATATTTGAAAGGATTGATATACAATTCAACTAACTAGTTGAATTAAAGCAGTTTTCTATGAACCCATAATTTAATGGGGAAATACTACACTTAAGGTATGAACCACATCTTGAAAGACATTGTTACTTGAATAGACCGCTTCTCCATCTTCTTATATGTCGCATACATATATCATTTCATCGTTAAGACACACACTTATCTATTAGATTGTAGAAAGCTAAGTGATAGTCTTACTAACATTAAAAAAAAATTTAAGGCAATTTATTTGTAATTTTAATTGATTTCCATATAGCAGACATTTTACGTGATTGGAATGATTCGATCTCAAACCAAAGGTCTTACAAGTTCGTTTTCGAAAAAGCATAACGGTGTATCTAGTATGAGTATAGCAAGACACAGTTCACATTTATCAATTCCCTTACTATAACGTACATCGTTATTTCTTTTATTTAAGGAATGAATGTATTTTTTTCTGTCTATAAGGAAATAACATAAAACAAAATGTGGTGCACACTGAATAACACTTGTGAACAGTCTAGTAACATCCAGACTTGATTATGGGAATATTCTGCTGAACGGTATCAACAAGACTACATTGAACAGATTACAAAAAGTACAAAATACAGCAGCTCGTCTTATCACCAGGACAAGAAAACATGAACATATAACACCGATACTTGCTGATTTACATTGGTTACCCGTCCAATATAGACCACAATACAAAATACTGACTTATGTGTACTGCGCTTTGAATGACATTGGCCCTGGTTACATCCGGGAACTAGTCAATCTACACGTGCCAAACCGATCTTTGCGTTCAAGTTCCACAAAACTACTCACCGTTCCAAAAGTGAGAACGAAGACGTACGGTGAAAGACAATTTGATTGGGTAGCGGCATCTCTATGGAACAATCTCCCGAACAGTTTAAGACAATGCAAGTCCCTAGAGTGTTTTAAAATACAGTTAAAAACTCATTTTTATCGTATTGCTTTTAATTAGATTGAATTCTTTTCTCTTTTACGGGCTTTTTTACTCTTTGTATTGAGTTTTTGCTTGTTCTGCATGCTTTTATCCTATATTGTTATTTTTTTATTCTTTGTTTTAGTATGAAATTCAAAACAGTGTAGCTGTGGCCATTGATTGACACATTAAAATCATTCATTGACTGGGACAATTTAGGTGAACGTTTGTATGTAACGACCAATGCTCACTATGTACTTTTTAAAGACACTTAAACTATGGGGTCACCAAAGGTTCTCAACACCTAAATAAAGTAATTCGAAAAATTAATCAGAAATAACACGATATTTTGATTTATATCAATTATATAAATCAAAACACAAAGGTTATTCCTGATTAATTTTTCGAATTATTTTATAATTAAAGGCGTTAAGAAACCTTTGTTGACCCCACAGTTTAAATGTCTATCGTAGGTACGTCATGAACAGTGGTTGTTACAGACAAACGTTCACGTAAATTGTCCCAGTCAATGGATGATTTTGATGGGTCAATCAATGGCCACAGCTACACTGTTTTGAATTTCATACTAACATGTATTTCGTATTGACCTTTTATTTCATGGTAGGCATTTTTTATTTCAGCATTTGAATCTGACACGATGTATTTTTTATGTTTTATGTTATTGTCATTGATATGTTTTAATTACCATGTGTATGTACAGCGCCTTAGAGTAATTTTTATTTTTTATATAGGGCGCTTTATAAATTTTCATTATTATTATTATTATTATAACGCCCGTAGCGGGTTTTTAACAGTGTGCATCACATTTTTTATGTTATTTCGAATAGACTGACAAAATATTATAGTTATTTCTTATAATTTAATTCTAAATTCCATTTAAAACCGGCGTTAATCATCTAAAAACGTTGATTACGTCATGGTAACATGACAAAATTGTGTCTCTGATATAATAATTTTTTTTCAAGTTCAAATATTTTATTGGACAAAGCACATATGATACAATGCGTATTCCAAGATACAAACACGTTAAACATGACAATTTATGCAAATACAACATAAAGAAAACATTTCAAGTACCAATTATATATATAATGTCACAGTACATGTATTACGGAGTATTATACTTATGGTAGACCAACTGACATTAGATTTTTATGACGAAGTTCAAAAGCTTGACTTAAATAATTACATATTTGTCTGGTATCAACCAGATTTACTGGGTTAGGTAAATAAATCGTTGATTTAATATCATCATCATTATTAAGGTTTTTGAAAATATCAAACTTCTCTCTAAGGTCTTTATATAGAGGACAATATAAAAGAAAATGAACTTCATCTTCCACTTTATCTTTACAAAGTTTGCAGTATCTTTCGCTTGCTAAAATTTTTGGTTTGCTATATCTCCCAGTTTCAATTGCAAGTGAATGTGCACTTATTCCAAATATTTATAAGCAGTGATCTGTCATATTTCTTAATATCGAAGTTTTTAATTCAAATGATGAGCACATTTTACTATAAAATCTTAGTTTTCCTGTGTTATTAGATTTGATATGCTCAAGTTGACCTAAAATCTTGCATTTATAAAAGTTTTTTAGTGAATCCTCAAACACATTATGTGATAGTGCAGTGCGAATTTCGAAGCTGTTCGTCGGGAATTTCCATACATGAGCCACAGATATGGATTTATGTATATATTTGAATCTCTTGAAGTCATTGTCCGAATTAATGCGAATTAGCCAGTCATTGCTTTGATTCAACTGCATTTACAACAATACGTTTCCATTGTAGCTTTTCAGGAAAGTTGCCATCACTAATGTAGGTAATAAGCAATTCATAGTATTTACTTAGAATGTCCAATATGTCCGGAATGAATCCAATATGATTTCGTCCGTCTAACAGGCACGAAAAAAGTCTTTGTAGAAAAATTTGTTTTGCAAGACAAGAGTTTTTTGTTTTACAAAGTTTTCCCAAGAAATACAATTTACGTTTTTCGATATCACAGGTTATATTACGTAGCCCAAACCATACTTTCACACATATCGGACGTCTTTAACTTTTGTACGTGCTTTACAACAAAATGCTGGAGTCTATTCAGTAATGTGATATCTTGCTTTTTCAGATCACACCAAACTTCGCAACCATACAAAAAAGTAGGAATTACGACTGACTTGTACAGTTTTACTAGAACTAATGGATTTGTATTATCGCTTCTAATGTTTGAAATTGCAAAATAAGTGTTTCTACCCTTCCTACAAGCTTTTGTCGTTCGTGCAAGCGCATCACAGGCACTTGTTTCTATCCATAGGAAGGTCGACTATCCATATAAATAGAACTCTTTATATGGATAGTCGACCTTCCTATGGATAGAAACAAGTGCCTGTGAAGCGCATTCAACTTTCCGTTTAGTTCAATGCCTAGATGAATATGGTTGTCTACAACAGGTACAGATTCTTGGTTTAGTTTCCAGTCATAGTCTGTTTTTATTGAAGATTTTGAAAATTGAATAACACATGATTTCTTTCCGTTGAACTGAAACCGCCATTTATTTGAATATCTTGTACATATATCAAGCATGTGTTGTAAACGCTTCGGTGTTGTAGCAATACATGTACATGTAATATCGTCAGAAAGTGAGGTTGCGCAACATTTTATACTATTGACACCAGTGGCTCTATTACATCTTTCTAATTCATTAATTAATTCATCAATAAACACTAAGTATAGAAAACCAGACAATACCCCTCCTTGTCTAACACCTTCTTTGACTACAAAGTTATTTGATTTACATTGATTAACAATAACTGAATCTTGTGTTTTACTATACATATCATTTATCAGGGACCATGATTTCCCTTTGACACCCAATTTGAATAATTTATATATAAGTGCTTTACGCCATACTGTATCAAAAGCCTTTCTACTGTATAGAAACGCTACAAGTACTTTGCTGTTTAGTTCTATATTATGGTAAATTGTTTCAAGGAGACAAAAAGACGCAGTCAGACAACCAAGACCTTTTTGAAATCCATGTTGAAGAGGATTCGGAAACTACCCTGGTAATACGACAAATGTTTGTAGACGGATAAGTACTATCTTTTCAAAAAGCTTCAATACACACGATAATAAGCATACGGGTCGATAGCTGTCCGGGCTCATTTTTGGTTTATCCCCTCCTTTAAACAAGGGAACAACCAATCCTTTCTGCCAGTCACTAGGAACTTGCTGTTTTTCTATAACGATATTAAGAAAATGGAAAGACATTCCGCAACTTTTGGTCCACCATATATCAAGTGTTCGTTTTGTATCATGTCATTGCCACACGCTTTTCTACGTTTTAGCTGTTTAATAGCAGAGCTTACATCATCACAAGAAATTATTCCACCCGGTAAGTATAGGTCTTCATCAGCTTTGCATACACGTTTGATTTCTTCATTTCATTTAGAGTCGGATCATCGAACGTTGACTTATCAGCTGGTGTATAGAGATCTTCGAAATAATTCGCAAATGGATTACAGATCGACTCTGAGGATGTATGAACAATGTTATTATGTTTTATTTGCTGACAAACTTTTGAATGTTTTGGTTTTTGGCGCTTAATTAGTTTCCAGAATAGTCTTATATCACATTCGGTAGCGTTATTAATGTCATCATACGTTTAAATGACTGTCCAAGGTAAAAAAAAGAGGGGTGTGTGGCCCCACAAATCATTCTGTAACCCTGGCGCATTATCTATTTGCACATCCCAAGCCAGGAATATGTAATTTGGTGGTTGTCGTTTTTAGTTTTCAAAAACCAGGTTGTTTGTTTTCTGTTTAGAATTTTTCACATTTTCACACTTTTATATAATATATGTTCACTGTTAGAAGATATAAAATGAGTTTGCACTCGATACTAAGCCAAAAGGCCCGGCTAGCACCGCTTTACGTCTGGTTTCTAAAGCTCGTACATTTTTTAAACATTTTTATATTTTCTCACAATGTGCATATATTGCATATAGGAATGATTATTACAAATTTGTTCATGAATAGATAAAGTCGTGATTTATACCGATTGTAACGCACTGGACCGATCAATGAAATCACAGAATTGACTAAACTTAGGAAACTCAACACCAACTTTGTCCAGGTATTTTTAGACACAGCTCATATCCCTGGATTATATTTTTTTCTATTGTGAACCACTTTACCTTCTTTTTTTATTTTTTTTTATTAAACCGAAGTGCGTTTCCATTCATTTGCTGCTGTTTTGCCAAAATTAACAGTTGCAGTTAGATATATGACTTAGCAGCCAATCAAAAGGTTACCGAGTCAAATATGACAAGCTGTGTCCGTAAAAGTATTGCTATAGTGACTTTATGTTAAAAAATGAAGGTGACTGGAACTACTATTTTTGTGTATACATGTATAATAAGTTTTAAACTAGCTATGCCTCAGTTTTTCTAATCGCTTTTAAGGGCAGGTTTTCACTAGTGATTGCAATTTATAATTATAATATTTCTATTACGAATATTTTGTGGATAAGTGTATGTGTATTATATTTTTTTTGAAGAGACAGCTTCCATAAAGTTATATTTAGTGACGTAAAAAGTATCCAAAACCTCGTAAAAAAAAGTTCTACTAAGTAATTGGAATTATTTGTGTATCTCTTCTGTGTCAAGTAGTCAATTTTATTTAATAAAAAGTTCTTTTCTTTCAACAAATGCAACAGTACATACAGTCTAGAATCAATAAAGTTACAATTCATAACAGATAATCGATTTAATATAAATATTTTTGACTAGAACATTGTTAATAAATACATGTATATAAATTGAATTTGCCGTGTATCCCATCTGGCGGTCTTCTACGCATAGAGGAAGTAATCTGAAAAGATAACATTAAACATTATATTAAATTATGAATAAAAAGGAAAATATAAAAATACAAAATTAATAGAAGTTTTAAAATTTTGTTTCACTATTAACTTATCATTCAACCTATTTCGATGAATTATTCAATATAAAACCATAAAACTAGAAATGTTATGAAATATTTGTTCTTTGTAAACAATGTAACATAATAAAATCCCCATAAGCTTTATTGTTACAAAGTATTAATATCAGAGAAGATTAACTAGTATATAATTCTGTACGGTCCGGTAATGATTATATTGGACAATATTAAACAATGATTGAAAATTAGATTAAATATGTGATAACTTAAGTTATTATCTGATAATGTATGAATTTACCTGCCGGTTATATCTTCTTCCGCTAGGTTTGTTTTCCTTGTTCTACCCGTCTGTCTGTGGTCTGCTCATTAATTATAGATTATTATCCGAGACTAACTGTCCACGATTGTGTTAAATAGATTGATTTATGCGAGACTAATGTGCCAACATGATTGAATATTAGATAATGTCTGTATTTTGGCGGGGACTGACCACTATTGACCACTACAAGGTCACTTCGACATCTGTTTGATAGTCTTCTGTCTCATCATAACCAGAATCCATAGAGAAATTACCTCTACCGTGAATAATACGTCTTTTTGTGCCATCTATAATCATTTCTTTTTCTACGAATTTATAATTGTCCAGATTTTGAGATTTTTTCACACTTGTACAACTGTCTGAAGTAACTTTGATGGAAGGAATATGAGGAACTGCAAGTCTTTCACACTGTGTATCACAACTTTGTTTTTGCACTTCATTGTCACCAACATACCACTCACTGTTGTCAAGGTTACACGAGCTCGTTCCCATGGAGTTACTATTCGACCCATGAAGCCTTTTGAATTTTATTTCCTCTATTGTTTCATTAAGCGTCAACAGTTGTTTCATAAGAGACAGATCCTGGTCCATTAAGGAAGCCTAAAATACATAAATGAAATATAAAATAAAATTTAAACGGTACTTTTGCCCTTTAAAATTACAAAGAAGACTGTGTTTAAACCAATTATATCAGTCATTCAACACACATAAAATATTGTTTTTTTTGGTCAAATAATCTGTAATTATTTTTTATTTTTTTCTAGGAGCTTACGTCATTTATTTGGACACTTCAATTGTCAAGCATTAAGGACACAGGAAGAATTTTAAAACTTGTCAATATTTCTGGAATCACTTGAAGGTTCTACATATATTTAACTTAGTTTTTCGTCGCCAGAAGCTTACTTCTGTCGTATCAGCATGCATTCTCACAAAGTAGGGGGTATGTCAAGATTTAAAGATAGAGCTAATTTAAAAAGAGGTCAAAAGGCAATTTCTATGTCATATCATCCGAATTCCACAGTTCTTTTTCCATTTAACTTATCTGACTCTTTGATCAGCAGTTTACAGTTAGGTATAATATAGCCAATTATAATATGAGATTGACAGTGATACGTAGGGTCTATTGAGATTGTGTATTGCTTTAAAGGCCCTTCACCTGCGACATATACCTGTCCAGGTGTGACAGATTGTTGATGTGTTATCTTTTTCCTTTGATGGTCCAGTTTGAATACCTACATAATAGTTTGTTACACCCCCTGTGAGCCATCCTTTTATGTAGATTTGCTATATCATAGTAGTTTGTTACAAATGTTGCATTAACACAATAAAATCTGAAGTATTCAATGGACAATTGTTGCTTAGATTGCTAGTATGTCTGGAATTTCCAATAACAGACAATTAAATTGTGAACAAATTAAAACATGTCAACATATATTTTACGAAATAAAACGAAAGTAAAAAAAGCCAAGACAATTTGACATGTTTGACCTATACCAACAACTGGCAACGTAAACATTCCTACTGATGCTTATATAAAAATAAGAAAATATGGTATGATCGCAAACAAGACGACTCTTCAAAATTGCATATCAGACCATTCTTGGTCAATTGATATATGCATTGCATTTGTTTCATCGAGGCAACGACGAAATAAATCTTAGCAGGATACAAATGTAACCTATAATGAAGTTTAGCCTTACTTGCACTTAAAAATTTTTTTCCAATACATATACGTGCAATTTATTTACAGAGGTATGTTAGAAATTAAACAAAAAGCTTACCATTTCTGTTCTAAGCGTTTCCATAGCACTATCAATTTTCGTAGTTTTTCTTTTAGAATGTTGTTGACAAGATGCATTTGATTGTGCAGCTTGTCGTTTAAAATCTTCCGTAGCCTTAAGTCTTGTCATGTAAAATTGTCTACACGAATTTGAAAAGTCAATTGATTCACATTGTTTATCTACAGTGTCTAAATATTCCATTTTTAATTATTGCAAATTCCGCAGCTTCTTTACAGAGATTATCAGCTGTGCACCTGCTATAATATATATCTTGTGTGTCCCTTGTTGGATTTTTACCTTTAATACAATAAGGTAATATACAACAACAATGAATATATTACTTACCTGTTTACACGTGACTTATGGTCAGTTGATTTCATTGGTTCATGGCACGAAAGGATATAGTATACTAATGTACTCGGTTGGAAAAAGGTCTACTTCAATTACTGCATATTTGTAAAATGATGTACAATACACACCTAAGGGGGATTGTATGCTGTCTTTGTTGTGGGAAATAGACTGAACTGTTCAAACAAAATGCATTGAACGCGTTATCTTAAAATGTTCTTGTGGTTTGTTTAATTTAGATGCAAGCATCAGATTATGGTTATTTTACGGAAAATCGCATTTCACGGTACATTAATCGGTTGAAAGGGTTTTAAATTGTTCATCTATGTAGAAATGTTATTTAGAAATAGAGGTAAAGCGAAATATTATTATTGAAAAACTATTGAGACATTCCTTTAAGAACACTTCCGGTGGTTGGTGTATCTATACTTCAAACATCCCGTATTCAATAAAAAAATAAAACCATGCAATTCTAATTATACATAAGATATAATGGTTTACTTTTATAAATTGTGACTTTGATGGAGAGTTGTCTCATTGGCACTCATACCACATCTTCCTATATCTATATAATGAGCTCTTACATTTTTCTCTAAAAAAATCCAAGAAGACAGCATATTTTTATATAATAAAATTCTTTCAGAAATTTTGTATACCAGTTTTATTCAAAACAGAATGTTGACATAATATAATAAGACATAATTATATAAGTAAAGGTGTCAGACCACCAATTACTCCCTCCAATTTAGAACGTATGTAAAAGTAGCCCTACTCTGACACAAAATAGTGCTTTTGATGTACTTGTTTACTTAAACTAACCAACAAATATGCAGAAATGAAACTTTTGGTGAAAGAGACATATATCTAGATCATTTTGAGCCAAAATTTACTTGTCTATGAGTTTGCATTAAAAATTGAGGATTAATGCGCTCCATAGTATACTAATTTTAGATTTTCAGAAAACCAGGTTTGTTTTTTTGAGTATCTCTGTTTGATGGTCAGTAAATTTGTTAGAAGGCTTTAAAGGTATGGTGAAAATTGGCATGTAGAATGCTGATACATGTACAATTCAGAATATACCTGGTTTCTATGAAGTTAAACTTAAGGTTAAATATTTAGAAAGCTGTGAAGATTGCAAAATTTGGTTGAACAGATAGGGATTTTTAATTGGTGGTCTGACACCTAAAGACCATCGGGAATTTCTTTGAAGGATAAGAACCTTTTTTTTTTGTTTTCTCCGTGCGGTAACCCTAAGCCCGTCTCGACTCGTATGGGTCTGACAAAATATCACCTAGACATCGTATACATTGCATTTACATGTGAAAGTATAGTATAATAAAATAATTCTGGCAAACCTCTTCAAGAAGAGGAAGGATATGGTTTGAGGTTGCAATACTACTTCCCGGGGCAGGAACCATATCCTGTCAAATAACAAGCCAAACTAGTCTAATGACATTGATACCAAAGTGCGATTAACTATTTAGACAATTTATCATTTTTGTCTTTGTGAGCTTATCATTCATCAATAACGTAGGAGTCCTTGAAATTGAATTTCTTTTATGATCTAGCCCTCCTGGTTTTATATCCGAGTGCAAGTTACTCCAGAGATCACTTTAAGATAACAAATGCATATAAGATAGCTTGAAGTATCAATTTGGTTTCCTGGGTAAATATGCGTTGTGACGAAAAATGTCCTTTCGGTAACAGATGACAACAGCCTTAGTCATTTTATTATACAACTTGAACGAAGTAAACATCATTGCACTTAAAGTTGACCATATAACATGTAAAAGGTTTTAAAAGTAAACAAAAGTACATAGTTTGTGAACTAGACATGCAAACCAGTTAAGAGAAGCAATAGCCCGCGAAGTATATTTTTTGGTCGACATTTAAAAACAGTTTAGTAAATTCTTTTTGTTACGATTAAAATATTTAAAAATTATTTTTTTTGCTGAATACATAGCTAAAGATAATTCTAGGTTGAGGAAAGGAAGCAAAGGTTTTTTTTTTAGGATGAAATTTGAAAAAAATAGGCAGGACAGGAGTCTTGAGTAAAAAAAAAAAGGCAGGATGAGACAATTGCCAAAATGCAGGACAACATTTTTCATCCTAGCCCCCCCCCCCCCCCCCCCATAAAAATCAAATGGTAGCTCCCTAAAAACAACAAACACGCTTCATTTCATTAAGATGCAAATGCTTTATAGAAGTACGAAGTTTACCAGTCCGATAATTCACATTGTTTCTACAAATCTTCTAGTATTTACCATCAATATGTATGGTATCTAAAATCTGAATACTTATCAAAGGTTTTATAATAATCCTAAATCATTTTGGCTCATCAATGGAATACATGTTACATGCAATTGACTTTAATTTTATTTAATAAGGCTCATACTATGCAAAATATCTGAATTACTTTGCTTTTTTTACTACTTGCACTTTTTGACGTCATATCAATGTGTGAAATAAGAAACAAATTGTATAACATTAATTGTTTTAACACAAATGACATATAATGTTTGCATGCTTGAATAACACGATGATTTCGACCTTAGCGACATTTAGAATGAATAATCACACTGTATGCAAACATTTTTTTCTCAACCAAACATTTTACTTGCGTCACTTAATGATTACTAGACTTAATTCAGTATGTAGCTTGGAGATATGCTGGCGGTTTGTCTGTGAATAAGTGCAAATATCTGGAATTCAGTCAGGAAGTGAATGAGCGACAGTAAAACATGTGTGAAAAAGTAAAATAGCAAAAATACCGACCTCCAAGAAAATTCAAAACAGAAAGTCCTTATCAAATGGCAAAATCAAAAGCTTAAACACATCAAACGAATGAAACTAACTACCATACAATTATTTCCTCATGTTGAAAATGGTGGATTAAACCTGTTTTTTTAGCAGCTACACCTCTCACTTGTATGACAGTCGTATTGAATTCCATTATATTGACAAAAAAGGGAGCAAAACAGACAAAGTTGGCAAAAGTAGGGATACAACAGTAAAAATTCTTATTTTTCGCAGGCATTTCGAGTAAAAGGTTTACAGAGATCATATTCATAATTTAAAGTGCAAAACCTATAGTTCTTGCGTTAATCCTAATAAAACATTGTTGTTTGTCGCCTTCTAAGGAATTGACAATATAATGCTTGTAAATCTTTGATTTTTTTTTATGAAAATAGAAGGATAATAAGCAGGAAATATAAAATCGAATGAGGTTGGCCGTAAAAACAACAACAAACAACCCCAAAACTAAATACAAAAATAAGATGTGGTATGATTGCCAATGAGACAAATCTCTACAAACAAACGTTTGCATTTAGATAATTTAAGTTTCTTTTTTATTATAAGAAGGACTTCGCTATACTTCTTTTCTATTCTGAATATTCGATACAAGTAGAGGCCACGAGTTCGAACTCCGCTCGTGCACTTGACTTCAGTCTTAATTGACTAGGGTTCTCAGTTTTCTTATCGAAGGTCGGTGATTTTTTCCAGCACTCCGGCTACCTCCAACAATAAAAACTGGCCGCCACGAAATAGCCAAAAAGCG
This sequence comes from Mytilus edulis, assembly GCF_963676685.1. Lineage (NCBI taxonomy): Eukaryota > Metazoa > Mollusca > Bivalvia > Mytilida > Mytilidae > Mytilus > Mytilus edulis. Next base: position 101,030,369 of record NC_092344.1, read on the forward strand.
GTGCTTAAAAGTGGCGTTAAAGCACAGAAAATGAAATCAAATCAATTTAATACAAGAATTTTCAATATCGAAAAGTCGATATCAAAGAAAACGATAAGTATATTATTAAAGAACAACATGTAGATCATAAAGTTTCAAGGTGAAAAATTATGCTTAAGCACACAACATAGAAATATGTATGCTAACCTATTTTCAACGAATAATTTGAAAACCACAAATATGTCAATTTAAATGAAATTTCTCATAAATAACATAAGATGCACACCTTGTCTGAATAAAACTTCATAGCTACCACACGATGATGTAAAACTAGACATAGTGATGTACATGACTACAAGGCATTTATAATCCTTCTTCGGAATTATATAATGTTTTCGTGTGGTAATCTATCATAAAACACGACGACAAAGCAAGTATATATCAACTGGGGACTCCAAGGAATCTGTATCGCATATATGGCATTGTTGCATAAAACTTATACAATAGAACTAGACTATTTGTGCTAAATGAAAATAGTCATGTGGGGCAATACCATATCTTAATATATTTTAGCCAGACATAAATTTAGGTTGATCCATTTTTGGGTTAGTAGAAAAAAATTACAATTGTAAGTTGGGAACAATAATTCTAAAAAAAAAGTCAATGGACGATTCACTCATTTGACTTGCTTATAGATCTTGTGTTGCCGATCAAATTAATTTAAGTCTTCAAGTGATTCGGTTAAACCCTAAAATTATTAAAAAATTAGCAATTAAGCTGATAGACATTGGTCGACCGTTTATATAAGTTTTTGCCCATTTCGGTGTATTTGGTGAAATTACATCAGATAGATAGAGACAGCGTATAGCAAACAATGAACCCCGTCAAGATCTACTAATAAGTTTAATGACCAAACTCATCGCTCGACTCATACCGGAGTTATTGCAAGTTACAAAAGCTATTTTTAAGCGATTTATTTCAATTTTTCAAAATTGTCAAGATAGAGAGTGGTTTGAGAATCTGAACTCTTTCTGCAATTTTCTGGTTATATGCATACGCACATAGAGATAAACATGATATATCTATAAGTACTTAAGTACTCAAATTCCCAGCAGACTTGAAGAGCAGGAATTCAAAATAATTCAAGTGGTAACAACATATTTGTCCAACTTTAGGATTATGAAATTAAAACGATTTCATTCGGTTTATATATACTATGCAAACTATGCTTATTTTTAATAAGATTTATTTTTTCAAGTTGACATTTATTAGAAATGAAACAAATTTATGAATAAGTCCACACCTTTACGTTTAATATAGGTCGAATCATCTAACCATAGTTTGTGTAGGAGGACCATATATCTGGCAAACCAACAAATATTTTTATTTAATGAATTTAATAACATTTTCATTCAAGTTTTAAGTAGATCTTTGTTAAACACTTAATATGTATGTCCATATTTGGAAATTTTCTCACGCCTGAGTGTATTGGTAATACATAAAGAACCCCTAAACACGCACTTTGATATGGAACTAAATACATCGGCTTTGTGCAAGAACAAAAAACAAAGAAACAATAAAAATGGCTTGGCAAAGATTGAATATAGCTTTTGTTTTTGCTGAATTCTTTTAAGGGATTGTTTTTATAACATTTATATTCTTTCATTTTTATCTAATATACATGCGATCTGACAAGATCAAAATGTACGAAAAAACTGATTTGGCGTAAACATTGTATTTGAAAAACCTAGCATGATCGGGGCAATGCATGGTAACTATTCAATTTTCAATCCGTGAATGATGCAAATAATTTCAGAAAGACAGAGACAAATCGTGTTAAGAGTTATTGTTATTCAATGGTTAACATAATGTAGTATGCTGGGTTTTTGAAAACAAAAACACCTTCGGTTGATGGGAACTTTTAAAAATACAAAACCTGTTTGAAAGTTAACCAGATACTTAGGCGAACACAACCGATAGTGCATTTTGTATAAATATACACCAGGCTCTCTGAATGCACTGATCTTGCAAAGTGGACTCATTTAGCTGTGTAGAGTAATTAAATATTAAATCACCACCCGGTCTCTTTGCAGATTTTATAAATACAAGACACATTATTCACCTTTCAATAGATACAAGTTTGGTTTTGAAGTTGGGTGAACCTGTAGAAAACTTATTTGAAACGGGATAGCACATTCTTCCTATAAAGGAGATATTGTTTACTAAGCCCGGAAATTTATATAAGATCCGGGTAAAGTTATTCTAAATAAATTTTATCTATATAAAAGGTAAACAATTCAACACTGTAATTAGATATTTGAATGTTGTTTTAATGATATAAATATCAGTATATTAACATCAAACGTAATATTATTGTTACAAACATCTGTAAATTCATGATACTCTGTCGATACCTGTATCTTGGCATTGTACTAGGTCATGTTTTTCGCTGCCTGATTCTAAAAATGACGTCTTTAGCTAAATAATTGGATGCTGGATGTGTTCTGTTTTATATTTTAGTCTTATATGCATGTTTTCTTTATTAGTTGTCATTGGTTTGTATCTAGCTGTCAGTAACTTCGAGTACATTCAGATCTATACTTAGTGTCTTTTTTCTATGTGGGGATGTATAAATACCAAGCATCCATAACATTTTTTTTTACTTAGGAAGTTCAATAAATTATCAGTAACCTTTACGTACTGTTTGTCCTATTGTCTGATATATTAACAATGTCACAAAGATCATTGTGTTCTTTTTGCTTAAGGCTGATATGTTCAAGCTTCCATTTCAAATATAGATAAACTTTAATTTCCTGACTTATAAACCGTTGACCTCAGAAATGTGGCTCAATTCGCACATACTATGGAATTTATTTTCATTTCTAAATCAATGTTGATATGATGAACATTATTCTCTTTTCAGTCGAATATTGAAATATCCTTCCTTTTAAATCTCTATATGTATGGTTATTTTCATGTTACAATCACTCTACTTTTACAAAACACTAACAGAAATAGTAACCCTCCCCAATATTAACAACACAAAAACCGCAAAATTCTCGATCAATCCGTGCACACACTGATACACGTGTCTTACGAATATATTTTAGAAGGCACAATTGAGACCAAAAGTTCGGCACGCACAAATGTACACCATGTTGAGAGCATGAATCGCAATCGGACTTTTAACAATTGCAATGCTTTTTGTTTCTAAAAGAAATAATATGAAATTGATCATTCAGAATAACTCAATTTAAGTATCAGTAGGTAATCGATTTTCAAACATCGTAAATCGATTAAGAATTTATTTGGAAAAACTCTCTTAAAAAAGGTTTCATAATAACGATTATTGAAGTAGTATGGAGTGTGTATATACATTGTCAGTTCCATGTCAGTATATACTATTTAATGCGATTTATGGCAACACAGTATGGAGAAAAGATGAGAACTGTAACTAACAATACTAAAAACCAAAAAATAACAAACAAACAAAATATTTGGAGGTATCAATCGGTCTTTAAAATTCAACCGGTGTCGATTCAATTAGACAAGACCTCGAATAACAAAGATTTGCAATCAACACAACATTTTAATAGTGTCTTCATATAATATGAAGAAAAAGATTAGTTATTCTGCAATGAATATTTAATCCAAATTTCAGCAGAATGATTCAAAATACTAGTACGACAAAGGAGAGCAAGTAATACATGTTTTATCATTTTCACCGATTTTTTCGCCTTTACGAACGAGATAATTAGTATTTAGAATGAAATTCAAAACAGTGTGGCTGTGGCCATTGATTGACACATTAAATTCATCCATTGACTGGGACAATTTACGTGAACGTTTGTCTGTAACGACCACTGTTCACGACGTACTACGATAGACATTTAAACTGTGGGGTCACCAAAGGTTTCTTAACGCCTTTAATTATAAAATAATTCGAAAAAATAATCAGGAATAACCTTTATGTTTTGATTTATATAATTGATATAAATCAAAACATCGTGTTATTTTTGATTAATTTTTTCGAATTACTTTATTAAGGTGTTGAGAACCTTTGGTGACCCCATAGTTAAAGTGTCTTTAAAAAGTACACAGTGAGCAATGGTCGTTACATACAAACGTTCACCTAAATTGTCCCAGTCAATGGATGAATTTAATGTGTCAATCAATGGCCACAGACACACTGTTTTGAATTTCATTTTAAGAAAAAAGTGCTACAGCAGGAAATTTCGCAGTCTTTTTAATAAAATTTTCCGTTTTTAGCTCACCTGGCGTCCGTCGTCCGTCGTCGTCGTTAACATTTTACATTTTGAACTTCTTCTTGAGAACCACTATGGGAAATGCATACAAATGACTTCTTTTAGAGAACCACTGAATGGAATGAAACCAAACATGGCATGAATGTTCCTTATGAGGTGCTGACCAAGTGTTGTTACTTTGTAGCCAATCAATCATCCAAGATGGCTGCCAACGGGGGACTTAGTTTAACATAGGACCCTTTGGGAAATGCGTTTAAATGACTTCTCTTAGAGAACCACTGAATGGAATGAAACCAAACATGAATTTAATGTGTCAATCAATGGCCACATCCACACTGTTTTGAATTTCATTCTATTATAAAAACTTGTGGTACATCTTAGTTGTGATTTAACAGGACATTACAAGATATGAAGGAGTTGTTTTTTGTTTGTGCAAAACAACGTAATACGTTATCATTCAGTTACAGCGCAAAAATAGAATCTAGATTGACAAAGTACACACGGATGAAAGGGGAGAGCAAATCATCATTTGTTTCTGCTGTCTGCTGTGTACCTGATTTATATCCCTATTGTTGCAAGTTGACACATTTTATATTAGTAAGTTGACTCTGACTATTTGTTATTGGTATACAATATCAAAAGTATAAATAGGGACATTACACTATAAAACCATTCGTCACTGACTCTGACTATTTGTTATTGGTATACACTATCAAAAGTATAAATAAGGACATTACACTATAAAACCATTCGTCACGGACTCTGACTATTTGTTATTGGTATACAATATCAAAAGTATAAATAGGGACATTACACTATAAAACCATTCGTCACTGTTAAATAACGAATGTTTTGAATGTCTATCTTTCCTCATTACAGTTACAAATTGTTTACTTTGTTTCTATTTAATAATTGATGAAATGTCTTGCTTAAAACCCCCTTTTAATGACAAAATCAGACAACAAAAAATAAATAATTTCCAAATCAAAGAAGCATGAAGGACTTCTTATAGAACAAATTTAATACACTCGATTTTCAGACAAATCTAGTTTTAGGAGTTTTATTTACAATGTGAACCATCGACAGGACACAGTAGTTTCAAACAAGATTGTGGAAATTTTTGAAGGACGTTGATATTGTGTATCCTCTATCCGCTTATATGATTATCCATTATTCTATTTCAACACATGAATAAATTAAATACATTTAGAATTGTAGATAGGTCAGAATGCATAGTAGACAACGACATTTCCTTTTTCTTGACCGGGCACTCATCAACTCATCATAGTTAGAATACCTCTCAGGGTCCCAAGATGAATTGTGTATTTTTTTTTCTCGTGTATAATGTTTATCTGGTTTTTTTTCCTGCTTCTGTTTTGTACTAAAATTGTTTTCTTTTCATCCTTTGAATAAACGGCGATAAGATCTGCATACTATTTGCCTAAAGCCTTCCACCAATGTCTGAGGTAACTATCGTTTTGATTAGCTTCTGTCTTTACTGAACTTATTTCATACCTTTTTTGCCATTTTTGATTTGGATGTTTGTATGGAATCAACGCTCTCTTTCGGTTTATCTAACTCGTCTTGTTCTTCAGTTCCGCATAAATGTTTGACTCATCTTTAAATTTTACTGTGTAATTTTAGAAAAATGTGAAATCACAAAAATACTGAACTCCGAGGAAAATTCAAAACGGAAATTAAATGGCAAAAATCCAAAGCTTTAAATTCCACATACTAAAACTTTTTTTACGAAGAGTTTTTCATTTACCTCCTGTATTCTAGACATAAAAAAGCTGACATTTAGCCAAGGTATTTTGAAATAGATATATTTCATTATTAAATGGTCAGATAAATCTAGTTATGATTATGGCTATCTCTAAATTGATAAAATGATTTCAGATATATTATCGAGCTGTTGAAATTTTGCAAGACGAATACGAATCCGATTACAGAATTGTGTCTTCAAACTTTGGTTAAAAATCTGTCAAATGAGTTGTGATCTTTACAATATAATGTTTGTACATCAATCAAATTATTACGTCAAAGAAAACGTTTAATTTGTTTTGTATCATTTAGGCATTGTATGGTGTACCCTTGATATGCTAACCATGTTTGTCAATACTTACTTAAAAAGAGCTCTTAGTTAGTTTAGCCGATTTCAAAACATAAATACAATGACATTACATTTAGATAACAAATGTTCAATGAATTTGAAAGACATAACTGCCAATAACATTTGTATAACGGATAAAATACAAAATATCCCATGTAGAAGTTGGTCAAAGTTAACCTTGACAAAAGCTTGTTACGGTCTTTAATCTTACTCAGATCAATTCTTCGAGGCAGAATATCTTAAGAGTTTTACATACACACAGATATATTTCAACATGAATGAATTCTGCTGTATTGGCATTCAGAGAGTTGCATGTTTCTTACATAATAAACTTTCAATATATATTATGTTGTAAATTTGCATGGTCTTAAATACTAGTGTCTGTAATATTCCTGCAATACCAGAATGAGCCTCGAATTAATTTTAAATTAATTTAATTTTATGTTTTCGAACCACTACATATCTTCACTATTCTATTTTAAGAACAACAATGTGATAGTTTAGCATATTGAAGGTGAGTACTTTATAAGTCACATGATAAAGCATTTTCAAAGATTTATGGTCAGATAAATCTAGTTATGATTGTGGTAATATCTTAATTGAAATAAAGATTTCATATATACTATCAAGCTGCTGACATTTTGCAAAACGAATACGAGTCCGAATACAGAATTGTGTCTTCATACTTTGGTTAAAAACGTATGTTAAATAAAGGCATCAGTAGTATACCGCTATTCGAAATTCATAAATCGATCGAGAAAAAAAAACCCAAAACCGGGTAACAAACTAAAACTGAGAGAAATACATCAAATATAAGAGGAAAACTACGACACAACATAAACACAACACTAAAATGTAATACACACTAAGTGGACTTTTAACATACCAACGCATCTGCATCTATCTTACATACAATAAATAATTAATAGTTATCCAATAAAGATAAGATCATCCCGATGGCCGGAGGCCAGAGTGTGATCTTACATTGACACACTAAGTCCGAATGGGATAACTATTTTACATCCCAGCTGTTTTAGATTAGACGAAAAACCATTTACAATTCATAAAATCTAGTTTAGAACGCCACACAACTATTATTATATACTTTATATATTACTATATGATGTATACCCTTTATGATCCCCTACCACGATGAGTAGATATCAAACAATGTCAACTCGCCCCACTGGCCAATCGGCCCACACTATATCGTCACTTTATGAAAAAAATTGCCCCACTCTTGTAACCGACTCGCCCAACTTTAAAAAAGTGTAAAATCAAATTGAACAATCAGTCTGACAACTCATTTATTTAACGAAAAGGGTTTAAACCCCACTGAGTAAAGGTCTGCCAACTCGCCCCAGTTATAAAAAAATATATTGTTTCCTTTAAGTATGTTAAATTTCCGATAGTTCGTATCCAGCCGTCATGGTCAAGTGGTATGTGTCGTGATTTGAATTTTTTTATTTTTTGTTTTTATTTTTTTTTAAAGATTAAAAAAAAATGTGTCGTGATTTGATATGCTAAAGGTCTTGAGTTCGAATCCCAGCATATACACTGGATTTTTTTTCTACGTGAATTTTGATAGTCTTCTCCGTATAATTAATTATAAGTTTTATACTGGATTTGACATTCCCGCCAAAATGTTACAGAACAAAGGAAAACATGCATAACAAAGAAACTTAAACTGGGGTGATCTGGTAGGGGTGGCTCAGATCACCCCTGTTAGAACAAAGGAGCTGGGATGTAAACAAAGTAATTACCTACCATACAGCATTTCATTTCATTTCATAAACGAACTATAATATAATAATGGCCAATCCCCGTTAAATGAGGAACTTTTTTACACTAAAATGTTTGAACATTAATCAAATTACTACGTCAAAGAAAACGTTTAATTTGTTTTGTATCATTTATGCCTTCTATGGTTTACCCTTGATATGCTAACCATATTTGTCAATTCTAAAGTAAGACTTTTAATTATAATTAGTTTGACCGATTTCAAAACAAAAATACAAGGATATTAAATTTAGATAATAACAGTTAAATGAGTTATAAAAACATAACTTCAATAACACTTGTTTAACGGATAATGGTCAAGAGTGATCGAAGTAATATCTATTAGAATGAACAAAATATCCAATGTAGGTATTGGGTCAAAGTTAACCTTGACAAAAGCTTGTTATGGTCTTTAATTTTACTCAGTTCTATTCTTCAAAGCAGGGTATTAGATACACACAAAGAGATTTCAACATGAATGAATAATGCTGTATTGTCGTCAGAGAGAAGCATAATCTGTTTACATAATAAGCGTTGAAAAGTTGCTTGGTCTTAAAAACTCAGATAGAAAGTAAAATTGTTTTCATTGTAAGCGACACGTAAGTTAAAAAATGCAAAACAGCAAAGAGACAGTTAATAAGGGTTCACGATTCATTGACCAGCTAAGAGCGAAGCTGGTCTGACTGTCCGCCAGTAATTATTAAGAACAGCGAAGTATGGTTGGTTGTTCTCTATTTTTTTTCAAATATTAGAATGTAACATCATCACTGGTTAAATTATAAAAGAGGGACGAAAGATACCAAAGGGACAGTCAAACTCATAAATCAAAAACAAACTGACAACGCCATGGCTAAAAATGAAAAAGACAAACAGAAAAACAATAGTACACACGACACAACATAGAAAACTAAAGAATAAACAACACGAACCCCACCAAAAACTAGGGGTGATCTCAGGTGCTCCGGAAGGGTAAGCAGATCCTGCTCCACATGTGGCACCCGTCGTGTCGCTAATGTGATTACAAATCCGGTAAATAATCTAATTCGGTAGGTCATATTCATGAAAGGGAAGGGGATTGTAGTTACGATGTAAGGAACATATCCGATATCATTTGTGAAACGGTTATTGCTCAGTAGTCAGTGCTTCGGTACTGACATGATTAAACAAACTTTATTTAAATTATCCGTTTATAAATTTTGAAATTATTATGAAACTAAGGTTTCAACTCCCTCAGGCAAAGTTGGCTTTAGATGAATTTGGCTATTTATTTTAGGTATTTTTAACATATAGCTCTTCAACGATTTTCGGTACTTATACATCTTCGGATTTCAAATGTTTGGCTTTGAGCGTTCCTGATGAAGGTAAATCCAGAAAAGCGCTTCGGACGCAATAAATTATTAAACGTGTTGTTTTATATTTTTACATCACTGGGTCGATACCTCTGCTGGTGGACTATCAGTCCCCGAGGGTATCATCAGCTCAGTAGTCAGTGCTTCGGTACTGACATGATTAAACAAACTTTATTTAAATTATCCGTTTATAAATTTTGAAATTATTATGAAACTAAGGTTTCAACTCCCTCAGGCAAAGTTGGCTTTAGATGAATTTGGCTATTTATTTTAGGTATTTTTAACATATAGCTCTTCAACGATTTTCGGTACTTATACATCTTCGGATTTCAAATGTTTGGCTTTGAGCGTTCCTGATGAAGGTAAATCCAGAAAAGCGCTTCGGACGCAATAAATTATTAAACGTGTTGTTTTATATTTTTACATCACTGGGTCGATACCTCTGCTGGTGGACTATCAGTCCCCGAGGGTATCATCAGCTCAGTAGTCAGTGCTTCGGTACTGACATGATTAAACAAACTTTATTTAAATTATCCGTTTATAAATTTTGAAATTATTATGAAACTAAGGTTTCAACTCCCTCAGGCAAAGTTGGCTTTAGATGAATTTGGCTATTTATTTTAGGTATTTTTAACATATAGCTCTTCAACGATTTTCGGTACTTATACATCTTCGGATTTCAAATGTTTGGCTTTGAGCGTTCCTGATGAAGGTAAATCCAGAAAAGCGCTTCGGACGCAATAAATTATTAAACGTGTTGTTTTATATTTTTACATCACTGGGTCGATACCTCTGCTGGTGGACTATCAGTCCCCGAGGGTATCATCAGCTCAGTAGTCAGTGCTTCGGTACTGACATGATTAAACAAACTTTATTTAAATTATCCGTTTATAAATTTTGAAATTATTATGAAACTAAGGTTTCAACTCCCTCAGGCAAAGTTGGCTTTAGATGAATTTGGCTATTTATTTTAGGTATTTTTAACATATAGCTCTTCAACGATTTTCGGTACTTATACATCTTCGGATTTCAAATGTTTGGCTTTGAGCGTTCCTGATGAAGGTAAATCCAGAAAAGCGCTTCGGACGCAATAAATTATTAAACGTGTTGTTTTATATTTTTACATCACTGGGTCGATACCTCTGCTGGTGGACTATCAGTCCCCGAGGGTATCATCAGCTCAGTAGTCAGTGCTTCGGTACTGACATGATTAAACAAACTTTATTTAAATTATCCGTTTATAAATTTTGAAATTATTATGAAACTAAGGTTTCAACTCCCTCAGGCAAAGTTGGCTTTAGATGAATTTGGCTATTTATTTTAGGTATTTTTAACATATAGCTCTTCAACGATTTTCGGTACTTATACATCTTCGGATTTCAAATGTTTGGCTTTGAGCGTTCCTGATGAAGGTAAATCCAGAAAAGCGCTTCGGACGCAATAAATTATTAAACGTGTTGTTTTATATTTTTACATCACTGGGTCGATACCTCTGCTGGTGGACTATCAGTCCCCGAGGGTATCATCAGCTCAGTAGTCAGTGCTTCGGTACTGACATGATTAAACAAACTTTATTTAAATTATCCGTTTATAAATTTTGAAATTATTATGAAACTAAGGTTTCAACTCCCTCAGGCAAAGTTGGCTTTAGATGAATTTGGCTATTTATTTTAGGTATTTTTAACATATAGCTCTTCAACGATTTTCGGTACTTATACATCTTCGGATTTCAAATGTTTGGCTTTGAGCGTTCCTGATGAAGGTAAATCCAGAAAAGCGCTTCGGACGCAATAAATTATTAAACGTGTTGTTTTATATTTTTACATCACTGGGTCGATACCTCTGCTGGTGGACTATCAGTCCCCGAGGGTATCATCAGCTCAGTAGTCAGTGCTTCGGTACTGACATGATTAAACAAACTTTATTTAAATTATCCGTTTATAAATTTTGAAATTATTATGAAACTAAGGTTTCAACTCCCTCAGGCAAAGTTGGCTTTAGATGAATTTGGCTATTTATTTTAGGTATTTTTAACATATAGCTCTTCAACGATTTTCGGTACTTATACATCTTCGGATTTCAAATGTTTGGCTTTGAGCGTTCCTGATGAAGGTAAATCCAGAAAAGCGCTTCGGACGCAATAAATTATTAAACGTGTTGTTTTATATTTTTACATCACTGGGTCGATACCTCTGCTGGTGGACTATCAGTCCCCGAGGGTATCATCAGCTCAGTAGTCAGTGCTTCGGTACTGACATGATTAAACAAACTTTATTTAAATTATCCGTTTATAAATTTTGAAATTATTATGAAACTAAGGTTTCAACTCCCTCAGGCAAAGTTGGCTTTAGATGAATTTGGCTATTTATTTTAGGTATTTTTAACATATAGCTCTTCAACGATTTTCGGTACTTATACATCTTCGGATTTCAAATGTTTGGCTTTGAGCGTTCCTGATGAAGGTAAATCCAGAAAAGCGCTTCGGACGCAATAAATTATTAAACGTGTTGTTTTATATTTTTACATCACTGGGTCGATACCTCTGCTGGTGGACTATCAGTCCCCGAGGGTATCATCAGCTCAGTAGTCAGTGCTTCGGTACTGACATGATTAAACAAACTTTATTTAAATTATCCGTTTATAAATTTTGAAATTATTATGAAACTAAGGTTTCAACTCCCTCAGGCAAAGTTGGCTTTAGATGAATTTGGCTATTTATTTTAGGTATTTTTAACATATAGCTCTTCAACGATTTTCGGTACTTATACATCTTCGGATTTCAAATGTTTGGCTTTGAGCGTTCCTGATGAAGGTAAATCCAGAAAAGCGCTTCGGACGCAATAAATTATTAAACGTGTTGTTTTATATTTTTACATCACTGGGTCGATACCTCTGCTGGTGGACTATCAGTCCCCGAGGGTATCATCAGCTCAGTAGTCAGTGCTTCGGTACTGACATGATTAAACAAACTTTATTTAAATTATCCGTTTATAAATTTTGAAATTATTATGAAACTAAGGTTTCAACTCCCTCAGGCAAAGTTGGCTTTAGATGAATTTGGCTATTTATTTTAGGTATTTTTAACATATAGCTCTTCAACGATTTTCGGTACTTATACATCTTCGGATTTCAAATGTTTGGCTTTGAGCGTTCCTGATGAAGGTAAATCCAGAAAAGCGCTTCGGACGCAATAAATTATTAAACGTGTTGTTTTATATTTTTACATCACTGGGTCGATACCTCTGCTGGTGGACTATCAGTCCCCGAGGGTATCATCAGCTCAGTAGTCAGTGCTTCGGTACTGACATGATTAAACAAACTTTATTTAAATTATCCGTTTATAAATTTTGAAATTATTATGAAACTAAGGTTTCAACTCCCTCAGGCAAAGTTGGCTTTAGATGAATTTGGCTATTTATTTTAGGTATTTTTAACATATAGCTCTTCAACGATTTTCGGTACTTATACATCTTCGGATTTCAAATGTTTGGCTTTGAGCGTTCCTGATGAAGGTAAATCCAGAAAAGCGCTTCGGACGCAATAAATTATTAAACGTGTTGTTTTATATTTTTACATCACTGGGTCGATACCTCTGCTGGTGGACTATCAGTCCCCGAGGGTATCATCAGCTCAGTAGTCAGTGCTTCGGTACTGACATGATTAAACAAACTTTATTTAAATTATCCGTTTATAAATTTTGAAATTATTATGAAACTAAGGTTTCAACTCCCTCAGGCAAAGTTGGCTTTAGATGAATTTGGCTATTTATTTTAGGTATTTTTAACATATAGCTCTTCAACGATTTTCGGTACTTATACATCTTCGGATTTCAAATGTTTGGCTTTGAGCGTTCCTGATGAAGGTAAATCCAGAAAAGCGCTTCGGACGCAATAAATTATTAAACGTGTTGTTTTATATTTTTACATCACTGGGTCGATACCTCTGCTGGTGGACTATCAGTCCCCGAGGGTATCATCAGCTCAGTAGTCAGTGCTTCGGTACTGACATGATTAAACAAACTTTATTTAAATTATCCGTTTATAAATTTTGAAATTATTATGAAACTAAGGTTTCAACTCCCTCAGGCAAAGTTGGCTTTAGATGAATTTGGCTATTTATTTTAGGTATTTTTAACATATAGCTCTTCAACGATTTTCGGTACTTATACATCTTCGGATTTCAAATGTTTGGCTTTGAGCGTTCCTGATGAAGGTAAATCCAGAAAAGCGCTTCGGACGCAATAAATTATTAAACGTGTTGTTTTATATTTTTACATCACTGGGTCGATACCTCTGCTGGTGGACTATCAGTCCCCGAGGGTATCATCAGCTCAGTAGTCAGTGCTTCGGTACTGACATGATTAAACAAACTTTATTTAAATTATCCGTTTATAAATTTTGAAATTATTATGAAACTAAGGTTTCAACTCCCTCAGGCAAAGTTGGCTTTAGATGAATTTGGCTATTTATTTTAGGTATTTTTAACATATAGCTCTTCAACGATTTTCGGTACTTATACATCTTCGGATTTCAAATGTTTGGCTTTGAGCGTTCCTGATGAAGGTAAATCCAGAAAAGCGCTTCGGACGCAATAAATTATTAAACGTGTTGTTTTATATTTTTACATCACTGGGTCGATACCTCTGCTGGTGGACTATCAGTCCCCGAGGGTATCATCAGCTCAGTAGTCAGTGCTTCGGTACTGACATGATTAAACAAACTTTATTTAAATTATCCGTTTATAAATTTTGAAATTATTATGAAACTAAGGTTTCAACTCCCTCAGGCAAAGTTGGCTTTAGATGAATTTGGCTATTTATTCTAGGTATTTTTAACATATAGCTCTTCAACGATTTTCGGTACTTATACATCTTCGGATTTCAAATGTTTGGCTTTGAGCGTTCCTGATGAAGGTAAATCCAGAAAAGCGCTTCGGACGCAATAAATTATTAAACGTGTTGTTTTATATTTTTACATCACTGGGTCGATACCTCTGCTGGTGGACTATCAGTCCCCGAGGGTATCATCAGCTCAGTAGTCAGTGCTTCGGTACTGACATGATTAAACAAACTTTATTTAAATTATCCGTTTATAAATTTTGAAATTATTATGAAACTAAGGTTTCAACTCCCTCAGGCAAAGTTGGCTTTAGATGAATTTGGCTATTTATTTTAGGTATTTTTAACATATAGCTCTTCAACGATTTTCGGTACTTATACATCTTCGAATTTCAAATGTTTGGCTTTGAGCGTTCCTGATAAAGGTAAATCCAGAAAAGCGCTTCGGACGCAATAAATTATTAAACGTGTTGTTTTATATTTTTACATCACTGGGTCGATACCTCTGCTGGTGGACTATCAGTCCCCGAGGGTATCATCAGCTCAGTAGTCAGTGCTTCGGTACTGACATGATTAAACAAACTTTATTTAAATTATCCGTTTATAAATTTTGAAATTATTATGAAACTAAGGTTTCAACTCCCTCAGGCAAAGTTGGCTTTAGATGAATTTGGCTATTTATTTTAGGTATTTTTAACATATAGCTCTTCAACGATTTTCGGTACTTATACATCTTCGGATTTCAAATGTTTGGCTTTGAGCGTTCCTGATGAAGGTAAATCCAGAAAAGCGCTTCGGACGCAATAAATTATTAAACGTGTTGTTTTATATTTTTACATCACTGGGTCGATACCTCTGCTGGTGGACTATCAGTCCCCGAGGGTATCATCAGCTCAGTAGTCAGTGCTTCGGTACTGACATGATTAAACAAACTTTATTTAAATTATCCGTTTATAAATTTTGAAATTATTATGAAACTAAGGTTTCAACTCCCTCAGGCAAAGTTGGCTTTAGATGAATTTGGCTATTTATTTTAGGTATTTTTAACATATAGCTCTTCAACGATTTTCGGTACTTATACATCTTCGAATTTCAAATGTTTGGCTTTGAGCGTTCCTGATGAAGGTAAATCCAGAAAAGCGCTTCGGACGCAATAAATTATTAAACGTGTTGTTTTATATTTTTACATCACTGGGTCGATACCTCTGCTGGTGGACTATCAGTCCCCGAGGGTATCATCAGCTCAGTAGTCAGTGCTTCGGTACTGACATGATTAAACAAACTTTATTTAAATTATCCGTTTATAAATTTTGAAATTATTATGAAACTAAGGTTTCAACTCCCTCAGGCAAAGTTGGCTTTAGATGAATTTGGCTATTTATTTTAGGTATTTTTAACATATAGCTCTTCAACGATTTTCGGTACTTATACATCTTCGGATTTCAAATGTTTGGCTTTGAGCGTTCCTGATGAAGGTAAATCCAGAAAAGCGCTTCGGACGCAATAAATTATTAAACGTGTTGTTTTATATTTTTACATCACTGGGCCGATACCTCTGCTGGTGGACTATCAGTCCCCGAGGGTATCATCAGCTCAGTAGTCAGTGCTTCGGTACTGACATGATTAAACAAACTTTATTTAAATTATCCGTTTATAAATTTTGAAATTATTATGAAACTAAGGTTTCAACTCCCTCAGGCAAAGTTGGCTTTAGATGAATTTGGCTATTTATTTTAGGTATTTTTAACATATAGCTCTTCAACGATTTTCGGTACTTATACATCTTCGGATTTCAAATGTTTGGCTTTGAGCGTTCCTGATGAAGGTAAATCCAGAAAAGCGCTTCGGACGCAATAAATTATTAAACGTGTTGTTTTATATTTTTATTCCATAACGGTCAACCAACTCGTGATGGCGTCCGTAAAATTTACGAAGGGATGATTTCAACTTCACCATTTGGAACTCTTGGTTTAATAGCTTCCTTGTGAGCAGCAAACCTCTATCAAGAAAATCATGATAGGAAATGCAAGCACGGGAATATCGTATCAATTGGGAGATATATACCCCGTATGCAGGTGCTGCTAGAATGTTGCTACTTAGAAATGGAAAGTTCACAATTGGAAAGCTGAACTCATCTCTTTTGTCGTAAACAATCTTTCTTGTCGAAATTGTCAAATTTGAAGCATTTATTTTAGTTTTTGATCAGTGGCAGTTTATTGTTTTCATTCAATGTGCAAAAATTAGCTTTGGATATCATTTGAAAAAAAAGAAATATTTCTCCCACATGTTTTGTATGATTTTGTGTCAAGTTTTGGCACTGAAATCAGTCTTTATTAGTTCTTCAAAAAAATGTACAAGGTTCGGATAAAACAAAATTGTCTGATATTAAGCATTGAGCATCAATGAATAGACAATTATCGTCAAAGCACACGTCTAGTACAGTAAATTTGGCACAGTTTAATGATGTCCATAACTTCATTGTCTGTTCTTTTGCAAAAGTGAACTATAACATCTTTGTAAAAAATTATACATAAAGGAATAGCTGAATTGCCAATCAAAGATAAAATAGTTTATGTATAACATGTATCCAGTACAAACGATAAGATTATTGAAATGATATTAAATGTATGGCATTGTCAACGACATGCCATAAAATCTGTGTGGTATTTGACAACATGGAGTCTAATTACAGAATGTAGGCTCTGTTAATTTAGTCTTTGCCAAAAATGTAAATTTCGCAGACAACAGACATAATCCGAATTCCAATGTGGTTATCTAAAATGATAGTGCGACCTACACAAAAAAGATAGCGAGAAGAAATAAGCTTCATATGAAAGTTTTAAACAATTTTCCCCAAAATGTTCATATTTTGTTGGATAAGATCTTTTATATACTCTCTTGGTTTAGTGTTGGTATCTGGACATATGATAGACGTGGTTTGCTTTAAAAAGAATTGTCTTTCGAAAATACAATTAAAAGTAATTATGATAAATAAACTCATCATAGATTCCAGGATTAAAATTTTATATATACGCCAGATGCGCGTTTTGTCTACAAAAGACTCATTAGTGACGCTCGAGTTAAAAAAATGTTTAAATGGCCAAAAAAATGTTCGAAGTTAAAGAGCATTGAAGACCAAAAATTCCTAAAAGGTTTGCCAAATACAGCCCAGGTTATCTATTCCTGAGGTAGAAAAGCCTTAGTATTTCAAAAAATCAAAGTTTTTTGATAACAGTTAATTTATTATTATGAAATGCTGTATGGTAGGTAATTACTTTGTTTATTTAATGTATGTAAGATAGAAGCAGATGCGTTGGGGTGTTAAAAGTCCATTTACCGACACACACTGAGTTGTTGCGAGCCTTATTTACCAGTGGCACAGCACAGTAGCTCCTAAAAAAGTGATTCACATATGTACCTGAAAGTTATTATGATTGTATTTGCATAGTAAAAATGAACTTTGACATTCAATGTCTAACTTCATAGCACCTGAGATCACCCCTTATTTTTGGTGGGGTTCGTGTTGCTTATTCTTTAGTTTTCTATGTTGTGTCATCTGTACTATTATTTGTCTGTTTGTCTTCCTTCCCTTTTAGCCAGGCGTTGTCAGTTATTTTTCGATTTATGAGTTTGACTGTCCCTCTGGTATCTTTCGTCCCTCTTCCATGCCGTGCAGGAAAACAAATTGTTGCACAGCAAAAATATTAACAGATTTTTCTGACTTTTGAATTTTATACTGTAATGTATTGATTCCCAGCAATTCACTGTGGTTCATTTTATTCAAAATCTCACCATGAAGCATGATGATCCCCTAAGTGGGCTGTCACTTTTGAAGTTTACCAAATATTTTCCAAAGATTTGTTGGCACATAAAAGTAACTACTTTCTTTTAAGTAAAACAGTGCAGAAGTATTGTAAAAACTATTTATCGCTTAAATGTTGCATTTCAAGAGACCTGACGGTTTTAGGTAAAGGTGAATTTAAGTATTCAACAAAATTTATGTTCGTACCATAGACTTAAGAAATTTGAAAAAACTGATCAAATACACTATCCACTAAAATACAAAATTGGAGTGTTCCTTTGGTATCTGTCGCCTTTTTCTGTTAGCTAGTTCTACGAAAATTGGTATGAATAGAAACAATAAAGCTACAATATTTCAGCATAAAATTGACAATTTAAATATTAGCCAAAACTTAAACCAAGATCTATTTAGACCAATACGTACGCGGTCAAAAGGTGGACCCCTTGTTTTTGTCCTATATTATTTCTGTAAACATTATGCAAATGGTAACATCAACGAAACCTTACATTATGTTTACATTTATTGGCATACTAGGAGGTCATACTAAATTTTAATGATCAAATTGGTCAATTTTTAAAGTAAAAGTATCAATTAGTGCGACAGATTGAAACTTTTAATAGGATGACACTTAAATTTGATCATAACACTTGAATCATCCATCAGATAAACATAATTTTTCAATAATATTTGTATATTGGATAATGGTCAAGGTGACCTAGTAATATCAATATGTACAATCATTCATTACTGTTGATGTAGATCATAGCTAAATTTGACATAACACGCTATTTATTAGAGTTGTCAAAATAAATTTGAGCCTCAACATCTTATGCAAGTTATGGAAAAAAAACCACTCTACAAAGATAATTGGTGGGTCTTTTCACAAAATATCTTACGAGTTGATCTAAGTAATATCTTTTGTAATGTTAAAAATCAACATCCCCTGAGTTCAACCCAGAATTTTGTGTGAATCATTTGGAACACTCTGAAATTTTCTGTGTACTGATTTGTATACCGTTTGCTATGTGTTTTTTTCTCTCGTTTGGACGTGATTGTTTTGTCGCACTGATATCTTCACGCATTTTTTTTGTATACACAATATATCAACAATAGAAACCTCCCTTATGCAGTGCAAATAAAAATTATTTATATGTTTTATTAGCTTCACATCTACAGAAACTACTAAAGTATTTAACAAATGTTTTTTGAGCATTTACCACCCGTATTTCTAGACATGATACACAAGGCATATAGCCAAAGTATATTCAATTTAGATATATTTAATTATTAATTGGCCAAACAATCAATTTATGATTATGATCATCTTAAATTAAATTGAAACATTGTCTCTCAAACAGATTAAGAATTGCTGACATGTTTTCAAAACTAGAACGAGTTCAATTACAGATTTGTGTCTTTATTGTATTCAAGCTTATAAAATTATGTCATCGACAAGAAATTAAATATTTATTGATAACAAATTTATGTTATTGTAATTTACTACGACAGATTATAGTTATTAATGGTTTTAATATTTATTTGACACAACTTCAAGACTATTATCAACACGTAGGAGCTCAGCAAATGCTCAGACTTCTGTCTATAAAATATACTGATTTTTTTTCTACATTTCGCAATGGATTATGTCGAAGTAAAATTTGCATTTGTATTTAATCTTTTTATGTCTTCTTTGTTTGTCAATTTAAAAGTAAAAGCTCTTAATGGGTTCGTACAACTTCAAAACACAAAACGCGATGATATTAAATTTTAGTTTACAATAGTTGAATGACTGTTAGAAAAACATAATTTTCAATAATATTTGTGTATTGGACTATGGTCAGAGGTGTCCTAATTGATATAAATTACAATTTACAAAATAAATAATGTAGGTGTAGGTTAGAGCTAACCTTGACATATGCTTGTTATGTATATTAAGGTCATTGAGTTCCATATTATAAGTCGGTATACCTCACAGGTTTAACATTAAAAGATTTCAGAGAAAGTATTCTGCTTTATTTTATTGAGAGACACTTTTTCACTTTTTTTCTCTCTTAAGCTTTCAGTAGGTCGAACATCAGCTTGATCTTAAATGCTAGTGCTATATATCTGTTAACAAATTGAAATCGAATAAACTGTCATATCTTTTACACAAAGAGATGCAAAAACTATTGTCTCAACTGATGGATACTTCTACCATATTTTTTTGTTCTTTTATTTCCTGAACCATTATTATCGGCAGTATAAACTCATCAAATATACTAGGCTTATAATTTGTTACGTTAAAAAGTAAAATCACAAAAATACTGAACTCCGAGGAAAATTCAAACAGAGAAGTACCTAATCAAATGGTAAATTCAAAAGCTCAAACACATCAAACGAATGGACACGCGCGTTTCGTCCACAGAAAAACATTATTGTGATAGCTTTAAGGTTGTCATTTGAAATTAATCCCAAAATTAACTTAATTGTTGACATTTATATAAGATATGATTATTTTATTGTGTAATAACATATGAAAAAGAAAAAAAAAATCCGCGACAATCAGGCTTTGAACACAAACAGTTAAGACAAATAATATTCCCTTATAATGAGGTGTCAAATTCTAAATCTAGATAGTTTCCTTCATTTCAAAATATGAAATAAGCCGAAAACTTTATTCGAAAACATATGATATCAAACAATGATTTCAATGTATAAAAGTAAAATACACAAAATTGTTTAGAGCACAAATCCAACACGACTTGAATTTTAAATGGTCATAGATACTATTGAGTTTCTCCGACAGAGGGACATCCTTAGCTATTAAACGATTGTGCAATTTAAAATCTGTAAATGTTTGCCCCAAATATATATCATTATTAGAATCACGGGCTACATTTACCATCTGACACTGACCATATCCAAACTAATAATAATAAGCATGGTACGTATTTCAATGCACATAGCTAACTTTTTTTTGATAAAAGTCACCTGCTCAATCTAGATTGTAGTTACCACTGAGTGAATAATGGAATAAATGAAACAGTTTAATAAAAATGACTTAAATTTAGAATTGCTTCGAATAGGGTTTTAAATATAATTAACGAAAATAAATAAAGGTGAAAACGTTTTAAAAGGCATATAATACTTTGTAACAACAAACATATTTATTATGAAGGCAAACACAGTTTCACAATATTATGAAAATATAATTGTATTGTGTGATATTGCTTATATATCAACAAACAGGACTTCAGAATTATTGAAAATATTTGTAGCTTACTTATACTAAAATAAGTGTTCTTTTGTAGCTCTGAACTATTTGCTTTGCCAGTATCCTTATAACAGTAAATCCTCTTTTATTATCTGTATGAATAAGCAGGACAAGGATTTATAATATTTGGTAAAATATGTATAAAAATTCTATTTATTTGTACATTTCTACGTTTATCTTGATTCGCAAATGTACACTTTACCAAACTAAAAATCCGTCGAAAAGTGCCAAACTCATATCGATACACAGCAAACAAAATCACAAAGACAAAAAATACAGATATGAGAGTACTCACAGTTACTAAAAGCTAGTTCAAAGCCTATAACAACTAATGAAAAATAATTTATCTTAGACTACCATATCAATCAGAAAAAAATCCAATTTTCAATGAATGCAATGTAAAGTCGTCATTAATAGTCAGACACTTGTCCAAAAAAATAATTGGGAAAGACAACTATATTGTAACTAGTCAATTTACAGAACTGAAAAAAATACTAAAACGAAGAGGTATATAATGTAAGAAGGTTCTGTACAACAGTTTATAACCTTAAAAATAAGCAAACACAAAAATCACATTTGATCAATATCTTTTTTCTTTTAAAGTTTATGCTCAAATATTTAAAAAAAATTAATTTTATGCTCGAGTCATGTAACGTTTTATCCATTTATGACAATAACCACACATTTCAAGGAACAAATACATCCGTTGTGTTATTCTGATTGGCAAAAAGTCTCAAATGAATGATATCTGGGGTTCGCGTTGCTTATTATTATTAAGTTTTCTATATTGTGTCATGTGTACCATTGTTTGTTTGTCTTTTTCATTTTTAGCCATGGCGTTGTCAGTTTATTTTCGATTTATGAGTTTGACTGTCCCTCTGGTATCTTTCGTCCCTCTTTTTTAGCAGATGGTGACACTATTAAAAGTATTTTTTCCTAATTTTATTTGCCATCATGTGATAAATTTAGATTTACAGCTATTGGATACAAGCCAAGGAAGTAAAAACAAGTTGTCGTAGTCAAAAAGCATTTGTCCTACATAGAGTGGAATACCGTAAGTTTGCTTACTCCACCATGAACATAATATTTACCTGTAAGTTTTAACCAATCAGAACAATCGAGTGTAGGCTTTTAACTATAAAAATACTTTGTAAAGTAATGCTCAAATCATTTAATTTTGCTTTTAAACTATAAAGATCTACAACACGTATACTTATAAACATGGTTTTGGAATTAAGCATGTCGAATCAGAATATTCCTGATATTACTGTGGACAAATATGAAGAAAATGTGGATCTACAAAATAATTGTAGATCATTTTACTTGAATCGTAAGAAGGCGTCAGAAGATTTCAAGC